>NC_048595.1:139180068-139813818 GCF_003668045.3 Cricetulus griseus | reverse complement strand
CATCCTCAGGTTTCCCAAAGCTCAGAGGGGAGGGATGAAGAAGATCTCTATTTTTGCTCTCTCTCTCTCTCTCTCTCTCTCTCTCTCTCTCTCTCTCTCTCTCTCTCTCTCTGCTCTCTCTCTGTCTCTCTCTCTCTCTGTCTCTCTCTCTCTCTCTCTCTCTCTCTCTCTCTCTCTCTCTCTCTCTCTCTCTGTCTCTCTCTCTTTCTTTCTCTTTCTCTCTGCATGATGTCATACTGTGGGTCTCTGTTCCTATCTGCTGCCAGAGGAAGCCTCTCTGATGATGACTGGACAAGTCATCGATCTTCAAGTGTAGCAGAATATTATTAGGAATCATTTCATTGACTTTGTTGTAGTTGTTTTGTTTTGCCACTTGCATTTGGTTCTACCCTAGGTTGTTAGTAGTTTCAGGCCATCCAGGCTGTGTTGGACATGGGCTCCCTCTTGTGGCTTGGACCTTAAATTAAACCAGACATTGGTTGGTCATTCCCATGCTTTCTATTCCACTACTGCCTCAACACTTCTTGCAGGTAGGACGGATTGTAGGTTGAAGGCTTTTGGCTGAGTTGGTGTCCAGTTTTCTCTTTCTTAGCCTGCAGAGTACCTTCTTCCGCCAAAGAGACTAGAACATAGGGCTGAGGGCTCCATGAGGCACCAGCTCTACCTCTCTACATTCAATGATCTTCTTAGTCCTGAGTATAATTATGAATAAATCGTGATGATTTAACAGATTCAAGAATCACCAATCATTTTCATTAAGAATTTCAAGGAGAGCAAGGAGGGATATACAGGAAGGTTTGGAGGGAAGAAAGGCATGGGAAAATGATGTGATTATATTACAGTCATAAAACATAAAATAAATGGTAAAATGGCCTAGATTCCTTGCCCATATTTAATGCACATGATTGTTCTGGATATTTACTTGGTGATACATTCCCATTTTTTTTAGAATTTGAATAATCAGAAATGCATCTTAGTAAGTAAACTGGAACAACTGTTACTCAGGATTACATGAAACTGTAATTTCTATTGGCTGAAATCATTTTCCCTACTTGCAGTTCCTCACAGTGAGCCAAAAATTTAAATGCAGCTATTTGATCTTTCATGGATACATTACTCTGTCTGATTTTTACTTTCTTTGTTTGCAAAATAAAGATTGTAATTATTACTGCTTTACATGAAATAGTATAGTGTATACTATTGTCATTTTTAAAAAAAAATTCATTCATTTTGAGACAGTTGATTTGCCATTGGGTACATTTTAACCAATTCTGAACAAATACTTCTTCAGGGTTACATATTCCTTTATGATTGTCATCTCCTCATGGACATGACTGGTGAGAGAAGAATATGCAAAAGGTGAATGGGCTTAGCATATTGGAACTTGGGAACAGAGACTCTTAGGGACAGTTTAAGATGCCGTCATGTTAAGAGCTGTTACTACCAGCAAGTAAACACACATGTTCGTAAGTACACACACACACACACACACACACACACACACACACACACACACACACTGAATGTGTCTTGAATTTGTTGATGGCCTCATACATTTGCAGACATATAAAATCATTAACTTGTAGGCATGTAATATACACAGGGTTTTGTTATTGTATATAAGTAACAGCTTTAGTTTTTTTAGTCATTCCATCAGGCAGCTCTATTGCAATTCCTGTGCAAGTATGTCATCACCAATGGGAAAGCACATGAGCTAAACTACATTTATTTTTATCTTTTCATTCACTGCTTGTTAGTGCTAGCAATATTTGAAATATAGCTTTGTGTGATAAAGGAACTGAATGACAATGAGTGTATCACGGTTTTGGTTTCCCTGAATCTCTTAATATATGGCCCATGACAAAAGATGGTAGATAGGTAGATGCAACTTAATATTAGAGAAGGCAGTTGCAGCCAAAAATTGCTTCCCTTTTCAAAGCTATTTTGCCTAATACGCACAAATAGAAAAAAATAGTCATGCCATAATTCCAAACAGTCATTTTTAATAATGTAGGGTTTCTATACATAGTTTCAGCCTTTAAGCATGCAATCCAAATGGTCTTGTCTTTTAACTTAATGCATGAGAAAACAGTTTTACTTTTTTTAGACTTTACATTGAAATATAATAAACAGAAAGAAAGTGAATACAAGCAAGATTAATGAATTTTACAGATTGAACACAGCTATCATCTGAAACCAAATGAAATATAGAGAATATTAATAGAATCCCCAAGCCTGCTTCATTCCCACTGTACACTCCTCTTTACTTCCCTAAAGGGAACATGCTGTGATTTCTAATGGACTATATTGGCTTTGCTGAGTTTTACAATTTACATTTATGAATAACACACTGTGGTTTTTTTGCATTAGTTTCTACTCAGTATTAGTCTTGTGAAGTTTATATTGTTTTAAACAACAGTAGATTATTCTCATTTCCACATTCACTTAAGTGAGAATAAACAATTATTTTCATGCAATTTATTATTAATAGGGCTTTGGAAAATTGATAGGTTTACTTCAAAAGATGTTTTAGAAAGAGTATTTCTTATTTCTTTTATTGAATATATTCATACATTTCAAAATAGCTACACACCTAGAGGTGTCTTAGATGATGCCCCTATTAGCGTTGGTTGACTGAGATAGATGTTTAATGTGCTATACTCCCACAGCAGGGCATAACTTTCTGGTTTTACAGCCTTTCAACATTTAGAATTTTCTATTTTGTTCCGGTTTCTTGTTGTTTCCTCTTAGGCAGCCTGGTGGGTATGTGCTAGTCTGATGGTGCGGTTTGAATTTGTCTTCCTTTGATGATTAGCATGGTAAAGCATGTCCCTTTTTCTTCATTAATCTTGGCTATTCGGATATTGTCTTCTGTGAAGGGACACATTAGTCTTCTTCAGGTATCTCTCCTTTTCTTATTCATACTTGTGTGCCTAACAGATTTTGTAACTCAGGTCTTTGTTCAATGGATGTCTTATCCTATTTCATAAATTTCCTTTGTACTCTTTCATGTCATGTCATCTGGTGAACATGTATGTTAGCTTTATTATAACCCGTTTTCATCAATGTTTTAAAGAGTTAACTTTGTGCCCCTCTTTTTTTTGTTTCAAGATCACAGATACTCTACTTAGAATTGATATAAATACTTTAGATGTTTTTGCTTTCTATCAAGGATTATAATACCTCTGTCATGGATTTGTTTCATAGTCTGTGGCATTTTTTCCTATGTGGCCCATGACTCTGAACACTTTGTGCAAAAATCTGGCTGCATATCTGGCAGTTCTCCAATCTGCTACTTTTCATTCCAGCCCTACATATCTCTAAAATTCCAATCATGTCCTTCACTATGTATGCCATACACAAGTTTTAGAATCTACCCAGATTTACCAACAACCCTTGGCCCGTTTAAGAACAGTCAGTTTCCCCTTACAGAATTTTGATGCTTTCAGACTGTACCTCCCCCACATCCTTGAAGTTTAGATCTATGCTCATCATAGGTATATGGCTATTTATAGATCTATAGTTACAGCAATCTCCATATTTATATCTATTATTTATGTATTTTTCCTTGTACTGCTAGGGATCAAACAAATTGTAAACAAATGCCCTACCACTGAACTAAATCCTTAGCCACTAGGTTTGAATTTGTAAAACATTTTTGTCTTTTATGACACGGTAGCTCTACTTGAAAGTGAAACATCTATATTTATTTTTAGCCAATAACAATGTACCTATTATTTCTGGAATCCTTCATAAACCAAATGTGGAATTGTATTGAGCCATGCTAACCCTTAACCAATATATACTTGTTGCCATGACTCAGTGAGCTGCAACTTTTTCACCTGACATTGCACCTCAGGGGCTGTGACAATGCCTAGCTGTTAATAGAAAGTTCTGGTTGCATAATCAGTGGATATATTCTGTTCACTTATCCATTACTTAGATCTAGCAATAGATATATGTAGTTTTGCAGATTGCCCCATATTTTTCCACCTTCAAGCCTTTTCCTTGACACCGTGGAAGCCTTAAGACTTCTTTACTTCCAAGAGATATTCTAGTTAGAAGGAAATACAAATACATTGGAAATCGATGTTTGTGTATAAAATAGGCCTTCTCCATGATTTTTTGGAGGAGAACTAAATGCAGCTCAAGAGAAATCCTTGGATCTGTCCACTTGCTAATGAAGAAAATATTTTCTCTTTTCTAAGGGGCCATGTGTTTTGGGCCCTTCTTATTTGGAAATGTTACAGAACATTTCAATTCCATTTGATCTCTTGAGTGGCCTGGAGAGCAACCATCTGTGCTGGCTTGGCTAACAACTACTTTTCTGAAGTACACTGAATGCTTGACTAATTCCCTCAAAGAGACATTTTTGATCTGAGACAAACTCACCAGATTAAGCTCAAAATGTGAATTTCATGAGTACTAGAGTAGCAACTTCAGGGATCAGCAAATTTATATTTAAGAAGGAAAGATGGGCCACATTGCTATAATTCAAGACCTGTTTGGCCAGTGGATCTGTGTGCTAATTCATTCAAGAGAAAGTTTAGGCATATAAACTCTACATTCTGCTGAGCATCATGGAAGACCAGGCTGGCAGAAAGTATTCACAAGCTAAATGCACTCTCCATGTTTCTGCTATGCTATTCTGGTAACTTTTATGGAAAGTAGTTACAGAAACAAAAATCAACAAACATTTCTCAATCTGAACTTTTTCTTTTCAACTTGAGCTTTTGTCCATTGGGAAGAAAATGTTTTGTTTTGGTTTATTTTTCAGTTTTGCAGAAATTACATATTTATCTCTCCAAAAAAGCAAATGCCAAGAGGCATAAGATGCAACCTTCTTTGTTCCAAGCATCTGAGAGAGCCAGAGGTTACAATAGCACCAATAACTCAGTTCTCAGTTCCTGGGAACTGGATTCAGATACCTCCTAGCAATTACAAACATTCCTCACTGAGAGATAAGACAATAGCAACTGAAAGATAAGTGTGGCTTTGGAATTAGGTGTCATTCTGACCTTGCCACTCACCAGACATGCTTCTTTCTATAATGACTTTTACTATAATAAGGTGACAGTGTATTTGAATTTCAGTAAGTCATATATATTAAGCTCCATTAAATTCAAGGTATGGATCTCAGGGCTTGAGAAATACCACAGAATAACAGAACCTCAAACAACAGTTGCACTGTGCTCATAATAAAACACAGTCTTTTTCTTTTTTAAATTATGCCTTTCAGTTACAAGTAAAAGAACTCTACTTTTATGTAACATGCAAAAATTGGAAAAATTGCTCCATTGTTACAAAAAAGGAAAGCAAGATTGTGCAGTATATGACCATCTTAGTTCAGCTTACCTCGGAATATGCAAGATAAACTAGCACAGACTCAGTCTTTTAATGTGTGATTAATGGGTAGCATTCTTTTTTCTACATGTCAATTCCAAACTTTATAAAAAGATGGCAGATGGTCTTCTCAGACACAACGAAGTTGGCACCCAGACTCTAAAAGCGAAGTATCTGAGTCTTCCATGATTATAGTCACATAGAACTAGTTTCATATGCCTGTGGGCCCAGAAACACCCCCTTCCACCTCTGTGGACATAATCCCCCAGGAATGGAGATTTTCAGTATTTGACACCATAATAGCCTTATATGCACTTTCATAAACTACTAGGAAAGCAAGAGGTCATGAGTTTCCTTTTTTTAAAGCAGAGTCTTGCAAAAAAATCAGGTTAAATATATTGATCATTTCAGATATTATCATTTTCCCAGCATATCACAGTCATAAAACCACCCCATAGCTGGCAGTGAGAAACCCCATGGATGAGTAGATGCAGGTATAATATATTTCCTCACTTTATAACATCCTATAACATTCCTTCTTTCTCTCACTTTCACTTCCAAAGGCCCTGGTGTACCCTTGAGCTTGATACCACAGCTGCAGGTAGCAGCAAGCCTCTATCTCTAAAACTTTATAACAAAAAGTGAATACGAAGTGTTTTCTCATTATTTCTGGCTGTAGAGGAATAAAAGAAATGAACAGAGCCTCTAAACAAAGTTTGGCTCTGTGCCAATACCTGGATTAATTACAGTGGTGGAGCAAAACTATGGTTTTGTGTTATCATCTGTATTTCCTTAGGCAGTCATTCAACAAATATGAGATTCCTATGATGGGTAAGATTCCATGCTTGGCCTTGGAGATGCACTTATAAATAAAGGTTGCTGACCCCAAGTAACCCACTGTCTCATTGGAAAATAAATAGAGCTATTTACTGAAAATTAACAAGGCACTTATTATGCATTCTGTCTAACCTGAAAAACATTATGTGAGAGACTTATCATCACCTTTCAAGAGAGGAATAAATTAGCTTTCAGTGGTCTCTCATTAGCAGCTGAGTATTTATTACATGCTGGAAGGTCTCCTAGTTAGAGAGAGCAAAGGTTAACAGAAATGGAATAACTTGCTCTAGTTATTGTATGTAGTTCTTTCCCAAGATCCTTTATGACAACAAGGTTTGGCATCTTTTGTAATTTAGATGATGAGGATGTCCATCTTAAAAACAAAAAAAGTAAATGAATACAGCTTACACAGAAATATTACAGCAAATGTCAGAGCCATGGTCTGAGCCCTAATTAGCTTTGTTCCACTAACCCTTGCCACACTATGGTTCCCTCTGTCATAGCTGACCCTGTGGAAGAGCCCCCATAAAAACCATTCATACTGCATGTATGAATGAATATTTTCTGCTTAATGCATCTATCTGTAGCATACCTTTCATTCAGTGAAAGGAACCATGAAAAGTACCTATTTTAACTACTAACCCTCGTTTTTTAAAAATACATCATTAGTTAATAGTAGTAACCATTATTACAATATTTTACCATTCCCATCACCACAATATTTCTTTTAGATTCATGAGTGTACATACTCATATAGGCAAGTACATTTGTGTGCATTGGGGGGAGGTTATTACACACATGTGTGCATTTCCTTGTAGAAGCCAGATAATAACCTGGGGTATCATTCCTTAGGCACCATCTGCCTTTGCTATTTGAGATAGTCTCTTATTAGCCTGGAAGTCACCAAGCTGGCTAGGCTGGCTGGCCAGCAAATTCTGGGCATCTGCCAGTTTATAATTTCCAGTTCCTAGATAATAAGTGTTAGCAACTGTGCAGGTATTTTTTTCACATGGTTTCTAAGGGTAAGGCTCAGGTCCTTGTGATTAACTTTCTCACCAATGCCTCCAGGTAATTTTGGGGATCAGACCAAAATTCAGTTCTTTAAGGTTGCACTTCCAAAAAATATCACAGCTTCCCAGGGCTCATTCCAACCTTGTAATCTGGGTGTTCAAAGATGCAGCAACAGTGATGGGTCTAAAAGGTACAGTATTTAAACTTACTTTTATTTTTATAATGAATAAATCAGTCAGATGAAAGACATAATTAAAATATCACAAAAATTGGTATCTGGTTTTATCATCATGCAAAACCCTGCAATAAAGATAAAGAAGTATTTTAGCTACAACCTTCAGAGAAGAATCCCCCAAGAGTTGGTGTTAACGAAAAGTCACCTTTACAGACACCGTAGATCTAAAAAGTCCATGTGTATGGCATATATCTGTCCAATTGTCTGGTAACAACTTCAAGAGATTAGGCTGTCTGAATCATTTTCTGGAACAAAGGTGACTATAAATAAAGAATCATGTATGGCATGTAGGTTAAGTAGGACCCCTGATGGGTTTAATGAAAGCATTATTGCACCCCTTTCTTCTCCTTCCATGTAAAAAATAGAGCTGCAGTGCACATGCTAATATGCTTCCCTATGTGATTATATTGGCATGGAGGTTTTCAATACTTCCTGAAAACAAACTGCTGGAACTGCTGTTTCCATGACAACTGCATTTTGAGAAGGTGAAGCTCCCAGTTTGATAAAGCTAAAAGGCTGTATTAACGTCAGGTTTCAATGATACTGAAAACCTTGGTGTTAGAAGGTTCCAGTGGAGCACTCAAGATTCAGATTAGCTCCACCAATGTTTAGTTCTTATGTGAATAGGATTTCAAAGCCAGTGACATAAATTATTGAAATAGTGATTATTTATCTATAAGCCAATATTATGTCTTGGCACTAAAATTATATAGATTAAGATTCTCAATTAATAATTATTACCTATAAGGAATATTCAAATTGGCATCAAGATTATTTGTGCAATGGCACAGTCATTATTCTTTGTTATAAAAATGACAAATGAGCTAGTGTCCACATCCCCTCTGTGATTGACTAGGAAAGAAAATGAACATTCTCTAAAGGAGAGATTCTCTTTGGTAGAGAAATGCAATTGTAATTGGACATGATATATTGTCTTTGTTTTTGATTTTTATAATTGTTGGGTCAAAATACTGCTCACTGATAGGTATAAAGAAACAGAAGTGTAATACTTTACCATCCTAGAAGATGTAAGTCCATGTTGTCCAGTGATTGATAGTTCTGTCCTGAAGCTTGTAAGAAATAATCCAGTCTGTGCTTCATTCAGAACTTCTACTGGCTTGCTGGCCAGTTTTGGTCTTCCATGACTTATAGATACACTACTCCAATGTGATGTGTCTTATGGCTATATAAAGGTTCTGTGTGTATATGTGTATGCCCTTTCAAAGATATAAAGATAGGAGTTATATATTGAATCAGGGCTTCCGCTATTCTAGTAAGACCTACTCTTAATTAGTTATGTCTGTAATAGACCTATGCATAAATAAGGTCATACTCTGAGGTAGTACAAGCCAGATGTCAGTATCTGAATTCAACACACATCATATAGAATGTGTCTTATCCCTAAGTATACCACATTAGTTTTTAATTTTTATATTTATAATTTTAGTGTTATTGTTAGAAATGTAAAGGGTATAAACCAATACTATTTGAACCTATTTAAAATTGACCGCTTTAAATACAAACCATTCCTAGTCCATGTTTTCCTTTTTTTGAGAAAAAAACAGCAAAACTGCAATTTTAATGACTTTAGAGTGTCCATGCAATTTGCACAAACAACAACTAATGTCTACTACAGGAATGATAATGTTTCATAATAAAATATGTAATGAATTTAAGATCAAGGCAAAAGAAGATGACTTAATAGAAAAAAATACTTGATGTGCAGGCTAAACAACTCAGATCCAATCCTCAGAAACTGCTTTAAAATAAACAGATATGTTAGCACACATCTGTAATCCCCAAGATGGAAGGCAGAAACAAGAGAATTTGTAAGAAGAATGGAAGCTCCGGGCCAACTAGCCTCAAGTATGTAGTATAGCAGCACAAATGAGAGAAGCTGCCCAAATATGAAGGTAAGAAGTGACTCCTAAAAATTTTCCCCTGATCTACACACACACACACACACACACACACACACACACACACACACACACACACACACTAAATGAACAAATTGATTGTTTTAGATGTATCTAATATAGAACTGTAAATTGGAGCTAGAACACAGACCTCCAAATAAGAGGCCATATGTGATGTCTAATCTTGATTGATAACTTGACACCCCTCGGCAGAGTGTCCTCAATTGATGAACTGACCCCATCAGATTAGGCCGTGGGTGTACCTACAGAGAATTCTCTCGATTGCTAATTGATGTAGGTAGGTAGGCCTGGGCTGTGTAAGAAAGGTGCTGAACCTGAAAGTAAGCAGCTTTCCACTGAGGTTTCTAATTCAAGCAACTAACTTGAGGTTCTCTATTGGCTTCCCTCATTGTTGTACTGTAACCTGTAAGATGAAGTAAAACCCTTTCTTCCCCAAGTTCCTTTTGGTTGTGGTGTTTACCACAGAAACAGAAAAGTAAAGTAGAGCAGAAATTGGCACCGGTGTGAAGTATTGCTGTGATAAACCTGACCATGTGATTTTGCTGGAAGATTGTGGAAGTATTTGTGACTTAGGGATAGAAAATTCTTCAAATACCCAGAGTTTGATGAGATGTTGTTATAGGAGCTTGGAAGACAGGAATATGAGAGTAATTCAGATGATGGAGGCCTGGCATACTAATTTTCAGAGAGAAATTTGATTTGCTCATAGACTATGTACAGGTCATGTGACATATTTGAATTGAGAATCCAAAGGAATGGAACCTTTGTTTTCTGTGGCATTTGATGCTGGTCAACTGAGGCTAATAATCAGCTGTAATTATTAAACAATTAGCATGGGTCAAGTGAATCTTCTGGAAAGAATTGTTTCAGTTACATAGAAGGTCAAGTGGGAAGCATAGTTGGCAGATAATATGTAAGAGTCCTGTTGTAGCCATCTGTAGTAGCTGGTCTTTGTGGTGCCAGTCTGCATTAACCTGTGTTCTTGCCTGAGAGGGTGGGTATGGGTTGAGAAACAACAGGTAAAGATACTAAGGAACAGACAGAGACACAGAATAGAGTCAGGAGGGCAATCCAGGGAATACTGAACACCTCAGGTTTATTCTTCAACATTCTTAAATGTCCCAACCAAAAGGGAAGAAATGATAAAAAAATACTTCTTTATCATGATACAAGACAGAAGCAGATATTCTTCCTTAATTCTCCAGACATTTGGTAACCATACCTGAGACTAAATCTCTCATTATCTGACCTTGAGGATTAAGAGTAATCACACCTCAGACCAAGTCTCTGGTTATTTAGATAAGACCAAACATCGTACAGTAGCCATCCATGCCTTAGAACTTTAGGTCTTATGACTATAACCTTGGAAGAGTAAGGATAGTTTTGAACTCCCTGACCTTAAGTCAAGATGAAGTGAAGCCATTTTTATGGACTTTGACAATCCTTCCTTCTAATAGTAATTAATTAATACCTGTGCTTCTGCCACAGGTCAGACAACTATGTATGTCTTAGGTGGTCTTCTTTCACCTTCCAGCGTTACCTATCATTGGAATACGAATTCCATCCTGCCTGACCTGTCTTAGTTTGCCTGGAGGCAAAAAGATCTTAGCCATCTTTGACTACCAGGCTCTGTAGTAATAAAGGTTATGGAATAGTGCAAAGTTTGATGCCATGAACCTCTGAGCCAACTTTTCATCTAGAGTTCACAAGCAAGTTTGACAATGCTAAGCAATACATATGCTTTTCTGGCTACAATAACTCCTATTTAAGTAATAAAAGATGATCAAAATGAAATGGGCTTTTTAAATTGGTCTAGGATGTCTCCAGTAGTTTTAGCTTATCAAAATCTAAATCTGCCCTTTTAATTACACCTGGGCAAGCATTTCCATGTAAAACCTGACAAAATTTAAAAATAGATTCTAAACACATAAGAACAGAAGCAAGCATGGCTTCTTTGTTGCAGCATTTTCTAGGGTGGGCTCTGTTTGCTAGAGGCAAGCAGAGGCTCCCAGCTCCTTTAAGAGAGGCTTTCTGACTCAGCATTAGCAGCAAAAACCTCAAGGCTCTTTTAAGAAACCCTGCTACCAAACAATTGAATGGTATTTTCTTACTAGCAGTCAGCAGCATGCTTTTTGGTGGTGGCATGGACCTAGAAACTCTGAAGAGTTGTGGCAATAAGCATAGCTCCCACCAGTACACTGCCATGAAGCTATATTATTAGAAAGCCAAGGAATAGGGTGGTGCCCCCTGCCGCTTTAATTTTAGCCATGCCATTTATCAGATTAAATTCTTGTGGTCAGAAAAATATAGAGATATACAGTAAAGACAGATTCAGAGGGGGAAAAGTCTAAACAGTTTACAGATTAATAGTGTGTTTAAAAATATTCATAGGCTTGGAAAAGAAAAGAAAAAGGACAGAGAAAGTCCTTAACAAAAGAAATAGAGAAGCTAGGTGTGGTGGCACATTCCTGTTGGTGGTGGCACACTCCTTTAATCCCAGCACTGCAGAAGCAGGCAGATCTGAGTTCCAGGACAGCCAAAGATACACATGCCAACTTGAAGATATTACTCATTTCTCATAACTCCAGAAAAATACAAAACATAGACAGAATGAAGCTGTTTTCATAGTTAACTGTCTAGGAACACTGGACTATAGTAATGGTCTAGCCCTGTTTCTATAAGGACATTTCACTGTCTGTCATCAAGTATCTGCAAAGCCTAGCCATGCTTCTATAGACTCAGTATGTTACATTCAAAATGTATACAAGTGAAAACTGTTTTTCTCAAAGCAATAAGCCACCAACTGAACAGGGATGAAGCCATATTTCAAAGACATTCCAATCCTTCAGAAACAATACTTTTTATGAAATCAAATATAAAAACCTGCAATAATGAAGGTTTCTGTAATTATTTTTCCTTAGACTTATGGTACACACAGATATATACAATACGTTTTGCAAATGCAATTGTATAACTGTATCCAGTAGCAGAAATCTATTTATTCTATGCTGCCTGGTGTTAACATTTGCACAATATACTCCTCAACAACCCTGACCCATTTCAGCCAGAATCTTTCTGTTAACTACATGTGAGGGCTTCTCTGGGAAAAGGCAAAGAGGCAGGCTGATTATAACATCTTGCCTGGAGGTGTATATAGAAACAAGTTATGAAATCAAGAATAGATAATCAAGAAGCTCAAATGCATATTACTATAGAGAGGAAGTAGGCAATGATGGTGGCTTTCCAGAATTAGCAAAAATATGGGTCTCTACTACTGCCTGGACATCAAATCAAAAGGAACTGACCAAAATGCATGTTGCAGAGATTCTGCACCAAGTGGATCAGTGAAGTCTCTCTCTTTGGATAATCCATGTAGAGTTCTGTTCAGTATTAGCATTATGTTTTAAAGAACTTGGGAAGGATGGATTGATGGGAGGAGTTGAAACTCGAGGCAGCTCCATGAACTACATTACTCATATTCACCAGAGTAAGAGCTGAAGAAGATTCTAGAATTACATTAAAACCAACATGGACATGCAGAGTACACTAACATCTATCTGATCTTAAGCAAACTGAGTAGATGGAGAAGATACTACAAAGTGGTAGAAGAAAATTTGGTAACAACTCTTCAGAACCATCTGTTGCATTGAAAACAATGAATTTACTTGCTACAGAAGATATGCATTGTTTAAACTGTCTGGCCTTGTTTTTTCTTTTATATTCCACAAATCAGACAATTTATGGACCAAAAGGCAAAAGAATATCACTTTGTAGTATATGTCAAATGATCTTAGCTGGAATGATACTTATTTTTTTCTCCCCTGTGCAAATGTTTTTATTAGCAAAGCTCCAGACATTTGTTGCATAATTAATGTTTCCATGCACTGACTTTGCAATGTCTTCTGTTAAGAAAATTGGTCTAATTCCTTTATGCACTAAGTACATGTACTATACTAAATGTGTTTGAACTGGGAAAAAATAGTGTACTGTCCTTAGTTTTTCCTAATATCCTGCTTGGAATTAGGCATCCAGTTGGAGTTTAGGTGCTCCAGAAGTCAATGGTTTTGTAAAGTCATTCTGAGTCTTTGCAGTGTTTTCCAGAAGCTATGAGGTTGAGGGCTAATTCGTGTGGCTATGGGTGGCATTAGAGAATAAGAGAACCTCAGGTGTTAGGACAAGAATGTGAGGGCCACCCAGTTCCATCTACATTGCCTTCCTGTATTCTGTTAATCTCTGTTCATTTTATCTAATTGGCTGAGATTAAAGATAGAACCATATTTTTGCTCTTCCTGTCATCATTCTTCACAGTTTTATAAATAGTGAGTAGTTAAGTGAAGCCACTTCTGTGCAAAGAACTAGACTTAGAAAGAATATCTTTTAAAATACATGCTCAAATTGGTTTTCAGACCTGTATATCACACTTGCAACTTTTTTGTATTTTTCGTATATTTTATACAGAGACAAGTTATGCACATTCCAATTAAATAATTACTTTAATGTCAGAGGCTTTCTCTGAAAAACATGCACAATTGGTTTTGTGTATTATGGATAAATACTATCACAGCAACATTTTTTACTAAGAATGGTGAATCATTTTAGATATCTTTAATCCAGCATTTCTAAGATAGCCAAGTCCCAGGTGTTGCAGCCTGCAGATGACTACCTGTAGTCCAGTTCCTTGCCTGTGATTCAGGTAGGTTCTCTGACTGGCTCTATAACCTGATGTTGATAGAACCTCCTACATAAATGTGATGGTGTTTCCCAAGTAGCTATCCCAGATGAGCTGCAGACACCAGCTCTTGCTGGTGGCCCATTGTGGACCACGTCATTTTGGCCAGCTACCTCAGGTGACAAAAGGAATGCCACTGCTCATCTGAGAAGCTGAAGGAGGAGCCAGAAAGTGTAGACAGTCATGACAGGCTATGACAGAAAGGCACAAGTGAGAGGGACTCCTGCAGCCACCAGGACTCATATCTTGATCTTTGATAATGGTTGTGGCCTCTACACACTTTTAGGGATGTCTAGGCAAATTGCTGAGACTAATCTTGTCCCTCTGCACATAATGCAATTCATGATTTCATTTTTGTTTTGAAACCATGTAAAAATTTCAACTTGATTGGAAATTTATCTATAAGCTCATTGGAAATTGTATTGCATTTATTAATATTTAAAAACAAATATTAAATTATTTAAATATAAGCTTAGCCATATGAAATGTTTAAGAATTGTAAAAGAGTTTTTGTTCAACTGCTCATACAATATTTGGCTTGAAAGTGAGAACAAAGTACCCTAAAAGTCATTATTAAAAATATCCATGAAGAATCATTTGGAAATGTAACTTGCTTTCATTAAAATTTATTAAAAATAAGTTTTGAAACCATAGACATTTCACATTTAAATTTTCCATAATTTTATCTTATAATTAAAGATATTAAGAGCTTGCAATAACTATTTTTCTGAACTTCATCCCTTTCCATGTTTCCTTGTTGCTTCTGTGTATATTATGTATTTCCATGCCAAGATCTGAGAAGGATTTGAAACTGTTTCTGTTAAAGTTAAGTGTACAGGCATCCTACAGTGAGCAAGAGGCGCCAAGCTTCATTCAGAACCTACAAAAGGCTGCTGTTCACACTGTATCTTTTCTGGAACCTGCTAATGGCTTGGGAGGAACCTGTGACCTACATTCTGTGCAACTGTGATTCTCACCTTATGCCCTCCTTTCTATATTCCTCAGTTTTATGTGGCATGGTTCCAGGGCATTCTAAGTACCTATGTCTGTCCTATGATTTTCTTTCTCTATTTTTAACCATATAAGATTTTAAAATAATATTTACATTAGTTTTTATATATTCTCCATAGACAGTAATAAAAATACAGCTTGGAATGCTCTCTTTTCTAAATTAGTATAAAATTCAAGGCTCATTGTCTCCATGAAATTCTCAAACAAAAAGACTGAGGTACCAACTTGGGTGCACTAAAATGTTACTTTATTTAAATGTATAGCTTAAGTTGTCAAACGTGTGCCACAGTTTGGATGCTGAATGTCACCAGAAAAAGAAGGAAGTTAATATATATGTCTTTCAGTCTGACACTATCCAGGTTTTAATTTTCATTGCTTTGAATTGTCTATCCTCTGGACTTAACAGAAGTTAGAGTATGAATATATGTTCTCTGATTTCTCAGTTTTTATATTTAATATTCTAAATTTATTTTGTTAACTATTTCATATTCAGTGGTATGTAACAAACAAGTGTAAGACACCAACAGCACAAAACAAAACACTTTTGGGTTCCCTTGGAGGTCCTGCTAACAGGGATTGCCCATGTGCCTGTGATCAGGTGGGAGGGCAACTACAGGATACAGTAAACATTGCAAAAATCTCTAAATTTTAAGGATAAATTACTAAGTATAAAATTGATACTATAACTAATGAAAAAATAAAGTGAAAACTTAGATATGAGATGAGAAGCTATAAAACTACTATAAGATAATTTAAAAGAAAAGTTTCCAGGCATTCAAGGGCGGTGACTGCTGGGGATTGACTCCAGAAGCACAGGAAACAAAAGCAAAAGGGACCAATAGAAACAGCAAAATTATAAGCACAGTAAAGGAAACAACAGAATAAGACACACAAAAATAGTAATAAATAGTTGAAACCTACACACTGGAGACAGGATTACATAGAAGTAACTTAATGAACTATAGAAGAAAACTGAAGGCTATCAAAATGGACCAGGGCCTAAAAAAAACATTTTGTATCTCCAAAAAGAAGATGTACACATGACTTATAGCTGTCTGAAAAACTTCTGACTATGGCTAATTATCATCAAGTACAAGTTAAAAATCAAAAGGAGCTTTCACCTCACACCTATTAAAATGGTATTATCAAAGAGGAAAAAGAGAAGTATGATTTGCAAGATTGTTGGGAAAATGGAACATTTTCCATCATTGGTGGGGTTATTTATTAAATCAGATATTTTGGAAAATAGTTTGGAGATGCCCTATCTAAGTACATAATGACTGCAAGATCTGTCTAGCCCACTCTGGACATATACCCAGAAGAGCTGAAATTAGTATGTTCAAGAGGCATCTGCCCCCACTTCCCAATGCCCACTGCAGCACTATCCACAGCAGTCAAGAACTGGAAGCATCAAAATTGAGTGGATTGAGAACTTATAAAAGGTATGTATTGTACGTTGCAGCAATGGTTGGTTTTTATTGGCAGTTTGACACAAGCTAGAATCACCTGAGAAGGAACTCTCTGTGAGGAATCACATAGCTAAGGTTGACATGGAAGCACGTCTCTGGAGGTTTGATTTCATTGTCATTGAGGTGGAAAGATCCACCCTGAATGTAGCCAGCACCAATCTATGGGCTGGATCATGAACTATGTAGTAGTAAACAAAGCTAGCTGAGCATAAGCATAGGCAAGCAGGCAGCATGGGTGCACTCATTTCTCTTTGCTCTTGGCTGTGGATGTGATGTGACTAGCTGCATGAGAACCTGCCTAACAAAATGATTGGCTTCTATCTGGACCTGTAGTCCGGATAACTCTTTCCTTCATATATATATATATATATATATATATATATATATATATATATATATTTCATGAGATTGAGATGTATAGTGTGTGTATGATGGTATGACAGTTTATACACTTTGTATGTATCATGATACATATATACACTAAAACAACAGAATACTATCCAACCTTAAAAACAGAAACTGCCATTTGCAATATGAAGGAACTGGAAGGCATTATGCTAATTGAAATGAGCTAGTCACATAAAAATTCTGAGACATTTTTTTTGTGTGTGCATAGAACCTACAGGATCAAACTCAGGAACATCTAGGGGAAGTTACCAGAGACAGGAGGGGGAGAAATATACTAGAAAGGGAACAAAACTATTAGATAAGAGGACTAGTCTCTGGTACTCTATTATATTACAAGGTAACTAATTAATAGTATGGAGTATACTAAAAAAATTCCCTGTGGAATATGAATAGAGTTTAAATGTATTCACCATAAAGAAGTAGTAATCATGTAAGATAATGGATATGTTATTTAGCTGAATTTCCTCATTCCACATGGTACACATGTATCAAAGATTCACATTATAACCCATAAATACATCTAATCATCCCTTGTTAACTAATTGTAAAAATATTTAAAAGACTGGTTATTGAGAGAGAATTGGATTGGTGTAAGTGTGCTATGGGTGTCCCTGGGTATTATCTTCCCTCAATACATTTATGAAAAATATGAGGATCACCACTCTGGGAAATCCCACCCTGGGATCTGCAGGTAAACTGAATCGGTCCCTGAAGACCCGGGGACCCTGACTCTGCTGAGATCACTGGGCTACCCTGCCACAAGGCAGTGCAGAGTGCAAAGAGTACAGAGGTGAGCTGCTTTGGCCCCTGACTTGGGCACAACTTTCACCTGCCCACTCTGGTAACTCCTGCCCAGGGATCTGCAGACAGGACAGCTTAACCCCTGAGGACCAAGAAACCCAGAATCAGCTGACATCTCTACACTAGTCCTGCTCTCGCCCACCGGAAGAGTGAGTGCCTCAGACCTGCCTGCACCCACCTTGAGACCCATCAGAGTATAGGAGCGAATTGCACCCACCTGAAGAAAACCCTGGACCCATAAACACCAGAAAAGGAAGGGATACCACCTACACCCACTGGAAGAAGAGATGGGAAGACAGCAATATAAGAACACATCCAAGAACAGGAAAACCAATATGACACCACCAGAGTCTAAGGACTCTACACCAGCAAGACATGAACATCCCAACACAGAAGGAGGGGAAGAGAGCAACCTTAAAAAGAACTTCATGCAGATTATAGAGACCCTAAGAGTGGAAATCAGAAAATCATTCAGAGAAATTGAAGAAAAGATGAACCAAAAGATGCAAGAAATCAAGGAAACCCAAGAAAGCCAAGAAAATACAATCAAACAGCTGAAGGAAACAGTTCAGGACCTGAACACTGAAATAGAGACAATAAAGAAAACACAAACTGAGGGAATTTTAGAAGTGGAAAAGCTGAGTAAACAATCAGGAACCACAGATGAATGCATAACCAACAAAATACAAGAGATGGAAGACAGAATCTAAGACTCTGAAGATAAATTAGAGGAAATAAATTCATCAAGCAAAGAAAATCTTAAGTCCAACAAATCCTTAACACAAAATATCCAGGAAATATGGGACACCATGAAAAGACCAAACCTAAGGATAATAGGTAGAGAAGAAGGTAAAGAAACCCAACTCAAAGGTGCAGAAAACATATTCAACAAAATCATAGAAGAAAACTTTCCCAACATAAAGAAAGACATGCCAATGAAAATAAAAGAAGCCTACAGAATGCCAAATAGAATGGGCCACAAAAGAAAGTCCCCTTGTCACATAATAATTAAAAGACCAAACGTACAGAATAAAGAACGAATATTAAGAACAGCAAAGAAAAAAGGGCCAAGTAACATATAAAGCAAACCTATCAGAGTTACACTGGACTTCTCTGTGGAAACTCTGAAAGCCAGAAGGACCTGGATAGATATTCTACCAACTCTGAGAGAACACGGATGCCAGTCCAGACTACTATACCCAGCAAAGCTTTCAATCACCATAAATGGAGAAAACAAGATATTCCATGACAAAACCAGATTTAAACAATATGTAATCACTAATCCAGCCCTACAGAAAGTACTGGAAGGAAAACTCCAACCTAAGGAAATTAACTACACTCACAAAAACATATGCAATAGATAATCCCACTTTAAAAAAACCCAAAAGAAAAGGCAGGGTAAATCCACATACAATACCACTACCAACAACAAATCAAAAACAAACAAGAATAAACACTCAATGGATCTTAATTTCCCTCAATATCAATGGTCTTAACTCGCCTATACAAAGACATAGGCTAACAGATTGGATACGAAGACAGAATCCATCCTTCTGCTGCATACAAGGAACAAACCTCGAATTCAAAGACAGATATTACCTCAGAGTAAAGGGTTGGGATAAGATACTCCAATCAAATGGACCCAAGAAACGAGCGGGGGTAGCTATCCTATTATCTAACAAGTTAGACTTCAAACTAAAATCAATCAAAAGAGATGAAGAAGGTCATTTCATATTCATCACAGGAAAAATCCATCAGGAAGAAGTCTCAATTCTAAATGTCTATGCCCCAAATACAATGGAACCAATGTTCGTAAAAGAAACATTATTAAAACTCAAATCACAAATAAGACCTCATACAGTTTAGTGGGAGACTTCAACACCCCACTCTCACCACTGGACAGGACCACCAGACAGAAACTTAACAAAGAGACAAAGTAACCAACAGAAGTTATAACCCAATTGAGATTAACAAACATCTATAGGACATTCCATCAAAACACAAAAGATATACCTTCTTTTCACCATCACATGGAACCTTCTCTAAAATCAACCACATACTACGCTACTTAGGAATATCAACAGGTACAAAAAAATTGGAATAATCCCCTGTATCTTATCAGACCACCATGCTTTAATGTTAGAATTCAAAAACAACACAAATTGCAGAAAAACTCATAACTCATGGAAATTGAACAACACACAGTGCATCATTCCTCGGCCAAGGAAGAAAGGAAGAAAGAAATTCAAGACTTCCTAGAATTCAATGAAAATGAAGATACAACATACCCAAACTTATGGGACACTTTGAAAGCAGTACTAAGAGGAAAGTTCATAGCTCTAAGTGCTCACAAGAAGAAACTAGAGAATAGTCACACCAGAGAGTTGAAAGCTCTAGAACAAATGGAAGCAAATTCACCCCAGAGGAGTAGAAGCCAGGAAATAATCAAACTGAGGGCAGAAATCAATAAAGTTGAGACAAAGAAAACATTCAAAGAATCAATGTAACAAAGAGTTGGTTCTTCAGGGAAAATCAACAAGATAGACAAACCTTTATCCAAACTAACCAAAAAGCATAGAAAGAACATGCAAATTAACAAAATCAGAAATGGAAGAATGGATAGAAAAAAAATGTGGTACATTTACACAATTTTCCTCAGCAGGGAAAAAAAAGGCAGTGGAATCTTGAAATTCACAGGCAAATGGATGGAACTAGAAGAAACCATTCTGAGAGAGGTAACACATTCACAAAAAGACAGGCATTGTATGTACTCACTCATATGTGGATTTTAGACATAGAGAAAGGATTGTCAGCCCTAAGAGAGACATATAGGGTCCCCTGGAGAAAGGGAAAGGGACAAAATCTCCTGAGCAAATTGGGAGCATGGACAGAGGGGAGAGGGAACTAGGAGAATGAGAATGGGAGAAGAGGAGGGGTGAGGAAGACATGATGGGACTGAGAGGTTGAGTTGGGGAAAGAACAGAAGAGAGCAAGATAAGAGATACTATAATAGAGGGAGACATTATAAGTTCAAAGAGAAATCATGCACTAGGAAAATGTCTGGAGAGCTACAAAGATGACACCAACTAACAATCTAAACAACAGAGAAGAGGCTACCTTAAATGCCCTCTCCTGATAATAAGATTGATGACTAATTCATATGCCATTGTATAGCCTTCATCCAGCAGCTGGTGGAAGTAGAAGCAGACACCCACAGCTAAACCTTGAACTGAACTGAAATCCAGATGTAGAGAAGGAGGACTGATGAGCAAAGGGGTCCTTACCAGGCTGGTGAAACCCACAGAAACAGCTGACCTGAACAGGGGGAAACTCTTGGTCCCCAGACTGATAGCTGGGAAACCAGCATGGGACTGATCTAGACCCCCTATATGTGGGTGTTAGTGAGGAGACCTTGGAAATCAATGGGGCCTCTTGTAGTGGATCAGTACTTATCGCTACCATAGGAATGGACTTTGGGAGCACATCCCACATGGAGGGATACTCTCTGAGCCTAAACAAAAGGGGGTTGGCCTAGGCCCTATCCCAAAGAATATGACAGATTTTGAAGATGCCCCCTATGGAAGGCCTCACCCCCCTGGGGAGCAGAAAGGGTATGGGATAGGTAGGGTGTTAGTTGTGGGGGTCAGGGGAGGAGAGGAGGCAGAGGGACCTGGGATTGACATCTAAAATAATTTTCTTTTTAATAAAAAAACAAAAAATAAAAAAAAATGTTAAAAAATTGTTTAAAAAAAGAAGTATGTCTAGGTTTAATCTTTTTAGGGGAATTGATTTCCTGCATTTTAAGCATAAAATAACATCAATGCATTTATAGAAATAGCAATAATTCTTTTGACACAGATGACAAGTACTATGAAGAGAGTAAGGAGAGAAATAAAAATATAATAGTTGCTTTCTATGATAAAAAGCTTCACTGTTTTTATATTATGATAAATATGTAAGTAATAAACTTACTTTTATTAAATAATCTATCATCAATCTCAACCTAGCTGCCGAGAGATAAACTCTTGTCTGATCCTACCTCAGAAAAATAAGGAACAAATTGAAACAGCCATAATTTTTGTTTATCTCATTGTAAATATTTTTTACATTAGGTTTTAACATGAAAAACCCATATAATTCTCATTTATAGCACAGAAAGTTTTCATTCAATATAAAGCAAGCCATGAAAATTGAAATGCAGCACAACACAGACAAAAGAAGGCAGCTGCTAATTTTTACTGTGTTTAAAGTCAAAACCTTAACCTATACCCATGCAAAAGCAAGCAAGATATGGAGTACATGATTCCAAGTATGTTTGTGGAGTAGGCAGTCCTCTAGGAAACCCTGGAGTTCATAGCCTCATGATGCTCTCTCTCTTGATTAATGCTAAAGCAGCAAAGGTTATTTATGCTTTCAAAAGCTTTCTGAATCATGTAACGCACTACACAGCTAATAGAAAGCAACCTAATTTCTATAAAACAGATAGCAAAAATTTGCAACTGAACACCAAAGTGCCAGGTCCCCTTACCTGATCGAGGTAATGGTCAGCTTGATGGATAGCAATTCTCCTTCATTAGGCATTTGTTGTGATCATCTGTGCTCCAGGGCAAAGACACACGTGTGGAAAGTTAGAGTGTAATTTGTGACAAACTATTCCAAATAAGATTAAGTGAAAGTATCTGTCAGGAAGTGACATGAAGATGGAGCATTAGATAAAGTAGCGGTTTCTCTGAGTCCTGCCCTATACACTTCTCATAGTTGAACCTGGACATTAACGCAGCATCTTTACTTTGTCTTGTTGGATGGTGACAGCACTGGTTTCCTTAAACTTAGAAGGATGAATTAAAAAGCAGATCTGAAACCCACTTCCTCCCCCAGACGGTCATTGAGAAGGGAACAGTGTGAGGAACTGGATTGAGACTGAGGGGAACACTGCAAAACCTATAATGTACTTAGTTGTAATGAAAATGAATCCTCTTTTAAAAAGCTAATTCAGTCCGGGCGTTGGTGGCACACGCCTTTAATCCCAGCACTCGGGAGGCAGAGGCATGCTGATCTCTGTGAGTTCGAGTGCAGGCTAGTCTCCAGAGCGAGTGCCAAGATAGCCTCCAAAGCTACATAAAGAAACCCTGTCTCGAAAAACCAAAAAAAAAAAAAAAAAAAAAAAGAAGCTAATTCACTGAGAGTTATTCCCCAGAAGAGGTACCACCATTGTCACACACTTAACATACTTAACATTACATATATGTAAATACCTCACGCGTAAATGTTGCAGGAATGAAAAGAAAACTGTGGTGCAGTAGGAGAAACTTTTAAGTAAAGTAAAATGGAAAAGATTATTTGTAACAGGATAAGAGGGGAAAGGTTATTTCAGAAAGGCTATATTTTCCTAAAGATCTCACGTCCAAACTCATCAGATATGTTGACAATTATTGAACAGAACAGGAGTGCTTAGAGCAGGGAGAGTAAAGGTCCATCTCAGCCTCTCCCTCTGGCTAGTACAAGTAGGTTTCACAGCACACATGGCTGTAGTGAGATATCCACCCTACCCATACCTGTAGCACAGGTGAGGACGTGACCGAGGAGAGGACTAGATCTGGGGTCCGGGACCCCAGAGCCCTCTTGCTTCTGGTCGGGTCACAGGGAACAGCCAGGAAGATCCTTGGAGCTAGAACCTGTGGCAGTCACTGCCTCTTGTGTAAATTCATTCTCTCCCAGTAAACTTCACTTAACCTGTACTGAGTCCAGTGCATCTTGATTCCCACACAATACATGATAATAGAGAATGTTGAATGGGGAGGAGAAAATCTCAAGTTCTTAGGATTTTTGTTGTTGTTGTGCTGTGGTTTCCTTATACCCAACCCAAAAATATGTTACAAGCAATCTGTGCTGTGGTTAAGAAACTGTAGAATTACAGTAGCACCCGCATTCAGGGATAAGACAGCACCAGGTAGACTAGATCTTAAAGTTGTGAGTTAATGGGGAAGTCAGTGTACAAAGGTGTCCATGAAGGCCATTGTCCAGCTGTCCTGGGAAGTTATTTTTCTGCAGCAAACTACAATAATCTGTTTGAACCCACTTTGTGTGGGTGGCCCAGAGATTTGGTTTGTTACAGATTGTGATCAGAAAAAAAGACTCTGGGCAGATTGCTGACCCCACATGGGGATGTGCACCAGAGACAGTGAGGAGCACAGCCCTTTTGACAACCAGTGAGAGAGTAGGCTGCTAGAGTAGGTAGCTTGTGCCCACACATCTTTTCTCAGAAGCACTCTTTGCTCAGCTTTTTGAGTCAGGCTGTTTCATTTGACATCCATGGTTATCATGTTGACTGTCCTTGTTTGAAATGAGAGGTAAAACTGAAGAACAGCTCATTTTTCTTCATGCTCATGCTGCTTCACGTAGCTTTCTCTGATGACTGAGAACACTGAAACTTTCTCATATGTACAGTCACAATTTTGACCTTTTCTTTTGAAAGCTCTCTCCTACACCCCCCCCCATAGGATAATTTGATGGGGCTTAATTTTCTGAGTTCTTTATACATTCTGTATACTAATCACCTGCCAGATAAATTGTTGGGATAAAGTTTCCTGTTATGTGGGTTATCTCTTCATTCTGATAATTGATTTGCTTAACTGACCAAAAGCTTTTAATTTCATACAATCTATTTGTTAAATCTTATTCCTTACTTTGCTACTTCAATTCACTCAGAAACACCTTGCTTATGTCTGTATTAGGAAGTATTTTCAATATTCTCTCTTCTTGGTGACATATACAAATGTCTCTTATCAATTTTAATTGAAATTTGCCCTTGGTGACAATTAAAATCCATTCCAGCATCCACATATGGGTGTGTGCAGTCTTTTCTAAACAATTTGTTGAATGGGCTGTAATTTTCCCAGCACATGTTTTTGTCTCCTTTGTTGAAAATCAGATGCTTTATATGGTTTATTTATTGGTCTTCTCTTCAATTTGTTTTTCTGGTTCTTTTAGTATAGGTATGTAAAAATAATGCTGATCCTTGGTGTGTATTTGGTATCCTGATACTTTGCTAAAAATGATCATCAGATCTAAGAGATTGCTGGTGAAATATTTATATGCTATGAAATAATTTGAGGAACACTAGTGTCAATTCTTCTCCAAAGGTCTGAGGAAAGTCAACCATGAATCCATCCAGTCCTATGCTTTTCTTAGTTGGAATACTCTCTATTGCATCTTAAATGTCACTGCACATTGTACGTCCACATGAGCTTTTTATATACTTTTTGTTTTAATTTTAACCTGTCCTTTGCACCTGGAAATTTGTCCATCTCTGTGATTCTATTTGAATATAAGTTTTAAAGTTACTATACCATGATGATCTTCTAAATTTCATTGATAACTGTTAAATTTTCTTTTTCCCATTCCTAATTATATTAAATATTATCTCATTTTAAATTAATTTAGTTAAAACTTGATAATCTTGCTTATCTTATTAAAGATTCAACTCTTTATCCTAGAAAGTCTACATATTATTATTTTAGTCTGTTTTATTTATTCCTGTCTCAAATTTTATTATTTCTTTCCATTTACTATATTTGGTTTTGACTTGTTATCATTTTTTCTTGATCTGGAAGTCTATCATTTGGCTACTGACATCCATCGTTCCACCTTTTAATGTTGGTATTAGTTGTTATAAATTCTTTGCTGTATCCCAGATATAAGCTGTATCCTCGCTTTCATTTTATTCTAGAAACTATTCAGTTTCTTCCTGATTTCCTCATGACACATTGAGTATTCAAGAGTAGATTCTTTACTATGTATTATTTTATAAGTTTTATAATTTCTCTTTCTATTTGAGCTACAATTTTGTTTTTTCATTTCAATCACAGAAAATACTTAAAGGAATTGTTTAAATTCCTTGGACATGTTAAGGCTTACTCTGTGACCTAGATTGTATGATGTTTGGAAAATGTATATTTGGCAGCTGCTAGATGGAATATTCTGTAGATATTTATTAAGCTCATTTGACCTATGGTTTATTTGAACTCTAAATATTCTTGGATTTGTGGGGAAGTTTAGTTGATATAGTTGTTGACTAAAGTGAATTATTGAAGGCACCCACAATTTTGCATCTATATCTTATATGATACTTCATATCTATAATATTTATTTAATGAAATTATGTCCATCAACATTCAATATATATATATATATATTCAATATAATTACTATCATTACACTGTTCTTGTGTATTGTTCCTTTTGTTATTATGTACGCAATTTTTTATATTATTTACCTTATTTTGGTTTCAAGTCTACTTTGTCAAAAATAAGTATTGCTATTAGGTTCAGGTACTGCTTATTTATCATTTTCTTACTTGTCATACAGCTTCAGTCTATACCTGTATTTGCCAATGAGGTAGCTCTCTGGTAGAAGACAAGCAGCTACAATATTGTATTCTGAGGAATTTGGCTGTTCTGCATTTTTAATTAGAAAGTCAAGCCTATTTGGTGTTATCACCAAAAAGTATGTTCTAATTTCTAAATTAGTGTGGTTTTCTCAATTGGATACTTTTTGTTTTTGTTTTTTCTCTTTCATCTTATTCAAGTTAGCACATATTGAGTTTAACACATATTTTCTCATTATCATTTACTCATCTATTCCTCTCATGAAGTTTATTCTTTCCCAAGATTGTGTATTATATGTCTACTCTCTTCTCCTTTCCTCTTGTATACAATTGTATACATCTTCTCAAATGCTCATGAATTCTTTAATTTTGTTCTACATGTTATGCAAATTATCTCTCTGTTTATTTAAAAATAACTTTACTAGATACCGTAATCTTTGTTGGCAGTCATTTACTCTTGGGTTTTGGATTATATTATTACACATAATTCTGACTTTTAAGGCTTCTGATGAAAATTATGTTATTATGATTTTTTGTGTAACTCTTTCCTCTATATTGAAACATTTCCTCTTAAAGCAATGAATGAAGCTTATAAAATTGGAGAAACTTAAGATTTAGGAAGTTCATATCACTCAAGGAACATCCACATAATACTGATAAGTTTGTGTTAATACATAAATCAACATTATCTTCTTGCAATTGTTAATATTATTTCTTTTTTCTATAATGCTAGTATTTTGACTATAAGGTGATATGTCTATTGGACATATGTCTCATCATGCCTATTGGAGAGTGTAAGTAGCTCTAGTGCCCAAGTATTATCATAGTATTTTAGAATTTCCTAATTTAAAGTCATTGGGTATTGTATGTATTTAATGTATGTGTCAGATAATTCTAGTACTCCATAGACTCTTGGGTTTATTCTCTTGATCGTGTACCAGAATTCCTGAACAGTTGCTTAATGTTTCCATTTATAGATACCTGAATGTAAAATTTCCTCCACCATGTTTTTAATCCTTAAAATTATTCCTTCTGTTTGATCCAGTTTATTGGAATTATATTACACTGTGCTTTCTAATGAGATTCATCGCATCATGAATTTCTCCAATTTTTTTTCAAAACCTGATTTCCTTGATGAATTTTGTACTTCCTACCCAGACATTGAAGCATATTCCTTACTTTATTGATATGTTTGTTTGAATTGATATTCAAGTCAATTTTCAAACTAGACATTATAAAATATGCGATAAAGTTAACATTTCCTGCTAAATAATTAATTGTTAAATAATTTTGGAAGTATTGAGAAGCAAACTTTAGTCTTCCTTAACACTAGGCAAGCTCAATAATGATGTGCTACATTTCAGGTCCACTCTTCTAACCTTTAATTTTGTTTTTGTTTACTTCCTGAAACTGTCAGATCAGCCTTTTTTTTTAGTACACTAAAGAATAGAGCAGCTCATATTTGTAATAGAATACTTTGCAATCACAAGCAAATAAATACGCAAACAAAAGCTTGAGTCTTTCCTTAAAACTATCCATTTTGACTTCAGTAATATTATGCTCTAAATTCCTGAAGTATTAAGATTAATACATATAAATATTCACTATCTTGGTCTTTTTGAGAATAGATTTCTAAATACCAGTACTTAGTGTGAATATTTAAAAATAAATATAGCTTTAACTTCTTATCAAAGAAGCCTCCTTTTTTGCAAAAGTTGGAGACTGTTACATTGATATGCAGAGAGTAAGGGACCATACGTTGTACAGCCACAACAGACATACCTACAATGCCACCCTTATGCCTACAGCTCAGAGGAAATCATAGAAAAGTAGGGTGAAAGATAGCAAGAGTCAAAGGCCCAGGATACCTGCTACTAAATAGTGTCTTCTAGATATGACAGAGATGCTTCACCCCTGTAATCTCAACAATATGGCAGACTAGACAAAGCTGCATAATGAGAACACTATTTGGTATACCTGAATGGATGGGGGAAATTTTACAAGGTCCCACTACTAGATAGTTATACCAATTAGTGGTGCCTGAAAGAGGGAGAATCCATTTTCTTCGGAAATGAACCATGTAGTGGCATCTTGTTCCTCCAGTGGACTTGCATCTTCCTTAAGATGGCTTTAGGTGTGCAGATGTGACCCCTTATAAGGAAGAGGAGGGTTGGCTCACTTAATATTTGATAATTTTTGATAATTTCATGTGTGAGTACTGCATTTACATCATTTACATCACTCCCTCTCCCCTTCCAATTCCTCCCAAGTGTTCTCTATTTTATCCTATAGCTTACATAGCAGCCTTAAGTAGTTAATGTCACAGTAAGGCTGGGTGAATCTCTTGCCAGTTATACTGCTGCTATTAATGAAATCATTTTAGGTGAATGACGTTTCCCCTCCCAGACACATGCTTTCCTTTTGTCTCTTTCTCTGTTGTCTCTCTCTGCACCCGTGTGTGTGTGTGTGTGTGTGTGTGTGTGTGTGTGTGTGTGTGTGTGTATACGTGTGTATGTTGGTTTCTCTGTTTCTCCCTCTTTCTTTCTCATGCAAAGACAGACATACACCAATAGACAATAGCTTTTATTTTACTTAATAACAGCCTCTAATGCATCTCAACCTAAAAGAAGATCCACAATCATATTGCTAACTATTATATATTTAGCAGCTTTCCTGTATTTATCACCCTACTGTCCCAATACTGACTGAGTACAAGAGGCTTCAGAGAAATCTTCTCCAGCTGAGATATTTTGATTTCATTGTGCCTCAACCATTTTCAATTCAAAAAATTTATTTTTTTACAAAAACAAAACGTATATGAATAATGAATTTTCTTGGAAAAAAATATTCACCTGGCTTATAAAACAGAGAGCCACAACAAAATCATGACATATTTCAAGGAGAAAAAAATACTTTTGCTGGTTATCAAAGAATAGCATCTTTGTCTCTAGTTTTTCAATGCCCATTTTTTTCAGCAGCTTTCATTTAAGGGACTGCCAGCTTGAAGACACATGTGTTGCTTCTCAGAAACTATTTTTAAAGTGTTTGCCTGGTAAAGCATAGTAGAGTTGTAGAATTTCATATGAACCCCTCCTAGTAGGAAAGTAGAGCAATAAATAAGCAATTTATTATGCATGTGTTCCTAACACGCTTCTGTTAACTGAAGGTCAGAGGAAAAGGGATTTAGTAGCTTGTACCACATTCACAGAAGGAAGGTGTGCTGGCTAGTTTTATGTCAACTTGACACAAGCTAAAGTCATCTGAGAGGAGGGAACTTTAATTAGGAAATGCCTCCATAAGACCATGCTATAAGCAGACTAACCTGTAGGGAATTTTCTTAATTAGTGATTGATGGGGGTGAGTCCAGCCTATTGAATGGGATGTCACTCCTTGGCTGGTGGTCCTGAATCTTAGAAAGGAGGCTGAGCAAACTAAAAGTAGCAACCCAGTAAGTAACATTCCTCCATGGCCTCTGCACCAGCTCCTGCATCCAGTTCCCTGCCCTGTATGAGTTCCTGCCATGATTTCCTTCAGTTATGTACTATGATGTGGAAGTGTAAGCCAAATAAACCCTTTCCTCTCCAACTTGCTTTTAGTCATGGTGATTCACCACATGAATAGTAGCTCTAACTAAGACAGATGATGAGGCTGTTGTGAGTCATGTGGCCTAGTTTCAAATCGGCATATGAATGCTTGTCTAATGGGTCTCAGAAAGGCAAAATCCATCGAGATGGTATCACACTCAGCAAGGACCAGTAGATCTCAGGAAAGCACAGAATACTGCTGGTACCATGCAGCCCACATGCTCCCTTCTATCTCATAATATTGATGATTCAATGGCCCTTGGTGGTGCAGGCCTTCGATCCAGTACTTGGGAGACAGAGGCAGGCAGATTTCAGTGGGTTTGAGGCCAGCCTGCTCTACAAAGCAAGCTCCAGAACAGGCTCCAAAGCTACACAGAGAAACCGTCTTAAAAGAACAAAATTAATAATAACAATAATAATAATAATGTTGATGATTCTTTTGGTGGTTTTGAGTTTCACTTTGTCAGTCATGCATGGAACAGATGTGATCATTTCCAGAAACCCCATTTTTTTCCTATAACATCTTCCCCTAAAATTCTTTGGGAACTGATGCCTCTCAGATTTATTATCTGGAAATACCAGCTGTTAGCACAGACCATGGGAACTTTTCTGACTCAGTGCTGACTGGATTGAAGGCAATAAAATTTAATGGGCTCATATAAGGAAACCACACAGGGGACAGTAACTTCATCTCCTAATTCTGAGGAAAAAAAAAAAACCCTAAGAAGGAAAAAGCGTGCCTTATCAAAGTTTGCCTTTTATAGAGACTTTTAGGTGTACAGGACCCTATAGGACAGGGGAACAGTTGGAGAAATACAAATAAATAATCATATGCATGAAGTTTGTGGCAAATAACCCCTATTTCTGTAAATGTAAATTTTATTAAGTGTTGAACAATATTGTTCTTGAGAATGTGTGCCTATGTTTATCATCTTTGAGCTTTGTAAAGGTAAGATATACCTGGCTCGATAAACCTAGTTAGCAGACTGCTGAGCATTGCTTTCAGGTTTAAAGTTGTTTTGATGTAAAAGTTGGGAAAAACTGATTTTGTTTTTATAGGAGGTTAATTCCGGAAGGCTGGAAAAACATGCTTGTTTTTGAAATATAAATAAAGAAGGTTTGAGCTATTCAGGGCTGGTGTCCCTCATATGACACTCATCGGGTGGCCAGATACTTCTTTCTGCTGACACCCATTCACCATCTCAGGATCTGAATGTGGCTGTAGCGGTACTGTGGCAGGCTGTGGCAGAAATTCTAGAAAAAGGTAGCAGATTTGGTTGTTTTCTAAATAGTCTAGGATGGAGTACAAAGCCAGACCATGTCTTATAATATAGTTCTGCATGTATAATTTGCATTTGAGAGGAAAAAAGCATGAAAACTCACCCTATTTCAAAAGAATAAGATTTAAATGGAATTACAAATAAATAAGAAAGGGAATAATATGTTATCTATAGGCATATGGTTGGGTTTTTACTTTCATTTATGAAGAGTTGTTAGTGGAATGTGGGAAAGGGTCAGGCTAGATCTGAACAGCTTAAGGGGCTCATCATGTAATAACATAGCAGTGGTCATAGAACCAAAGGTAAAGACAAATGAAAAGTATGTTGCTGAGGTTATATGAAAAGGAAATGAGGTGTTGGACTCTTGTGGACATGACTCCACGAATGATGGCAACTGGGAAAAGCAGTATTCAGTTTACTTTCATTTTTACTGCCAGGGAGGGAGGTCTTCAAACTGAGAAGAGTAAAGAATGCTGGCTAAAATGTTTAAGTGTTTGACACGCAGGATGTCCGAGAAACCTAGGATAGAACCAAACATGATTAGAGAGGGAAAAAAATGTCAGACTTTCTGCATGGGATTGACCTAAACTCTCTGCATATATGTTGCAGTTACATAGCTTGATATTCTTGTAGGAATCCTAACAGTGGGAGTGGGGGCTGTCTCTGAATCTTTTGTCTGCTTTTTGATAACCAAGTCCTGCCATAGAAGACAGGTGATTCCTGGGAGCTATTCCCTGACACCAGAATACACACACACACACACACACACACACACACACACACACACACACACACACACCACGAGAGAGAGAGAGAGAGAGAGAGAGAGAGAGAGAGACAGAGACAGAGACAGAGACAGAGACAGAGACAGAGACAGAGAGAGGTTTGATAGTGGAACTTCAGTCTTAGTAAAAACCAATAGCAGTCTAATTGCACTCAAAGCCTGATCAAACAGATGGAAATCATGCCTAGTACTATAAAACTGACCAGGCCCACATGGCTAGTAAGACCATGGATGGTAGTGGAGAACTTACTACTGTCATTTTCCTGACTCAGCATAGCTCTTAAAAACATTCTAAATAATTATCATTATACCCACATATCACTGTAAAATTTTGCTCTCAACAAAGAAGCATATTTTTGCTAAAGGAGACCATTAGAGAACACTACAGCTTGTCAAAATGCAGAGAACAAATGACTATGGTCTATCCATCCCCAGTATCTACAACACAGTTCCTGAATCCAAATCTCTGTGAATATAGTGAAAGAGAAGGCAGAAAGATCATGATAGTCAGAGGATCAGCTAGTCTTCTGGGAATTTTTACCCTTTAGTAATGACTGGGAAGCTACACCCAGGAATTCTAAACAACATGTCTTCCTAAACAAAACCTGAATAACAGTTGACACTCTGGTGTAGATGAGAAAAATCTTACCCACCCTAGATAAAAAGCAATGGGTGATTAAACACTACTTACAGAGGAAGTCTACCCCAGATATCAGCCCCTAGCAGGTTATTCAATACTGAGTGTGTCAGTTCTGGAAATGTATCCATGCAGGCAACATTGAACAGATTAAGCCTATTCTATTCTATTCTTTTGTTGTTTTTTTATGCATATGGAACAACAATGATTAAAGAAGAGAACACCGGGAGGAGAGGTGGAAGAGAGAACTGTGGTTGGAATGTAAAATGAAATATAAAAGAATAAATAAATTATAAAAAAGAAATAAACAGCAAAAAAAGAGAAAGCCATTGGTGGTGGGTGTCAGACAAGAGAGGGGTATGAGGGAGGAAGGGAGAAGAGAATATAATACTGTAATTACAGTTTAATTAAATTAAAAATAAAATTCTAAAAAGATAAAAGTACACTATTAATATACTTTTTTCCTATTGCTGGAATGGTGTCAAATAAGCAGATACTGGTAATTTAAGTCCTACCTGCCTGGTCAGTCTGACAGGTTTGAATATACAGGCTTGTAAACTTTAGCAGCCTATTAAATCAATGAAAGCCTCAAGACATCATGAGCTTTTAGAAGGTACTTGACAGCAAAATCAAATTCTTTCAAAAATTATAAAGAACAAATTATACATGTCAAAATGCAAAATTTTTAAGCTCTAATTTACTTTATAGATAAAAGTTAGGTTCCTGTATAAACAACACTCAGATTAGGGTATGAAATATTGCTATGACCCCAGAAAATGTCCTTCTATTACTTCTGACCAATAATGATATATCCTCTCAGAATACTCAGGCGTAAACAGAATTTTTCCATCAAATTCCTCCCTTCAGGCCTCAGGGAACCCCAGGGAAGAGGGGCAGGGAAGATTGATCCTTGCATATGTACTCTGGCTTCTAGTTTAATGTTTTTTATGGGATTCCTGAGGATGCAAATGAGAGTGGGTCTCTGTTTCTTGTGCCTTCTCTTGGGCCCTTTACCTTCTGCCTTTTTGTTTTGTTCAGTTCCATTTCCAGTGTTAGTTTTTGTTTTGTTTTATTTTACTTGTTGATCATTATCTCTTAGAAGCCTGCTTGTTTTTTTTTTTTCCCTGAGAGATAGAAATGGAGTGAATCATGATAGGAATGGAGTAGGGAGGATCTGGGATGAATAGAGAGAGGGGAAACCATAATCACGTTATATGTCAGAAAAAAATATCTGTTTTCAATAAAAGGAAAATAAAAGCAAAAACATAGTGATATCTCCAAAGAGGAAGGTCAAATCCTAATTCCTTCAGCAGATAATAGTTTCATGTGCTTGGTCTTCATTTATTTGGGATGTAAGTCAAAGCATGCAATATTTTGACTGCCCTTAGACAGTCATCTCAATGTTTTTTCTTTTATTTTTCAATTACATGTCACACTAATTAAGTAGTATCTTGTTACTATGAGTTATTCTACATTGTTTTATGACTTTGCCTCAATTTATAAATATGCTCAGCATTCATGGGTATATGAGTTGCTTCATATACAATAATTACAAATAAAACTACTATCAATCTTAAAGAATAAGTCCTGTTGTTGTCACATGATATAATATCTCTTCAGGGAGATGCTCAGTAATGAAATTTTTGAAGTGTAAGCGTATGCATAATATATGTCAGAGTTTGAGCAGATGATTAGCACAGTATAACTTGTTAGAAACATTCCTCAGGCCATTGAACTGGTAACAGAATATATGGAAAATGGACTTGCTTTGGGGCTTCCACAAAGATGTTATAGGAAATGATGATGTTGCAATTCACTGAAAGTGAAGAATGAAAGTTCTGAATTAACTGAAGGTAAATATTGAAATAAAGGAGTTTTGATGGCCTTCAGGACTAGTTCTAAGAAACCACAACTATCAACTAGGCCAGAAGATGATGGAAAGAACAGAGCTATTTTGTGGGAGGGTAGAGAGTAACAGAAGGAAGGGATAGGGAAGGCATTAGGACAAACTGAACTTCTTATATTGGTTATACACCCAAACAGTTAGATTGAATAAACAGACAGAAAGAGAAATCAAGATTTCAGTAAAGCACTCTGAATGGGAAGTATAAACCTGACAATTAACAAGAAGATGGTAGATCAAAGCCAAAGGACTGAGTGAGATGTTCAAGTCAGCAAAAGGAGAAATAGCAGCTAAAGGCTGAGTGCAGATCAATGCAAAATTAAGAGAGCAAACATAAATGGAGAAAGCAGCACAGAAACACTTGAGAAGATGACCAGTAGGAAAAGGGAAAGCAGGACAAAAGAAAGTAGGTCATGTAGACAAAGCTCAGAGCAGTGTCAAGGGCTCTTGGCAACTAAGTAGGATACCCACTGGAGATTGTCTACCCTTTGAAGTCACATTACTGAATCATCTGTGATCTTCATTCTTCAGTAGAACCAGGGGTTTGGGACAGATGTCAGGAACTGATTTATTTATGAAGTGCTATTGCTTTAGAGGAGTTTTGACAGTTATATAAAGGCTTAGAAACTGGTACTTAGTAAAGGTTCCATTATAACCAACTTTTAAGGTGCTAAAGGAACTAAACACTTAGCTACAGCTGGTGAAGAATTTGTCAAGACATTTAGAGAAGGAATGACATTACTTCTGAAGAATGATCTTTTTTTTTAGAAAATTCTATATGAAAGAGAAGCTGTGGCACTGCACTAAACACCAATAAGACTTAATTGAAAATCAATAAAACATGATTATGTTGGGATAAAAATTTGGGTGATTCATACATAATATTATCAGGTACTACAATATAATTTGTAGCTTACAAATAATGAAATTCAGCTGGGTTGGTAGAATTTGGGAATATATTATCCCTGTAATTGGGAAGCTCTGACTGAAGGATTATGAGTTTAATGCATGTCTGGGATGTATATTGAGACCATAATTTACAAAAAAGATGAAACTGAGGCAGAAATATGGATAAATATGGTAGATTATTTACTTCTAGATAATTATAGTTAAGAATTAGATAGCTGGTGCTGAGGGTCTCTGCAAACACTTTTGAGGCAAGAAGGAAATCTGATTCAACAAGACTCAGTAGCCACTGTTGCTTCAAATTTCTGGAGTCTGACTCCAAACAGTTTATTTTAGACATACTTAAGCACAATGAAACTTTGGAAAATTTCCCTGGTGACAACAATCACAATAAAGTTTATGGTGTAACTACGTTGAAACTCTTTTGCAAAGTGCATGCGGCCTTTTCCATAGGAATGGGTTCTATTGATGGAGAACCAATGTTCCTGGATAAAGGTCTAGGGAGAAAGAGTCTGGGATGAGCAAAATATTCTGGGGATCCAGGTGTGGCCTGGCTCCACATATAGCACAAATCATTATACTAGTGACTGCATCCATTCCCAGCTTTCCAGGCAGAAACAGGTATACATCCCTTCTGTTGAAGAAGAGACAACCTTGAATGTTTAAAATTCCTGGTTTCCCTGGTGCTTATCTGTGAATACAAGGACCTTGTGCCCTCTATAAACTGGTTCCAGGGTTCATGGTATATAGTACTGTCCTCTTTGGTAAAACTTCAGAGATAGTGTTAGCTAACTGGCATTCATTTTCTAAAATAATCATATATGGACTATGTAAAAATCGAATCAAAGGAGTCCAAAGAGAGAGTTTTCCAAGTGTTCTTTACAGCTGTTGTGTTTAATCGTGAATCTTAAAGTTGTGTGGTATGAAGTCCTGCCACTTAACTTGAGAGTGGAGCCTCAGTAGCAACTGCTTGAAAGATGTTTCCCGTATTTCCTTGGACCATCACAGTGCCTGGTGCATGTAGGACAAGGTGGATGATCTACCTGGGAAACTGCACTATGCTGCTGTAGGGGAAGAACCTCAATAGGACTTTGAGGCTCCAACTGACTTAGAAATCAATCTTCTTGGGTGGTGGTACATGCCTTTATTCCCAACACTTGGGAACAGATGGATCTGTGAGTTAGAGACCAGCCTGGTCTACAAAGAAATCAATCTTCTTACAATACTTAGCAGGAGGAGGCAGAGGAGAGCAGAAGTTAGATGTGCGGGAGTGGAACCAGGGCAGAGCTGGTAAAGGTTCTATCCACACTGCCTGCAAAGTCAGCTAACACCGGTCATGACTGTAAGGCACACAACCTTCCACAGACTCAAGAGAGGAGCAAAGATGAAGAAAATTCACTGTGAGTTTCCTTCTGCTTCCACCTCCCTGCAGTGAAGACCAGTAACACCAATCAGGAAGGTACAGAATGCAAATGCTACTATGTTTCATGCAAAGCTTGGGTCAAGTGAGACTCCTGCTTTCACTGTTTGTCTTCCTTCCACAAATCCATTCCCTTTTATTTCTCATTATTGCTATCTTGACCAACTCTGCCAGATTAAACTCAGCAGGAAGACTGGCCTGCTCAGCCTTTTATATAGGGAAGGGAGGCCATGCCAACCTCTCCTTGACCCTTTCAAAGACCTTGGGTTCTAACAGGACAACATAATGAAATATTCAAAAGCTGTCTGTAACTCTGCAAATGGGTACTCCTTCCACATTGATTTACCAGTCTTTGTTTTTTTTCTTAGCGACTGACCTCACTATTTAGTCCAAGCTGGCCTTAAGTTGTATAGTTCCTCTTATGCCAGCTCTGAGTCCCAGGATTACACACACACACAGCACCATGCCCAGCTTAAAACTGACAATTTGATCTTCACTTGTTCATCAACTGTGTTTTTCTTCTCAACTCTCATAAACTCACTGGGAAAAACTGTATGAAGTAGTTGATAAATTCAAACTGCAACAACATGGGAAACTTTTCTCCTTGCTCTCAACTTTAAATTTTTTGTGAAACTCCTATAGAAAAATCTTTGTATGCTACCAATGCTTTCGGATGTGTTTTTTAAATATGTACATACATGTATAAGGTTATAAGTACATATGATATATTACTTGTTACCATATTATCTGTGGTACCATAAATTCAGTGGTCCTAATTCAGATTTATGCAAGTTACCACAATGTTTCACAAGACATATTGAATTTAGTGTGCAGCTATTAAACTAAATGAACCTATTTTTAATCTCCAGAAAAGTATAATTACTTTATTTTAATGCAGCAGCCTTTAACATTAGCATCATCTCCAAATATTTATGAAGACACAGGCACAAAACTAAGAGAAGAAATTAAAGGTGAAAACAACAGGTGATAGTCATTCCAACTCATTTAAAAAATTGCCTTGGTTCTGAAAGCTTTAAACATTATACACAGACATTTGAAACTGAATCATTTGAAGCACTGAGTTAACTCAAAGGCAAAGGTTACTAAAGTGACTACATTTCAACATGGTTCCAATTACTACTAAGCTCTATCTTTGCAAGCAGTTGAAGTCAGTTTCAATTAGATGACCAGGAAGGTCCATATTAAAAGGATATGAAAAATCAATAGCAGTTACAACCCACGGCGGTATAATTCTTTGGTCTTTGGCACCAAATGTTTTGGAAAAGCAACTTTTACAAAATACAGAACTTGTTATTGTTGTATAGGAAGAGAGTGTGGATCAGAGGAAGCGAGCTCTCCCATGTGCATGTGTTCTTGCTTTGAGTTAAGAGAAGAAATGATATTTTTCTTCTTGGTTTTTATCCAGAGAGACCTAAAAGATATCAGACAGTGCAACAAAGAAATGAAATAACACAAAAACTTTAGAGTAGTAGAGTGCATTGTTCATTCAACATTAAGTTGAATTATTGTTTTAACTACATTTTCTCACTTTTCAAACCATAATTTTGAAAAGCACAGTCATAAACAAATGAACAAATGCACAAGTGTGTACATGTGCACACACACACACACTATATATATATATAGTCTTTATTATATATATATATATATATATAATATATTATATATATAGTCTTTATGTTACAGGGGACAAACATGAGATACATGTTAGAGAAGAGTCTAATCCATTTGTCCATGTTTATACAGCTAGTGACTATCAATGCCAGGATTCATGTTAGGTACTCTGGCTCCAGTGTTTTGGCTGCTTTCTTCCCTGTGGGTTCATTTTAAGACATATTTAGAATATTTAGAAGCATGTTTCTAAATACCTCAAAACTGTCAAGGTAAAGTATCATTGGGTTTACCATGAAGTGTAAAATAGGTTAACTCTCTGGATAATTAGGGATATTTTAGCCCTTTTATAGCTTCATGTGCAAGCTTGTGATATGAGCCATTCCAAAGATCAAGATGAATTTATTCTTTGACTAAATAAATCTACTTAATGAAATTGTTCCTAATGCTGCCCAAAATAGTGTTTATGACAATCAATTATAAAACTTTAATACAGAACACTATGAAACTGGCTAAATAATTTAGTTAAAATAATATGAAACAATTATGTGTCTTGTAAATAAGGCTTAATTAAGTGTGAAAGTTTAATAATTCCTTGAAAAGTGAAAATATTTTCTCAAACACACACACACACACACACACACACACACACACACACACTGAAAATCTCACCATCAACACTATATTAAGAGGGAAGGCCTGCCTTTAGGGAATGATTAAATAATAAGGGTGAAATTTCCAGGGATGCTAATAATACCCTTAAAATAGGGCTTAGGAGAGGTTCCTGTAAGGCTAACTGAGGGAGGAGCAACCTCTATTCAGCACCCAAGGTATGCAAAAAAAATCCACAAATGTGACAAGGACTTAGAAAATTTGTTATCTATCTGAAGGTTGGTAAATAAGGAAACGGGCTTTCTGTTGGTAACTTAAGATAAAAGGGAACATGCACATGCTTTCCTGATGGTAACTTCTCTTTTATTTCAACTTAAATAATCTTGGCAATTTCTCTAGACAGTTACATCTCTTTATATACTTACATCTCTCTCCTACATGGTCACACATCTCTATGCACAGTTACATCTATTTTCACATGGCCACACATCTTTCGTTTACATGCAGTCCTCTTCTACATCTCTCTTATATACAGCTTCATCTTCCTTGCCTTCACACAGTTACAAATCTCCACACAGCCACAGCTACACATCTCATTTACCCAGCTGTCCCACCATACAGCACTTTACACAGCTCCTCTACTTACCAGCAGTTCTTTCACACAGCTCTCTCTCACACTCACTCACACTTGTACTTTTACATCATTCACTCACTCTCACTCATTCACTCTCTCACATTTCTCTTACACTTCTTCATTTCTCAAGTCTTCTCTCTCTACCCATTCAGATATATCCCTTACTCACACACACACACACACACACACACACACACACACACACACACACGAGAGAGAGAGAGAGAGAGAGAGAGGAGAGAGAGAGAGAGAGAGTCATTCTCTGCATAAGCTCTGACATAGCTCTACACAGCTGTCTCAACACTGCCACTGCTCTCCGAAAGCCAAACTCTGAACAATCATATATTACATTTTCAGGGCCCAACACATTCTCATAACACAAGATAAGTCACATAATTTCTCTTAGGCTAGAGATGCCACATTGGCAGGCCAGTGAGTAACACTTGGCCATGCACGTAGCCTAAATTGGTGAATGTTCTCAGGCAGAAAGTAAACAGTTGCCTGAACCTTGAGCCTGTAACATAAACTAAAAGCTGGGACTATGTGCAAAAAAGCCAAAACAGCTTTAGAAATGTTATGTCTACTAAAGTTGCTTCTATCCCTACCTTGAGTCACCAGAACACCTGGGAAAATGACTTCCTGTATTTGTCTCTAGGGGCAACTAGATATTTGTCTCCAGGAGCAACCAGCCTGCTTTGAATATGGTCTGGAATCTAAATTATCTGTCTGTGTAAAAGGCTGTCCTTGTGACAGAGAATCTTGTGTAAATCTGAGTAATGTAAATTATCCTAGTATTATTTTTATTCATCAAAATTATATAAAGTAATCAGAAATCATCTTTCTGACTATCCACAGCTATATGTGTGCCCAATAAATGTAAAACACACCACCAAATGACAGTGGAAAGACTCCATAGCTGTTCTTATTAGGAAGGTATAGTAGTAGCATCCAAGAAAGTTATGGACAGAAGCAACCAGTCATTTACAGCCAAGAACCCTATGGCTTTTCCAAGTAGGGGAATTATACATCTGGTAGGTGGACTTATTAAATACTATTTGTTGTTGCTGCACATTCCCATAGGCTCTTACAATCAGCAGCTATTAGCATCAATGTTTCCTTCAAATGGTAATGAAATGTGAAGATGGTCTTTTATTATATGGAAAAGAAGTCTTATATGAACCACATCATAATGATATTCAAAGCACAGTACTCTTAGTTTCAGAAATGACAATTAAATCTTTCGTTCTTGTTTATAAGCTACCAAGTCTATGGTATTTTGCTATGGCTGCACCAAGTAGCAAAATAGTATTAATTATTTTCCATCTCTTTGTATGAAATGATAATGATGTTTTACTTATAAAACCCATACACCCACAGAGTACTAGAAGAATGTAGCCTCTAACATACTTCCACCTGTTTAGTCCCCCTGTGGGAGCATATAGGTAGTATTCTTTTAAAAAATATTCAATAGTTTCTACATTTTATAATACAGACACATTGCCTTTAAAATTAGGAAAACACGGATTAATAAAGTAATGAAAGCAATTTATACTATCTACTACATATAGCTATGGTTTTAGTGCTTAGTAAAAATAGACATTTGCAGTGGTATAAGCAAGTTTTCATGTCACAAAAGTAACTCACCATAGCAAATTATTCTAAACACGCACTTCAAAAATCCTATTAGCACTTCCTGCTCTGCTCTCTGGGCCTGTCTCTTCCTTAACCAAGAAAGTTAATTAAAGGACTCTCAAGCAGAGGCAGCTCATGTTCTCACGTGTATGAATATGTTACCTGTGATGATTCAGACTTGTTTTAAACAAAACTTGACAATGTCTAATGGGTAATAGGAGCTTGTTGCTGTGTTGTGCTGCTGCCAGTGTCCTTGGCAGTGTTGATTTCATTGTGTTCCTTTCCTGAAGATGAATTGATGTGTTTGCATTGAGTTTTTCTCTAATGCAAACTTGTATTTCTCCTCTTGTTCTACTCTTAGCTCATTTCAAACTTGTCTCTTCTCATTTCACTTTTTATTTCCAAAATTGGTCAGATAATAAAGGGTTTGCTTAACCAAACACAGAAATCACACAGGCATTTTTGTTTTGTTTTGTTTTGCAGAAATCACATTTTACATTTGTGTCCTTTTCTATATGATAATAAATGGGCTGTAGTTTTGTATTATTGTGTTTTTAATTTACAGACATAGTAGGCTATGAACTAAGTTTTGAATTTGTTTTAGTATTTCTGAGACACTTTCATACTCTATAATTTCTGCATGATATCCCATAATACCCAGCTTTACTACATTTTATTCATCCCCCACCCACTTGCTGGTTAATTCTTCCATTGCTTTCCACTTTTCTTTACCAGGAAATGTACAAGGAATCATCTGAATGTATGATAACACAGTGAATTTCAAGCCTGTGCTTCGCCTGATGTTGACCCAGCAGTGGATCAAATGTGTTCTGGGAAACATACGTATTTCTTTCACTAAATTATGCCAAAATTCTTTCTGGAATGACTGAGCCACTGAACAACAGTTAATGTGTTTTTTTTTAAGTCATAACTGTCTCCTCATTCATGTATAACAGAAGAGTCCATTTTTTTCAAAATCTGTTTAGGAGATTTAAATATGTCCTTTGGGATACTTGAATGGGCATATAATGAGTACAGAAAGGAAAGTTGGAGAAATGAAATAAAATTGCTTTTTCTGCTAAAGGCAAAGGCTTTTAATTTTAGCAAGGGAAATTTGTGCACAATGAAGATTTTAGGGAAATTTTCCATGAACAAAGAGTATACTATGACAGAATATTAGTTTTCTCCTCCTCAACCAGCTCTCCCTCTTCCTTCCCTCTTCCTCTTTCTCTCTTTTCCTTCTTCCCTCACCTCCACCCCTTGTGTGTATGTGTACCTGTATGAAACAGAGAAAGGGAGACATGGAGAGATGGAGTGGAGAATTACACTTGTGAGGGAAGAAATAACGACAAGAAGACTACAATTGACACAAGAAAGAATTTGTTTTTTTACTATTGTACAAGTGTGATGTTTGGATTCAGTGTAAACTTGTTTAGTATCACCTGAGTAGCTTCTATTGAGGAATTATCCTGATTGCCTTAATTGATGTGGGAAGAACTCCCCACACCCACCCCTGAAAATGTGGCCAGCACTTTGTGGTAGCAAAACTCTGTGGTAGAGGTGAAAATGGTTGTAGCAGGAAGAAGTCTATTCACCCCTGTTCACTTTCCCTTCCTTTACTGCCAACTTCATTTACCATGTTACTGCTAACTGTGACTCTTTCTCTGAACTCAGAATTAGTGTCTTCAGGACTCATCATTAATTAAGGCTCAGAAACTTCCTAGAAGCTGTACCAGTTTGATTCTGCCAAGTCACTCAGCCCCACAGACTGAACAAATGCTTGCTTCTCAGCCTTTAAGGTGTGATCCAGCAAAGATTTTAGCTAGAATAACTAAAGGAGGCACGATCTTTTGGATGTCCACTTTTGAAATAACAAGTTTGTATGTAACAGGATTTTCTGTTGAAATGGACTTAAGTAAGGAATCATCATGAATTAGCTCATGCATCAGAAAAACTAAGTTCAAACTCAAAAGTTTCTATCTGTATTCTCTGTAAATAGTACTGGTCTATGCCTGCTAGCCAACAGCAGTTTACAGTGTTTATTTTCTCTTAGGTTCCAGATACAATAAAAGGAATGCAAGTCCCTTTCTCAGAAATTTCATCGAATGATTCATTTTATTTGATTATATATAGTTAGGCCAGAGTCCTTTTGAGTATCAACTGTGTAACTGTGATCCTATGCCTCTCTTGTTTACAAGATTAATAAGAAGACATTCAGTGCATTCAAATGATATGAAATACCTTGGCTACCAGTGGGAAAACAGAATCTGTCTTATGTGTTATATGAATAAATGCTAAGCAACACTATAATAAGGATTATCACAAATTCATTCTCCAAGAAAGATATGCCCATAATCCTCACATGAACAGGTCACATAGATGCTCCAGAGAGTCCCACACAGGTGTTTGAGGACACACATGAGTATCTCATGTCCTGTTCACACATCTAAATGTATTTTTGGACAACTTGTCCATGGATGATTTTCTGCAGGGCAATGTTGATGCCTCAATACTTACCTCTCTTCTTCCTCTATGGTTTAGATATTGTCATGAAATTAAAAGATTTTCAATATCCAACAATAATTAATTACTATAGGAAATAACAACTGTCTCTCATATGCCTTCCTAAAGAAAGTACCATATCCTGTATCAAAGACATGGGGAGGATAGTAAATGCCCTGATCGTCTTAACATATTCCATTTAAGTTAGGAACCACAGAAAGGAAAAGCATTTAGTTTTCACACAAGTCCACAGCCAAGAAACATTAGATGCCATCAAAAGCCTTTTGCATGCACCAGATTATGTTTTCTGCAGAGAAGAGTACTTTGCCTAAAGCTAAATCAAAATGCACAATCTCATTCTGTTTCTCCCAACAGCTGGCACATAGAAAACATTGCCTTTGTTGTCTTTACTACTATTAAAATGTAAATTGTGAAGGAAATAGAATAGGCTATATTTTCACTTTCTAACTAGAAAGACAGCTTTTAGATAATTTAACCTAGAATATTATAATTAAATACCCTGCTTAGCAAGCAGTTGTTTTGTGATTTATTTTTCTAAAGGTCTTACACAAATATTCCATTAAATTAGAGTTTATGCTACACCCTTTCAAAACATTTACTACTACATTATAATAGCAATAAAGCTCATCACCAGGCTGTCTGTAAACTGTTGTCATTAGTCCCTATTCATTGTCTTTATTATATATAAACTGCTTTCTTATTGGGCTAGAGAGTTGGCATATAAAGTCATACCTAATATTAAGTTTGAGAATATGTTTCAAAGCCAAAAAGAAAATGATTCACTGGTTGAAAGCTTGAAAAGTGCCAGACTTGGTGGAAAAATACTTGACATGCTTCCTCTGGGGTAGGTACAATCCATCCCTCTTTGCAAATCGAGAAACGGTGATTCATAAAGTGGCAGCAAATCAGGGCAGAATGATCTTCGATTTATATGAATTAATCAAAATTATAGATTGATCAACACATATAAAATCTGGCTTAGTATGTGATGGGTGATAGCAGAAAGAGGTTGAAAGTCAAAGATATTTAGTACATGGTGGTATATGTGGTGAGAAATAATTTGTATATACAAGCTTTTTGTCAGATACTAGGGGTGGGCCTTAAATGAGACAGCGGAGACAGCACATCAGCACATATGTGGCACATAATAAACTCTCCAGGAGTGTTTTCATGTTTTCTTATTTCTGTTTCTAGGTTGCAAATGGGAAAATACATCCACAAAAGTTCCATAACTTTTCCAAAGTTACCAAATGTTACTCAGTGGTGGTGTTTGTTCATTTGATTTGAAATTCTACCTTATTTCAACTAAACTGAGTAAAATGGAAATGATAACTTTTAAACACTTTGTTTTGAGGATTGAAAGGATGGTATTTTTCTAACACATGTATAATAGTCTCCAGCCAGTATATAGCATTTACTTTATGATGGAAGCTATAATATACTTTATAAGTACTTTATCATTTAAATTTTACTAGGGTCATGGTTATATATAAAGACACAAAGGAGGAAGAGGTGTGGCAGGGTAGTGGTTTTCATGACAGAGGCTCTGCCTTACTCTCCAGTATCTGATGCTGAAATGTGTCATCTTCAGCTCAGGATTTATAGAAAGTGGCATTTTCTTGCCTCTGCCCCATGCCTTATGCTTGCATGTCTATAAAAATTGTCTTAATATATAAATTACCTGAAAATAGAGTAAAAGAGGCACACTAGCTACAAGGGTTTAAAGATCTTAGTTACAAGCCTAGTGACAACTCATGAACATGCATTTGTCACATTTAAAACATCCATAGCAATAAAAATGTGTTCCCTTTGATTAGATTCTGTCGATTTTTTGGCCAGTACCATGTTATCTGTTATGATGGCCCACCATAGCCATTTGACACACATTAATACTATTACTCTCAGAAAAACAGCTGAGATGGGCATAGACTTTAGAGAACCTACCTTGGGAAAGCTATTACCCAGTTGGAAACAGAAAAATCACAAGATAGGTATGATTACAAAGAAGCTACAAGTACACAGAGAAAGTAGAGGCTGTGGTTGCTTACCTCTTCATCATTATCTCAGGCAATCCCTCAGAATATGTGCTTCTATGGTCTTTTGTGAATAAAAAAGCTGATGCAGATTGTTGTACAAAAAATATTAGTGAACAAGGTCTGAATGTAGACAAGCTTCTGTTCCTATTGTCTAAGCTCAATTATCTTGACCTGGCCAAGTAACAGATTAAGTGAACAAAACCCCCCAAAAGGGGATCTATAGGATCTTGATGCCATTCACTAAAAATTCTTAAAAATAAAAGTAATCTACGGTAGTAGATTGATTATTTCTCAATAAGGTGCAGAGGAACTGATGGGTTACAACAGACACAGATGATGTAGGTGGGGTTGTATAAATATTGGTTGCCTTAACTACTGAGATGGTTTCATAGCTCTAGTAGACTTATGTTTAAACTGATCAAATTGTGCACATAAACTTTGAATTCAGTGTCAGAATTCAATTATAACCCAACAAGGTTATATAAAGCAATGAAGAACAATAGTAAAATTACTTTACTTTCCAGGGTAAGCTTGTCCCAAAGCAGTATTTATCCCTTCACCTTCTAGAAATCTGTTAAGCTTTCTTGGCATGTCAAAGAAAAAAAAACTGAACCCCTACACAGCCGCAGGTGTGGACAACACTTCATTTTAATAAAAGGGAGATTTCAAAGGGCCTAAGCAGCACCATACTTCACTTCATCTGTCAGTGCAACATACAAGTCCACACCTAAAAATATATTATGCTCTTCATTGGTGCCTATAAACTTGAATGTGCGTGCCTGTGCGAATACAATTTATTGCCAGTGACTTAATACCAACTGCCACCAAATTATTTGGATATGTACCTTATGTTTCCAATTTATTTCACATATTATTCTTGTTACCAATATAAATTCACTTTTCTTAGTTCATTTTTCTTTTTTCTCTGCATTACTAGTTGTCACTCAACTATCATTTTCTGTGCCTATGATTTAAGTGTGGATGTCCTTCTGTAAATATGTTCCTTTTATTGGTTGATGAATAAAACACTGTTTTGTGAGGAAAGAGAGAGTGGGAAAGGCTGGGAAAAGGAATGCAAATGGAGGCAGTGGAGAGAGACACCGTGTAGCCTCCAAAGCAGTAACAGGACTGGGCATTCTCTGGTAAGCCAAGACCATGTGAAAATACATGGATTAATAGTTATGGGTTAAGAATTAAGAGCAAAGCATACAGTAAGAAGCATAAGTGATTGGCCAACAGTTTTATTACTAACATAGCTTCATAGTTTACTGGGGGCAAGGCGGCTGTGGGACCAGGAAGGCCAGAAGCCTCCATCTTCATATGATACTATTCACATGGAGATTCTTCTACTGTCTTCTCTTTGCTGGTTAGACTGACCCTGGAAAACCTGTGCTGTAAGTCACAGTTACTATAAATGTTGGAAGACATTGTTGGCTGGTCAGAGGTTGCAGTTTTCCCATGGTCTGTCAGATTTTCTCACTAGTTTGACAACATAGGGCTCCCTCCCTGCAGCAGAAATTCCTGCCTCTACCTGCCCTTATCAGGAGAATGTCCTTGGACCTGGAAGACTGACCTTATCTGAAAACTCTGAACAAGATGCCTGTCTCTAAACCAGATGCCTGACTTATCTTTAACCTACACCCTGGCACAGATCCCTGCTGAAAGCTTTCTTTGCTGCACATACTAGGAGCTTGTGATAGGGGGGTGTCACTTAATGCAAATTATGGTCTGTCTTCAGGCTCCCCAATCCTATATATTCCTTATAGTCTGGAATAAAGTTGAGTTGATTCACTGAAGTCTGTCTTCCAGAGGGCTGTCTCCATTTGTGCTCATAAGCCTCAACAAAACTTTCTGTTGCTGCTTCTGCCACTTTTCCCTCTCAGACTGACACCAATACTGACAGGCTGAGAGGGAAAGAGGACCCCCCACACCAAAGCTATCAAGTGTCATGCCTGAGATTCTCCTTAATAAGCTGAAATTGGGGTAATGGAGATATTTATCTTGAGCCACTAATCACAATTGCACAGAGCCTAACTGGATCCATTGTCTGTAAGAGTATCACTTTCAACAAGACAAGATTTTTAAAAAGTTATTTGTCTAATTATTTGATCTGAAAGCTAAAAGTTACTTCTCCTTTTATTGTACTAACTTTGGGATAAACAGAAAGTTTCTGTACTTACTGTTTATTCACCATCTGGCAGCTTTCCTAAGGACCAAAACACGGTACTTATAGTGCCAAAGGATTCCTGGCAGCAGCAGTCAGAAATTTCCAGTAATATCTTATAAAAGTCAATGTTTAGAGTGATTGCACATCACGGGAGATTCCTCCCATGGTGTCAAAAGTGATGTGTCTAAGAAGTCACCTTGTGTCAATGCACACTAATCTCTGGGTAAGTTAGCTGGAGTCCAGGTAACTAGCAACACATTCAGGTCAGCAACTTCAGTAACTTGTATTACTCTTCCCTTTACTCAGATCTGTATCCAGTTACTTCACCACTTCATGTACTATTTATTAAACTAATGAACTACAACCTACCTCAAAGGGGCAGAGCAATTTATACATGATAGGGTAATTGTACAATGACACACATGAGATAGCAATTAAAACATGTCCATATCTGTCAATTAACCCAATATTACAAATTACTATTTCTAAAATATACCCAAGATATTTTATCTCCAGACACTTAAGTGGTCAGAGTCCACCCACATTTAACATTCCCCATATCTTTATTTGGGCCCAAGAGACTCTATTGGAAAGACAGTTGTTTTGCTTGAAGATGGTAAAATCTAATTTAAGTTTAAAAGGCTTGCAGTGACTTTTGTGTAGACAGCAAGTCATACATGTGGCTAGAGTATAAATAAGAATGGTAGTATTGTCCTGCTTTGTGTGTTATGAAATCAAGAAGGCTGGTGACAAAGAATGAATTTCTGCTTAGATGACATCTTCAAGGTGAAGCTGACTGGTTTGTCAGAAGTGGTTATGGAAAGAAAAAATATAGACAGATGCTTCTGGGTTTATATCCTGAATGGCTTTGTGATGGCACGTTTTAATTAAAAGAAAGGTAAGCGTAAATAGATTCTGATGATGCTACTATAAAAACCTGAGCCAAGACACAAGGGTGTTGGCCTAGGCCCTATCTCAAAGAATATGACAAACTTAAGGACTCCCTATGGAAGACCTCACCCCCCTGGGGAGCAGAAAGGGTATAGGATATGTAGGGTGTTAGTTGGGGGGTCAGGGGAGGAGGGGAGGGAGAAGGACCTGGGATTGACATGTAAAATAATTTTCTTTCTAATAAAAAGAAAACAACTTGATTTGGAAATAATAAATTCCAAGTTTAAATTAGCTGAGAATTCATGTAGGTGAAAAGATCAGTGATGGAAATAAAAACTTAGAAATGAGAATATAATATATATATATTATATAATATATATATAATATTAAAGACAAAGAAAAAATACTTAAAAAGAGAAAAAAACAAAACATTTCAACTTTGGGTAGAATAAGGCTAAAATCAGATACCAAGATGATGTAGTCTTCAAAATAGCAGAAGCTTTGGAATATTTTTCCTATTCTCATGTGACTTATTTTAGTGGTATTTTAGGTACAGAGAAAAGTTAATGAATTCAGGACAAAAGTGATGGGAGATGTCATTCTGTAATATGTATCTCTTACTGGTTGAAGAATAAAACACTGTTGGCCAATAGGGAAGCAAGACTAGGAGATAAGGAGGATTCTGGGAAATATGGTAGGAGGTCACTATGTGATCCTGGGAGGAGAAGATGGATGAGTCTGGCATTCTCAGTGAGCTAAGATACATAGAAATGCATATATTAGAAGTTATAAGAAATTCTATTCACTGGCCAACAGATTATAATTAATATAGTGTCTCATGTGTTATTTGGGGGCTCTGAAGCAGAAACAGGACCCTAATGGGGGAAGTGCTTCTATGTATGTGTTTGTCTTACTGGATGATAAATAAAGTGCTGTTTGGCCAATGAGGCAGCATGTTAGGCAGGACTAGGAGTCAAAGAGGATTCTGGGAAATGTAGTAGAGAAGTGGTGGTCCAGGCAGGAAGTGACATAGCAGGGAGACTCATATTTAAGGAAGGACAACCAGGAAGTACCCCCCTTTTCCCCTTGGCTCCTGCTCCAGTGGTGCGATGTGATCCACCGGCAAGGAGGGACGCCAATGGAAGGTGTCCAATAAGATAAGTCTTATAAAATATATAGATTTATGATAATTAAGACTGAGCTAACAGATGAGAATCCTAGTCATTGGCCAAGCAGCATTTGTACCTAATAGAATTCTGTGTATTATTTTGTCCATCCACACGACGGCAGAAGTTGGGCAGAAGTGGAGACCGCCCACGTGGCAGTAGGGCTCAGGCGGCTTTTGACGGAAAGATTTATTATAACAGGACCCAGACGGGAATCCTGTAACACAAAAGTCTAGTCTGCACCCAAACACTTATGCCCTCCTCTGTTATGACATGTACACTGATTGGTACACTTGCTTCAATGAGTGAACCTTTAGTGATACATCCTTATCACTCAAAGCCAGTGTTGACATCAGGTTCTATTCTTTTGTTTGTTTTGTTTGGTTTGGTTTTTCAAGACAGGGTTCAGGCTCTATTCTTGATGTTCTATGTTAAATGGGTTTAGACAAGGGTACATGATACATATCCAACACTGAAGTATTAGAGTAACCTCGACACACTGATAGTATGAGTTACATTTTCATTATAAAAACCCTTCCTTACCAATGTCAGTATTCTTATTTACTACATTTCAAAAAGCCCTGCCATGATTTTTAGTTACTTCAGGCCTGAGAACGTGTGCTATGAATCTAGTGCACAGTCACTGCAATTTTGTACTAACAGAGTGCAACAGAGGTGTGATGGCTTATGATACTTCAAAGAATTGGTAGAGTGCTACACACCAGTCTTTTAGACTGTCTCGAGGGATCCTTTAAATCACAAAAGAGTATATTATCCATCAGAATCATGCATATGAAAACCACAATGAACAGCTCCTTGATTCCAGTAGGATGGCTGATATAAAAAAAGAGAGACACCACAAGGATAGGGGTGTAGAAATTTGGAATTCTCATAAGTTGTGTTATGATCATAGCAAATTAAACAACTACCTTTTGAAAACACTACTATTTTCTCACAGGTAAACATAAAATTACCATATAACCCATCGGTTCCATTCCTAGGTATATCTAAGAAATGAAAACCCTATATCACTAAAATAATGTGTGCAAAAGGGTTCATAACAACTCAAAACCTGGATTGATTTCAATCTCCATTAGCTGATGAGTGAATTAAAAATATGGTATTACTATATAATGAATTTTCTTTGGAATTATACAAAAAATACTGATATATACCACCATTGATCATCATTTAAAATATTATGTTCTTTGAAACAAAGTAGTCATAAAGGACCTTGTATAGTCTGTGAAATATCAAGAATAGTCTAACTAGAAACAAACGACACTTACTGCAATTGGCTACATGGTGGGGAACAAAATGCCAATGCATAAGGAATGAAGGATGGCTGAGTATGGGTTTCTTTTTGAAGTTATGAAACTGTATTAAACTTTGTGTGACAATGCTTGAAAAACCCAGTGAAAATACTAGAAACTACAGAAATACTAACTTCGGTAAATTTTTTGATATATAAATCACATGATAATAAACTAATTATATCCTTAAATACCAAAGACTGTGTTTCACAAAGCCACACTGTTAGCTCAGTATGGCTGAGAAGTAGAATTGACTTGAAGAGTTAGGGCTGGCCACAGACAGCACTTCAGATTGATTTACTAGAGAAACAATGTTTGTTATTTTGTCTAATACTATGATAAAATGCCTTAGATAAACACTCTTTAAAAAACAAAGGTCTAACTTTGTTCTTGTATCAGAAGTTTAATTCTATGGTTGGTTGGAACTATTGCAAAGCAGTATGGCAGAAGTACCCATGACAAAGGAAACTGGTTACCTTATGAAAGCCAGAAAGGGGGAAGGGATCAGGAGAGGAAGAAGGGGGGATGGAGGGAGGTAAAGATGTGGGAAGGGAGAGCAAGACTAAGAGGAAAAAAAGATGGAAAGGGAGAGAAGGAAGAAGAATGGGGCTAAGGTATCTACCTCACTTTGAAGAAAATTCCCTAATGATATAACTTTTTCAAGTATGTCCTGCTTAAAGTTCTAGCACTTCTCTGTGGTTATCACACTGGCAACCAAGCATGTAGACTTCTGAGGAACACATCAGACGTCATACATGTAACAAAAGAATTTGCAATCAGAAAGTTACAGTAGTCCCATGGAATCTGATGCCTTCTTCTGATATGCTAATGTGCATGGAGACATAAAACATTTACATAAAGTGCATGAATAATTAAATATTTCTTTAAAAGGAAAACAAAGAAGATGCTGGGCAATGGTGGCACACACTTTTGATCCCAGCACTTAGGAGACAGAGGCAGGTGGATCTCTGAGAATTTGAGGTTAGCCTGGTCTACAAAGTGAGTTCCAAGACAGCCAATGCTGTTACACAAAGAAACAAGGCCTCAAAAAACAAAAAATTAAAAATAAAAAGATAAAAATATAGTGGTAGAAAATGAGGCCAGAGAGTTAAGTAAGTACTTAGTCACATAGAGCCTTAAGGGTAACATAAAGGATTTGGGATATTGTTCAGTTTTTAGTAGTAAACCACTGCATTGTTGACTGCATTTTGGGAATGGCCACAGTGGGAACTAGTTTATGTCTTAATCTTGTCTATGAAAAGTATATTATAAAGAGAGAAGCAAGAATCCCTAAGAGTATATAGCAGTTTCCTACACAAAATACAAAGGGCTTCGACTGGGATGGGAGCTGAAAGTAAACCAACGGTAAATTTGTGAATTAGTGCCAAGGAGATTACCTTGTTAAATATAAACGAAGTATGAGATAGAATGAAAAGAATCGAATGTGACTTGGTGTGCTTGGTCTGATAGAACAGTTTAATAGAAGGTCTGACTTTTATGAAAATGACTTATTTATTCCAAAGGTAGAAATGTTCCATCGAACAAAATCTTGTCTGCTTAAGCCTATAGCCACATTGTTTGATCAAGTTGATGGTGTATGCTCCTCGGGCACATCTAGTATTAGATCATGTGCCATGTGAAACACTTGACAGACAGAGATAAAAAGCCTAGCTTGTCCCAATTCATAACTAATTCATAAGATAGAGAGTTGTGTCTTTCTGAAGACTGAGACCCCTAGCTGTGTTTAACATAAAAGATAGGATAAAATCAATGGAGCTTCCATATTCTAGCACAATTTCCCTACAATATCTTGACCAGTATTTTCTAGCTTTCTTATAGAAAGAGAACAGAATTAAAATAGAAATATTTTAATGAGACATATTTGTGAACTTGTAGTCATGGATATGTCATGATTTCTATAACCCAGTGCCTCACCCTCTACCAGTTAGGAAGGAATGAGAAACTTATCTATATTCCCTTTAGGCTTATTGTTGAGTCACCATTGGGAGGAAAGGGATAACTTTTTATATTATAATCAATAATGATTGAATAAGCAGGTGAAATGGAACACAGATCAATTGTTACCTGAAGTGATGTACACAAAGTAAGAAAATGAGAGCTGGGGCTGATTAATGCTAAGTGGGTAAAGTTAGTGTTGGCATTGGTCTGAGTTTAAACCCTGGAATTATCATGAAGGTGTCAGGAGAGAACCAATTTCTAAACAATGTCCTCTGACCTGAATATACACACTGTGGTACACAGGACCCCAGACACATATGTCACACACATGAACACAAAACCAAGAAATAAAACTTCTAAAAAGTAGGGTCACAAAGCAATAATGTACAAGATTTGATAAAAAATACTTCAAATAGCAAAATATATAACAAACATTTTATAAATTGGTTTTCAATTTGCCTCTGGTAAAGGAAAGGGACCAATTCCTGAGACATAAATTCAACTCTGATGACTCTTGGAGTAAAGCTAGCCCTGGGATTTATTTTTGGCCTTCAGGGCAGTTTAAAAAATTAATTTCTAAAGTTGTCAAGATTTGAAAATTTAAAGATTTATATCTTTCTTCTAAATTCCAAACCCTGACAGCACTGGAGTTTGGATTTATAGTCCAGGAACACAGCTGGCTGGAGATGATTAAATGTCACATCTATAATCTAAGCAGCTTGCCATATCCTCAGACACTCACTCTGCTTTCTTGATTATTTAGATGCAGTGTCAATGCCAAGTCATTCCACTCATGTGCATTCAGTTGGCTGACATGCTTCTACCCAGAGGTTATCCTCTGAGCATCAACCCAAATTCCACCATGCTCCCAAAGTATAAACCAAACTACAACTGTTCTGTCTATAAATGGCCGAAGTAATTTCACATTGTCTTTAAAACAAAACTCAAATTAATTTATGGCTTTGCCTGAAATTTTGAGTTAGAAATATCCTAGCTACCCTCCTGTAATTCCCCCCACCCCAACTCAATCATCCTATTCTCTCATGTCCTCCTCTCCCTGCCTCTTCTCCACTTCTCTTTCTCTTAATTCCCTCTCCCCTCCCCCCATGTTCCCAATTTTCTTAGATCTTGTCCATTTCTCCTTCTTTTTGGGACCATGTATTATAGATCTAAAGAGAAATCTGGCACTAGGGAAATGATCTAGAAGGATGACCCCAACTAACAATCTAAGCAATGGTAGAGAGACTATCTTAAATGCACTTCCCCGAAAATGAGATTGGTGACTACATTATATGCTATCCTAGAGCCTTCATTCAGTAGCTAATGGAACCAGAAGCAGACACCCACAGCTAAACACTGAGCTGAATTCCTGGAATCCAGTTGCAGAGAGGGAGGAGTGATGAGCAAAGAGGTCAAGACCAGGCTGGAGAAACCTACAGAAACAGCTGACCTGAATAAGGGGGAGCTCATGGATCCCAAACTGATAGCTGAGAAACCAGCATATGACTGTTCCAGACCCCCTGAACATGGGTGTCATTTAGGAGAACTGGGCAGCCTATGGGGCCTCTGGTAGTAGATCAGAATTTATCTCCAGGGCAGGAATGGACTTTGGAAGCCCATTCCACATAGAGGGATACTCTCTCAGCCTAGACACAAGGGGAAGAGCCACAGCCTTGCTCCAAATGATGTGACAGATCATTTGAAGATTCCCCCATGGAAGGCCTCACCCTCCCTGGGATGCAGAAAGGGGATGAGATAGAGGGTTAGTGGGGGATAGGGGAGGAGGGAAGAGAGAAGGAACTGGGATTGGTATGTAAAAAAAGATTATTTCTTATTTAAATTTAAAAAATAACGTAAAAAGAGAAATATCATATCTAAATATATAATTTGTATGAATGCAGTATTAACTATTTTAGGAGCTAAAATATCAATTTTATAAATTTATTGTTGGATGTAAAATATTAGAAGCTTAAACAATTATAAAAATATTACTTTGGTACATTATAAATTAATTTTGCATCTAATCTACTGATGTTGAAATAGGAATTTTGTTTTATGTCATATATCTACCATATATCAGTAATCATTAAATGAAAAAAATCAAAATGCATAATATGTATGCCTGAAAATGTCACAATAAACCCCATTATTTTCTACAAATAATATACATTATATTTTTAAAATTCAGTTATTCAGCAAGATATCTATCTCTAATCAGAGAAAATCTTCATGTAGGAGACTGTATTCCTGAAATGGAAACTAACACCTTAGATTCCATTATAATGCATTCTTTGTTATTGTTGTTTTATGAAGCAGTCTCAACACAGTATGTGGAACTTCAAGTCATTCTTGAAATTCAATCCATGTGACTTTCACTAAAGATACTTAACTGAATTGATATTTCCCAAAAATAATTCTTAGGAACCAATACAAGGGATTATTTTTGCTTTAAAGAGTGATGGCAGTTGTTTTCCTGGGGTGATTTTATATGAGGAGAACATAATGCAAATCAAACTAACTATTGTGGTCATTATAGTAAAGCTAGTCCACAAAAATATGTGGCTAAAAATGCATAAAAACCTAAATGCACAGAATCATCATGAATCATAAATGACTTGTACTCTTCAACTTTTGAATCTGATTGATTTGCTGCTTTCCTCCACATTTATTGAGATTTATGTTGGTATGAAGGCAAAGTAGATGGGAGGACATCCTGAGGTTGTCAAGTGATCTTTGAAGGCAAACATTCCCAACCTTTACCAGAGATCTTACTTTGATGAAGAGATGAAGAAAAATAATATATTATCGAATCCTCAACTTCTGTCCTTTTTAGCATGCAACCAAAGCAGTGGCAAAAATTTCCAAATAATTACTTTTGGGAAATAACAATTCAATCAATTGCCTTTAATTTAATAAATCTCTTTCACAATTGCTTTCCCTGTTTCTGAACCCATCTTGTCCACCTTGAAAGCAATTTGAACTATGTTTATTATCCTTACCTTGCAATTTAGCAGATCTTTTCATATTTTCCTGTGTAGAATTCTCAATATAAACTGCACTAAGTACAGTGAGCAGTGACTGTGCTATAACCCGAATCTTATTTTGCCTGCAAATGTTATCTGAACAGCTTCGTCCAGTGCTTTTTAATTCATTCTCACTGACCTCAAGACACAGACAGACTCAGACTTTTTGACAAAACATAACTTGGGTGGTCTCTAGCCTGATTCCTCCTAGAATCCTCGTTCAACTCTGAGATCCCTGAACACCATCTTCCCCACTTGTATTTCTTTCAGCATTTCTGTCTTCTGAATTTCCACCAGAATATGTCACTAAGATCCAAGTATTCTAGGGAACTGCTAGCCTGAAGCTCCAAACTCTTCCACTTCCACACAGAAAACCAGTTCCAAAAGCCTGAGAATTGCATGTCAGATAGTCCTAGCCACAGCACAAGTTCTTGGTACCAATGCTTGCTGTGTTACTTTTTCTGAGGCTGTGACCAGATATCCATCAAGAAGTAACTTTGGGGAAGAAGGCTTTTGCCACAGGAAGCAAAGATCAGACGGGAAAACCTCAGGATCTGCTCCCAGGTGACTCAATTCCTCCAGTAAGACTCCAGCTCCTAAAGGTTCCACAATGCTCCAAACAATGCCACTAGCGAGATATAGTATTTAAGCATATGAGCTAATAGATGATATTTTATATTCAAGCCATAACTTACTCACTACAAGATGGTTGTGATCATCATGGGAAAAATGTAGAGAACTTTGTGAACTTCACTTTTGGGAAGATGTAATGACTCAGCACCTTTATACATGTTCACTAGACATTGCTTGTCTAATGATTATTTTATTGGTTCTTTTAAATATAATTTTAATTGAATTATTCTTAAACTTCATTTATCTTAAAGGAAAAAGAAAAATGTATTTTGAACATTATGCTCCAGATCAAAGCATCTGTAATAATGGATGCACATAATAAATGTTTTGCCCAAAACAAATGTCTTGTGCATCTACAATCAATGCCATAATGCCTGACATTCTTTGTCCTATAATGTGATATGGACAGAATTATCTTTCTGTAACTCTTTCCTCATCTATATGCATTCAAATGAGATGCAGCTTTGTAACTTTTGATATCAGTGGTATATTAAGGTGTTAGACTCATGATGGCTTTCCTTTTCAATCTTGAAGGACTATAAATGTGTATTATACATATGTATGTATATAATATATATGTATAGTATATATTATATACTATATATGTATATAATATATGTATCGTATAGTATATATTATATTATATAGTATATAGTATATAGTATATAATATATGTATATATATTATATACATATATATGTATAATAAACCTATGACAAGAATTGAGTATATATCTGTTGTAGTTCTAACAAAGAAAATCTTTTAGGCTTATATTCTCTAGAATGTTTATGGTAACACACACACACACACACACACACACACACATGCACAACCCTTTTTTTTTACATCTAAATACTTCACAACTGGGGAGAGTGGTCTAGAAAAATTATCAAATAAAATCCATGTGAATCCACATCCTTTATATGTGAAATTATAATTGCACCAGCAATTCCAGATTGCAGTCTATCTTCAGTTTCCTTCAGGACTCCCCAACATAAGTGGGGCCTTAAGTGATGTTAAAATAAAGCTGGAGAGAAAGGGATCCAGAACCTTGTCAAAGGTGCAGGTGAAATACTCACAGTTCAGTGCACTGACTGCTGTTCTGAGGATCAGCGTGTCATTCTCAGCACCCACATTGGTCATCTCACAACCCCAAGTAACTATTTCCAAAGACACGATCCTCTTTTGTCCTTCATGAGCACCAATACATGCATGGATGGCATTTACTCACATAAATTAGTGATAAAAATAATAACAATGATGATAAATATTTTTAAATGAAAGTGCAGATTTTTCTACCATTGTACATACCTATCTATGCATCCATTGAAATCACAGAAGTTTGGGAATGAAGAAGATATGTATTTTTGGATGCTTTGTTATTGCTAATTAGATGATATTGAAGTTCACTGTGGTAATCAGCCCAAGTTAAATTGCCTTCAGTTAACATGTAGCTTTAATTTTTTGAAGTTCAGAGGTTTCTTTGTAACCCAGAAAGTCATATGTAAATTTTTGGACATTCCACTTTAAATATCATGCATAGGCACTTCATTTTCTTCTTGAAGGGAGGATTAATATATTTTATCAGATTTTTGCTGGTTTATAGAGGCAATGTGATTCAGTTCTTAGGTATTTGAACATCATAAACAATAGTTTAATGGTAGTACTACTATATATATAAATCATATCGTGAGAATATGCCTTCTGCATCCTTTTAATTAAGACTAAATGACATTACACAAAGATCCAGACTGTATACAATCTTCTGAAAACATGAGGATGTCTTATTTAAAGGCTATATCTTGTCAACACTAAATTTAATATTTCCCCCAGTAGTTACTGAGACTCTCATATGTTCTAATATGAACTATGCATCCTTCTAGACTGTGGAAACCAATTCTAGGAAAATAAAAACCTGTGAACTGCTGACAACTAATGACTGAAAGCAATGATGAAATGCAATGAGACCAGAACATAAGGCAAGGTCTGATGGTGTGGGATGCAGTAAGACACATATATGTGTCTTCAAATAAATTAACAAGTCCCCAATACCTGAAACCTTTTTGAGCTCATTGATGAAATCTTAGGATTTATCTGTTTTATTATTTTATATGTATGTGTGTTTTGCCTGGAGATATTAAGAGAACCACATGCATGCCCCGTGCCTGTGGAGGTCAGAAAAAGGCATCAGATCTCCTGGGACTGGAGTTACAGACTATTGTGAGGCACCAAATGGATGCCTCAGGTCAAACCTGGGTCTTTTACAAGAGCTAAAAGTTCTCTTAACCACTGAGTCAACTCTACATCCCCAGCAAATATAACTTTATATTATAAGATGAAATGCATCATTGGAAGAGCTTTATTGCTAAGTGCATAGAAATTTTGTTTTCAAAGTTATCAAGAAATGTTGTTGCAAAATCAGGCAGAGATGAAAGGTCATTCAATATTCAACACAGAGCAATTAATTTTAAGATAACACATTCCAAAAGTTGAATGATAGTATTTGAATTTACACTGCAAAAAACTATTAAAACTCAAACATTGTGTTTTGATGCTATATAAAAGAATAGATACAACTTTTCCAACTTCATAACTTTCTGAGCATTGACTTTCAATATTATCCAATTCATACAACCGCGTTAAAAAGACTGAATGCAAAGGCAGATACACAATTTGAAATTGTTATATCCATTGTGTTTGTTAAATAGATATGTTAAAACAGATTCAACTCTTTTCTCATCAAATTATTTTGCCTTGGCAAGATTTTCCAAAGTAATATGGTATCAACTTGTGATAACATGTAAATTAGCCAGTTGCATGTAATTTTAGTCTTTCTTATAGAACATATTTGAGAGGTTACTTTCTGGGTGACCCTTGCTGGTCTTCATTTTAGAGATCTGAAGATAAATGCATTATGCCATATGTCTCCATTTTTCTGGGTAGGTGGAGTAGAGATAAAATCACATGATTAATTAAGTTCATTGTGGTTCAAGAACTTTCTCCATCTGGTTTAACCCAGTATATTTTATTGGATACCTGCTATGTTCCAGACATAGCAGGAAAAGTGCCAGAACAACACTAATTCTAATAATTTTTTATCAGTAACAATTACATTTTTGTTACCCATAATTATGCAGCTATAATTACTGAAAATAAAAAAATCTTAAGTATATTAAAATAAATTAGTTTTACAACAATTTAACTTCAGGTATATTCATATCTTTGCCTGTCTTATATTATATCTTAATAAAATAGCAAATAATACTTTCAGTTAAATCTCATTCAGAATGAAAGCTAAACTCTGAATACAGGTGAGAGAATTAGAATAATTTGCTACTTGAAGGACAGTGTTTCTTAGAGTTATTTAACATTGGAATGTGAACTAATAACTAAAAATATTTGTTGGTGTTTCATTGGAGAAATCGTGAGCTTCATTAGCACCTGTAACCTATTGTAACCTCTAACAAAATCAGTGCTAGTATATTCAGGCTTACAAACAAGATTTTCTTGGTTTCCATAGTGACTTAGAGTCCAAAAGAATGGGGCAAAGCTTCGTGCTAGAAGTTATCTCAACCTAATTCTTTAGTGATCCCATCTGCAAATGGGTACTGCTGCAGTATCAGCTAGGCCAAGAGAGTTACAAGTGTGTGAAAGGCAGGGAGTGCATCCAGCACTGATCTGGCATATTAAAGGCACATAACAAACACATTAGCAACTGCACATGTGTATGTCTGGATGTGTGTATAAGCCAATATATGTAAAGCACACATGTAGTAGATCTATCTATGTGTATTTGTATCAGTATATAATAATGACATAAAAATGAAGACCAAAAAGTTGAAACTTGGCTAAAAATAAAAATTTGGATTTCGTAATTTTCCAAAAATAGTTTGGAATGTGTGTCTCCCAATTTTCACCTTTACAGAGCTACCTATGTCCATTCTGTCTTTGTTAAAAGATAGGCATACAAATTAAGCCCACAATTCCTTCAGCAGACGTTTTAGTCTAATAAATAAAAGACAGATTGATTTTTCCTTCCTTCCTTCCTTCCTTCCTTCCTTCCTTCTTCCTTCTTCTTTCCTCCTCCCTCCCTCCCCCTCCCTCCCTCCCTCCCTCCTCCCTCCCTCTCCCCTCTCCCTCCCCCATCCTCCCCCCCTCCCTCCCTCTTTCACTTCCTCTCTCCCTCTCTCCCTCCAGCCTTCCTTCCTGCTCGGTACTAAACTTAGGACCACACACAGGCTAGATAAGTGTGTGTGTGTGTGTGTGTGTGTGTGTGTGTGTGTGTGTGTGCATTCTTGTCTTTGCATGCTTAAATTCAAAAAGGCATATAGTTGCCTACCTCCAGGTATAGTTAGATCTAAGAGTTAGATGGAGGTAATTTGGGGAATTAAGAGCTACAGGTAAATTTGGGGACAGAAAATGAAATACTTTCTCAGCTAGCTGAAAAACAAGAATCTCACCATACAGGTATGTGGGTACAAAGAAGCTACCTTTTAGTCAAGCTGAAGATACCATCCACTGGAAGTTGTTATAGGCACTATTGCAACAGACTAGGACAAATGTTAAGGACCACATCTTGAGCAATAAAGATACAATAAAGAAGAGGCAAAGCTAAAATTATCAGGTGATGTGGGATAATCCTCCTGTATGCTGTGAATATGTATTTCACTGGTTAATAAAGAAGCTGCTTTGGTGGAATAAAGCTAGGTGGGAAAGCCAAACTGAGTATAGGGAAAAGAAGGGCAGAGGCAGGAGACATGCAAGCAGCTGCCACAGAAACAACATGCTAGAGCACAGGTAAAGCTATGAGCCACATGGCAAAACATAGATGAATCGAAATGGGTTAATTTAAATTATAAGAGCCAGTTGGTGTTAAGCCTGAGTTCTAGGCCAGTTTGTAATTAATATTAAGCTTCTGAGTGCTTATTTAGAAGCAGCTACAGAATGGAGCAGACCAGAGAAACCTCCATTTACAAGCAGGAATTGATGATCGAGTACATGTAAAATACTTAAATGAGAAGAAATTATAAGTCTGCTCCCTGTGCTCCCATCCTCTCTGCTGCAGTCTCCTCCCTGGCTTCCTCTGCTCACACCTATTACCACCTCAGAAAAGGTTACTGTACCTCCAACAAGTGCTGATCTCTTAGCAATTCTAACAGGGATGTCTTCACTAAAGGTCATGGATTTTGCTTAAAAAGCAAAGTCCAAAAATAATCAAATCCAAAAACACATCAGAGAAATCATCCAACATTATCAAGTTGGCTTTATCCCAGGAATGCAGGGATGGTTCAACATACAAAAATCCATCAATGTAATCCACCACATAAACAAACTGAAAAAATAAAACAAAACATGATCATCTTGCTAGATGCTGAAAAAGCCTTTGACAAAATCCAACACCCCTTCATGATAAAGGTCTTGGAGAGATCAGGAATAACAGGAACATATCTAAACATGATAAAAGAAATATACAGCAAACCAACAGCCAACATCAAACTAAATGGAGAGAAACTCAAAGCTATTCCTCTAAAATAAGGAAGAAGACAAGGCTGTCCACTCTCTCCATATGTCTTCAATATTGTCCTTGAAGTTCTAGCTAGAGCAATAAGACAACAAAAGGAGATCAAGCAGATACAAATCTGAAAGGAAGAAGTCAATCTTTCACTGTTTGCAGATGATATGATAGTTTACATAAGTGACCCGAAAAACTCTACCAGGGAACTCCTACAGCTGATAAACATCTTCAGCAAAGTGTCAGAATACCAGATTAACTAAAAAAAAAAAATCAGTAGCCCTATTATATACAAATGATAAATGTGCCGAGAAAGAAGTCAGAGAAACATTACCCTTTACAATAGCAAGTAACAACACAAAATATCTTGGGGAAAGGCTATCCAAAACTGTGAAAGACCTGTACAATAAGAACTTTGAGTCTTTAAAGAAAAAAATTAAAGAAGATACCAGAAAATGGAAAGAACTCGCATGCTCTTGGATGGGTAAGATCAACATAATAAAAATGGCAATCTTGCCTAAAGCAATCTTTAGATTCAATGAAATTCCCATCAGAATACCAACACAATTCTTCAAAGACCTTGAAAGAAGAGTACTCAACTTCATATGGAAAACCAAAAAATGCAGGATAGCCAAAACAACCCTGTACAATAATGGAACTTCTGAAGGCATCACTATCCTTGACTTCAATCACTATTATAGAACCATGCTCCCGAAAACAGCTTGGTATTGGCATAAAAATAGACAAGTTGACCAATGGAATAGAGTTGAAAACCCTGATATTAACACACACCTATGAACACCTGATTTTTGACAAAGAAGCTAAAGTTATACAATGGAAAAAAGAAAGCATCTTCAACAAATGGTGTTGGCATAACTGGATTTGGACATGTAGAAGATTGCAGATAGATCCATATCTATCACCATGCACAAAACTTAAGTCCAAATGGATCAAAGACCTCAACATAAATTCAGCCACACTGAACCTCCTAGAAAGATGGTAGGTGGTACCCTCAAATGTATTGGTATAGGAGACCGCTTCCTGAACATAACACCAGTAGCACAAACATTAAAATCGACGCTAAATGGGACCTCTTGAAACTGAGAAGCTTCTGTAAGGCAAAGGACACAGGCATCAAGACAAAACACCAGCCCACAGATTGGGAAAATATACTCATCAAGCCCACATCTGACAGAGGGCTGATCACCAAAATATACAATGAACTCAAGAAGCTAGCTACCAAAACACTAAACAATGCAATTAAAAAGTGGAGTGTAGTATTTCTGCTCCTCCATTTCCTCCTCCTCTCTCCTCTTCTCCTGCTCTCATTCTGGCAGCTTCCTCTCCCCTACCCTCATGCTCCCAATTAGTTGGGGGAAGAATAGAGGAGAGCAGGATGAGAGATACCATATTAGAGGTAGCCATTATAGGTCCCAGGAGAAATATAGCACTAGGGAGATTTCCAGAGACCTACAAGGATGACACGAACTGACAATCCAGGCAATGGTGGACAAGATAACCTAAACGCCCTTCCCCTAAAATGAGATTGATGACTACTTTTTATGCAATCCTAGAGCCCTCATCCAGTGACTGATGGAAGCAGAGGCAGACATCCACAGATATACACTGAACTGAATTCTGGAACTTAGTTGCAGAGAGTGAGGAATGAAGATCGAAGGGGTTGGTACCAGGCTAGTGAATCCCACAGAAACAGCTGGCTTGTACAAGGGGGAACACATCAGCCCCAGATGTTGTCTGGGAGGCCAGTACAGGACTGATCCAGACCCTTGAACATGGATGTCAATGAGGAGGCCTCTGCACTCCAGGGGGCCCCTGGTAGTGTATTAGCATTTTTCCCTGGAGTAAAAAGGGACTTTGAGAGCCCATCCCATGTGAAGGGATGCACTCTTGCCCTGGACACATGGGGAAGGGCCTAGGCCCAGCCCAGGATGATGTGGTGGACTTTGCGGAGCCCCCATTGAGGGCCCTACCCTGCCTGAGGAGTGGAGGATGGATGGGGTGGGGGGTAGGCTAGGGTGGGAAAGGAGGGTGGGGGTGAGGGGAGGGGGAGGGAGAAGGGATTGACATGTGAAACAAACTTGTTCCTAATTTGAACTAATAAAAAACATTTTTAAAAAGTGGAGTGCAGAACTAAATAGAGAATTCTCAACAGAGGAATCTAAAATTGCTGAAAGTCACTTGAGAAAATGCTCAACATCCTGAGCCATCAGGGAAATGCAGCTCAAAACCACTCTGAGATACCATCTTACTCCTATCAGAATGGCTAAAATCAATAACACCAATGACAGTCTATGTTGGACAGGATGTGGGAAAGAGGAACACTCCTCCATTGCTGGTGGGAATACAAACTTTTACAACCACTTTGGAAATCAGCATGACAATTTCTCAGGAAAATGAGAATCAGCCTACCTCAAGATCCAGTAATTCTTCTCTTGGACATATACCCAAAGAATGCACATTCATACAATAAGGACAAATGTTCAACTATTTTCATAGCAGCATTACTTGTAATAGCCAGAACATGGAAGCAACCTAGATGCTCCTCAGCTGAAGAATGGATAGAGAAAATATGGTACATTTACACAATAGAGTACTACTCAGCAGAAAAAAAAACAATGGAATCTTGAAATTTGCAGGCAAATGGATGGAACTAGAAGAAACCATCCTGAGTGAGGTAACACAGTCACAAAAATGATAAACATGGTATGTACTCACTCATATATGATTTTTATACATAGATCAAAGGATTACTAGTCTATAATCCACACTGCCAGAGGATCTAGGAAATAAGGAGGACCCCAAGAGAAGATTGCATAGTTCCTTGAAGAAGGTGAGGGGGACAAGAACCCCTAAACAAAGCAGGAGCTTGGTTCATGGGTGGAGAGGAATTAGGTGGGAATATAAGTAGAGGAAGGGAAGGAGAACAAGAGGACTGAGACGGGAGGAATATAGGAGGGCAAGAAAGGAGATTCCTTGATAGAGGGAGACAGCACAGGTATGGAGAGAGGTTTGGTACAGGGGAAATGTTAGGGGATCCACAGGGATGACCCCCAAATAAGAATCCAAGCAGTAGTGGAGAAAATGCCATTGATGCCCTTCCCCTATAATGAGATTGGTATCTACCTTGGTTACCATTCATAGAGCCTTCATCCAGTACCTGTTCAAAGCAGAAACAGGCACCCACAGCTAAGCACTGAACTCTACCCCTGGAATCCAACAGTTGAGAGGGAGGAGGGATGAGTAAAGTAGCCAAGACAGTGCTGCAGAAACTAACAGAAGCAGTTTACCTGACCTAGTGAGAACATGGAGACCCTAGTCATAAAGCTGGGGAAACAACATTGGACTGAACCAAGTGCTCTGAATGTGGGTGCCAGCTAGGAGGCCAAGACAGTCTATGGAACCTCTAACATTGGAGCCAGTCTTTAACCCTAGAGCACAAATGAACTTAATGAACTTTGGGAGCCCATTCCCTATGGAGGCATACTATTGCAGCCAAGATACAGCAAGGAGGTCCTAGGCCCTCCCCCAAACGATATGACAGACTTTGAAGGTCCTTGGTCGAGGGCCTCACTATCCCTGGGGATGAGTTGGGGAATGGGTTTGGGGGTTTGGTGGGGAACATGGGAGAATGGGAGAGTGAGAGAATGGGTTGATGGATATGTAAATATGAGTAGTAATTATAGAATTTAAATTTAAAAAAATAAATTCAGACTTAAATAATGGTATTTGCTTTCAAAACAGTTCACTTGCCTACACTGCCCTTTGATTTCAACACTTCAATGAAGTTATCAGTCAATGTGTGGTTCATTTGTAGATGAACATTGAGAAATATTACCATAGGGTACCATTAGCTTAAAAATTGGCATGATTACTGCTGTGATCTAAGCTCCCTTCCCTTTCTTCTCTGGATCATGTATCAGAACTGGGTCAACCCAGTTGCTCCATCATACCACAGGGCAACTGCAGATTAATGGTTATGAGTGATCCCTGTCTAGAACAGTAATATTGTATTATGGAGAGCTATAACCTTGGCTTCAGTTGTTTATAATTGTGATATCTTTATAGAACTATATCCCAAAATCATGGCTTATAAACCCTCTTTCTTTCAAATTCCACACCTGTACATCAAAACATATAAACAAAACCTGGCTTAGGGTCTCTAATTAGTGAGATCCAACTTCTCATGTTTAAGTCAGAACTCCTTCCTTTGTCTTTGTCCTCAGTATTCTGTCTTGGTGACTGTTATCGCCATTGACCTAGTAACTTAGAAGGATGATCATTAACAATGGTTTCAATTCCTTTGTTCACAAATTATGTTCAAAGCATTAGACAACTTACTGGTTCTGATTTTCAGATACCCCTATGCCAACATTTTTGTATGTTCTTCCTACTAAAATGACTTTACCTTGATTAAAATAAGTTATAACCCTTAACATATATACCACATTTTCCCATACCAGTGGGTTAATATATATTTGGTTTGGAGAATTTGATTTCCATACCAGATTATAAGTGTCACAAAGCCTGAGACTTTGTCTTGATCATCACTAGAGTTCCCAGGACTGAAGTCTGCCTGCTTCATTCCAGTTAGTTGGTAATCATAGCTGAATGAATGAAGGAGTAAATGAATGAACAAAAATTGTATAACCTCCCATTGTAGAAATACCCATTTCATTCTCTTCTTCAGAACATATTTTCTTGTTATCAGGGAACCTGACTTGGTGAACTATGAAGAACTGCCCCAATGGTTAGAACAGATCTAAGCTATTTAAAATGAAAATAAAATAAACAATTAGATGTAATGGCATCAGGGTTAACTGCATCTTCCTGTTAGGGGCATTGATAATTAGAATGTGCTGCTACAGGGCATGAACCATCAGACAGTAACAGTTGCAGATTCAAAGCTTGAGCTCTGCAATGTTTGAAGGTTTCTATGGGAACAACACAATTCTGCATTCTGTTTATAAGCTTAAAATACATGGTGGCAAGAAAGTGCTGCTGTAACAAACCACGTGTGGATGATTCAAAAGATGAAAGCCCATAAAAATTAATGATCAGAGAAGAATGTGGACCAGTAAATCAACAGCCACATTATGAAAAACAGAGGAAATATAATTGGCCACATACGGTCACAGGATAATGAGGCAAGAGTCACTGAGCTCTTTAAGCCAGTTATGTATATATACTCACACAGGGCGACACACAGAGGGAGCAACTGATGGGCCAACAGCTTCACAGAAACAAAATCTATCCTCTAGTAACACTTTTCATGACATCTAATTAGCAATTATGAAAAGGGCTTAACGGTGAGAACAAGTAACTAAAGTAAAAACACCCTAATGAATTACCACTGTCACATTTGTCTGTAAGTAAAGTAGGCTTTGGAAATAATAGACTCCAGGTTTAAAGCCCAGGTAACAATTGAAATGAAACATCCCAGGGCTCTTGATCTTCCCTTAATTGCCTCAGCTTCTCAGGGTTGAAAAACAAAAGCTTATTCTCTTTGCAGGCCACTAAAGAATTTGAAAAAGAAAATAACCTGCACCTAAAGAGATACCTTATAGAAACCTAGATTTTTCTTGCCAACAAGATGGTGAAGACACAAAGCTTCAAGCTTGATCCTGGAACATACAAAAGTGGAGGGAGGGAGAGTGTTTCCTTTAGTTACTACAGTTTTGTGAACTTCAGGGTCGGCTCTCAAGAGATTCAGAGCACCAATATGCTGCTATAAACCTTTTTTTTTTCCAGACTCATCTACTGGCCAATGAAAGTCTTGCCTCTTTTTTCTAAAATTTGTCAATGTCAGAAATAAGATATAGTAAAAGTTGAAATGATGTTTTAATTTTTCCCCTAAAATTTGACTTTGCATGGGTTGATTTTTCTGTTTTGTTTGGGTGAGCTGGTATTAATTTGCATGGCTGCTGGTCATCAGATGCTTAGAGTAGAAATCTCAAATCCTTTCCTACACACCATTTTCACACTTCTCTTTTGGATGCTACTTCCTTCCTTATTTTAAGCAACCTGGTGGACATTGGGGATTATCCCCTCTGGAGGTTTACGGTTATAGTTCAGTTACTTAGGGATACCACTTTAAGCTTGCTTTTAAGAGATTTGGGTCTATAATTTTTAAGATGTGTGTGTGTGTGTGTGTGTGTGTGTGTGTGTGTGTGTGTGTGTATGTATGTATTTATATATGTATGTGCACATATGTACAGGTGTCCTGGTAGCCAAAGGTGTTGGATGCTCCTGAAATTGGCATTGTAAATGGCTGTGAATCCCAGAATTGAACTCTAGAATAGCTGTACCTGTACCACTGAGCCATCTCTCCTGGCTTATTTATTTGTTACATTTGTTTGTTAATTTTTTGAGACAGGGTCTTGCTTATGCCCTGCCTGGCCTAGAACTCTCCATGTAGAATGCTTGTTCTTGGTCTCTGCTTAGATAAACTTGCTTCTGTCTCTTGAATGCTGGGGTCAAATGTGTGCCCCACTACACCCCCTTGAGGAAGGAATACCACTGACAATGAAAGTTTGGTGCCAAATTTGGAAATTGCTAGTTTGTTTACAGAATGGAAGGGAAGAAATTAAACTCAATGGTCAATCTATTTTCATACTACATCTATATATAGCCAGATCTTTTCATCTACATTGCCACTTCTATCATGGTTGCTCTGGTAGTCTTCTAAGAATTTCTCATGCAATTGTGAGTTCCACTCTATGCCTTTCCCAGAAATACCTTTGTATGATTTATATTGAATTCTTTCTTTATTCTCACCCCTCCGTTGTTACTTAATTTCACTATATATAAATGTCAAATTTCTACAGCTACCTACAAAAAAATTCCAAAGAAACTTTACACATTTATGGCTACCATCTTTTCCATCCTTACCCAGTTCCTCATATCTTTCTGGCTTCATAGTTTTCTCTCCTTTTCCTACTTATTCTGATTCAGCTTCATCTGCCTCCTGGCTGTTTCTCAAAATTGTCAAACACCTTTCCCCTTCAGGTAGTTTGCACTGTCACTGGATGTTATTCCTAAAACAGCCAGAGCTGCTTCTCATTGTTCTTTCAAAGATGTGATCTAATATCACCTTCTTAATGAAAACTTTGCCAGCAATTTTTGTCTCCTTTAATCAATGTACCTGTTACAGAAAGACTTCCTATGTGATCCCTATGATATCAGCCCCTGATATTTTAGTCCTGTATAATCTCTTCTTTCAAGTGTGAGAGTGCCCTGTGAACCAGCTTAACACAGAAAAGAGGCTAGGTCACCACGCTTCTATTATAGTATTTCAGGGGTCTATCATGCCATCAGATTCAGTTCTGAAACATTCCTGTGGTTGACTTTGAAGTAGCTAGCTCTCATAAATGATACAACATGAAATGAAAGTAGCTCTGCTGACCACCCTAGGAAAGTGGATGAAGATACTTTCAATTTAAGATCCAGGTGAGAATGCAGCCTCAGTGAACACCAAAATCGCAACCTGAGTGGCTTGAAATGGAGAACTCAATTAAGCCTGGACAAGGCTCATGAGCCAACAACACTGTGATGTTTGGTAAGTATTCAACTTTGTGATCATATGTTTTACAGTATACAAAATTAATACTGCATCTCTAGCACTCTAAGAATCTCATATGCACTGCCCTTGATTTATAATCCCTTTTATATGCTTCATAACCTTTCAGTATAGTACAAATTATTTGTTTGTTCAATAGACTTGCCACATGAATACCTACACTGGAATGCAAGTTGAGAGTATGATTTTGTTACCCCCATGATTAGAAAAAATGACAGGCACATAGAAGCTATTGAATAGATCTATTTAAAAAATTATGTTGTTATACACCATACTTTACAACTTAATGTTAGAATTTTATTAATAATCATTTCACGCACACAAATGCAAACACTACAACTCCATATATATAACATTAGGTAAAATCTGCCAAATATTTTTATTTCACACAAATGCATGTTGGATAGAGCTTTTCCCTATCAATCTATTGTTCAAGCCTGATATAGATGAAGCTTCAAATTCTACTTAAAATAAAAACTATTGTAGTCTTGGAATAAAAGACCTGGTAATGAGAACATACACACTGAAATTATTTTATAGCATAAATATGCAGACTCTTCTTTAGAGACTATTCAAATTGAGGCTAAGTAGATACTTATGTCCAGAGACTATTGTGATTGTATCTCTGCTAAAAGCTGTGGCTCTGAAGATGTGCAAAGTTGATTTTTTCTTCATGATTTTGTAATTGATTGTTGACTTAGTAAAAAACAAAACACTAATGTTCTTTATTGAAACAATTGAAAAAAGAACCCTTCTGTTTTTGATCCAAGAAATTAATAGTTGATTTTGAAGACCAGTGTTCAGATCTCTGGAACCAATGGGTAGACTGGGTGGGAATGGTGACCCACCTGTAACTGCAGCTTCAGAAGGCAGAGACAAAGGATCTCCAGAGAAAGCTCGCTAATAAAATTAGCCTCATCAGTGACCTGTGGGCTTGACTGAGAAACCGTGCCTCCAAGAATATGTTAGAAGATTAATCAAGTCTTATTCCCTGTGTCAACATCAGATATCCACATTTACAAACACATATATGTGTCTAGGTATTTTCAAAAAAATACATACACATGCATACATAACACATACACAAATAAAAGAAACAAAGACTAAATTCACCTCATTTTTGCTATTAATCACTGAAGGAGCTTAAATGTTACAGCAAAGATATTCATGTAAATATTAACAATTTTCATATCATATTGTATCCCTAGTTCTATTTTTCGCCCAAAAGGCTTCTTAACTAATATCATGACTCATTATTCTAAACACAGCAAAGACCATTGTAAAGGAAATTGAAGGAGCACTAATAACAGAAACAAAATATTGAGTCTGCATTCTTTGCATTCCCCAAATTTGACATTTATCTTTGTTGTTGATTATATTGTGGAACATAATCAGTGGAACAGTCAATGTGTTCACAGTCATCAAAGGCCCCATCTTTGTCCCAGAAGTTCTTTTGGTAAATGTGGATGCAAAATAACAGCTTTCAAGAGCATGGCCATGCGGTGGTTTGAACTGCAATGTCCTCCCTAGATTCAGACATTTGAATACTTAGCCCCCAGTTTGTGGCAATGTTTGGGTAGATTATGAAGTATAGCCTTGCTGGAGAAGGTATGTGACTGGGGATTGATGGTGTTTTAAAACTCCAATCATTCCTTGTTTTCTCAATCCACTTCCTGCTTGTGGTTTAAGAGGTGAGCTCTTAGCTTGCTGTTCTAGTAATCACGTTACCCATTGTTGTGTTTCCCTACCATGATAGTGATGGACTTTCATCCCTTTTGAAAAGGTCCAAATAAACCCTGCTTTCTGGAAGTTGTCTTGGTCATTGTGTTTTGTCATAGCAATATAAAAGTAGAAAATACAAGTCAAGACAATTGCTCTCCTATCACCATGAAGCCTGCTATGGATTGAAATGTCTTTAAGTCAGATAGAGCATTGATTCAGGTTTACAAAGGTGCCCCCTGAGAGGCTTTTTTATTGTTTTTTGTTTGTTTGTTTTTTTACAATCATTTCATAAAGGTGAATGCAGAGATCCTTCAGTTGTTCAGTGTGTTGACTTTACAACCTTGAAGACACAAGTTCACATCCAGCACCCATATAGCAAGCCAGATATGGGTTCAAGTAACTGCAAACCCAGCCCTGTGGAACTCCAGAGACAAGATGATCACTGGGGATTTATGGCTGCTAGCCTAGCCTCAGGCAGAGATTCTTCATCAAAGGACGAGGAAAAAGTGATTCAGGAGGAAGACTGAAGCCTTCCTCTGGCTTCCATGCATACCCACACACGTACAACAGGACAGCATGTCCAAAGTCAGCTGTCAAGGTGGCGGCCCTTCTTTGCCCAAGAGGCCATTAGCCGAGTAAACAATGGATTCCTGAAGGAGTGGCATCGTGCCCAATATAGTCTCAGGAATAGATTGGTAAGGTCAGGAGCAATTGTGTCTCATGTTTACCAAGTACTAATATTAAAACATTTAAATGCCATATTCTTCAGGTCTATGAAGTGTTTGAAGATCAAATATCTATGTCTGACCAATCTCATAGGTATAAGAAATATGGATGATAATAATCTGTAATTCTCAGGAATATAGTTTTATAATGGCTAAAGTTACCCAAAATAATTTAACAAGGACAATGACTTCAAAAAATGTATATATATATATATATATATATATATATATATATATATATTTCACTAACAGAGATAGAACTGAAATGTCTTGACTACAGGTAAAATTGTAAAGTGCAATATAATAAAATATCCTAAGTTGTATATATAAAAGATAGTATTATATTTGTGTGCAAAACATCTTAAAGAGAAAGAAGACCCTAAACAGTCAACATACAAGAATCTGACAATTTGTTATCTATAGCTAACAGTTGCTAAATTTAGTTTACTAGAAAATATATAAATCTACCTATATCCCATCCTACCATACCTTTTCCATTCGTACTCTTAAACTTATCTAAAGAGATACCCGAGTCTGAGCATCACCTTCCATACCCAATCCTAAACAACTAAAACTCAATCCTATGCAGGTGAATACTATACCTTAATGCCAACAGTAGGGAAAGGGGGTGTTGTTTTCTTAGGATTACTTCCTGCTGAAATGTGATGATGATGACTCCATGGTATCCTGTAGGAAAAAAACAGAGCAACAAAAAGTCTCAAGAGAACTAGCTGTAACATTTGTAGCTAGTCTCTGAGTGGTGGAAGATGCCTGACTGAAGTTCTTACCTGAATGTCTGGCCAGGGTGCACCATTTCAGCTAGCTAGTCTGAAGTTGTCTCTAGCATTATATTTCCAAACTGGTTTTAGGGTGGTGTTTGTTAGATCAGAGGCATCAAGTTGAATCAAGTGGGATCGATGAAGTAGGGTCCCACCTTCTTTCTGGAGACTTCAAAGATTGCTGTTAGGAAATATTTTGTTCATTGTGGAGAGCATAGACATTAATATCAGCACAGAAAGTTTAACTTCCATAGGTAAACATACAGGGAAAGTTAACAATAAGGATGAAATTAAGAATGAAGAAATTTAGAATTTTAGAGAAGACAGAGTTAAGACAATAGTTGTCCTAGATTTTGTTTTCTTCTAATACCAATAGCCTTTTGATATGAGACAGAAACTCTGAATTCTGTTTAAACATGTTTGAATTTGAAGGAGGACCAAGTCCAACTCCAAAGCCAGGTTTGATTTTTATGTGAATTGGAACTATGATTGTGTTGAGAAGATGACAAGAGTTTAGTATTAATATTTTACTATATGTCAGATTCTTCTTTATATGATGGTTCCTTCTGGATAGCTATCCTCTCTTCTTTAGGCATCTACATGTTCAGTGACTTTTTGCTTTTTGGGCACGGGCTTTTTCTGTTTTCCTGTAAAGACAAGAACAGAGAAAAACTGCAGCCCAGATGCACGACAGGCAAATCACCTACTTCCCACTGATGCGTGGGCTAGCCATGACATGTGGCTGCTATAGGTCTAGTGAGTTTGTCCACATTAGCTGCCAGATGTGGATGCTCAGATCAAGATTAACAGGACTAGGTTTAATATAAGTTTATTCGGGGAGAATGTACTTATACATGAAACAGATGACTGCTGCAGATTCCCTCTCCAAGGATCCACCCACCCAGGCTGCCCTGTGTGACCCCAGAAGCAAGAGAGAGCCACCTGTCTCCCGACCCCAGACTAAAATCCACTCTCTGCCACCTGTGACTATGCTCAAACTGGCATGGTCAGCACTACAGGTGCAGATGGGGTGGATATCTCACTACAATGTACTAAAAATTCAATATTAAAGGTATTACAATATCTGACTTCAAGTTACACTAAAGAGAGCCACAGACAGAAAAATAGTATAGTATTGTCACAATACAGTGTTGCAAACTAAGGGAATATAAAGAAGTTAGTTCCACAAATAAAATTATATATATATATATATATGCATATACATATATGCATATATATATATGATTCTTGACAAAAGGTTTCAAAATCATATACTGGAAAAATAAAATCACTTTCTAAGTAGTCTGTGGAAACTGGGTATCCACATACAAGACTGAAACTAGTTCTTGATCTCTCAATCTGTACAAAAATTAATTAAAAAATGAAGCAAAGATCTGAAAATTTGAAACTACTCTAGGAACAGAGGAAACTCTTCAAGATACAGGCACAGACAACTATAAATAATACCAAATAGCACCTTGAGTAGGATCAAGAATTATACAAATGAGATTGTGTCAAATTTGAAAGTTTAAAAGTTTCTGTACACCTAAAGGAATAAAATACAGCATGGAAATGTAGTCTACTGAAAGGAATAAAATGTTTGTCAGCCTGTCAATATAGGAGTAATTCAGAACACATAGTATATTCAAATATTAAACAACAAATGCCATATTATTAAATGATCAAAAGAAATGAACAAAGACTATTCAAATGAAGAAGTACAAATGGTCAATAAATATATTTTAAAATTTAGAAGTGTTAGCCACTAGGTTGATGATGCAAATGAAAATGACATTTAGGTTCCACCTCACTCATATCAGATAGGCAACTGGGGAAGAAAACAATAAACAATAAATATTGTAAGGATTCAATAGAAAAGAAATTCTGTATATTGATTATTGGAATGTAAATTAGTCTAGCTGCTATGAAGTAAAATATGGAAGTTGCTCATAAAATTCAAAATAGAATTTCCATATGATCCAGATATATCAGTTTTGGGTTATGTATCCAAAAGAATCAATTCAGGTTACTATGGAAATTTGTGAGTGTGTGTGATGCATGTGTGTATGCATGTGTGTAGGTCTGTGTGTGTAGTAGTGATTCACTGCTTCTACCATTTAAGTTCCAGGGATTAAACTCAACTTGTAGGAAAATGCCTTTCAACACTGGAGCACCTCACTAGTCCTGTTGATTTGTTTTTGTTTTCATTTTACAAATATTTCTTAGTCATTTTCATCACCCTCCTGGTACCACTCATGGGTAGCTTTCCCCATATCCACAATTGAAGCAATAGAATATCTGTTTCAAATAATGAACATGCATTGACACACCATGATAACTCAAAGTTCACAGTGACATTAGGGCACACTCAATGTTGCATATGCACAGTCTTGAACAAATACATAGTGACATGTACTCACCATTTAGGAGAATACAGAATTGTCACAGTGCCCTGAAAGTTTGCTCTACCCTTTCAGTTTCCCTCCCAACTTCTTGAAACTATTGATTGTTTTATTTACCTTGTAGCTTCTCTAGAATATGAATTATGTTATATATAATATATAATATAGAGTATATAATATATATATATATATATATATATATATATATATATATGCTTCTGTCTCTTCACGGTGTATATTTCAGCTCCTACATTGCTTTTATGTCTTTAACTTCAGTTCTTTAGCCCTGTCTAGATGTGACATAGTTTTCTTCGCACTACACTTACTGAAGGATGTCTTGTTTGCTGGCTAGTTCTGGCTCCAATGAAGAAACCTCTATAAACATCTGTGTGCAGGTCTTTGTACAGACACAAGTTTCCAAGTCCTTGGGGAAAATGCCACAGGGTCAAACTGTTGGATCAGTTTGGTTTTCTATGAAAACTTTGAACCTCCCTCCTACATTGTTTCACCATTCTGAAGGAAGGAATGAAACTTGCTGCTTCAGGTCTTAGTCGACAGTACTTTCACCATTTGGGACTCTGGCATTCTAAGAGACAGGCAGTGGCAGCTACCTGCTGTCTGCATTTGTATTAGTTGGCCCATAAGCAACTCCTTTTTATAAACTTACTTGATGAGTATCTTTGGCGAGGTCATCTTTTTAAAAGAGATGATTGTTTACCTGCCAAAAATGGCTTTGGGTGGCTGCTTTTGACATAGATTGCCCCATATCACATCATTTGTAGCCCAGGGGAGAAATGCTTTGGGAAGCTTCCAGGCATTCAGGTCCAAAACACATGGCAGGACAGAGATGGAAAACCTGAAATATGTGTCCTAGCAAGGAGAGTTTTCAGTAGGTATTATAAGAAAAATACAACAGAAACTGACAGTAGGGAATCAAAGTCCAATGAGAAAAAAAAAGATGGGCATCAGAGGTGGAGCATGCTGACCTCTAAAGCAAGTATACAATGATTTCATTTGCTTGGTACTACTGCTTCTCTTGCATAGCTGTACCTACACAGACACACATCCAGCCTGGTATCTAAACTGGAGACATTTTTCTTCTCTGTTTGGATCTTAAACTCTGAATTTTGTCAACAGAAATTTTTCCTCCAGTGAGAATATTTTTTTCTGGAGCTAAAATTTTAGTAGATTCCATTTTATTTAATCTTTAAATTGTATTTACTTTCTAACTGCTTAAAATAAATTCTAAATCTTACTTCAATGTCTAAAAATTATAAAATATGTATCTTTAGAAAAAATTTATTTTAGTCAGTGGCTAAAGAACTGGCATTGCCATATATATGTTCCAGTTCATAATTCCTTGGAAATTATTTTTAATATTTACATTTTTATTTACTAATTTGAATAAAAATTTTCATAAAGGTTTCATTAACATAAAAACTACTTTTTAGCTATATATCTTTTAAATATTAGTGCTCTATTCACATCCTGTATATACAGAAACACCATGGAATTGTGGAAATAACTGCCAGGCATTGCTGTTGCCATGCTCCCAGTTTGCTCAGTCATCCCACCTGCCTTGAGTACACACAGTCATCACCAGTTCTCACCAAGTCTGTTTGGATCACTTAGATCACCAAACCTCTATAAAATACTGAGCCCTTCCTAGGCAGGGTGACATACCCATTGTACTAGGGTGATATGACCATGTGATTCTCAAGAGTGTCATCCCGACATACATAACAAGATCCTACCTCAAGATAAAAAAAAAAAACTCAATTCTGTCACTTAAAATAAATTGCTATGTGACACACCCTTATCTTTCTGTTCAAAATTCCTTAAGTTCTTCTTTCTCTCTTTGATCAATTTGGTCACACTGGGGACCTTTTAGTGACTTTTCACATTGTCGTGGCCAGATACCTGCAAAGAAGCAATTTAAGGGATGAAAGGTTTATTTTGCCACACAATTCAGTGTATACAGTCCACAATGTTAGGGGAGGCATGGTGGCAGTGCCAGCACTGTCCTTGGTGGCAGGAGTCTGTTTGTTTGTCTGGGCAGATCTAAAACAGAAAACGAGTAATGTCGTCACTGTTTATATTTATTTTTTTCCATTTTTATTACTTGCTCTGGGACCCTGACCCATGGCAAGGTATTGCCCATATTCAGGGTGAATCTGGAAATGCCATCACAGATACATCAAAGGAGTGAGTCACTAATGCCCTATAAATCTCATAATTCAATCAAGTTAACAGTCAAAATTTGCCAACCTCAGGCCACTCCTTTTCAACTTGACACCCAAACACATTACTTTTAAAGCATAGTATCCCACTTCTTGTTCTCAACGACACACTAGCATCTCATGATGAAAATTGCATTTAGTTCATCTCTAAGAGTCTTCTAAGTCTCAGCAACTGTGACATCAGACAAAAGTCTAAGTTGATCTGAAGTCTTTTCTGAGATTGAAAGTAATCTCTGAACTATGAGTCCCCGAAACAGTCAAAACTCAAACCATATGCTTCCAATATTCTATGGCAGAGGGAAAACATACTGGTCTTTAAAGTGTGTATTGGGCACACCAAAGAAGTGTCAGACAGGAGTGAGACTAAAGATCAGCAAAGAAAACACCACATCTGGAAGTCATGACAGACCTGCACTCCTACTGTTCTTAGGGAATCTTTCTCCTCCAGCTCTGTTGCCTGTTGCACACCTGGCCTCTCTCTTGAGCCTGCTCCACTCAGTGTCTGAAGATTTCCTTAGCAAATGTTTCCACATTTCTAGACTCTCCAACATGCTCAGGTCTTCATTAAAAAAAAAATCAACTTCATCTGAGTAGCTTAATTCATAGCCCACTCAGGAGCTTCATGCAGAAAGCACAAGGTTGCCATATATGACTTGGCTTTCACAGCTTCCCATAACCTTGATGCAAGCTTCTGTGACCCCCTCACTCAAATAGTCTTTGTGTTTGCAAAATCAACACTTGTGTCAGTGAGGCTTGTCCCTGGAGACCACAGCTATTGTGGCATCATCTGCATGCCATTTCAAGTGAGCTTGGAAAACATTTCTTAGGTGGTCATCTTCCAGTAGGACACCTGGGAGGCTTTGTGTTATGAGCTTCCTTCTTTCAAGTAAATGTTTTTTTTCAAATTTTCAGTTTTATACCTTGGAGTCTTTTTTTAGTGCTGTTTAATTTTTTAATTTTTTTATTGAAAATGGATTCTTCTCTCATAGAATCTCAACCACAGTTTCCTCTCCCTGAGATCCACTCCTCATCCATTTCCCTTCAGAAAGGAACAGGTCTGCAAATGACAACAACCTAACAGGACAAAAATAAGATACAAGACAAGTCAAAAGCTCTCATATCAAGTGAAGCTGAACAAGGCAACCCAGTAAGAGAAAAAAAGCTCTAAGTGCTGGCAAAAGAGTCAGAGACACATCCGCTCCCACTGTTCGGAGTCCCACGAAAACACCAAGCAAACACATGTACTCAGAGAAACTGGTGCAGACCCATACAGGCCACGTGCTTGCTGCTTCAGTCTCTGGGAACCCATAGGAGCCCTGCTTAGTTGATTTGGTTGGTCATGTTCTCCTATTGTCCTCCATACCTTTTTTTTTTTTTTAATGTATACAGTCTTCTGCCTACATGCTAGCAGAGGGCACCAGATCTCATTCAACATGGTTGTGAGCCACCCTGTGGTTACCGGGAATTGAACTCTAGAACTATGGAAGAACAGTCAGTGCTCTTAATCTCTGAGCCATCTCTCCAGCCCGTCCTCCATATCTTTTGATCCTACAATTTTTTCCTCCCTTTCTTCCATGGGGTTCCCCTGAGTTCTAAGGGAAGAGACCAGATTAAGATGTACAGTTTAGACTCTGTCCATAATGTCTGGCTGTGGTTCTCTGCATCTGCTCTCATCTGTTGCTAGAGGAAGCCTCTCTGATGATGATAGGACAAGCACTGATCTATGAGAATTAGCAGAAAATCTATTTATTTATTTATTTATTTATTTATTTATCCAGTCATGTCTGATTTTATCCTAGGTCTCTGGGCTATCAAGTCTCTAATTCCTGTCTACCCAAGCAGTGTAAGGCATGGACTCCCTCTCATGGTGTGTGTCTCAAGTTGCACAAACATTGGTTGGCCACTCCAACAAGTTCTGTGTCACCTTTGCCCCAGCACTTCTTGCAAGACAGGGCAGATTGTAAACCAGGGTTTTGTAGCTTGATTGGTATCCACATTTCTTTCCCCATAGCCTACAGAGTACCTTCCCATGCTAAAGAGGCTAGAACATAGGGGTGAAGACTCCATACAGGCGCCAATGAGATTTCTATGTTCAATGAGCTGTGTGGATGTTGTCCTCAGCAATAGAGCCCTGCTGTCAGTTTTTATAGAGCAAGCCTCTGTCCAAGCATCAGCCTCAGTTGCTTGGGAACCTCTATAGGCCCTCCTGGGCCAGCCATGCAAACAAATGCAATCCCAGCCTACCACTGGAAGCCATGCCTAGCTCCAAATGATGGCCATTTCATATTTCACATCTTCCATTACTCGGAGTCCTCACTAAGGTAACCTTTGTAGATTGAGGAAGTTTCCACTGCACTGATTCACACCCCACCTACCAAATGCCCTCCAATTCCAGCTGTCTCTCCCTGGAATCTACTCTCCTTTCTTTACCCCCATACTTGATCCCTTCCACTCCCATCTCACATGCTCCAGGTCCACCTGCAAAATCTATTTAATTTCCTCTTCCCAGGAAGATTCATTCTTCTGTCTGTCCCACCCCCAGTCTCCCTCATTAGCTAACATCTCTGGGTCTGTAGATTGTAGGCTGATTATCATTTACTTAACAGATAATATCCACTTAGGAGTGAATATGTATTATATTTGTCTTTCTGAGTCTGGGTTACCTCACTCAGGATGACTTTTTTTCCGGTTACATCCATTTGCCTGCAAATTTCATGATGCCATTTTTTCAAAAATCTACCAAGTGGCTGAGTAATACTCCATTGCACAAATGTGACAATTTATTTTTTATCAATTCTTCAGTTAGAGGAACACAGGGCCTGTTTCCAGTTTCTGGTTATTATGAATAAAGTCTCAAAGAACATAGTTGATCAAGTGTCATTGTGGTAGAGTGGAGTATCCTTTGTGTATGTGCCCAAGAGTTATGGTAGAGCTGCATCTTAAGGAAAATTGATCCTTAATTTTCTGAGGAACTGCCATATTGATTTCCATGGTTGCTATAAAAATTTTCCATCCCACCAGCAATGGAGGAGTGTTCCTCTTGCTCCACATCCTTGCCAGCATGAGCTGTCATTTGTGTTATTGATCTTAGCCATTCTGACAGGTGTAAGATGAAATCTCTAAGTAGCATTGTTTTGCATTTCCCCGATGGCTAAGGATATTTTACATTTCTTTTAAGTGTTTCTCAGCCACTTCAATTTACTCTATTGATAATTCTAGGGTCATCTTTAATTGGGATTTTTAGTTTTTTATATATAGTTACTTGAGTTTTTTGTATATTTTGGATATTAGCCCAAATAGTAGTAGTTGATGAAAATCTTTTCTCATTCTGTAGGCTGTTGCTTTGTGTGAGTGACCATTTCCTTTGCTATGTAGAAGCTTTTTTTAGTTTCCTGAGGTTCCATTTATTAATTGTTGATCTCAGTCTCTCTGTGCTATCAGCATTCTGTTCAGAAAGTCCTTTCCTGTGCCAATGAGCTCAAGGCTGTTCTCTTCTTTTTCTTCTGTCAGGGTCAGTGTAAATTATTTTATGTTGAGGAATTTGATACATTTAGAGTTAATTTTTGTGCAGTGTCATAAGTATACATATACATGCAGCTATGCAGTTGAACCAGCATCATTTATTAAAGATGTTGTCTTTTTCCAGTATGTATTTCTGGCTTCCTTACCAAAAATTTGATGTCCATTGATGTGCAGATTTATGTCTGGGTCTTCAATTCAATTCCATTGATCAATGGGCCTGTTTTGGTGCCAATACCATGCTGTTTTGGTACTATAGTTCTGTAGTAAAACTTGAAATTGGGGATGGTGAGACCTTCAGCAGGTATTTTGTTTTCAGGATTTTTTTAGCTATTCAATTTTTTTGTTTATTTTTGTTTGTGTGTTGTGTTTCATGTGAAGCTAAGAATCTTGAACTGTTTTATTCATTTCCTTCCACTGTTTGTTTGTATTTGTATAAATTTCTTTAATGAATTTATTCATTTCCTCTTTGAGGACCTCTGTTGTATTCATAAAGGTTATTTTAAGGTTTTTGTTTTTGCTTCGGCTATGTTCCAATACCCAGGGCCTTCTGTGGTAGAATTCTGGGCTCCAGTGAAGACATATTTCTCTAACTGTTATTGATTGCGTTTTTATGCTGGTTTCTAAGCATCTGAGTTTGGGAAGATTGAAATTTTAGGTGCTGATATCTGGTCCTGTCTTTGTTAGATGTGTGTTTTTGTTCGTTGGTTTCTATTGTGCTCTCTGGTATTTAAGAGGATGTGCTGGATGTGTGTTGCCTGATTGGAAGAATTTTGAGAATACTGATAGGTGTGGTCACTGGGGATTCTGAGTAATATATGTTTTTAGGTATTGGGAGCAGACACTTAGGAATAGTGATGGGCTAGAAGAGGGTAGGTCTGAAAGGGTTCACAAGAAGAAAGAGAGCAAGGTGTTCTACCAGTGTCTGCTTAGTCATCTGAGGATAGAGATAGAGAGTGAGGAAAAGCCACAGCAGATAATCTGCTACAGAGCTGGAGATAGGACTGGGAGATTGGATGTGGAGAAAATGAGTGGGAGTGACAGTCTAAAACTAACCTCTCTGCTCTGCTGGCTTTCTTGCTTCTCTGGCAGGCCTGGTGGATGTGTTCCTAGATAATGCCTACTGGAGTTGGAGACTGGGATAACAGAGTGAGTGGAGAAGTAAGTTGAGATCTTTGTGGTCTGGAAGTGGTGGTATAGAGGGTGGGGAGGCCACAAAGGGTGGTTTACTACAGAGCTGGGGATAAGACTAGGGGTTTGGATTTGGAGGACTAGAGAGAGAGAGATGAGGATCTGCAGTTAGTCTACCTTCCTCCATGACTGAAGTTCCCATAATTTCCATTTATTTTAATTCTATAATTTCTTTTCTACGTTTTGTTTTTATGAAAAACTCTCAATCTTATGACTAATCCCATATTTATTTTAATCTGTAAAGTTTAACAACTCTACATTAAATTATTTAATTTGCTGTATTTCTTAGGGGTTTTTCCTATAATCTATTTTATGGATTAAATTATTTTAGGTTGAATATTTTATAGCAGCATGCTCTTTAATTGAATACTTAATGTTGTGTATATAATAGGTGGTCCAGTACTGAATTCAACATACCCAAACAGAACATATATTCCATGATATTTTATTTGATATATGCCATTATCGTCAACTAAAATTTTATAAGTCACAGACAGAGTAAAACATATTTTTCACTGCTAATAAATGGAATTAAGTAATTAAATACAATCTTAAGAGTCATATGTATTGAGTCATGGTAATAATTCCATCTCTGGGTTTATAGAGAATTTTAAATGTGCATTTTATTTAATCCTCCAATAAATCCAAATACATAACTATATATATATATTATATACATTTTCATATTGAAAATATAAACACTGAATATGAAAGATATTATGTGAGTCCCCCAATGTCACATACCCACCTAATTTGTAATTTAGGTAATATTCCAATTAGGGTTTCCAGTTTCAATTCCTCAGTTCTTTCCATTAGACCATCTTTCTCTTGCTTTCCTTACTTGTAAATAGAAAAGGGAAAGCTCTGAAGTAATTCTCAGAAGCATGTAAATGCCACACTGTACCAAGGCATTACAATAGTACCATCTTTTCCTTTGTTGGGTCTGTTTTATAGGTAACTACATATTGCTTATGAATAGATTAATCTACTTGAATCTATAATTGTCATCAGTGAAAAGCTGCTGCTCACTCGAAGTTCATAAGGGACATTTTGACCCTTGTGCATAATGAACCATTTATGTCACCTCTGAATTTAGAATCTGGGGAGAAGACCTTGTTCCACATGTAGGCTCCATGACACCCTTTTATGTAACCCCACAGTGTTTCATTTGTGAGTGTATGTGTGTGTTTCTATCCTTCTACCACTGTCTTTTAGCAATGCCCTCAGTCTAAAATACTCTTTTTTGAACAGAATTAAGTCTCCTGAATATTCATTCTACTTTGGGGAACTGTTCTTGCTCAGCTATTTTTTTTTCTATTTCTAGCTAATCACAGCTACACACACACACACACACACAGAGAGAGAGAGAGAGAGAGAGAGAGAGAGAGAGAGAGAGAGAGACAGAGAGAGAATTAGAGACAGAGACAGAGACAGAGTGAAAGAGAGACAGAGAATTCACTTGGGAAATAAATATATAGACTGTGGCTATTCCATGAGTACTCCTTTAAATGGCACACTTCTCTAACTCTCCAAATACACTATGGACTCTTACTAGGTAAATGTTATATTTTATTACAATATTCACATATATCTCACAGTGTTTCATAATTTTAAGCCACATGAAACATGCTAAATTGGCAGTAAGGAAAGAATGGAGGAAGGTGAATGAGGGAACAAAAGAATTGTCATACAATGAGGTATTTAGAAAAGGAGTTTGCTTTCCTTCCTCATTATTGAGAACAACCAAGAAAGTTGAAATCTGTATTTTGTATTTTCTAACTGTCCACACCTCACTCACACAGAGGCTGATAATGTTCCATAAATTTCATTGACAGGACTGATATTATACATTCCATCTTATTGTCAAAACATATGCTGGAGGTCGCATCCTCATTTTTTTTCCAGAAAACATGGTCATTGTACTTATTCATTGGCAAAAGAATTACATTCACCAAATAATAAATCTTGCCTGTCAGTAGTTCCTACAGCTCAGCGCATTGCAGGATGTGATGAAATCCTCCTGTATCGACCTTTCAGTGTGAGATCCCTACAAGCAGTGACAGAAGAGCTAAAACCACTTAAGCTTGCAGAAGTAGTCAGAGAAATGATTAAAAGCATGCTACCAAAAATGGAATAAAATAAGCTAATGAAAAATATTTCTCACTTTTGAATACTGTTACCAAAATTGTCTGAATTAAAATGTCAGGTGCAATGGCAGAGTTCACCTTAGTTTTATTAAAAATAAAATAAAATAAATGCATAGCAACCATTCTAGTTATTAGCTAAGATATGTTCTTTTGTTTTGATCTTTATATTGATTCACTAGAACAGACCCTAAAGGCAGTTCAGTTCCATTTTAAATGTATCTTCAGTTCCTTATAACACAGGAATATCTGCGGAGAGTAATAGTGGGTCATAGAAGAACCGTGTTTCATTGTGTTGGTAAAATGCCATGGTTATTAAAGCTCACATTTAGAAATACACATTATTGGTTTTGAGAAATTGAATTTGAGCAATCACCTTAGAGGTTTTGCATATTCTTCTTCATCAATCACTAGTTAGAAATAGCATGGGAAACAGGAGCCATTGTGTAAAACTGTTAGACAATTGATCTCTAAAGCTGGACTGCTGTGCTTAAAGCCGAGCTCCACGAGTGTGGGACCAGGGGCATATAAGATAACTCTGGATCTCGATTTCCACACCTAATTTAATAATAATGAAAAATCATTGCACTTCCTTGGTTCAAATTGTGATGAAGATTAAATACATAAATGTTTGTGAAGGTCAGGACACAAAATTGTCCATGAATTCTATGATTATGTCTACAGCTATATGTTGGTGGGCATGTTTACCTAGATTTATACATTTCAATCTCTATCTATCTATCTACCATTGAGATGATAAACCAAACATTGTTTTTGACAAGATAGGTTAAGAGTCATTCATAACTTTCCTCAGAGGAGCAGGACACAGAGTCAAAATGCAAGTCAGAATTCTTCCAGTGACTAGGAGAAAGGAGTCAGTCTTGTTTGTTAAGCTTAATAAACAGCTTATATTTCATAACATAGTGAGCTTCTTGTGGCCACGTTAGACATTACTCCTGGTCACTGATCTATATTTGAAGATCACAGGTACTGGAAGCAGTGTTAAGGGGGCTAGTGATAATGTGGGGAGGCTGTTGGTCATACGCAGACATTCCAAAGGCTGCACCAGCCAGTGCCTCTGTCTTCTTGTCTGTAAAATAGAGCTTATAAGAATTCCTGCTTTAAAAGAACTTAATGAGGCCAGGCATTGGTGGTGCACGCCTTTAATCTCAGCACTCGGGAGGCAGAGGCAGAGGCAGGAGGATCTCTGTGAGTTCCAGACCAGCCTGGTCTACGAGAGCTAGTTCCAGGACAGCCTCCAAAGCAACAGAGAAACCCTGTCTCGGGGGGGGGGGAGAACTTAATGAGTCAATTTACTGATTTAGACACTTCTTGGCACAAAGAAAACCAATTAAGTTTTTTTGAACTAATACATAAGTTAATAAGAAATTGTTTTCTTTTTAATTTCAACATTGAAGGACTGATAACATCATATGCCAATAAATTTAAACATTAGTCTAAATCTTATTCATCTCAGACACATACAAATGGAGTGACATTTAAGCAAATTTCAATTTGAGTGTAAGCTATAAAAATAAATAAATACACTGCAAGCTCTAAATGGACCTTAATTCCATACCTTTACTGGCTTTTAAATAAGCCACTAGATGTCATTTATTGGTATCTTCCTCCATTAGTGAAGCTAATCTGTGAACTTCTCTGGTAAAGTGAAATCTGCTTAACAGAATCACACAGTCCACAGACAGCAGAACTAGCAGGACTAGCTGTTGTAATCAATGGTTACAACAAAACATCTAGCAGAATTGATGGAGTCCCTAAAGCCTGCTGGATAGCTATCTCCCACTTTCTCTCTCCTAGTGCCTTCCCCAATATCCAAGTCAGATGTCTTTCCTAGTCTAACACCAGCCTGAAGGATTTGGCATTTTGTCCCAATTTCTAGTCATCCTGTTTCTTCCCCCTTAGTATGAAACTAAACATAAAAAGTATTGCTGTATTGTTCTTACAGGATAACAGGGTTTTATTTTTTATTTTATTTTATTTTTTTGGTGAAGCTGCAGCTAAATTTACATTGTAGGAAAAAGGAAGGGAGTTAACATCATGATTAAGATCAATGAAAATAAAGCCACCGAGAATGGCACTGTGGGTGGGGGTGTTGGCTACTTTGAATGTGTGATTGAAGAATTGTACATTGAAACCTACTCATGGGCTCACTGGGGTATTTTATGCTCTATTTATCATTACTTTACCCATAAATGGCTTCAATAACATCAGCAAGATAGGGGTGGTAGAAAATGACAAGTCAATTGGTCATTATATTCATCATAAACCATCATAATATAATGAAATAACTTTCCAGAAGTATATTAGTTTATATATTTGGGACACAGACAGAAAGTTTAGTTAGCTTGTCAGAAAAACATGTTCATCCAAAAAAAGAGGAAATGCTCAATGATGTTAGAACATTCATGTGTGTTTACAAAGATTGATTTTGCTAAATAAATACAATGGGTTTTCTAAGTAGCAATTAATAAAGATAGTAAAATTATTTCCAACCAGCCTCTGATTATAATGTGTAATTTTATTATCAGTACTCCACTTCATATATTACTTGTATAGTTGTTTATGCATATAAAAAAGCTGGCAAAAGAGGGTACACCTGATATGACAGAACTTTATTTTAATTTGAGCAAATATTCAGAATTTTTCTTTGTCAAGAATGCTATTAGAAAGAGCTACATTCAAATGCCCAATACAATTTCCATACTAGTTTGTACATACTTTGTGAAAATTTATTTTGCTAAAACTCAAAAACTACTTCAGCATGATAAACATTTTAATAAGAAAGGAGAGTTCTAGAGGACAGACTGACAGTGTCTTTAGGGCAAATTTCTCTTTGGCCTCCAGCTCTGCTTGGATGAAGCTTGGAGAACTGGTGGCTGTGACGATCCAATCTGACAACCTGACAGATGGAGCATGGCAGAGATGGACAGTAGCCAACAGCTTGGATAGCTGCTGTATGCCGGTTCAGTGGGCTCAAATATGTACACAGTGGTCTCAGGCAAGATGTTGCTGTTTTGGAAAGTTAGGGTGACTCAAGATTCAGTAGTCTGAATTTCTAGGAAGAAATTACCTTCTCCAGAATAAAATTGTACCATCAATGCCAGTTGCTTTTCTATGGAGTAGGTTAAGGAGCTAGGAAGATACCAAAAATATCATCATGTATAATATTTTCATTTCTGAAAAACCTTTAACTCAAATTCCTTCATATCTTAATATCAGTTGGTGGCCATAAGGAATTGTGCCTTCCCATCTTTCCTAGGGCAGCAAAACTGGCATGTTGGGGTCTCTCTGTCTATAAATGCATCACTGTCTTCTTTCTGCAAATGTCTCTTATTCCACACAGATGCAAGAAGCTAGTCCAAGATCCAGATAACAAGGGCATAATGACTCAATGTAAGTGTCTTCCCCATGTCCCCTAGAAAATCAACACTACATGACTCAGCCTCTGTCCAAGTCCATCCTTTATCCTGGAGGAGATGGAGGACCTTACACTAGACACTTCAAATTTCACAGATCTATCATGGTTTCCTGCAGCTTTCTAAGGAACTGTTCTCATTTCCCTTCATCCTTGATAACTTGGTCCTACTTTGTTTTTGCCATTATTCCATTCTTGAAAGTGACCTTTACTGCTTCAGAAATTGTATATTCATGCTAGAGTTACACATTAAATAAACTGTGGCTGCTCTATTCTGATAAAATGGCAATAAAATTCCACACACCAGGCCATTAATTTGTTCTAAAGGAATTTATTGAACACCAAATTTGAGATTTGAACTTCTCTGACAAGGGATTTGAATTTCTTTCACAATAGCAATTTCATTTTTGCATAGAAACTTTCAAAAACCCCACAAAACTCTTGTTTTTACTTTATAACTTGGCTGCATTTCTCCTTCCTCTTCTTCTCCAAGTCCCTCTACCCATCCTTTCTCTGTTCCCTCCCCCCAATCTGCTCATCCCCTTTTCTATTCAGGAAAGGTCAAGATGGTATCCCATGATATCAACAACACATGGCATATCAAGTTTCAGTAAGACTAAGCATATCCTCATGTATTAAGGTTGGACAAGGTGACCAAGTATGAGGAGTAGGGTCCAAAAAGCCAGTAAGAATCAGGCCCTGCTCCTACTGTTAGGAGTCCTACAGAGGTCTAAGTTATACAACTGTAACATAAATACAGACTGCCTAGGTCAGTCCCATGCAGACTCCCAGGATCTATTGTAATATGAAATGGGTGCTTTTGTTTTCATGAAATACCCTATTGGCACAGAAAAAATGGAACAGATTATAGACTCATCAGTAATCTGTTTATATGCATTGCCACTGACTTGTAACCTGCTTTAGTAATATGAAGATAGTTGTTAAATAATTGCTGTTCACTTGTAAACTAAGATGGGTCTGTGCATTAGCTTCAGAATAAGCCAGTTTCTGGTGATTTTTGTGATAAACACCTTGTTTTCCCATCTTCTCATGGCCATTTTATGTAATTTGCTTCTAGGAGGAAAATATTTGATGGACCATTTTTGTTGTTGGATTTCTCTCTTACTTGATAACAGTTTTGAAGGACTGCCTTATGAAATAGAAGAATGAAATACCCCTAAAATTTCAACCTAACAACATCACAGAACTAGGGAGAATAATAAAGTAAAACAGTTAGAAACTAGTCTTAACACCCATTCTTATGCAAGCACTCATCCTCTTAATTGGTCCACAGCTTATTTCTTCTAATGGCTTCTTTCTTCTTACTAAACCTGATGGGCTTCTAGTAGTAGTTGTACTGAAATTTTCAAATCCCAGTGTTAGAAATTATTATGCTATTATTGTACTCTTGTATAGTTTTCTTCATGAAAAGGCTATAGTACCTTAGCTGACACAGGATCTCAAATTTATAATCATACAATACCCAACATGATCCATGCCCTACTTAAGTCAGACATATATATCCTTAAAGATTGTTAGGCACCTTATTATAATGTATTTTCTGATCTTCATTCTACTTTCTTTATCTTCAATAACCATAACTAAAAATATCCCATAACACAGAGCAAGAAGAAAAGTTTCTGGTCTTTGCTCCTTCAACATCCTAAATCTATCTGATATGTGATCCTACCACAGTCTCCAACTGCACCAGTTTCTCTGTATTTCTCATAATTATGCTGTAAGGACTGTATTTAATAGTACTTAAATTAGGATTTGAATAAATGTGTTTCTTTTCTTTATTATACTGAAATTTTGGAAAATGTAATTGTAAACTCTGCAAAATATACTGTATACTTTGCCTCTGATCCCCCTTTTTGACCAGTCAATGCCTGACACTCTGATTGTGACTCTAAGTTTTCTAGTTGAACTTTCACCTTTAGCAATTTCCTGCATTTATTGAACCTGTTTGTGCATAAATGTTATATCAATAATTCTACACTATCAACTCCATATTTTACTTTCTAAAATAAAATGTCTGTTCTTGTGCCCAAGAGCACATACACACGCACACACACACACACACACACACACACACCACACACTTCTTCCCAGATTTTGTCTACTGTAAATTGCATCTCCAATCTCTTCTTTACCTCAGACACACAGACTCAGATCTACTCCTTAATCTCTAATCTTTATAATTTTGTTTCTGTCTTCCTTCTGTCTCAGCCTTTTGCTCTGCCATTCTTCTGAGCTTTCTTTGGTAGTACTGAGTCTTTTGTTGTTGTTGTTGTTTTTCAAGACAGTGTTTCTCTGTAGGTTTGGAGACTGTCCTGGAACTCTCTTTGAAGACCAGGACTCACAGAAATCGGCCTGCCTCTGCCTCCCGAGTGCTGGGATTAAAGGTGTGTGGCACAACCACCCAGCCATATTGAATCTTTTGGATGAACATTTTCTAAGATCTTTCCCCACACTCTTCCTTTCATCTCCACAGGAAATATCATTGCCCATGTATTCATTCAGCACTTGATGCCAAGTATTCATCAGGTCTTGTGCAAGGAATGAAAACATGTGGGAAACATGCCACCATCTACTATTGCATATGCAGCAAATATGACTAAGTGATCTCAAAAACCAAGTTTGAATATGGCTTAAAGAACTTGAATTACTCATTATTATTCAGTAGGATTAACATACAGCTTGGAATCGATTTCGTGTGTGTAATCTGTAATATAAATGGAAGGTAGGAGTGTGTGTGTTTGTGCCTGTGTGTGTATGTGTGTGTGTGTGTGTGTGTGTGTGTGTGTGTGTGTGTGTGTGAAAAATCTCAATTTACCTTTCTAAAAAGTAGGAATAAAGCCTAACTTTTGTGTTGTTAACTGAATGTAATGTTTGAACACTTACAGTAGAACATGTGAATAAATTGTTGAAATGGGAAATAAGTTTTGCATTAGTATTCAGGCCTTACAAACATTGTCTTCAGCAAAGAATGATTCAGTGAGAGTGTGTCAAAGACCAATAGTCCTACATTGATTCATTTTCCACCCACTCACAAAGAGATAGAGAAATGTAATTAGTAGCAGTGTCTTCAGGCACAAAGAAAATCAATTCCTGTGTGTGTGTAAGTGTAGACCTCAGGCTCATAGAATTTTTCCCAATGCTTGATTTGGTAGGCTGCATCTTCATGGAGAAAGTTAAATGTGCCTGTTCATCATTTATCCTGCCTAGCACTGAAAATGCTGTAAGTCCACAAGTAACTGCAATAGACAAATATAGTATTACATAAAGCACCATGAGTAGGGCTGGGAGGTTGTCACAGACGTTTTAAATAGCAGCATGGCAGATGTGGTTTCTATCAATATGTAGTTTTATTGGGGACAAAACTGAAGGGTATACAAGGGAAAAGAGGTGAAAAGGAGACAGAGGAGGCAGTACTCATCTACTGTGTTAGGAGGAAAGAGCTCATTGTGACAGAATTTTGAAGGTATTCTACTACACACATTCAGGGAAGTTATATTTTAGCATTGCTATGACAATTAGTAGGTGGTTGTGAGAGAAATGTGAATTAAAAGACCTGATATATAGATATGTATCTCTATAAAAATATCTTGAATTATTTAGATAGAAGTTTCTTCTAAAAATATTAATAAGCTTGAAGCATGTGCTTAATTGGCTATAGGCCTTCAAGCTATTCTTCAGTTAAAAAAAATAATAATCTCCATTCCTCACAAGCCTTCAGATTGTTTTCAACTTCCCCCCATTCCCACCACAGCCTTTGGTTTGGAGAAACTGTGATTGTGAGTAAGCTTCCTTCTTTCAACTGCACTGACAATAATTATCAAGAGTGAATCCTGTAATAAAGGAGATGTTTCATGCTTTTTCTTTTATTTCAATTTGATGGGAAGCTCTAGGCTTCCACATTGTTCTTCACTGTTGTCAATATGACAGGCACAGGACTAGACACACGGTAGCAAGTGGCTCAGTTGGAATAAAAACTGCTGCTATTATTTGTGTTCTATGCTTAACTCTAATGGACCCAGGATTTTATCATAACTTCTAACAGATGCTACTTTCCACATAGATCCAATAAAATGCATTAAACCAAGTAGTTGCATGTCATAAATCCACAGAAGCAGAGATAGATAGTCATTTATTCTTTACTGCTTTGCACTAAGAGGAAGAAATAAAAATATAGTGTCCATGTTATTTTAAATAAACCTATTGTGTCACACAGTCATAACAGCTAGGCTGCTTCTCAACCTGTATTAATGGATAATTAAGCTATATTTTTTCTTCCTAACCTGTTGACTCTGAATTGATATTTTCAATCAACACTGTATAGGAAATATTCAAATTAACTTATATATATATATACTGAAATATAGTATTGTCATATAATTCTTCACTAAACAATATAAAACCACTATGTTTATAGGTTTACGTCTAGTTAGCTACCTAGAGAATATTTAAAATATAGAGATGGATTATGCATATATTATCCATAACATACAAATTCTGTTTCTTCTGGAGGGACTCTAGAAACAATTACCCCATGAATACTATGGAAAAACTATAGCTTGTAGTGACTACAACAAGTATCACAGGAATATAGCTAAGAAAATTAAAGTTTTTGCTTCAATTTTCTCTTTATCCTTATAGGTTAGCAATTCTAAAAACCTAATTTTTCCTTGGTGTAGTACATACTACTACACTGATGGAGAAGTGAAGAAAAATAATAAGATCTGTTTTGCTGTCTCCTCAGTCCTCTGGATGTGTTGACATTTAGAGACTAAAGAAGTCAAAGGGAAGTTTCATTCTAAGTGGGGAAATGTTCGGTGATTTTGATTTAAGCCAAGAGGATGATACATGTTGTCCCTCACTCATCAAATCAAAACTAAGAAGCTCCGACTTCTGTACATCTGAAATAAATGTTATTCAATAAAGGGGAGTATTAAAAGAGCACTTACCTATTCAAAAGCAAAACTATTGCAATTTAAGGGAGAAATCCTTTTTATTTTTTCTATTTTTATTTAAATTTGAAACAAGCTTGTTTTACATGTCAACCCCAGTTCCCATTCCCTCCCCTCCTCCCCTGCCCTCCACTAACACCCTATCCCATCCCTTTCTGCTCCCCAGGGAGGGTGAGGCCTTCCACAGGGGAATCTTTAAATCTGGCATATCATTAGGAACAGGGCCTAGGTCCTCCCCCTGTGTTTAGGCTGCAAGAGTATCCTTCTATGTGGAATGGGCTCCCAAAGTCCATTTATATAATAGGAATTAATACTGATCTACTACCAGAGGCCCCATAGATTGCCCAAGCATCCTCATTGACACCAACATTCAGGAGGTCTATATCAGTCCCATGCTGGTTTTCCAGCTATCAGTCTGGGGTCCAGGCAATTGACCTTGTTCAGGTCAGCTGTTTCTGTGGGTTTCACAAGTCTGGTCTTGACCCCTTTGTTCATCATTCCTCCCTCTCTGCAACTAGATTCTAGGAATTCAGTTCAGTGTTTAGCTGTGGGTGTCTGCTTCTGCTACCATCAGCTACTGAATGAAGGCTCTAGGATGGCATATACGGTAGTCATAAATCTCAATATCAGGGAAGGGCATTTAAGGTAGCCTCTCCACTATTGCTTAGATTGTTAGTTGGTGTCATCCTTGTAGATCTCTGGACATTTCCCTAGTGCCTGATTTCTCTTTAAACCTATAATGGCTCCCTCTATTATGGTATCTCTATTCTTGCTCTCCTCTATTCTTCCTCTGACTCAGTCTTCTTGCTCCCCTATGTCCTCCTCTCCCTTCTACTTCTCCCCTTCTCTTTGTTCTAGCCCCCTCTCCCCTCTCTCCATGTACCAAATTTGCTCAAGAGATCTTGCCCCTTTCCCCTTCTCAAGGGGACCATGTATGTCTCTATTAGGGGCCTCCTTGTTTCCTGGCTTCTCTGGCAGTGTGAATTGTAGGCTGGTATTCCTTTGATCTATGTCTAAAATCCATGTAAGAGTGAGTACATACCGTATTTGTCTTTCTATGACTGAGTTACCTCACTTTAGGATGATTTCTTCTAGTTCCATCCATTTGCCTACAAATTGCAAGATTCCATTTTTTTTTCTTCTGAGTAGTACTCCATTGTGTAAATATACCACATTTTCTTTATCCAGTCTTCATTTAAGGGGCATCTAGGTTGCATGCAGGTTCTGGCTGTACAAATAATGCTGCTATGAACATAGTTGAATGGATGTCCCTGTTGTATGAATGTGCATCTTTTGGGTATATTCCTAAGAGTGGAATTGCTGGATGTGGTAGACTGATACCCATTTTCCTGAGAAATCTCCATACTGAATTCCAAAGTGGCTGTATGAGTTGGCACTCCCATGAGCAGTGGAGGAGTGTTCTCCTGCCTGAGAACTCCTTTTTAAAAATACATTCTTCATGAAATTTAGAATTTCTAGATTGTTTTTCGAGCTCTGTTATTTACTAGCTGCATTACATTCAGTAAGCCCCATATCCTGATACTATTTTCGAACTCTGTAGTACTGAAAGCCATACCTTCTGAATGAACCTCCCATGGCCTGATAGAAAGAGGCAATGCTTGTGAACACATTTAGAAAACATGAAGTATATGACTCCATCTGCGTTATCATGTTGTCTGTTCCAAGCTTAGGCAAGTAGCATATATTAATCTAGGACTTTAATTACTACATCTCAGTGTTTCATTCTGAAGTTGATTTTAAGCTCAGGGACTGGACAGGCAAAGATTGCCTGCCCACCAGTGCACAATACTCCAGTAATAGTTTATGCCAGGTTTTTGAGATTTTTCATAATGAGACTAGCAATGGTTCAGAATAGCCTGGAGAGATTAAGTAATTCCTAAGTGCAAGCAATGGGTGGGGTTATTATGTCTGGGTTTCTCGATTTGAAAGATTAATTTATCATGGTATGTCTTTTCTCTTCTCTAGTATCAAAAGCTATTAATGTTGGAAGACTTATTTCTTCCATCTTATGCAAAGTTTGAACTTGTAGTGTTTGCTAATGGTTAGAAACATAAAATGGTTTTAACTTAGCACCCTTAGACACATGCAAATGAGGCCTTTGAGAAGAAACTCAAGAGAATTTTCAATATTAAAAAATACACACTATGAAGTTAATGTCAAATGTATTATGATGTCATTAGTCTTTTGTACTCATGATTGTCACAGTGTGGCACAGCAGTTGAGACTTCTCTTATAATTAACACAAGTATGGCTCAATAAAGTGTTTCTATAACTAATTTCCCAGGTTTTAAACAAAACACACCTATAGCTAAATGCTTGTTGTCCCACTGGCCACACTAGAAATACCACAGAAGAGATTTCAATGTGAGAGTGCCTTGAACTAGGAAAAATATTTTGCGAATTCTTGAGCATGAATGTAGTAGGTTATTGCATACAACCCATATTTTTTCAGTATGATGAAAATAGTTTCTTTCTTTTCTTTGTGTTCCAAATTGTAATTCCAAAGATAGCTGTAGATTATAAAATCATTGCAACAGGAGTACAAGGTAGTCTAGAAACATTTGGCAAATGTTGTATGTTACCCCTGAATCTGTACATATGCAAGTATAAATATATTACCTGCCCCATCCACAATTCTTTACATTAGCAATAAATTTGGAAACTTAAAACAAGAAACACTGCATCAAAGGTGGACAGTCTTTTTAATGATGATACCTGAGATTCTCCGAAGACATACATATGTACATACAAGCACATGCACTGTCACATGTATATACCCACACATACATGTATGAACACACAAATGTGCACACATATTCTTACACAAACACACACATTCATACACAAACACACCAGAATGCACACATACATTAAAAAAATAACTCAGAAGTATAAAGACTCACATTTGGATCAATCAGTAGATTTCATAACATGATCAGAAATATTAAATTTATATTTATTTAAGTAGATTTCAGTCAATGTATATTAAGCATAATTGCACATTACTTTCATTTTTACTAGGCAAATCTATTATTTGAGAAAATATCTTTAAAAATACATGGTATTTAAATTTTTTATTAATAAAATCACTGCATTTTCACATTCACTTTATGTTTCAGTATATTACATTCAAAATTAAACACCTTGAATAAACTACATTTTATTTATTGATCTTTCACATCAGTATCAAAAATGTAAGTGTCTATTATAAAATCATGATTAAGCAAACAAAATTGATACAAAACAAACATAATAATTTATAAACTATTTTATATATTATATATTCTTATATTTAAACATTGTTCTATTAACTAAAAACTGAGGTATGCAAAATAAAAATAAAATTCAAAAAGAATGCCTATTTTATCAGGCATAGGAAAGGATGCCTCTAAACCTTGCATTTGGAGGCTAAGACAGGAAGATTACTTAAGATCAAGGCTTATCTACATTATGAGTTCAAGGACAGCCTAGAGTACATGGTCAGCCTTTTACTCAAACAGCAACAAAAGTCTTATCTACATTTCCCTTATACAACCATAGCTTTAATTCTGTTTTTATTATTCTTAATTATAAAATATTTTGTTCGGTGAGCAGACATACTATATTTAATAGTTGGGCATATAGTTTTCAAGGATGTGTAAACTTGGTCCACAGGTCTGTATTTGAATTCTGTCACTGTGGTGAGGGTGGCTCACACTTACAATCCCAGCACATGGAAAGTATAGGCATGACTGCTGGAATCTGAGGCCAGCTTGGGCTATGGTGTGAGCTCTTGTCTTCTAAAGAGATATTCGGAGCACTTCTACAAGCTGAACTAGTAAAAGCAGGTGAATAGTTTCATTTCTCAATTCTGACCTTTGCTTGTAACCAAGAAGCCTCTGAGCAATTGATTTCCTTGCCTCTAAAGGTTAACTGCTGCCCCTGCAGGGCGTTTCAAGGATTTGCTAGGCTTCCTCTGACATCCTCTACCTTTCATTTATCTTCTGGTGTGAATGTTTAGTTCTCTTACTTCAGCCTAGTTCCTCACACCTACCTTGTAAATTGACTCTTTCTACACTCTTCATGATGATTGGTGAAATAAGTCTAGATAACATGTTGGTGGTGGAGGAGGGGTGGAGGGGTGATTAATACCCATCCTTTACTACCATGCAACCAAAATAAAAGAAATCATTTTACTACAAAAAAGAAACTTATTTGCATATAAAAACACATATGCAAAATTCTATAAATTTTATATTTGCATATAAGTTTTATATTTGCATATAAAATTCACATATGCAAATGTGTTGGCTCCTGTGGAATCTCTTCTTTCTTCAAATTACAGAAAGTGCCTATGTCTGAAATAGACATGCTAAATAGTGTCTGTCGTTTGTGTATAGCTTGTCTTATAAAATTATAATGTTTGGTTGTTTGGGGAAATACCATAGAATATGTCAGTGCAAAAAGGATTAGCTTCTAAAATTCCATGTCTTGCATACTTATCTGTCACCTCAGAGTTACTCTTTTTTTTATTTTAAAGAAACCAGTAATTCAATTACCAAAATACTCATAAGAAGAGCAGGCCTAAGAACTTAATACCATCCTAAGAACAATAGTCATGGTGATTCAGACTTTCACCCACTCACTGTCAACTGTCTCAAATTCTTTTCTGCCCTGTCTTAGTTAGACACTATCTTCCTTCTGAACATGGAAGCTCTCGAGGCTACACACTCCTTGATCGTTTTTCCTGTGTGGAGCCAAGCGGCACTTAAGTTCTTTTAATTGCAAGGCAATATTGGGACCCTCATCCTGAGCTACTGTTGGATGGCATTTTCCTCTGACCTCAAAATTCAAGCCCAAGTGCCTCAGTGGGTAAAGGAAAGGCCACATGTCTAAGAGAACACAAATTTGGACGGTTCTTGAGTGTCCTGCTCCAGGAATATAAAAATGAGTAAACACATGGTGGGTAGAGACTTTGACCAGTTGAACTGTAGAGAATAGAAAGATTCAGATCATGATGCTACCAGCAAAGTGTGAAGAGAACTCCATACTTGCAGCTTTTGAGGGTTATCACCTGTTTCTTCCATCCCCAAGATGGGATTTTCACTGATGCAGCTGCCTTTGAGTAAATCACACTCTGTGTAAGTAATCCCTTGACCATACTCCTGTTGGTAACTCCACTAAAAACCGTGTTGGGGCCTTCCACCTGCCACCTGAGGTGAGCCTGGGCACTGCTTTGCCCCTAACTTCCCCCATCATCCCATCCTCAATTTTTCCTGAGCCTGTCCCTCCAGTAGAGTGGACCTGCCCAGACAGGAAGGCCCACCCTGAGTCTGGCCACAACTGACCCTTGTCCCCCCTCTCTGCTCTTGGCCCTTTACCTGCCACCTGAGGTGACTCTGGGAGCTGTTCTGCTCCCAAATTCCCCTATCACTCCCTACTTGCTTCTTCCTAGGCCTCCCACTCGACAACAGTCGACCTGATAAGACCCGGATTCTGGCCACAACTCAACCTAGTCCCACCTCTGCCCTCCACCCCCTGCCTGTTCCCTGCCACCTGCCACCTGAGGTGACTCTGGGCTCTGCTCTGGCCCCACACTCCACATCATCCCCTCCTTGCTTCTTCCTGAGCCTGCCCCTCTCCAGTAGAGTGGACCTGCTCAGATAATAAGAAGCACCCTGAGTCTGGACACACCTCACTCTTGGTTCGCCCTCTGCCCTCCACCATTTGCTTGAGGAGACTAGAAGAGAGGAAGAGACCCCACCTGCACCCACTTGAAGAAGGGATGGGAAGATGACAGAATAAGAACACACTCAACATCAGAAAGACCCACATGACACCACCAGAATCTAGGGACTCCACACTAGCAAGAACTGAAAGGCCTAACACAGAGGATGAAGAAGAGATGGACCTTAAAAATCATCTTAAGAAGATGATAAAGACCCTTAAAAAGGAATCAAGAAAATCCCTTAAAGAAATAGAAGAAAAAAACAAGCAAACAATTACATGAAATGAAGGAAAAGACAAACCAAAAATTCAAGAAATAAACAAATCTCTTACAGATTCTAAAGAAAGCCAAGAAAAAACAACAAAACAAGTGAAGGAAACATTTCAAACAGTTAACAGTTTGAAAGCAGAATTAGAAACAATAAAGAAAACACAGAATGAGGGGATGCTGGAAATAGAAAAACTAGGTAAATAATCAGGAACTACTAATGTAAGTATAACCAATAGAATACAAGAGATGGAAGAGAGAATCTCATGTGTTGAAGACTCACTAGAAGATATACAGTCAATGACCAATGAAAATCTCAAGTCCAACAAATCCCTAACACAAAATATCCAGGAAATATTGGACACCATGAAAAGAAGAAACCTAAGAATAATAGGTATAGAAGAAGGTGAAGAAATTCATCTCAAAGGTAAAGAAAATATATTCAACAAAATCATAGAAGAAAACTTCCCCAACCAAAAAAGGATATGCCTATGAAAGTATAAGAAGCCTATAGAACATCAAATAGATTGGACCACAAAAAGAAGCCCCCCACACACATATTAATCAAAACACCAAATCTACAGAATAAAGAGAAAATATTAAGAGCAGCAAAGGAAAAAGGCCAAGTAACATATAAAGGCAGACCTATCAGAACCACACCCAACTTCTCAATGGAAACTCTGAAAGCCAGAAGGTCTTGGATAGATATCCTACAAATACTAAGGGAGCATGGATGTCAACCCAGATTACTGTACCCAGCAAAACTTTCAATTACTATTAATGGAGAAAACAAGATATTCCATGACAAAAACAGATTTAAACAATGCATATCTACAAATCCAGTACTACAGAAGGTTCTGGAAGGAAAACTCCAACCCAATGAACATTAACTACACTCACAAAAACATAGGCAATAGATAATCCAATTTTACCAAACAGGAGGGTGAAATCCACACACAATGACACCACCAACAATAAATCCAAAACACACAAGAACCAACAATCAATGGATATTAATATTCCTCAATGGCAATGGTCTTAACTTGTCTATAAAAAGATACAGGCTAACATAATGGATATGAAGACAAAATCACATTTTGTAACCCAGTCACAAAAAGATAAACATGGTATATATTCACTCATATATGATTTTTAGACATAGACCAAAGATTACCAGTCTATAATCCACACTGCCAGAGGATCTAGGCAACAAGGATGACCCCAAGAGGACTGAGACAGGGGATGAGTAGACGATGGCAAAAAAAGGCGATATCTTGATAGAGGGAGACAGTACGTGTTTGGAGAGAGGTCTGGCACGGGGGAAATGTTAGGGGATCCACAGGTGCAACCCCAAATAGGAATCCAGGCAGCAGTGGTGAGGATGCCATTGAACCCCTTCTCCTATAATGAGATTGATGTCTACCTTGGTTACCATTCTTAGAGCCTTCACCCAGTAACTGTTTGAATTAGAAACGGCACCCACAGCTAAGCACTGAACCATACTCCTGGAATCCAGTTGTGGAGAAGGAGGAGGGATGAGCAAAGGAGCCAAGATGGTTCTGGAGAAACCCGCAGAAACAGTTGACCTGACCTACTGAGAGCATGGAGACCCTAGTCATAAAGCTCAGGAAACAGCATTGGACCAATCCAAGCCCTCAGAATGTGGGTGCCAGCTAGGAGACCAAGACAGTCTATAGGACCTCTAACAGTGGAGCCAGTCTTTATTCCTAAAGCACAAACGGACTTTGGGAACCCATTCCCTATGGAGGGATACTATTGCAGTCCAGATACAGCAAGGAGGGCCTAGGCCCTCCCCCTAATGATATGATGGACTTTGAAGGTCCCTGGTGGAGAGCCTCACTGTCCCTGGGGAGGAGTTGGGGTATGGGTTGGGGGGATTGCTGGGGAACATTGGAGGATGGGAGGGCAAGGGATGGGGGAATGGATATGTAAATGTGAATAGTAATTAAAAAATTTAAAAAAATAAAATAAAAAATTAAAAAAAATAACACACTGAATTACCAAAAAAAAAAAAAAAAAAAAAAAAATACACCCTGGTCGGTTCACCTAATCGCACATTGACGAGTTTGTTACTTTGGTCTGTCAGAGTCACTTTCTTAGATGATAGATGGGTGTTATGCCTTTCCAGGAAGTCTGTCACACCACAGCTGGACAAGTGAAAATACTCCTTGAAGTTGGCAGGAACTGCTAAACAATGAATATGGAACAGTGTGGCCCTGCTTAGTTTTTTTTAGGTACCATTCTGATTATTCAGTGCATACATTGAGCAGTAACATTTGTGGTTTTAAAAGTCACTTAATTTTGGTAATGGAAATTTATTTATTTATTTATTTATTTATTTACTTGGAGGGAGGGTGGTTCAAGACAGCGTTTCTCTATGGTTTTGGAGGCTGTCCTGGAACTAGCTCTTGTATTGCAGTTAACACTTATTTATGCTGCTAAACTCTTGCAGACAATAGCATTCATTATTTTGAAATTGATTCCTTTAAATTCATATACAAAACAATGTGTTTCATTATGACACTTTCCTGAATACTCTGTTATCGTTATCTACACTTCTCCAATCTCCCATCTCCTAACACCTTCCCCATTTCCCTACAACTTATCTCCCTCTTTTTCCCTGATAGCCTTATTTCTGTGTTCATGGATCATGTATACATTTACCCTCACCCTCAAGAACATTTTTATCCTCTCATGCTGAGGTCCTCTTTCTAGTTCCAATACCCACAGGCAATTAGTCACCTACCCACAAAATCATGTGCACACAAATATAAACTAAAATCTAGGATTCCCATATTAGAAAAAAGATACATCATTTGTATTCTTTTGAGTCTGTTTTATTTTGCTTAACATAACAGTTTCCGCTTCCATCCATTTTCCTACCAATGTTTTGATTTCATTTTCTTTATTGCTAAATGAAATTCCATTGTGCATAGATTAACAATTCCATTTCCATTCATCTGGTGATGAGCAACTAGGCTGGTTCCATTTTTGTTCATTTACTGTAAATAGGACAAATATAAAAATTGATTTGCAAGACCTCTGTGGTGTGCTGACTTGAATCTGATGGGTGTATACCTAGGACCAGTATAGGTAGGACATAGGTAGGCTCTATTTTTCATTTTTTTTCAGAAACCTCCTTAATGATTTCCATATGGCTGTACTAGTTTACATTATAATTACAGTGAATAAGGGTTGTTCATTTACTACTTCCTGCCTAGCCTTGGTTGTCCTTGTTTTCTTGATGTTAGTCATTCCCTCTGGGGTGAGATACAATTTTAAAGCAGTTTTAATATGCAGTTCCCATAAAGCTAAATATGCTGAACATTTCAAAAAATATGTAATGGCCACTTATGTTTCTTTTTTGAGAACTCTATGTTTGGTTCATTAAGCCCAGTTACTGATCAGAAGACTTGAGAATATTTGCTGCTACATTTTTGCAATCTTTTCTGTATTCTAGACATTAAAACCTTGTCTGAAGCATAGGTGGGAAAGATTTTCTCCCATTCTGTAAGTCATATTTTCACTTTGCTGATAGTTTCTTTGCTGTGCAAAGTCCTTATAATTTAACATAATCCACTTATCAGTTCCTGTGGCTATTACTTAGATCTTTGCAATCCTTTTTGCACAACATTTTCCTCTGGCAGTGTCTCCAAGTGTTTTCCCAGTTCTTTCCTCTAGCAGCTTCAGCATTTCAGGCCATGTATTGAGGTCTTTTATCTACTTTGGATCTATTTTTGTGCAGGATGAGAAATCCAATTCTAAGTTCATTCTTATTCATGTGATTATCCAGCTTCATGGTACCATTCAGTGAAGACAGTCTTTCTTCCAATGTATGTTTTTGACAACTTCATCAAAAATGGGTGACTGTCAACGTTTTCAGATGCTATCCAGGAGTATTTTCAAGTGTCTCTCTCCAAGTCATTATGTTGGACACATCCCAGAATTTCCTGGGGTCATTTTCAGGAGTATCGATGAGGGGTTACTTATTTTATTATAAGACAGCTGTGTCACTGAAAGTGTATTTGAACATGGTGACCACTCATGAAAGTTGGAACCTTGAAGATCCCTGCAGGACAAGCAGGCAGTCTTTTGTTGTTTTTGTCTTTTTTTTTTTTTATTTTGTCTGTTTTTTTTTTCCCTGAGCTGAGGACAGGCTGAACCCAGGGCCTTGCACTTGCTAGGCAAGTGCTCTACCACTGAGCTAAATCCCCACCCCAAGCCAAGTCCTATAGGTAGGATAATCTTCTCTTCTTATGCTCCTTATTGCTTCTATTACTTTAGAGAATGAGGAAACTTTACATTCACTGAAGTTCTCTGCTGTTTTCATTCATCTTTTATAAATTTTCCTTTAACAATTCCCATATATGTGCATGTGTACATACATATATTTGTAAATAACATATATTAGTTGATAAATAGCACTGAAAGCACAATACCTTACTGTAATTTTTATTGATCTATTACATATTGGATGGATTTTCAATAAATAGTAATATTGTCCATTTTATAGTTATACTGTAAATAAGGGATAAAAATTAGCTATTGAAATTATTTACTTTTATCATTCACTTTATTTCTTTGAGATTTCTTCTTATGCAAAGACAACAGGCTTTAAAATAATTGTCTACAAAGGTGAATTTGTCAATAAATAATAATTTTAAGTTAAAAATCAAGTAACTATAGACATATAGTCATATTTCTGGTTCCTGTATCCTATTACATTAGTCTGTATGTTTTTGTTGTGATACTATGCTATCTGTGTTATGGTATGTGATATAATTTGATGGCTAGCTTTATTCTATTTGTTTGTTGGATTTATTTTGTTTTGCTTTGTTTTCTGTTTGTTTTTCTTTTTCAGGTGGCTGCTTTGGATGTTTGGATTATTTGGGATTTGAAAATGAATATTTGGATATTTTATTAGTTCTGTGAAGAATATCATTGGTATTTTAATGAAATTATATCTATAGATGACTTTTGGTAACACAAACATTTTTTTCTAATATTAATTCTACAAATCAATGAGCATGGAAGCTCTTACCATGATTACTATTTTCAGTTTTGTTCACATGTGTTTTCCAATCTACCATCTTCCCAATTTTGTATTTCCATGTCTTAAACACTTTCATTGTAGAGATATTTCAATTACATCTTTCTCCATTAAGCTGCATGCTTAATGATTTTTTGGGAGGGTGCTACTGTAAATGGGCTGTTCTTCCTAGCGTCTTTCCCAACAAATTTGTTGTAGATTCAGAAAAACACCTACTGATGATTGTATGTTGGATTTTGTACCCTTCTTCTTGCTGAAAGTACCCTTCGAATCTAAGCATTGTCCTGAAGAATCTTCTGGGTTTGTAACTATAAAATCGCATGGTAAATAGAACCAATGTGACTTCTCCATTTCCTATTTTATCCCCCATTTCTTTCACTTGTCTTATTTCTCTACAGCTTCAAATACTATACCAAAGAAGATTAGATAAAACAGGCATCTTTATCTTGTTCCAGATTGTATATTAAATGCTCTCAGATGTTACACACTTAATATAATGCTGGCTAATGGTTTGTTGTAATAGCCTTTGATATATTGAGTTATATTCCTTCTACTTTTGGTTTCTTCAAGAATTTTCTTATGAAGATATGTTCAACTTTGACAAATTTTTGCACCTATTGAGATGGTTGTGGTAATCTCTCTCCATTGGTATATTTATGTGTTGTATCATTAGATTATTAATTTAATATTTGATTTTGTTTTTTAGTGTAAGCTCATCTAGCTGTATGAATTTTCTTCTTAGAGTTGCCTTTATTGTAATTAGGAAGTTCTGGAAAATTGTGATATCCTTTTTCATTGAGTCTGAAACTCACCAAAAAAAACTGAGATGCTGAAGAAAAGCAAAATAGAAATCCTGGGATTAATCAATCTGTTTGCTTCTTCTTCCAGTCCCAATTTCCCTGGGGAATTTCTCTTCTACGCATTTTCATTCCTGTTCAAATTTACCAATCCACTCTGTTTCCTTGTCTAGCTCTTGAGTTGGCTTCCTTACTTCTGCTATTTATTTCAGTCCACTATGAGATCACTGGTTCTTTTAAAGATAGGACTCTGAAAATCTTTTGTACTGGCATTTCATCTATTTCACTATCTTCTGTGTCATCTTGGAGGAGTTAAGAGCTTGTGGTGGCTTCAGAGGCTAATTGCCTCACTTTCTTTACCGTGTTTTACACATCAACTGAAATGAGTATGTTTTCCATTCTTTAATCTCTTCTCTTTCTCACTCTTTTTGCTTGTTATATTTCATATAAGAGTCTCTAGTAAGTTGTGTCTACTTGGATGTATGTTCCCTAATACTCTTTGGTGGGAAACTATTTCAGGATAGGTGCAGAGAAGAAAGAACAGTTTTTAAAAAGCTTGTTCATATCAGACAGAAGGTGATACATTAAATTAGAAAAGTATGAATGTAAAATTAAAAATTCAAGCATGTGATTGACTAATAAAATGAAATGCTTAATATTGTTACTTCAGTTAGTATTTCTTCCTAGTTGAGAATGATATAGTTTTTACTTCTCCTTCAAATGTCTTTTGAATCTGTCTGCATGGTTGTCAGGAAGGACTTCTACTCTCAAAAGTTCAAGTAAGTCAGTCATCCTTTCAAACAATAAGATCTCCAGTGTCAGAAGTCTACTTTGTAAGCTGGGCATTGATGGTGCACGCCTTTAATCCCAACACTCAGGAAGCAGAGGCAGGTGGATCTCTGTAAGATCAAGGCCAGCCAGGTCTACAGAGTAAGTTTCAGGACAACCTCCAAAGTAAAGTAATACAGAAAAATCCTGTTTCAAAAAAAAAAAAAGTCTACTTTGTGAAAGAAATCCCAGACTCGAGGTCCTCTACTTGCCAGGCACAGTTGTCTATCTGTTGTTTTGGGGATCTTTCTCCATGTGGCCATTGCTTTATTTTGAATGTTTGTTTATCTTTTCTATTGGGAGGTCTTTTCCTGGTGGCCATACCTGTCAGAAGACTACAAGTTCCTGAGCACTTTTCCCAGGATCTCATGTGGTTTACCCAAGCAATGGTAGGGGCTTGAACTCTTTGGCAACAGTCTCAAGACACTCACTGATAATCTCAGTTTGTGGCCCCCATTCCATTCTATTCTGTCTGCACAGACTGCTTGTCCTAGCCATCTCTCTATGAGTGCTGTATTCAGCCACTGGTTGTATCATCAGATTTAGTCTTTCTGGCTTTTGCACTATATATTAAAGGTGATAGAACTTCTCTGACAGCTACCATTGATCCTGATGAAGCACAAATAATATGTTGTAGCTGGGATAGGTGGTTTGTTGTAGAGAAAATCCCATGTAGGTTTATTGATTCTTTCTTGAGGTCCTTTTCTTACCTGAATAGAGTTTATTGTGTATTATCCTAACTGCTATCTTCCATCTGTTTGTACAGAGGCCAATTCTAATCAATATCTTACTCAAAAATCCTATACACTGTTCCAGTAACTATTTTTTCTAATATCTCATTATTCCATTTTTCCCTCCTTATGGTATTCAAATTATGCAAATATGTATATTTACATGCCTACCTCCACATATCTTACTGTGTTTTAGTTATGGCTTGTCCTTACACTCTATTGTTCTCTTCTGGAATAATGCTGGAAGACAGTCCTTATTATGTAATGATGCTTTTGACTGAGATTATGTAGACATTTATCATATCTTTTGTAATATTTGTGTCATTACATTTTCATACCCACTTTTTCCCAATTAGATCTTACACAAATCTCACTTTTGAAGATTATGTGATTTCAAGTGACACTATTCTTCACATCTCTCAGACACAAAGAAGGGCCAGCTTTTTGCTTATGTGATTCTAGTGAGATCCAGAAGGTGTGGTGTATAGGTAAGGGGCCCACAGTGTTGCATTACAAACCATCCTCTGCTTACTTCTCCCTCAGGAATCCCCTTATCTACTAACCTACCAAGAATTTCACAGAAGCCATCTCTACTGTATCAAGCATCACCAAGTCCTTCTACTGTTGCCTAATGTGGTGGGTTTGGAAGTAGATGAAGCTCTGGGTCCTGCTTGCCAACCAGTGATCCCTGTAAGAACCTCGCCTGAAGTATGCTTTGTGCTGAATCATTGGAGCCAGTCATGGCCCCTGGCTTCCTAATGCACAGAAGAGAGACATCAGGCAGTAATCCACTTTGTGACCTAAATATGGCTTTTGGCCAATGCCTCGTTAACCCCCATCTCAATAGACAGACATCTTGGGGTCCACCACATTCAGCTTCCCAAGGACAGTTCCCCTTTTAATATTTCTGGGATTGATTCTACATTAGACTTATGCTTATATTTCTGTTTTGGAAGAGATCTGTATACATTTGGCCTCACATGCTGCAAATGTTTTTGAAATGATACAATTACCGTAACTTTTCTGAGGCAGGTATTAGAGGGGTAATTCTAATTGAAACTTTCAAGCTAAGTTTGGAGCACAAGAGAGATAACTTCCAACCACCAAGATAAACTTTCTTTAGAGGTTACTTTGGTTTTTTTTGTTTTGTTTTTGTTTTATTGATTTTTTGTTTTGTTTGTTTTGCAGATTTTTTTATTTGAATTAGAAACAAGATTGTTTTACATGACAATCCCAGTACCCTTTCCTCCCATCCTTCCCTACCACCCCCTACTTGGTTGTTTTTATGTGTAAATACCAAACTTCCCATTTTGATCTCTGTGGATGGTCTATTCCTGACAGCATATTGAACAGTTGATTATCTTCATACCTTTTAAATTTCTGTGTTGTTCCAGTAAGTCATTCCAGCCAGAAATCATGCCCATAACTTACATTCATTCATTACCTGCCTCATTACATTCGATTATGAATTCTCTAATGACTCAAGCATCCTGTTATTTTGCCTATATTTAACCCACAGTGCCTAAGAAGTATCTGTCCCATAAGAGACAGTTACTAAATGATAATAAGAGGATGTCTATTATATGGGAATTTAATAGTCTTACAGTTACTAGATTTCACACAAAATGCAGACAAACAAAAAGCCATCTTTGATCTCTGGAATATCATTGTTCTTTTCTTGGTCCTCTTACCTAACTTCTGTCTTAATCTTTTGAGCTGCCACAGAAAAATCCTATAACCTGGGTAGCTTGCAAAGAACAAAAATCTGTCTCCCAGTTCTCAAGGTTGAAAAGTCCAGATCAAGACACTGGAAGATTCAGAACCTAAAGAGGACCAGACAGTAGATGGTGCCTTTACCTCTGTTCTCATGTGGAGAAAGGACACATGACTCAATCTGGGACTGTGACTGCCAACCAGAAACACAAAGACTCATAACTTATTCACCTCTGAAATTTCTCACCTCCTATTAATATGACATTGTGTGTTAGGATTTCACTATGTTCAATGAGAAGGCAAAGAGAAACAACTTTCCAAACATATCTCTCATATTGGCTTCTGGGAAAGGAGGCAATCACATTTTATTATCTCTAAATGATAAGAGAAGTTCCCTTACTTCAAAAAAGTCATTCAATCTTGAGGCTGAAAAGCACAGGACTTTGTGTGTCTGTGGTATTTAATGAGTTGTCATTGCCCAGAAGTGCTGCAATCTACAATTTTCACACTGTTCTACCAGGAGCAGCCATAGTAAGATGTCTTTCTTCTGTGGATAGTTTTCCCATTGGAAATTTTGAAATTCTGAAGAACTTCTGTAGTCTGTCCTCATCTCTCCCAGAAACACTGTATTTAGGAAAAGGCTTCACTTGGCACAAACCTAAGGGCACTCAGCATACAAGATAAAGCCTGCATCATGATAACAAATTCAGATTCTGCTTAGCTTTGTTCAGTTGTCTTACATACTTCACCTTAGACTCCCTTTGTGTATTCTGTAGTCTTGGAGAAATAAATAGAGTGGTAGAAGAATAGCTACAAGTCAAGTCATAAACTGCCATCTAAATATCCAAGGCATAATACTTTTCAAGCAGCTTGAACATTATCACTGTGTATGGGATGAGTGCAAAGTGTGCTAAATTCTGAGGATTCAGATAATGTCTATCAAATGTAGGCAGAGTTCTTTCTTTTAAGTTTGATAACTTGGTGTATCATTCAAAAATTTTCTTTGTAACTTCAATGGCATCTTTCTTGCTATTATGCTGATCTGTGATTGGAAGGCAGGCTAGTAATTTAAGAATGGAAATTTTCTTTCAATTTACTGAGAACTAATTCAAAATGGAAACCCTTCTATCAATTCCTACCTAACAGTGATCTTTGCTCTTTAAGTCCCAGGAGAATTTTATCCAAGACATGTGTGTACCTGCAATTCAGGACTGCATTTATACACATTCTGTTTCACACAACCCCAAATTTAGTCATAGTTCATTGTAATTCCGAAACAACTAGCTTAATTCTTGGGAAAAGATGGACTCTATCTGGATTTATTTGATAAAGTAAACACTTAGGAAAGAACACAGGGTCCAGGAAGAAGGAATTAGTCTCACTGCTTTTTTCCTGGAGCTCTCTCTGCTTGCCTTATCACAAGGATTTGGAGGCAAAGCTGTGTTTACACAGTTTGTAGTTACCAATAAAAACCTATTACTAGAGAATAACTATGATATATATTATTAGTAAACCAAAAGAAGGAATTTCAGTTTGTTCCCTTTTTGTTGCTCTCCTCTCATGCCTTCAGCATGAGGCACTTTGCATTTTGTTTCTGATTATTTTACTGTTACTTTTGCCACCTGTTACTATCATGTTCTCTTTGTCTTTAATATTTTATTAATCTTCATTATTTACCAAAAATACCATTATATCTCATTATTTCTTTGATTCACTGTTAGTATTATGCTAATTGAATAATTGTTAATAACAAATTGCACTAAGTGACCAAGGATTGAGGGCTGTGTCCATTTACATCAAAGCACCAGGTAAGGAAAAAGTTAGGCAGAGTCTAGGAACTGAAATCCTTTGTATCATGTCTGTTACTTCTGCAGTGGTCACCTAAGAAACAACAAAAGTTCTGGAAATATGCTAAACTATGAAACATCCTTGGAGTAATAGAGTCCCTATTGCTCAATCCTTACTCATAGATGGCAAATGAGTAAAAAGCAAGTCCACACTCTTCATGGAAGACAATATATGTTCAATGTTCAATGAGAAGGCTATGGTACAATAATGGGCAAGAAGAATCATAGATTTGTAAGGTTATAGAAACATGCATTCACCCAACAATATAGCCTTAAGAGGCTTACAAATACTATATTGATTTTTTAAAAATGCTTCCTTCTTTCCCTCTCCAATTCCTATAATTAATGTTGGGTATTTAGTCAGGTTATATATCATAGCATGACAAATGCTCACATGTTTAACAATCTTTCCATGATATAGAACTTCTTCCAGAACAAAACATACACACACATATGCATATGTGTTTATAGACACACACAGGGGAGAGAGAGAGAGAGAGAGAGAGAGAGAGAGAGAGAGAGAGAGAGAGAGATGCATGTCTGTGTATCAAGTCTCATGTAGACTAGGCAGTCCTCACTATGTAGCTTCCCCCTATGTTGGGAATATAGGCCAGGTGCTAACTTTCTCATCTGCATCATACATGATATTTGAATCCATGGTATTTATTTATAACAACAGATCATATAATCTTGCCAATAAGGGAATTCTCCACTTTATTCCCACTCACATTAGCATTATTACTAAGTCAAATGACTAGCGCTCTGGACTTAGCCAATTACTGCTAGCAATATGTATGCCTTTCCTTAAACTAACAGAGCCTGGGATGAGTTTGCTTGCAACCTCTCTAAGGATGCTTGATCTTTTATTGCTTGTAATCCCTCCTGCCCATACTCAGAGCAAGCAAGCCTGGATTCCCATGGCTAAGATAGGTCAAGTAAAGGACTGATTAGCTTTTATTTCAGGCTGGGCCTCCACAGCATGGAAACATCAGCACTGAGGCAAATAAAGCATTGAAGAACTTTATCAGCCATCCTAAAGGTTATTTTACATGCTGTTTGTCACAGTTTTGACACAATGTATGCTAAGAGATACTGTTAGACTGTGTGGAGCATTGTCTGGGGATGCCCTGATATGTTTCCCACTTGCCTCAGCCAACTCCATTTGGAAATCAACACAAGTCGAGAAATGGAGCAAAGGCAACTGTTTCATTGCCAAATGCCTAATTACCCTTCTCCATAGTCTCCTGTTCCTTGAAAATGATTATTTTGGTATGAAGTGATGACATGCATTGATGGGAACACAAAATAAATGTTTGTTGTGACTTTTTTCCTGGGGCTTTTGTGAGCAGCAATTCCAGTTGCTGTCATGCCTGGCGGATGTTTGCTAGTTCCCGAATATCAGACCTAAAAATTCATTTCTGTGAAGCTGTCCAGTATTCCTGGCTGCATAAGAAAATTTGTGGTCATTTCTTAAGGCCTTCTATCCACAGTTGGCTCCACTCTACTGATTCTAGCATGGCCTTCAGTTCTACATGTTCTTTCTCTCTGATCCACCATGGCAACACCATGGCTGCTGTCTACATTCCATCAGATGCTTGATTGTGGTCTTCTCAAAGTGTAAATTGTGTCCTTAACTGCTGTCATTATCCAATAATATTTTTTTCATTATTCAATATGCAGATCAATTGTTTTCTATTCTTTGGAGTCTAGCCTTAGATTTATTCATTCTGATTATCCTCTGAATTTATGCATGATATTTTGCCATCTGTGCATTGAAAATAACAGCATCCTGCTTTTCACTTTTATGTCCATAATGCCCTGAACAAATATTGATTATAAGTTCTGTATGTGAATATATATTTACGTATTAGCTCTAAGCTATGCAGAGAGAGGTAGGTTTTGTCTATTCTGTGTATATCTATGTCTAAATCTATACATAGTCACATATAAATGTGATAGGTATATACTGATATATAGTTGTATAGCAAGACATAAACAAAAAATGTGAAATACATTTTTTTTCATATCCCCCACACATAATTTGAGGTGACTTGAATTAGATTGTTTGGGCTTCTTTAATAAAACTATGTATACCAGATAGCAACAATACTTTATGTTTCTCAGTTTTAGGAGCTACAAAATTTGAATCAGGAGCCAGTATCTGCGTTGTCTGGTAAGGGTCGCTTCATCATATGTAGCATCCATTCTGTCTTCATGCCATGGAAAGAGCTATGGAACACTCTGGGCTCTGGCCTCAGAACCACATCACCTCACCAAAGACTCACCTCCTAAAACAATAACTTTGGGGTAAGGATTTCAGTATGTGAAATTCAAGAAGAAAAATCATTCAGTCCTCTACATAGGAGCCACAATGGCCTGACAACCTAGCTTCTCCACTTCTTGCCTTATGGTGTTTATGTGCTAAGACAATGAAAACAATAAAAGAATGACTATCTTTCAATGCATTTTAAGGAACAGGAAAGCTTGCTATTTCACTTTGGGGGTTTGGTTTATTCTCACAGTCCCTCTTCCCAGATACTCTGAGTTGCTCAGTTGCCTCTACATCCTTCAAGATGTTATCTTCTGAACCTTGAGGATTATGTTGCTCTCTTCCATTCTATTCTCCATCTGTAAGTTCAGTGTGTGTGTGTGTGTGTGTGTGTGTGTGTGTGTGTGTGTGTATGTTTGTATGCACTACATATGTGTGCAGATGGGAATATAGAAACATGTGGAAGCCAGTAGTTGGCATCTGTGCTTTCTGCTATTTTCCTCAATCACCCTTTATTTTTTTGGGACAATTCCTCTAATGGAAACTGGAGTGCCTCCATTTGGCTGGCCTCCCTGGCCAGAGAGCTACAAAGATCCAGCAGTATCTTCCCCTTTACCACTAGGGTTACATGAGCACAAAACTACATCTAACTTTTTATGTGCATGCCGGGGATCTGAACTAAGGTCATCTTGCTAGTAGGGTAAGCCCTTTGCAGACAGCCACTCCACAATCTCTCAACTCAAATTGCATTCCCAATTGTTTCTCCTGTAGTGTTCTGCACACACAGGGGCATCAACCTTGCTCAAACAGAGAAACTGTGCTCCACGCTACCCCAATAGATAATTATGTCTTCATTTATCATTCTGTCTAGAGAAATATGTGTACTGAAGTGAGTTCATGAATTACAATCCTTGTATCCCAAACTAAAGACATTCTGGTTAGAACAAAAGGGGGAAGGAAATCTTTGTACCCTGGAGTGTTTTAACAGCTTCTTCCAAACCATATTCTGTAAGCCAGAGCACAAGGGAGGAGAATGTTTGATTTCAGATTTCATTGCTTTCCCCAAATCTTTCTCTCAGAGAAAAATAAAATTGGCATAGAGTATGATAACCACAATCCCTACTATGACCCTTTGGAGCATAGTTTTCCTCCTGTCAGGAACCTGAATTTTAAGATATCCATTTGTTAGGGTATTATATCCAAAATGAGCAAACTTTATCTCAGGAATGTTCCCTCCACAATAACAGGCAAATTATCTCATGCTCAATGATGTGGAACCCAGACTTGGAGCCCTACTATCCTGATGAAACAGGATCCACGCACATGTCTAGGCAGTTGTTTCCACAAAATAAGACTTATGGAGTCTGGTATCTGCCAGACAACCCTTATAAGTAAACTGCTCACATCAGTTTATGTATAGAAGATTGGTTTTCATTGTCTTTGCATTGATGAAGAAACTGAAATATGGAGACGTTTGTTGTGCCCAAGTTGCAAGGATCCCCAGAGACCACCAGGAAGACAGACCCACCAAACTGCAAAAGCAAGGTTTTATTGATTGTTCATCCAATCACGACAAGGCCCCATCTAGCAAGCTGACTCAGCAGCCTTCAGAAAGAGTGAAGTTCCCTTTTTAAAGACAAAAGTTACAGGTATACATCAGTTGGTACAGGTTGGTTTCTGATTGGTTGACATTTGGGAACAATCAGGAGAATTTCTCAAAGTCATACATGAAATACTTGTGTACCAATTATTTTCATTGGTCAGTACTGAGAGGGAACATTCTGTGGTTTCTATAGCTTTGTCTTGTTACTTGCAGGTGGCCTGCTGTATATAGACACCAATAGTTTTCACAACTGTATCCTAGAGATGACAAGGGAGGTTTGTATTCTTCCTTGGAGTTTCTTTTGTGGCTAAACAGTTCCAGTAACCAAGTAACTAGGAGGCTAAGGGAGTCTGGAGTTTCTTTGTGTTCAGTTTTGGCCCTAGGCTCCAAGAGGCCAGAGGATCTGGAGGTCCCTTGTGTCAGAGGCCTAAGTGTCTTTTCTCTAGCCTGTCATGGCTGCTAAAGCAGGAGGCTGAGTGAGGGTCTGGTCCCTTCATTTCTAGAAGTGAAACCTTTTAGTTTAGTTTACCCCTTTCAATGTTAAGTCAAGCAGCTCATCAGGTATGGGCATGGAATTTGAAGACAAACCAAGTCTAGAGAGCTCTAACAATTAACAGCCAAAGAAAAGCTGGTTCAGATAGCATTTCTCCCAGATGACATTTCCCTGGTGCCACTATTCAGGTTAGCTGCAAAGTATCCATGTGAGCTAACAATACATTATGTACTGTATAATGTAGCTGTTGTTGGTTAGAAATCGCTTGAGTGTCTTGAGTACTATGTTGAAAGCTTCCTTCTCAGTATGGCAATGTTGGGAGGTGTGGGGGCAGTCCTTAAGAGCTGGGGCTTAGTAAGAGGTAGTTTCATTCTAGGGACACAGAATTCAATAGGAGATAAGGTAGTTCTTGTAGGATCTGATTTTGTTCTCCCTAACAATTGTAATAAACTGTAAAACTGGCCCTGGAGAGCTGCCTCTGTGTGCAAGAGCATTTTCACACAAGCATGAAAATCCAAATTTGAATCTTGAGTAGTCATGTGAAAACTGGAGTAGGTAGCACATGACCACAAGTCCTTTGCTGTAGGAGGCACAGGCAAGAAGATTGCTATAGCTTGCTGGCTACTGGCTTCACTCCAGGTTCAGCAAGAGACATAGACTTAAGTAAGTAAGATGAAGAGTGATACAGCAGAATACCCCAAGTTCTTCTCTGGCATCTTCATGTATATAAACAGATACCTGCACTTATATACATGTGCATATATGCACAAAAAAGGCTAAACTGACCCACTCTGTGTCTTCCTCACCATCTGATCTCCCTTTTGCTATGTGTTCACCTAGGATACCATCTGCCATGAGGTACTAGAGCCAAGAGGAGCCTCAGCAGAGGCTTAATTGATGGAGATGCTCAAGCTTAGATTTAATTTTTTTCTTTGATTTATGGTTTGGGTTTGTTTGTTTATTTTCACAGTTTTCACCTAAATAATCTTTTATTTTTAAAACATCAAACATTACATTTTTGTAGCAATGGAAAATGGACTAGTACAGTCTCACAATATATTATAATATTTACATTATGTTCACCTTTGCCATTCTGTATAGAAAAGTGTGGGCTTTAAACTGTTTAGTAAACAAGCAAATAAAATCCCAGTGCTTGGTCTGGGTCAATTCTTTACAAACTGGCCAAGGAAACCCAAAAGGACCCCAGAACAAACTGGTGGTGACTCTTCTTTGGGTTGCTTGTCAGAAATGGACATAAGTCACTATTGTTCAAGATACCACCCACCTTGCTTGCAAGATACAGAGAAAGCAAGCTCAAATGGATCTGGAAGCTTCCTTCCTGCTGATTAGTTTCACAGTGCTGACATTTGCCATTTAGGCTTCTGGGAGTATGTTGGTAATGGTATCAATGGTTTTGCCTATCTTTGAACCCTGTGAACCACAGGGCTAACACTACAAGAAAGTATGTTAACTGATGTAACCGTGTTATGATTGGACTGGGAGTTACCAACTACACTTAGATTTGGTTTGAAGATCACTCTGCAAGAAAAACATATGCTATAAACTGGCAAAAGACCCAAAGAGGAAAACCTTGCTATTATTGCATTGACACGACATCAACATTCCTTCTAAATATTTATGCTGATAAGCATCATCAAATGTTACTCTCAAGCCTTAATCAGAGAAGAGACTTTGTGGAGTTGATGATGTATACAATGATGTATTTCTGTTCAAGCTGCTTAGAATAAATGAGAGCAAATGCTTAGTATGAAACAGGACAATTATACAAGTCACCTAATACTCAGAAACCATTGTGGGAAAGGGGGCACACTCAATATATGAGTGGCAGACAGGAAGAATAGATAGAATCCTTATCTTCAGAACATGACATAGTCATGCAAACATGATCCCCATAGTGGCTGCACTTGCCTGCCTTAGCATTGCATAAGACTGGCCCTGTCATGGTCCAGGAGGAGTTCATGGGGTCCTAGTCCTCCCTACTGAACAATTGGCAACAGATGGATTTGGGGAGAGGACTAGTCATTGCCTTCAGTTGTATACTGTCTTCAGCACTCACTGGGCTCCAATGGATATTTCCCAACAGATGGTCCTGGTTAAAATCAGTAGGTCACAAAACAAAACAAAAACAAAACATCAAGAACTGGGAAAGTGCCAGGATGGGAAAGAGATAAGGTAAGTGGACAGGTGGAGGCAAACTGAACAGAACAAAATGTGTACATGTTTGAAGTTGAATTGTCAAAGAGCAAACTTCATCAACAAAAATAAATAAATTAGCTTTAAAGGAAATATGTGAAAACATCAAATAAAACATAAAATCAAAAATCAAACTGGAGTAAGTTTAGGCAACTGGACATTCTATATATGGAAATTAACCTTAATTTCATTTAAAAGATCAATCATGATTAGAATAATAAAAGAAACACTGAAATACTAAAAAGCCAAATGATTCATGGCGTAGGCATTTCTGTGACTTGAATTTGATGAGAAATAGTGTCTGATTCATGTTAGCTCCAGGTCATGTCAAATACTGCTTGTCATAGATAAAACTTAGTTACCACCCTATTCTTCACATGCTCATCATTTTTTCATTTTTCTATGGTGAGTATGCATACTTTTGTCTTTGAGACCACTATATTCCACATTAGCATTATGGAAATTAAAGTAGACCACCAGAGGCATAGTGGGTCAAGACAGACATTGAAGATCCCAGATGGCCATAGACTCCCACTGCAGACACATCTGTTGCTAGGCAACCACATCGATTTTTTCTATCCCCTTTGCTGATGACCCCTTCTGGTTTCCAGGGATTGATTGTTGTCATTTACAGCAGTAGGTAGCTAGAAGCTTTATCCCTTCTTCAATATTTATAAAGTCAAAGAATCTTAGAGGCAAAGTACTCTCAGGGATTCTAGTTTTACTCCAACAGTGCATATGATTAGAAAAGTCTTCTCACTCTGGGCATATAACTTTGGGTATGATTAAGCAGATATATACTCTCCCATCTTAGCCTGGTGGTAATCAAAACCAATTTGTTTACGTTAACTAAAGTGCATGTATTTCTTTCTGAAGGAGATTAATTTGTATTGTGTCTGTCCTGCCTGCCTATTTGTGTTGGGAGAACAAAGCTCCAAGAGGGAATGTCTCTCCAGATCCATTTCTGCTTCTAACCTTAAAACATTTCACCTAAGAGAATATTGTAGAAGATGCCATCATGCCATGGTACTTTGAGGTCTACATCCTAAAGTTCAAATTGGACAACTGTGCAGTCAAACACTCAGTGGCCGATCTTAGAAGCAGGACTGCTTTCCTCTCTCAGCTGTGGCATCAGGTGGTGGAGCTTCCTTGATTAGAACACCTCCTAGATCTGCCAGGCAGCAGCCTTCACAACATTAGGTTTCTGATTACATCCCATGATGATTAAATGTCTGATTTAAATATAGTTCTGCTTTATATTTCAGGATAAATTTCAAAAACCAGATGGAGGCAGTCACTAGGTATATACCTTTCATTAAATCTAAGACTCTATTTAAGTTCATACTTCAACAGTACTTTATTTAGTCCCCCTTGCCTAAGAGAAAGCCCATAGATCCAGCATTCAAAAAATTTTAAACTCCTTGAGGCTTCTGGGCAAAAACATAGATATGCAACAGAAGATAAATTAAAGGTTAGGGATTGGGAGATGTCTCAGCCAATGCTATTCTTGGCACACAAGCATCAGGACATGAGTTCAATTTAGCACTCATGTAAGAAGCTTGACCCATTGGTACATTTGCAATTGAAATTCATGAAGAGAGAGAGATAGGTAGAATATAGGGCTCCATGGCCAGCCAGCCAGCCAGCCTAACCCCATGTGCCAGAAAGGCATCCCCTTTCAAAAATAAAGGAGCAATACCTAAGGTATATCCATATTCGTAGGCACCTGAGTGCACCTACACACACACACACACACACACACACACACACACACACACAACACACACACACATACACACACCACACACACAGAGAGAGAGAGAGAGAGAGAGAGAGAGAGAGAGAGAGAAGCTAAGAGATATATACAGATAGTTAATCTCACATATGGAGATAAGTGGCTATTACTTTACTTGCCCACCATAACTGGTACATTGTGAGTGTTAGTTTCAATTAGTTGAAGTTGAGTCACAGTCCTTTCAAATGATTCTCTCATGCCTATGTAGCTGGAAGGAACCAGTAAAACTAAAATTCAAACCTGGGCAATTTGAAGGCAGAATCATAATCCCTAAATGCACATGACCAAGTTGTGGCCTTCTGGCATGGTGAACCACATCCATGTAGACCTATAGAGCACAAAACCTTTTAGCAGGGCTCCTATGTGATCTTTAGGGTACTCTACATGCTTTCATCACTACTCACTTTGTAGCCTTTGACGAACTTCTGACAATGAACTCCATCAAACATGCTGAAAAACACAAACCATGGTTCTGAGCACTGAACCAGGCAGCAGTACTTCTGTGCAATAGATTTCACCAAAGTGAGGCAGGCACCAGCTTCCAGGTCACTACTGGATAGCACAATTCTCAACCCTGAAATAATCCCCATCCTGTATAAGCAGATGGTGTGGTGGTTTAAATGAGAATGGCCCCCATAAGTTCATATGTTTGAACATTTGGTCTCCAGTTAGTGGAAGTGTTTGGGAAGGATTAAGGGTGTGGTCTTTTGGATGAGGTATGTCATTAGGTGTGAGCTTCAAGGTTTTGAAAGCCCACAACTAGCCCAGCCATAGTCACTGTTTGCTCTCACTATCTGCAACTTATGGGTCAGATGTGGACTCTCACCTACTACTATAGAGCCAAGCCTGTTTGCCTGCTGCCATGCCATGGACTAACCATTTGAAACTGTAAGCAAGCCCCCAGTTTAATGCATCCTTTTATAAGTTGTCTTAGTCACTGTATTTCATCACATCAATAGAACAGTAATTGAGGCAGAAGTTGATACCAAGGACTGAGGTATTGCTGTAATAACCCCAAATAATGTTTTATTGGGGGAAATATGGAAAACCTTCGAATTTTGAACTAGGAATACAGTTGAATATTGTAAGGGTTCAACTGTCCATCCTTTTAGGAGCTTGGAAGACAGTAGTGCCAAAAGCAAGATGTACTATGCAGGCCAAGTTCATGAGGCTTCAGTATAAAACTACAGTGAAGGTATAGAAACTGTTCTTATGATATTTGGTGAAGCCTGTGGCTTCTTTTTGCTGCTGTGCTAATGAATCTGCCTGAGGCTAAAGTGAAGAGTTATGGATTATGGCATTGGCACAGGAGATTTAAGACAGACTAGTATTTACAGTGTCACATGGTTATCAGTGATCACTCTTATGCAGATCTACAATGGGAAAAAGCAAGTAGGGCAAAAAGAAATACAAAATGCACAATTTGGGAAGAAAAAAACAACCAAGAAATGTAATGTTTGAATCAATACCTGTGCTCAAGGAGATGAGAAACTTAAGAAACACCACAGGTTAAATGAAATAAAGGGAGTTGCATCCTGGGGAAAGACCTTATCCAGGTAAGCTTCCAACTTGTGGGAAAAAAATTAAGCAAAGGCTATTTAACAAAGGAAACCATTAAAGCTTGAATGAAGCTTATGCAAATGTAAGTCATGGAAGCAGACCGGTTTCAGCCCAAGCAGAATTTTGCAGCTTCAGTGGTCACATATTTCTGGAGTTAGAGTCAAAAAAGATATAGGAAAACTAAGTTGGAATTTCCTTTGAGCTCCCAAATAAAGACACAGAAACTTATTATTAATTATAAATGTTTGGCCTTAGCTGAGGCATATCCCACTAGCTCTTAATATAACCTGTTTTTATTCATCTATGTTTTCCCTCAGGGCTTTTTATCTTTCTTTCATTCTGTATGTCCTAGTTTTCTGCTTCTTCTATGCCTGACTGGCTGGTGCCTAGCATCTCTTTTTCTTTCATTTCCCAAGCCTAAATTCTTTCTCCTAATTACTCTCCCAGCCCAGAAGTTCTGCCTATACCTCATATTGGTTGTTCAGCTTTTTATTAGACCAATTGGGTACCTTAGGCAGGGAAGGTAAAACAGCACATCTTTACATAATTAACCAAATGTAACATATCTTTACATAGGTAAACAAATATTCTACAACATAAACAAATGCAACACATATTTACATAGTTAAACAAATATTCCACAACACAAGCAAATGCAACACATAGTTAAACAAAAGTACATAAAAGGAAAATGGTGTGGCATCTTCCTCCATGGTTAAAGAAAGCTGTTTGAGGCCAGGCACATGTCAATCCCCACATGAAGATCTAGAGAGACCATTGGGTGAAACTGGGAAGGTGAAGCCTAGATGTAATGGGTACTCCAAGACAGTGGAGATTCCAGATCCATGGAATACCTGCCAAAGACAGATGCAGAACAGCTGTGGAACCAGCCCATGAGAGATAAGTGTGGTATGGTCAACAAGCTGGCAGGAATGGGAGATATGAAGAGCTATCTACTAAACTCTTTAACATTGGGAATAGAGATATGGGCTTTGGAATTTGTCCTGCTGATTTTCAGTATTGCTTTAGTTCAGTATTTCCTCATTATGTCTCCTTTCCTCCCTTTTGGAATGGTAATGTATATGCTATGTCATTATAAGTTTGAAGTATGTAATTTGTTTGTTTTTGGTTTTGTTTTGTTTAGTGTATTGGTTCTTTTGTGAATTTCACATCATGCATTCTGATCCCATTTATCTGTTGCTACAAGATCACACAGTAATTATACAGCCATCATATCAGGAGATAACTCAGAAGAATTAAGAATTCTCCTGATGGCTCTCTCTCTGTCTTCTCTTCACTTACGTTCTCTCTTACTCTGTTTCTCTTCTCTTACTTTTTGCCCTGCTCTTCTTCCATTTCTCTCTATTGCTCTCCCACCCTATAATAAACTGGTTAATGTGCTCTTTACAGTTTGTGTCCATCTCTCCACTTTGAATTTAAGCAAAAGAATAACATTTGACACCCAATATGGTTTAGGCTCTGCCCGGAACCTCTCCCACCAGGGGTGCAGGAACTTTTAGACATCCTAGAATCTGAACTTTCCATCTCTTGGTTTTTCCCGGCCTTTCCTCTTGCCTGTGGTAGCCTGAGATGCCAGAACTCTACAAACTTCAACTTGCCACTTTTCAAACTAAGGATCTCTGGAACTCACTCATCTGCTAGTTCACTACAATCTGGTGAGATACCCTTACATTTCCCATGGGTCAGGTCCAGGACCCTGCTCCCATAGCAGTGCATTTCGTCGTTAAGCCTTCATTTTGGCACTCACTGCCTTTTGGTCTACTGGGTCTATTTTTTGATTTAGGACTGCTGAGTCTCTTTCAGGCTTCCTGCTGGGCAAACTCTCGGACAGAGTGATCTGTGCCATTTATGGCCTCACCCATGGGAAATACATTTACGGGACATTTCCAGTTACTGCCAGTGAAAAGGTAAATGAGAGGAGTTATCCTATATCTAAGCTTTCTTCTACCTCTCTGTGGGAACCTCCTTTCACCTGGGAATGTCCTGTTTAGCTAGAACTCTTATGCTCCTGTTCAAAATGTCCCTTACTCTTCTCTTTGTTCTATCTCTGCTGCCCTTCTACTACGTTTCTTCTTGATTCAGATGCCAGCGACTCAAGTTGGCCTTCCCTGGGGCAGTGTCTGCTTGAAAAGTTCTGAGAGTTTTTTTAGTTTTCATTTTTTCCCCATGAGGTTTTCAGGCTTTGTCTCAGATCCATGAGGGGGTCTTTCGGGTTTTGTACCCTAGCACTGTCCATAGACTGGTGCATTCATTTCTCAGATCTTCGGTGGTCCTTTTGGATGTTGTGCTGCTTGGACTCCGGTGTCCTGTTGGTTTCACACCTCTTTCTGCCTCAGTCATGGAGAAAAAGTCACTTCTGCTAGCAGTCAGGAATGTGCTTACAGTGGCCGCCATCTTGGCCATGTTGGCTAACCTGGGGGCCGCTATGTGGGCCATGTGGTCTAGCCTGGGGGCTGCTATCTTGACTACGTGACCTAGCTGTAGGCACATCCACTCAGTCCAGCCAACTGTGCCAGCAAACCAGGCTTCCAGACACAATTTATTTACTTCTTGCTTTTTATTTTTTTGTTTCTGATTTCTTCTTTCACTGGCCCTTTTGCATATGACTTGTTTACAGAATACTGTGCTTTCCAGGGCCCCACGTTTTTTCCTGCTATGGACCTCTCTTCATTAGCAGTTTCTACTCTGTCCCTCTAAATCTCCTCTCTGTTTGCTACAATGTGCAGATCAGAGATTACTCTTATCCAGTCCTATTTGATATATTTGCTTGTCTCTGTACAGATGATTTAAATTTAACTTTATACTTAGCTAACTCTATATGCAACTTAAATTTAACTGTGCTGTCTCATATTTCTAAATTGTTATACGCCTTTAAATAATGGTAAACATCTAAATCCATAAAGGTCTAATTTAACTTTATATTTAAAATATAAACTAACTCTATACAACTTAAATTTAACTGATGTATCTTTAAATGGTGATGGACATTTAAAATCATAAAGGTCTATTTCAAATTAACAAAATATTTGTACCACTCAGTCCATCCTGTAAGCTGTTTACAAAGGTACAGCTTTTTATTACAAAAGGGGATTTGTCTCTAACTAAAGGCAAATTTTTGACTACTGAGATACTAAACAGACAGACATCCCTCAAATGCTCAGAGATCTAGAGAACATGGCATTTAAAATGTCTTATTAAAAAAAGCTTTTTATAACAAAGAGACAGGCCAGCTTCTGGCCCCACTCCATTTCCTCCCCACTCCAAGAAGACTGGTGGGCACTGAAGAAACTCCAGCCACAAAAATGGCAATGCTGGCCACTGAACAACCCTGCCCTTCACCTCAACTTCTGCAAAGGACTCTTTGGACCATGGACAAGAGGACAATGGAATTGACTTTCCCCACATTGCTTGGGTCAATGGTAGGCAAGTCTTCCTACAATTTTCAATCCACAGGTCCTATGCTATCACCAGAAGGCAGGTGTCCTGCAGCACACAACCAAGTAGCACCTTGGGGGCATCTGTCCATACAACCTGCTGGCAAGTTCTCTGTTATTCTTCAATCATTAATCCCGGTAAAATTCTATCCTTCTCAAGAACTCTGATGCTCTTGATGACTGGTAGTCTTGCCAGCTTAAAGCAAAACAGATTTCAGGAACAGGTATTTTAAGGTTTATCTATATAAAGATGGTAATGTAAGGTATATGAATTAAAGTTATGAAGGGCTGAGGATAAAAAGGCTTAAGTGATGAAAAATAAAGTAAGTTGAGACATTAAAAAGAATGAAATATATTCCAGATTTTTCTCTTTCTCATGCTACTGTCATAATGCTTTCAGCCAAGTCACTTCTAACATGAATATGCTGCTAAAGTGTCTAAAATTTATGTTCTCACAAACTCTCAGGATTCTTGTAAGTTCCAGGGAGACAAATCGAATCTGAACAAACAGGTCAGATTCACTCCAAATAAATAGTATTCAATCTTTCCCTAGTCCCTGACTCCCTTTCCTCATCTTGGGACCCCTCAGTCACCCCTTCCTCATCTTATAATCTTCTCAAGTATCAGGACCTAAGAAAAATTTTTCTTCCAAACTTAACCTTGTCTTCTACCCTGCCAACATCTTTACAGGTCTAAAAGAGGTACCAGAGTTCCATACAGCCTTTACTGTGATGGAGTAACCAGCCACCCCAGGAAGCCCAGGACGTGGCAGCACCCCAACTTTCTCAGGTCCCCCAAAGATGATCAATGCTCCCCAAGTCAGTGGGAAGCAGTCTTGAGAATTCAACGCCCTTATTCCTTAATCTGCTGTGTCTAACACCCCACCTTTTTAATAAGTAAAGGTGGGAATGAAAGGTTCAGGCAGTATGCTGACCTGCCCCTGTTACCTGGCAGAATCCACTCAGGTTGTACCAAGGACAGCCTGGGGTTCCATGGGAACTGAGTCTGCACGCAGTTGTAGAGGACCCCTTTAAAAGACAGACCCCTGCCCACTTATGCTCTCTCTTACTCTCTGTCTCTGTTCTCTCTTACTCTCTGCCCTGCTCTGTTCTTCCATTTCACTCTCTTGCTCTCCCACCTTATAATAAACTGGTTAATGTGTTCTCTTTTAAAAAGAAAGAAAGAAAGAAAGAAAGAAAGAAAGAAAGAAAGAAAGAAAGAAAGAAAGGAAAGAAGAAAGAATTCTCCTGATGGTGAGACCAGTACAAAAGTTGTATTAGACGCTATAGTCTTGTGAATGAATCTACCGTTTCTTGCTATAGATTCTTCCTGTAGCCTATTCCTTTCTGCAACAAATGGGATTTGCTTCCCACAGTTCAGCACTATCTGATCGTTTACTGGGAACAATTTCTCCCATGCATTTGGAGTTTACTGATTACACTCTGTAGCTATGTTTAAAACCTGTTCTCCATTAACAGGTCCTGTTTACTAATTACATTCCTTAGCTATGTATGAGACCTGTTTCCTACTATCAGGTCCTTGCTACCCTCACCAATGTAATTGCAGAGATCTGCCTTCCTGCAATTTTCCTTATTGGCAGGCATTTGGTCAGTGTTTAGGGCCTAGGAAAAAGCATCCCATCTAAGACATTCCCAGATATCCAAGGACATAGAATTACTACATGCCCAAACTTGTTGATTCATAGCTGCCTAGATGGATAGAAAAAATAAGCATGCCCTGGTTTTACCTCCCTGGCAGATAGAAAAGGAATAACCCAAACTAACCCTGCACTAAAAGATTCTCTAACTTCTTGTTTTATTAGCACAAAATCTTATCTCAGAGATTTACTGTTCCCTCCTATTTCTGTGAGAAGATAAAGACAAAGGTAATCAACCCATTTGCTCATCCTAGGGTAAAGTAAACTTTCCTGAAGGCTTGTGATGCCACTGAAGCCAGAGCACTGGATGCCCCAGGTTTTGTTTCTTGCGCAAATTAAACTTAGACTCTCTCTTTGACCTACAGCCTTAAGCAATTGATGCTAAAAGTTTCTCCTAGCAGTTTTAGTTTATTGCTCTGTGTGTAAATCTTATCTGCCTTGTCATCCCTGAGAAACTCAAGTCTCACATTGTATTGCAAAAAGAATTAATATATATCCCCAAGAACTGGGGGGAGACAGAAAACAGAGAAAGAAACAAGAGAGAAAGAAAACAGAAGAAAATAAAGGAACATGCAGAGGAGCAATTGTGTGTGAGTCAATTCATTTCCCCTCAGATTTTAGTTCCCTCACTTATTTGTAGTTAGTTCCTCTTTTTTTGAACCTTGAGCAAAAGTTTAAAAGCAAAGGACTTCTAAAATTTTTGATAATCTGTCTCTTTGCATCTGTCCTCTACCCTTGAACTCCCCACCCCACCACCACAAAACAAAGAGGGTCTTGGGGTGGGGACAACTCATAGCCCTGGTTCTGGGCCTGGGTGGTAATTGGGTTGGTCAGCTTGCTAGTTTTCCCTCATCATCACTGCCCAGGCAAACTCTACACCACTGCTCATGCTATCTCACCCAACGTAGTCTACTGCAAGGAGCAGGGCCACTTCTTCTGCTCTCAGTCCAGGAAAGCCATATGACTCTCTCTCCTGATTGCTGGAAGACGCATATATGGGGAGCTTAGGTCAGCTTTCCCACCATCATGCCCTCTGATGGCTCACCGGCAGAGGGTTACCATTAAGAGATTGGCCTATATCTCTTAATTGACTTAGACTTTGGGGTTTTAAACACTGTTGAAACTATGAAAGACTATGGGAACTTTTGAAGTTGGACTAATGCATTTTTGTTTTATGATATGGCTATAAGCCTATTGGGGTCAGGGAGTGGAATGTGGTAGTTTGAATGAGAATGGCACTTTCTCATTCTTTGTTAGGGTTTCTAGTGCTGTGAAAAGACAGCGTGGTCATGGCAACTCTTATAAAGGAAAACATTTAATTGGAGCTGGCTTACAGGTTCAGAGGTTTAGTCCATTATCATCATGACAACACACAAGCAGACATGGTACTGGAGAAGGAACCAAGAGTTCTACATCTGCATCAGCAGGCATCAGGAAGAGAGTGTGAGCCATCGGGCCTGGCTTGAGCTTCTTCCACCTCCAAGCCCACCCCCAGTGATAATCTTTCTCCAACAAGGTCACATGTCCTAATCTTTTTGAATAATGCCACTCCTTATGAGCCTATTCAGAACATCTTCATTCAAACCACCACAGTCCCCATAGGCTCATATGTTTGAATCATTGGTTCCCAGATAGTGGAACTATTTGGGAAGGATTGAAGAGGTGTAGCTTTGTTAGAGCTGGTGTAGCCTTGTTGGAAACTTATCATTTGGGGTAGGCTTTGATTTCTCAAAAGTCCACCACAAGTCCTGTCTCACTCTTCCTCTCTCCTTTTCTGCCTACAACTTGTGGATCAGATATGAATTCTCAGCTACTGCCTCAGGACCATACCTGTCTTCCTTCCACCATGCTCCCTGCCATAGTGATTATATACTATGTATCTGAAACTCTCAGCAAGCCCCCATTTAAATGCTTCATTTTATAAGTTGCCTCATGGTGTTTTATCATACCAATAGAACAATGACTAAGACAGATGGTAACTCCTAACCCACTATATATTTTCTCATGAACTCATGTTATAGTTTATTGCACTCAGTACTCCTTTCTAAATGCCCTTCAGTCCTACACCAATAAAGCTATAGAAAACAAACCATCAACATCTCTTCAGGACACTATTATCATCCCAGTTTTGAAGAGCAACATGAAGATCTTAGTTGATTTTTAAATTGTCCATATAATTTCTTTACTAAACTTTCATTCATATGTGCCAATTCAATTTGTTATTGTCTTTCTGTTCTTTAAAACATCGAATCATTGAAGTTCATGAAAAAAGCCTATTTTAATTGTTTTGGGATCATTTTTGTTTTCTCATCTCTCATATAAAGAATAATACATTAGATAATTTTGAGTATTAGCAGTAATCTACTACATAAAATATATAGCTATGATGCAACATTGGAGACAATGTAAATATCTCCATGGTTGTATCAATACATTATCAAAGTAGTAGCTAGCATATGTTTCAGAATCACTCCGTATCAGCCATTGTTCTAGGTATTTTGCATTTATTCTTCATGTCCAAAACATTTATCTAGAATATAGATGTTCTTGTCATCTCCTTTTAGCAGCTAATAGAGGCACAGAAATGTTAAGAACCACTTCCCTCCCCCGAAGATATACAGAAATTAGCTGACAGAAAAATAGTTTGAATTGGTACAATAAGGTAGATAGCTCATCATAGTGGTTACTTTTATCGTTTTATTAATAAATAAAGCTCAGGAGCCAGATATTAGGATATAAACCTGATAGATACACAGAGCAACAGAGGAAAGACCACCTGACCCTCTTTTGCCACCTAGAAAAGACCCACGAATTTTTCCAAGTCCCTCCTTCTTCCTCATTGTGTCTGTCTTCATCTGAATCTTCCAGACAACACTGTGGTTTATTCCAGGGACTTGAACATGGACTCCACCCTCTGATCAAGGTTTAAGTCCATTGCTGGTCTCAGAGCAACAATACAAATAAATCTCCCTCAACATCTCATTTTATTAAGTGTGATGTTTCTATTCACTTTAATTCTTACAGAAAATTCCTTTTCTTTAAGGTAAGTCATCAGATCAAAATCTCCACTCTAATAGGTTTTTATGAGTCAGGAATTAATGGTTCATTAATAGTGTTTTAATTGGAATTTTTATTGACTCAATTTTTTAAAAATGGAATTGTCCTCATAATCTTTACCATGGGTAATTAACTTTCATGGCAAAATTTCAGTGAAATGTACAAAATATCTATTGTGGTAAATGATTTTTTCTTAGAAAACAACACTAGTGGAATCACTGCAATACAAGTTCTGATTAGGTTATAGTTTTATATGGAGTTACATGTATATTTTGCAGAAAGAGTCATACAGTTATGTATAGTGCTGTACAAATAGTACAGCACTATATATAAAGAGGAACAGTGTGTGGGGGTGTGTGTGGGGGGTGTGGTTTGGTGTGTCTGGCTGTGTATCTTTCAATGCAGGTGGTGATGTATCAGAGGAAACCATGAAGATCAGGTCCAATCCCAGACCTAGAAGCTGAGTCTTAAGCAGCCTAAACTAATTATGGTTATTGCATTCCCTTTACCACTGGCTACTTTACAAGTGGCATTTGGCACAATTATAGCCCAGGAGACAAGCTCAGAAGTGAGCTCTTTGGGCTTCCAGTAAAGTTTTTCTTGTTCCACTCAATTAACTGACCCAGGAACCATGTGAGGTAATTTTTCCTTGTTCCCTTGGACAGTTTGATTGTGCTGCATATTATTTAGACAATTTAACTTCCCTTTTATGTGATAAGCCCAAGAAAGATAATAAACTCCCACATCTGACTTTGGCTTCTGCTAATGTCTTTTGAAATAAAGATAGGAAACCCCATCAAATATACAGTCATTGCATTTTCCCTGCTTTATGAGCCAATGTACAGAGATCATTTTATTTATTCAAAAGATTATATTTCAGTCAAGCACAGTGGTACATGTCTATACCCTCAGCTTTCAGAATTCTGGAGATAGGGGCAGAACTGGGAGTTCAAGATGTCCTCAGCACATGGTGAATTTAAGACCAGTCTGAGCCAAACAAGGCTGCCCCCAAATTAAACTAAAAATAAACTTAATTGTGATGTAGTAATGTATTTTTGTTGCTGTTTGGGGTTTTTGTTTGTTTGTTTGTTTGTTTGGTTGGTTGGTTGGTTTTTGAGGCAGGGTTTCTTTGTGTAGCCCTGGCTGTCCTGGAACTCTCTGCATAGACTAGGCTTACCTCAAGCTCAGGGATCTGCCTGCCTCTGCCTCCACTCCCAAAGGCTAGGATTAAAGGCTTGCACCACCACCACAAAGCCATATGGTAGTCTTAATGTGACATTAACTTGGATTTGAAAGTACTTTATTGAGAATTTTATACTCTGGAGGAAAAATCTGTCTGTAGTTTCCCTGTCATGTCTCTATCAAGTTTTGGTATCAGGAAAATGTTCCCTTTGCAGAAGGAGGTCGATAGCATTGCATTCCTTTGTATTTTATGGGATAGTTTGAGAAGTACAAGAAATAGTCTCCAAAATGGAGAATAGGATTACATAAAACTGAAAAGCTTCAGCACAGAACAGGGAACCATCAGCAGAGTATACAGACAGCCTGCAGGATCAGGGATTTTCCAGATGTACTTCTGACAGTAAGTTAATATCTAGAACATATAAAGAACTGTACAAAAAATATATAAGCACTAAAAACAAAACCTCCAATCAATAAATGGGTCATTGAACTGATCAGAAAGTTATCAAAAGATAAATATGAATGGTCAGTAAATCTTTCTAAAAGTGTCCAACATCCTTTGACATCAGGAAAGGCAAATTAAAACTACTTTGAAATCGCATCTCACCCCAGTCAGAAGGGTAATGGATGCTAGTGAAGAAACCAGCAAAAGGGAAAATTTGTTCACTGTTGGTCGAGTGTGCACTGGTGCTGCTGCATTCTCTTTTAGTTGGCTTAGGAGGATGTATGGCTTAAACTGGTTTAGGTTGTGACCATATCATCCATAATGCAGCCAGTTTGGAAATCACTGTGCAGGCTTCACACACACACACACACACACACACACACACACACACACACAAATTAAACATGAACTACCAAAGGACCACACCTGGGCATAAGCCAAAAGGATGCTATATCCTCCAAAGAGATATTTGCACATTCATGTTTATTGCTGTTCTATTCACAACCAAAAATGTTGTTTGTCTACATGTCCATCAGCAGATGAGTGGATAATAAAAATATGTCACATATAGGCAATAGAATTTTATTTAGCCATCAACAAAAATGAAATTATGCGTTTTATAGAAAAATGGATGTATCTGGAAAACATTATAGGAAGTAAAGTGACTCTGGCTCAAAAAGATATATATAGACTGTCTCTCTCATGTGCAGATCTTTATATATGTGCATTTGTGGTGGTGGGAAAAGAGAATAAATCCAGAAATCTAGAAAGATATACAAGACAGGTGAAAAGGAGGCTTTCAGGGTGAGGGAAGAGGTAAGGAACAGACTACATGTAATATGAAATGAAACTATTGCTAGGGTTATAATGTTACAGTTCAATCAATGGGGGACAGGAGGTGGGGGAAGAATATCAATCAACAATAAGTATGCATGGAAATTCTATAAAGTAATGTGATACTGAACACTGATGTAAAGATTTAAAAAATGTATCAATCGCTGCTTTGAAGATATATTATTAATGGAAAATATATGTCTAATTTCCCCCTACCATTTCCTCTTTAAAAATCCTTCCATATAATCCCTTACCTTGGTCTCTTTTAAATTTATAAATTTATGCCCTCTTTTTCTTTGATTGTTGTCATATATGTGTGTTTTCTTATATATGTGTACACACACACACACACACACATTATATATAAATAAAGTTAAATACATAACTATAACCTGCTCAGTCTGTATACTTCAATAAAATGCCTAGGGTCTGTGTTCTTCATTATTTGATCCTATTAGAAAGAAATGAAGTATGAATTTCTAATTGTATAAAAAGGATTTTTATCTTTGGTTGTGAGCCTAGCCTTTAATGGCTGAGCCATCTCTGTAGCCCAAATGTGTGCCCTGACTTCAAGCTCTATTACAGAGCTATAGTCCTGAAAACATCTTGGTATTGGCACAAAAATAGACAAGTAGACCAATGGAATAGAATTGAAAATCCTGATATTAACCCACACACCTATGAACAACTGATTTTTGACAAACAATCCAAATATATACGCTGAAACGAAGAGAACATCTGCAACAAGTGGTGCTGGCATAACTGGATGCAAACATGTAGAAGACTACAGATAGACCCAAGCCTTTCACCCTGCACAAAACTTAAGTCAAAATGGATCAAAGATCTCAACATAAACCCAGTCACACTGAACCTATTAGAAGATAAAGTGGGAGATACCCTTGAATTAATTGGTGGAGGAGACTGCTTCCTGAACATAACAACAGTAGCACAGACACTGAGATCTATAATTAATAAATGGGACCTCCTGAAACTGAGAAGCTTCTGTAAGGCAAAGGACACAGTCAACAAGAAAAAATGACAACCCACAGACTGGGAAAAGATATTCACCAATCCCACATCTGACAGAGGGCTGATCTCCAAAATATACAAAGAACTCAAGAAGCTATTCTCCAAATCACCAAACAATCCAATTAAAAAGTGGGGTACAGAACTAAATAGACAATTCTCAATAGAGGAATCTAAAATGGCTGACAGACACATAAGAAAGTGCTCAACATCCTTAGCCATCAGGGAAATGCAAAGCAAAACAACTCTGAGATACCATCTTACTCCTATCAGAATGGCTAAAATCAAAAACACCAATGACAGTTTATGCTGGAGAGGATGTGGAGAAAGAGGAACACTCCTCCACTGCTGGTGGGAGTGCCAATTTGTACAGCCACTTTGGAAATCAGTATGGTGACTCCTCAAGAAAATGGGAATGAGTCTACCACAAGATCCAGCAATTCCACTCCTAGGCATATACCCAAAAGAAGCATATTCATAAAACAAAGACATCTGTTCAACAATGTTCATAGCAGCACTATTTGTAATAGCCAGAAACTGGAAGCATCCTAGATCCCCTCAACCGAAGAATGGATGGAGAAAATGTGGTACATTTACACAATGGAGTACTACTCAGCAGAAAAAAACAATGGAATCTTGAAATTTGCAGGAAAATTGATGGAACGTGAAGAAACCATTCTGAGCGAGGTAACCCAATCACAAAAAGGCAAACATGATATTTACTCACTCATATGTGTATTTTAGACATAGAGTAAGGGATTACCATCCTACAATCCACACTACCAGAGAAACTAGTAAACAAGGAAGACCCTAAAAGAGACAAACTTTGTCCCCTGGAGAAGGGGAAAGGGGCACCATCCCCTGAGCAAATTGAGAACATGGGAAGAGGTTGGGGGGGAAGCTACGAGAGTGAGAAGCGAAGAAAAGGAAAGATGCAGAGTTTATGAGGAAGCAGAAATTTTGAGTCAGGTGTAGATTAGAAGAAAGGACATATGATAGATAGGATTTTAGTTCAGGGAGTGGTAGGGGAGGAAGGGAGGGAGAAGGGAACTGGGATCATCATGTAATTCAATCTTGTTTGTAATTCAAATATATAAAAAAATAAAAAATATAAAAAAATTAAAAAATGGGGGATACACACACACACACACACACACACACACACACACACACACACACACACACACACAAGGATTTGTATATCTTCTGCTAAATCCAGAAAGTTGCTGCTGGAAGACTACTTACTGGACATAACACATAACAATATTGTGTGTAGTGAAAGCAATCATACATACATGGCTATTGGTTAATATAGCCCATAATGGCTAGATGACCTCAGTAAGCCATTCGGTGACCTTGAACCTTAGATTCTTCTTGAATAAAATGAAAAAGCCAGACATGAGATCCTTAAACTCCATTCTAGATGGGCTAACTTATGATTCTATTTCTCAAGGGTAGAAAAATGTAGTCATTAAAATATATGTGGGAAAATTTGTGGAGACAAGTTTTTCAAACACAATCTTTATTTCAGAGTAATTAAATGTTTATACACAAAACTGGTAGATTTTCCATCACACTATACTTAATGTCCCTTATTAGCACCCTAAATTGCTGTGACACATTTGCAAGATAACAAGCCAATATTCATGTAACATTATTAGTTGAAGTTCTTGGTTTTACCAATGCTCTTCCCCTGTCTTGGGGCCCATACAAAAACTTATATCTTATTTAATTTGTATGTTTCTTTAGGCTCTTCTTGGTTGTGACAGTTCTTAACATTTTTCTTGATGACCTTGACAATTCTGAGAAGCACTGGCCAGGTATTTTGTAGACTATTAATTGAGATTTTCCTCATAATATTCAGGACTAGATAGGAACTATTAGCTTCAGGAATGAAGAACATGAGGTAAAGTCCCCTTCACCCATCATACCCAGGACACACACTACTGACATGATTATTACTCTGAAGCAGTCCTGGATGCCATGGCTCAGGTCATGAGATTGGAGTATTTTTTACTAAAATTTATTTTGTTCCTTCTGTGCATCCGGTAGTAGGCTGGATGCTGAACAAAGCACAATGACCTCACTGAGCATATAGCTGTGCAAGGGAACTTTGCCGAGTGTGTTCACAAATAACTGAGACTCAGTATGTAACACAGGAGCATCTGACTTCAACTGATATGTCTCTGGGAAACTACATCTAGTAGAAACATAAGTTATATTGAGGAGAAACTTTGATAAAGAGATTTTCAAAGGGATGTTTATGATGACAGGAATAGGTAGGGTAGCCTGAACTGCAGAAGCAGAAAGTGCTCGACTGAGAGACCCTTAGTGTTCTGTTACTCTTAAATGTTTGACCTTTTAACTGTTTCCTGAATGCTGGGCCCCCAGTGGCCCCTTTTTAGGATTATTTACTTTAGAAAATGTACAAGTGTAAATACTTTCTCAGATTATTTGAAGTGTAAATCTTTGCAATCCAGAAAAGCCTTTCTCTAAGTCCAAAGAGCCAGCCTGGTGAATTCTGTCACAGAAGGAGAAGGTACTCTGGTCCCCCTGAGGCTGTGGGGGGCACTAGGACTCTGATGTGAAGAATGCATCATTACCTAAACCACATGTTTCTTCTTCCTATTCAACCAACAACTGACATCCCCTAGTACATTTTCCACTCACCCTACCTACTGCCCTCAAGACTCTTCTCCATTTTATTTCAACTTTCCCTTTTGTGGCATTCTTGAATAAAGGCTTCCTTGCCAGTTTAGCCTGTGGCAATCTTCCTTCTATGAGGATGAACATGGGGGGCGGGCATGTTACAATATGACCCCAATCTGTACATGAGGGGAAGTGATTAAAAAAAAACTGCAGCAATGATTGCCCTTTTAAGAGAAAGTCCTGGTTTGGCTTATAATACTGGCAAAATGGCTATTTGCAGATAAATCCTCTAACAAAATCCATGCAAAGCTATTTTAAAACTGTATTTGAAGGCATTGAGAGTAGTCCAAAGGCCCATAAGGACTGGGAAAGTGAATTCTCCAAGAGAAAGAAAGGTGTCAAGGTTGGCAGTGGCATCCTCCCATATGCCATCTTAGGGATCAGTGTCTTGATTGAGGGGCTGACATGCTGACTGTGGTTCACAGTAGACTTAGTAAATGTTTCTACCCCGTCCTCCACCCTGCGTTCCTCTGGAACCTAGACTAGACTCATGATTACTTTCAATGATGGAAACAGAAGTGAGTACCTGAGTTAAGAATGAAGACTACTTAGCAGCTGCTCATTTTTTTCCCTCCTTAAAACATAGTCTCCATACTTGAGGAAACTAAAACACACAAAAGAGTCCACAACGAAGACACGGGCAGACAAATGGTCATGACTGCACTCTTCATAGTCTAGAGATGAAATGGTCTAATGTTTATCAACACTGAAATGAGTAAAAAGGTTTTCATACAGTCATATGTAAAACTGGAGTTAATGAAAGTGAGTTCCATATAACAATATATGTTATCAATATGTGAATATAATGTTCAACTGCAACTTCCAGCTGAGAAAGCCCCATCCCTCTCTCCCAAAACTTGCTCTCTTAAGAGAACTGCCAAAAAGCCCAGTTCCTCATTCTTGATGATGGCTGGCAGTTCCTCCCCTGAAGCTCCAATCCCTGACTAAAGCTTTGTAATTAGGCACAAAGGCAGCTTGTGGAGAGCACATCATCATCTCACCCCCACCGCAGCTCCTACAAGGTATTTAAGCTCCTTCCTTTAGGTCAGCCTAGCCAGTTATCTCCTGCCTCCTTCCCCTGCCTTGCTGTCTGGGGGCTGGAGGATCACCCAGGAGTACTTTGCTCAAATAAACGTGGTCTTTTGCTTTTTCAATTTGGTTTGATCTGGCTTACTGCATCGGCAGAGAAACCTATTATCCGGTTACAGAAACTGATCATCTAACAGGATAACAATACATGAATCAACACTGCAGTAAAGGTCAGCCAGCAAATCTGTAAGGCTGATAGATTCCTTTAGAGCAGTGGGATGCCATGGCTGGGAGATGCAGCACTTCTGTTAACTGAGGAGACTGTTCCTCCACCTCAGTGGTGTGTGTCCATGAGTGTGCTCACTCTTCCACAGTTTATTGAGCTGTTTTCTGTGTTACAATATAATGGTTCTTATCACAAAAATAATTGCACATTCAACCAAAGCTTTAGCTTAGTCACGGTTAAAAATAAAAGGAAAACAAACCAAAACAAAGCACTGATTTTTGATCCATACATTAGGAAGCAGCAAGAGAAACTGGAATTGTATGAACAAAATACATACTTTGTACTTCAATAAGTACTCAATAGAAATTGGATTTATTTTTAACTGTCTATGGTGAAATCTTATTTGTGGTCTATTTTTTGAATCTTACTCTGTGGTTTACTGGATGTTCCCATAAACAATTTGAAGTTCAGAGAACACAGGCTCTTTTGTTGTCCATGTGTTTGCTCTTTGGCTTTATGGCTATATCTCAGATCATTTTCCTTTCCATACACTGAACCTATTCTCTCACAGTCAATGGCTTGTCTTCTGGGCCAGAGCAGTGTAAGGAGAAATGCTCTGTCTTTCACATTTGTTTTATAATTTATGTCCTCTACCTCATGTATGTCTTTAAACGTCACACTCAGGCTCGATGGCTTTCAATCTGCAGCCTGATGTTTCTGAGTTTTCTTAAAGGAAACAACTCTGTGTGCCTGTCAGACATGGAGTCAGAGAGAAATGGGACTGCATGCAGCCTTTCTAACAGTTGAGGGAGATTTCTCTCACCTGTTCCTTTAGAGCCCTTGAGTCTCCTCAGCTCCCAGGGTTCAAATGATGCCTTGGTGGGGTGTTAACAGTCTGTGTGTGTTTCTGTTACTTTCACTGAGTTTCTAGCACACTTCTGTACCATTTGTTACCAGAAGAACTTACAGTGTTGTTCAGCTTTTTGCTTTCACCTTTATGCTAGGAGACTCTTGTCTTATCATAAACTATGAAGGTAAATGCTAACCATCCACAGCCAGGAAAAAGTGCTTGTTGAGTAGACACTTCAGCTTGACATATTGGTTAAGGAGGGCCATGCAAGGCAGCGATGCAACATGGAATCAGACTTCCAATAATATAGATCACAACCTCCTTCAGAGATAAAGCAACATATAGCATCTTTGAAGAACTATGGAACTCACAGCCTGAGAGATATGTTGTCAGTTTATAACTGAGGCAAATAAATAGTAGAAGGCTGCTCTTTTCCAGTAAGAGCCAATGCTTAAGCTCCACCCACAGCATGCAATATCAATGGCTAAAATCCAGGGGAGGAAAAAACTGGCTTAAAGTTTAGCCAGATCAAGTTTGCACAGAATAATTGGATTCATTTGTTAGGCAACCTCAGATTTCCCCGGTGGGTGATATTATGTGACCCTCCATAATGAAAAGCAGGGATGACTCTCTGAGCACCAGATCCCAGGAACAAATGTCTGTAAACAGCATCTAATACTGTTTTAAAATGAGGAGCAGAAGTAATCAAAGGAAAGTGATTCCCAATGGAAAGTAGGCTAGGTATGAAACTGCCGGGCTGAAAATGTTCATGCTAAAGGAAGAGGGAAACAGAGAAATGGGTAAGAAAGGAAGGGAGGAAAGAATGCATGAATGGAAAGAAAATAGGAATCACTGTCCTCAAAACAAATTGTTCTTATGCCTTTGCAGTTACCTTTGATGTGGATCTGGGTTCTAGATAGTGTGGGATGCAACATTGTATGATCCCCTGAGATTGGAAGCCCCCTGCACAGTGTTTACTAATGAGCTGTGTCTGCCAGTCAAAGGAACTGTAGCTCGGGAGGGTGGTAGAATCCAGATGGAAGTGAGCCTTATCCCGGAATCACTTTATGGATGTCTGCTGCTGAAAAATCTCATTAAAGAGTTACTGGGTAATAAATAAATGTCTTCTGTGTTGTATCTTCTAGAATTATTTGGGGCGTATCTGTTCCATGGCTAAAATGTACTATTTATGACCTTCGGCCTACTCCTGAGAACACCTAAATCCCAAAGCTGCTGTTTCCTTGGCACGATAATTGTGATTAGTAAGCAATGCATTCCTAGTGAAAACCTGAGTTCTAACTTTGACTCTTTCTTTATATTGATTCACCCAACAGGTATTTTAGGCACAATTCCTTAAAGTATTCATGAAGCAGAAAAACAAATGGACAGAAAAAACGATTCTTAGAGATTGGTTTTGGATATAAAGACCCATAATAATCCAGGAGCCATATTGATGTATCTACATGCTGAGACTAAGTGTTTTGGAAAACAGAGCTTCGTGGGGAGTTAAATTGTCACTCAGGGAGCTACTTAAATAAAATACATGTAGTACCATAAAATGATGCAAGTAGTTCAGAATAATTCAAGGAAGTTGAATGTTATAAGGACCAGAAATACTGTTATTTTAGCTAAATATGGTATTGCTTATATTAATTAAATATGTATACACTTTTTTCAGTAAATGTGTAAAAGGAAAAAACTCACTTACCTTAGAGTTGTAAAAACTTTGGGAAAGTAGTGTCATTTAGCAGACACTCAGAGAATGATACCTTCGTATTCACAGTGCTAGTCACAAACCATGGAGTGTCCACACTAGACAAAAAGAAGTATCAAGTTAGCAAGGAAAGGATCTCTAAATGACTTATGGTAGTATATTAGGCAAGGATCCCCCAAGAAATAGAGCCTGTAGAACATGTTAAATATCTACTTCAAATAAACACATTCTGTAGGGAGAGATCTTACTAGGTACCTGTGGCACTGACCACGCCCGTTTGGGCGTGGCCACAGGTGCCTATGGGGCATATGGGATATAGGCCTGGGGAGAGGAAGTGTGAGTTTCTCTCGGGGTTCCGGTCAGGTCTTGGAGACCTGCGGAGACTGCTCAAAGCGCTGACCCTGGGTTATCGGTTTCTCATGTAAGTGATTTCTCCCAAATAAAACAACCTACAACAGCCCCATCCCGTGTATGGTAATATTCATCCTACATCTACAGTATCCCTTAATCTTTATGCATCCTGATCTATGGATCTACCTGTGTTTATAAGAATATTTCAGTCTACCCATTGCAAGTTGACAAATACAAGTGTTGAGGGTAAGTAGGCAAATATTGATAAGCTACTTGCACAATGTATGGCATTAAAACCCCAATAACCTACAAAGCAGGCACTGTCTTAATTAATTCCTCAAATGTTGCTGAGAGAAGCATTTCCAGTTAGAAAATTATGAGACTAAAAGTCAGATGATAAATTAAGATGACTATCTGATGAATAGGAGAAAATGATGTCTAAGAAGTTTTCTGCAATTGATGCATCACATCAATTACTGGCTCTGTAATCTTGGACAAGTCACCTGACAAGTTTGAACATCAGCTCAACTATCTGGAAAAGATCATGATTACTACCCGGCAGTGCTATTCTGGATGTGTGAAAATTGCCTATGTTAAAAAGCACTCAAAACCTGAGAAGCAATGAGAAAAATTGTAGCCATGGTGATAGCTATGGTCCCCCAACAGTACAGAAGTAAGGAACATATTTGTATTCACCCCTTATTTTCTCTGTGTTTTTAAAAATATAGCCTCATTCAATACTTCTCTTTGATCTTACCAGTGATTTAGTGTTTTTTTTATTAAAAATAGGTCAAGAAACAGAAAAATTAGACACATTCAGTGATGTTCAAAGAACAAATTAATAACATTAATTAATCCAATTAATACATGTGGCTCATCACTGCTTCAATAAAGTGCTATTAAACAAATGTGAGGAGCTCTTATTTAAGAATCTCTCATCTAACTGAACTTACTGATTTGCTGCCTGCAGTAACTGAAGCTTTTCTATTCAGATAATAATTTCCCCCACAAGAGTAAGGCCCATATTCCAGTTATCTTGGTTACCAACAAATTGGAAAGGAAGAAGTGACATCTGATCCATAAACTTTCAAACTTTCAAAGAATTTAAGCTAATCTATAAACCAACAAAGCCTACTGCATGTCATCATAACTAGATTAATGGAGATTAAAAGCAGGGGCAATCTCTTATTTAGTGTTCCTCTATAACTGCAGTAAAATATTTGGAACATGAAATTTGTATTTTAACTATTCTTTTATATATAATTCCATGGCACTAAATAAATTCACATTTTAAAGGAACTACTAGCACCCATCTTCAGAGCTCTTCCCCTTACAAATTGAAACTATGGACCCAGTGAAGAGTAGCTCGCCACTCCTTTACACTGACCCTTACATACCCAGGACTCTACTTTCAGTCTCCATGACTTTGACTTTGGTCACCTCATACAAGAGTATTTACATAGGACTTTTCCTTATTTATTTTTTTGTTTCATCTCTGGAAATTGTGAGAAAGAAGAGGCATGCAAAAGTGTGTTGCTATAGTACAAACGAGGCTCTGAGTTTCATATGAAAATGCTCTCAGTTTCAGAGTGCAGTTTTGCATGCTCTCAAATAGGATGTATGGAGAATGTCAAGTAATCCAAGAACTTAAGGGGAAAATGATGGAATATTATTAATTAACATAGGAATAAAGAATTATTGTATAACAATTTAATTTAATCACCACACACAAAGATTTGCAGAATTCCCATTTTCTGATAATCCTCTATCTACCATTCGAGAACCAACCTGAGCATTACATTTACTTCTCCATCCTCTAATGGCCATTGATCTCCAATGGGAATCCTTTCACCAGATCATGGATATCCAAATACCATCCATGAGCCCTAAGATACAGAGGGTAAGCAGACAATGGAGACTCACCGCCTCCTTAAGTTCTCTGTTATTAAAATTTATTATGATTAATCTAGCATTTAACAAAATGCTATACAGTAATTTTTTAGGATTGTGTTTTTGTTGTTTTGATACAAGGTCTTACTATGTTGCCAAAATCTGCCAGTGACAGACAAATGTCAACCCCTATCAGTGTCCACCAATAGCACTTGCTGGGCAAAGCTTGGCATCCTCCTCTTGCTTAAAAGAGTAGTGATGACCTCCAAAGACATTTTGTGGAGTCATGTTGTAAAGACATACATAGCCCAAGCTTGTCAGGGACTTGCTCTGTATCTCAGGTTGACCTCACAGTCATGATCCTAATGCCCACATCTCCAGAATGCCAAGGTTAAAGATGTGTGCTACTAATGCTGGTTCTAGAAATACTTTCAGTAAAAAATAAATTTTGAAAAAAATAAGTAGGTAAAAAGAGAAATGCTTTTTCAAAATGCTGGTAAAGTGTCAAGGAAGAGAGGGTTTGAAAATTACTAGATCCCCAGTTCATCTCAATGAACTATGATATCATTTACTGAAGTTTGAATTATTGGGGCCAAAGGAAGGTAACAAAATTATGGATGAGAACCAAGCTATCCATTTTGAACATTGAATTCAGAGAATCCTAGAGACATTTAAGTAGAGACGTTGAATAGGAATGAAGTTGACACAGTGATTCAGAATTCAAATCAAAGGTCAGTGCAGATACACATTTGAAAACCACCATCATATAAGTAATACTTAAAGCTAAATGTGTGATAGTGTCAGTAGAAATTGAGCCTACCTATTTGAAGAATATGTTTTCATTAACATTCAATATTTGACTTTCCTTATTCTTCATGCAGAAAGTACTGCTGACTTAGGGGGAAACAAAGCCCAGGCACCTGTATTTGTGTCTTTCTACCTCTAAGTCTATGTAGAAAATCCCACGTGAAGTGGCAAGAAAACTATAACATACTCGACAGTTTCTTGAATAGACACACTAAAATGCCTCTGCTTTCTGACAAGCCAGTACATTTTTCCTTATAACTCATACATAATTGAAAGCAGCAAAGAGCTTACTGTCATAAAGCTCATTTTATATGCTAGTAAAAGAACCTCTTGCACATGTTAGTGTTCATCATAAACAGCACACTGAACAAGAAATTTCATTAGATTTTAAATTAAGACAAATAAAGTACCATCATGGTATGCTTACTAATAAATTCAATTCAATTAAACAAATATTCATTGTGTGTCTAGCACATGCTATCACTGTCATAGAGATAAAGAGATGAAAAAATCAGAGATGCAGTATTTCATAACATAGTAGGGAAGGGCTTTAATTCAATAATTACATTGTCTAGTCTGTAATTAGATATTGAGATGGACGATCTCATAAAGGAGCAAGATGAACTGATAATTTAGCATGGGAAGTCTTGGAAGACCTCCAGGAGGACTCACGCTCACCCTTGATCCTGTAGATGTTTACAAAGCACTGGGGTCTTGAAGGTGGCAACTGAGGGATGGACACTGTCAGTCCCACAAAAGGAAGAAAAGCAAAGTGGTGTGGATGAAAACCTGAGAAAAATGAGAGGCAAAATTGTCATCAATCAGAGAGCATGAAAGGAGATACCTTGATAGAGAGAGCCAGTATAGGTTTAGAGAGACGTCTGGCACAAGGGAAATGTTCAGGGATCCACAGGGATGACCCCAACTAAAAATCTAGGCAGTGGTGGAGGGGCCTTTGATGCCCTTCCCCTATAATGAGATTGATGATTATATTGGTTGCCATACTAGAGCCTTTATCCAGTAGCTGACCTGAGAAAGTGGGAAATCATGGACCCCAGTCTGACACCTGGGGAACCAATATAGAACCAAACCAGGCCCCTGAAGAACTTTCAGCCAGTACTTGTTGGAAACAGAAGCAGTAACCCATAGCTAAGCATTTAGTCATACTCCTGGAATCCAGTTGTAGAGAGGGAGGAGGGATGAGCAAATCAGTCAAGACCTTGCTGGGGAAACTTACAGAACCAGCTGAACTGATCTAGTGAGAGCACATGGACCCCAGTCATAAAGCTGGGGAACCAGCATTGGACCAAACAAACCCTTTGAGTGCGGGTACCAGCTAGGAGACCTGGGAAGTCTATGGGACTTCTAACAGTGGAGCCAGTGTTTATCCCTAGTGTACAAATGGACTTTGCGAGCCCAATCCCCATGGAGGGATATTATTACAGCCCAGATACATGGAAGAGGGCCTAGGCCCTCCCAAAAATTATGTGACAGACTTTTATGACTCCCTGTGGAGGCCTCACTATCCATGAAGAGTGGGTGGGGGTTGAAATGCGGATCAGTGAGGGGCATGAGAGGATGGGAGGGCAAGGGAATGGGGGATTGATATGTAAAATAAGATTGTCTCTAAGATAATAATATTTTAAAAAGTGTCATCAATAATTTCCCTCTTCTTATTTAGCGATCTCAAAGATCTTTTGTTCAAATACAGAACTTTATAATTCCGAATTTTCAACCTGAAGTTACTGTCGATGGTGCTGCTACATAGCTGAAAGAAAAATGAGATGACCCAAACTTAGGTTCCCATGCCTGAACAAGCTTTGGGAGCACACACATGCTCATACTCATACATACACAGAAATTATTACCAAGATACAGTAAGTTGTATGTATCTGTCTCTTAAGACCCTTAAGCTGAGCAATGGAGATGGCTAACTGGGCTGGGCTTGGAACTCAGTTTCAGAATCCACATCAGAAAAATCACAACCACCTATAACCTCGGCTCAGGGGACCTGACATCATTATGACTTCCATGAGCACCCACACATAAATATAAATAATAAAAATACTTCTACAACAAATTGGCACAGGAGACCGATTTCTGAACATCATGCCAGTAGCACAGACACTGAGCTCTGCAATCAATAAATCGGACCTCCTGAAACTGAGAGCTTCTGTAAGGCAAAGGACATAGTCAGTAAGACAAAACGACCGCCCACAGAATGGGAATAGATCTTCACCAACCCCACATCTGACAGATGGCTGATTTCCAAAATATACAAGGAGCTCAAGAAGCTAGAAACCAAAACACCAAAACACCAAACAATGAAATTAAAAAGTGGGGTGCAGAACTAAATTGAGAATTCCCAACAGAGGAATCTGAAATGGCTGAAAGACACTTAAGAAAGTGCTCAAAATCCTTGGCCATCAGAGAAATGCAACTCAAAACAACTCTGTGATACCACCTCACAGCTGTCAGAATGGCTAAAAATCAAAAATACCAATGACAATCTATGCTGGAGAGGATGTGGAAAAGAAGGAACACTCCTCCATTGCTGGTAGGAGTGTGAACTTGTAAGACCACTTTTGAAACCAGTATGGTGGTTGCTCAGAAAAAAGGGAATCAATCTACCTCAAGATCCCGCCATTCCTCTCTGGGGTATATACTCAAATAGTGCATGTTCATACAACAAGGACATATTTCAACCATGTTCATAGCAGCATTGTTTGTAATAGCCAGAACCTGGAAGCAACCTAGATGCTCCTCAACTGAAGAATGGATAGAGAAAATATGGTATATTTATACAATGGAGTACTACTCACAGAAAAAAGCAATGGAATCTTAAAATTCGCAGGCAAATGGATGGAACTAGAAGAAACCATCCTAAGTGAGGTAACCCGGTCACAAAAAGACAAACGTGGTATGTACTCACTCATATATGAATTTTAGACATAGAGCAAAGGTTTACCAGCCTATAATCCTCTTCACCAAAGAAACTAGGAAACATGAAGGACTCTAAGGGATAAATAGACCCCAGGAATGGGAAGTGGCATGAACTCCTGAGCTAATTGGGAGCATGAGGGTAGGGGAGAGGGTGCTGCCACAATAAGAGCATGAGAAGAGGAGTAGAGGAGAGGAAATGGAGGAGCAGAAATATTGAGTAGGGGAAAGAATAGGGGAGAGAGAGCAGGATGAGAGATACCATAATAGAGGGAGCCACTATAGGTCCGAGAAGAGATCTGGAACTAGGGAGACCTACAAGGATGACACGATCTGACAATCCAGACAATGGAGGAGAGGATAACCTAAAAGCCCTTCCCCTCAAATAAGATTGATGACTACTCTTTATGCCATCCAGTGGCCCTCATCCAGTGGCTGATGGAAGCAGAGACAGACATCCACAGAAATACACTGAGCTGAAATCTGGAATTTATTTGAAGAGAGGGAGGAATGAAAATCAAAGGGGTCTGTACCAGGTTGGAGAAACCCACAGAAACAGTTGGCCTGAACAAGGGAGAGCACATCCACCCCAGATGCTACCTGGGAGGCCAGTACAAGACTGATCCAGCCCCCTGAACATGGATGCCAATAAGGAGGCCTCTGCACTCCAGGGAGCCTCTGGAAGTGGATTAGCATTTTTCCCTGGTGTATGAAGGGACTTTGAGAGCCCATCCTACTTGAAGGGATACACTCTGGCCCTGGACACATGGGGAAGGGCCCAGGCCCAGCACAGGAAGATTTGGTGGACTTTGCAGAGCCCCCATTGAGTGCCCTACCCTTCCTGGGGAGTGGTGGGTGGATGGGGTGGGGGGGTAGGTTGAGGGTTGGGGAGGAGGGATGGGGTGAGGGGAGGGAGAGGGAGAAGGGACTTACATGTGAAACAAGCTTGTTCCCTAACTTGAATTAATAAAAAAAAAAAGAGAGAGAAAAAAATACTTCTACAAAGAGCCTTCAGTATATTTTTCTAGGTGTGTGAAGATCAGTGAATTAGGATGGAAACTGCTAAATAGCCTCTCCATGACCACATCCACTGTGATGTTGTCAAACTTGGAACATACAAAATAAATGGAGAATTTTTAAAACTGTTCACAACCAGAACTTCTTTGGAATAATAGAATGGAATCTCGGTAGGAAAAACACAGTGATGGGTATTTATATATTGTTTGTTTGCTTGTTTTTTTCGAGACAGGGTTTCTCTGTGGCTTTGGAGGCTGTCCTGGAACTAGCTATTGTAGACCAGGCTGGCCTCGAACTCACAGAGACCCACCTGGCTCTGCCTCCCGAGTGCTGGGATCAAAGGCATACGCCACCACCTCCCAGCAGTGATGGGTATTTTTACAAGGATCTCGAGGTAATTCTAAGAAGCATTCAATGGCCACCAAAGAGTATCTAAATCCCAATATAGAAATATTATCTATTTTACATGCAAAATGAATTATCAGTAAAGTTATTTCTAAGGTACTTATAGTAGTAACACATATATCAACATTTCCGAATGACACTTAAGTAAGAGTATGTGTATGCAATCATTCAGAAGTAAGAAATATATGTTATAATATGAATAATAAAGTAATAATTATTTTAAGTACCTGTTTGCATTCTAGTGGAAGAAAGAAAGAAAGAAAGAAAGAAAGAAAGAAAGAAAGAAAGAAAGAAAGAAAGGAAGGAAGGAAGGAAGAAATGTTATAGATTATGTCCAGATGGGAGGAAGATCTGAGAGGAATTGGGGGAGAGAAAAATCTTAATCAGAATATATTGTACTAAGCTATTGTGAAGGGTATTATTTCCCTGATTTATTTCTCAGACTGTTTGTCATTTGTATGTATGAGGGTTACCAATTTCTTAAAGTTAATCTTGTATCCAGCACTTCACTGAAGATGTTTATCAGCTGTAGGGGTTCTCTGGTGGAATTTTGGGGTCACTCACATGTACTATCATATCATCTGTGAATCATGATACTTTGACTCCTTCCTTTCCAACTTGTATTGCCTTGATCTCCTTTAGTCATCTTATTACTCTAGATAGAACTCCAAGTAATGTATTGAATGGATATCGAGAGAGTGGAAAGCCAAGTGAGGTAACTCAGACCCATAAAAGCTTCCTTATAAGTGGAATTAGCTGTAAAGCAAAGGATAATAATGTTACAATCCACAGACACAGACAGGCTGTTACAAGGAGGGCTCAAAAGGGGACATATGGATCTCCCTGGGAAGGGGAAAGATAATAAACTTCATAGGTAGACTAGGAATGGGTGGAAATGGGAACAGGGAGGGTCAGGTGGAGTACTGGAGGGAGAGAGCACCTGGAGAGATGACTGGAGCTGGGGGATATTTGGGGACAAGGTAGAAACTTAGTGCAGTGGAAACTCCCAGAAATCCATGAGAGTGACCCTAGCAAGGATTTCTAGTAATGGAGGATATGGAGTCTCAACTGCTCATTTTTCTATGGCCAGGCAAAGCTTCAATGGAGGGGTTGGGACACCAACCTATCCACAAAACCTTCTACCTACAATGTGTCCTGCCTGAAAGATGTGCTGGGGGTAAAAGTGGAGGAGGCAGGTAGAGTTCAAAGTTAGCTAGAAGTGTTACACAGAGAAATTCTGTCTCAAAAGCAAAACAACAACACACACAAAAAAAAGATGTGCTGGGGTAAAGGTGGTGGCGAGATTGTGGAATTGGCCAACCAATGCCTGGTCCAACTTGAGACCCACCACATGAGAGGGAGCCCTATCTGCAGGTCCAGGAATCAGAGTCTGAATAGCTGAGAGACCTAGGATAAAACCAAACGATGAGAAAAGAAGTCAATGAAATATTCCTAATAATACTTGGATGTACTTGTAGACAGGAGCCTGACCTAATCACCATTGAAGAGGCTTTACCCCACAATTTATGGTAGCAGATTCAGAGATCCACAGCCACATGTCAGGTAAAGCTTGGGGAATCCTGCAGAAGAGGGTAAGGAAGGATTATGAGAGCCAGACAGGTCAAGGACACCAAAAGAATACTCATAGAATCAACTAACCAGGACTCATAAGAGCTCATAGAGATTGAGCTAACAATAAAGGAGCCTTATGGGCCTGACCTATGTCCTCTGCATATATGTTATGGTTGTGTAACTTGGTGTTCCTGTAGCACTACTAACAGTGGGAATAGGACTAATAAGGTTCTTCCTATGTGTCTGGGCAAAAGAAAACCAGGTGTCAAGGAGAGAGATAAACATAAAGGCACAAACCTGGTTGTTGTTAACACAAATGTGGAAAATATAGGTTGAATGGAATGCTGCCATCCAGGTCAAGATCTTTTCCTAGAAGGAATGCCTCATTCATAGAGGAGTCATTTATCTTTCTTTAGCAAAGGGTAGCAAGAAAGAAGTATCTTCAAATATCTTTTGAATGTGCATTTGTCCTGATTACTGAGGTTTGAATTCCACCCACTGTCATGAAAACATGCAACATCTTAAAATTTTAATTAAATTACAAAAACATTTAATCTAGGGATCATTGAAAATAAAATGAGAATAGGGTAACTTCTTAGCTAGGAAATTATACCACTGTATATTGGTATGTGACTCAGAAACTTCTCCTATGTAATTGTAAACACCCTCAACAATTAACAAGGGAATTTTTCTGGTATATGATACAATTATTTGGCATTATTTTTCAGTGACTTTATTTTTGTTCTTAGCATTTCCTTTCCCCAAACAGCACTTATAAAGGCTCTTCATGCTTAGTCTTCACAGCCACATAGCCAGTGGCTGGGTTTCTGGAAGAGCAAGTGACACAATAACCTAAGTAGAGGCATCCTTTACCGTCTCTATCCTAGTTTCAAGGTACTGTGTCAACATACAAAACTGAATGATAAACTCAGTAAACAAATGTGTCAAATGGGTCTATAAACTAGTAGGCAAACAGAATGAGTCTATACATTAACATGATGCCATCCCAATTACATGTTTAGAAAGGTTGTGAATATCCATGAAGAACAGTGATGACTTCCTCAGTGGCTCATCCTGGTCTTTCTATAACAGCCCATTGACTACTTATAAGGAGGAATTAATGTAATGAGCAACCTATTGTAATGAAATTTTATCATCATCTAACTAACATTCTGGTTTCATTAAAATTATTTTAAAATTTTAATTCCTTGTGATTGATTCTAGTTTCTTTATGAATTGAGTCTGCAAAATAAATGAATAAGTCATGCAGTGGAAGAAATAGTGAATATATGATGATAAAAAGTCTCAAGCAGGGACATATCACCATTCTAAGATGGGTGAATGTAATTGCAGTGGCAAAAACAATCAAAGTAATTTTACTAATAATTATTTCAATAACTTATTTGACTCCAAGAATAGAGATTAGATAGAATGGTACTGTGTGAAATCGTGTGTGTGTGTGTGTGTGTGTGTGTGTGTGTGTGTGTGTGTGTGTGTGTGTGTTTGTGTGAGCATTCTGGTATGTAAGTATGCACATACTTGAATATATATTCAAGTATATATTCAAGTGTATATTCAAGTATATATGGTTTGGAAACCAGCGACTTACATCTTCCCTCACTCTTCCCTGTGTGTTTTGAAAGAGGATTTTCACTGAACCTGAAGCATGATGATTTGGCAAAGCCAGGTGGCTAGCAAGATCCAGGAATATTCTTGTCTCTGCTCTGCAGTGCTTGTGTTATAGGCATGTGCCACCATGACTTGCATTCTACTTGAGTGCTGGGGATCTGAACTGAAGACCTCATGCTTGCACAAACAAGAACTTTAACAATTGAGCCATCTCTCAAGGCCCTATACTCATGTTTTAGATAAGCATAATAAACCTTGTAATTATAGCTATGTAGAAATAATGTCCTAGTTTTATGAAGAATCAAAACCTGGAAAACACAGGTTCATAAAAGCAGCCTGAAATTCAAACCAAACATACAAATTCAGGGAGAAAAAATAATGTCATAGCAAAAACTTCATGCATTGAGCAAAGACCAAAATAAGTGAACGGAGGCAAAACCAATCACTAAAGGTTCCTGAGTCACTCCTCCACTGCACAGCAAATGGAACTATTAGCCTAGGGCATGGGTAAGTCCATTTCAAAAGAGCACTGGGTCAGGGGCTACTGTGCTGTCCTCCTTGCCAGGCTTCTCATTTATCAGCCCAGTCTCATCAACAAGGACCCAAATGCATTAAAACAAGAAAAGGCAAACCTGGGTGACTGCATGTAAATGACTGAAATTCAGGCCTCATGTTTTATTTATCAAGGTTCAAGTGATAAAAATTTAAGGGCAATGTCAAGTGAGGCAGATAGATGGTTTTAAAATCCTTGGGCATTGCTGCTGTCTCTATGTCCCCTGCTTCCTTGAGCAGTGTCATTTAACCTCCAAATTCCACTTTTCATAATAGGAGTCCAATTTATTTCCTCGGTATGACTTACAGGAGAAATAGTAAAAATGATTAAATAGGAGTTTTCAAAAATAATGTGTTAGTAAGTGCTTGCACCATACACACAATCAGCAAGTATACAAGATTCAGATTTTTAGGCGAACAAGGAGCTATTTAAAATGTAAGGCACCAGCTGTGTGTAGTAAGCAATCTTTATTGTCAACTTGTTTGAAGGATATCCTACCCAGAATAATAAATCACGTCTCTCATTTGCCTTTGAGATGGTACCAGGAACATTTCAGAAGGAAGATCCATCTAAACATTGCATAACCATAGCCAGGGTCTCAGAACATAAGAGTTGGCATACCTTTTGACTTGGTCTGTTTCTGGTTCCTCTAATGTCAGCTGCTAAGTTCAGCTAAGGCCTTGCCACCATGACTAAATGAGACCTCTGATTCTGGGACTAAAAGAAAACTTTCCTCCCTTGTGCTCAGGTATTTCATTGTTACAATAAAAACCAGAGTACAAGGAGATTGGAAAAAAACCCTGAAACCAAACTAGTGTAACAAAACTGCTAAGAGCTACCCATCCCCTGTGATTGTAATTGTAATCAACAAAAATTTCACAAAGTGAATGACACTACAGTATTTTTATTGATTATGGATACCTGCCCAGAAGTTACTCATTTCACTGCATAATTCTGAATCATTCTACATATGGGAAAATAGCTATCTTCCTGCATGCTATCTGGAAGCAGTGGGTCTTAAACACAGTCAGTGGGAAATCTATGAAGCAGCTCTCAAGACCTCATGCTTGCACAGGTGTTGAAGTTATATATAAAGGAAGAAATGCTACAATGAAACTGTGATAAGAAAAAAAAATGGTACCAGACATGACAACAACAAAGAGAAATTCCAGGACTCCTTAATGAAGGGCAGCCTGAACACCAGGCAGCCCTTTTTTTTTTTTTTTGTTTAGTGGCAGTGTGTCACACGGTGACACTTGACTACCCAGCTACATGCTTATGAAGGGCTCCCCAAGGAACACCTCAGCACTAGAGGCAGACTGCAGGTTCTGAAGACATAGATTCATGCTTCCCCAATTGTGTCTTCCACTTGGTTGGCTCTGGAGGACCACTCTGCACCCATGCTTGACAGCAGCCACCTTCTTCCCAGCCCCATCAAATAAATGTTTAGGTCCTTTTTGGTTCAGTCTACACCAGATATGTGACATAAGGGTGAATCTGGAAGACAATTCTTAGGGTCATTTACTGTGTGATGGCTTCACAGATTTGCTAAAAGGAAAAGGAATTTAAATTTCTGATATTTTCCAGAGACTTTGCCTTTTCTTTTTTCTTTTTCTCTATTTATTTGTTTGTTTGTATAGTGTGTATGTGTGTGTGTGTGTGTGTGTGTGTGTGTGTGTTTGGAGATAGAGACTGGCTTCTAACTTACTCTGTACATAGACAAGGATACCCTTATGCTCATGTTTCTCACATAACAAGATTTGAGACATGCTCTACTATGCTAAGGAGTGCTTTTGAAGGTAGCAGAGGCCAGAGCTCTTTTATGGTCTTGATATACCTTTAGTTATCCAGTACTTGTATATGGCCTTTTGCTCTTCTACCATATCATTCCATTTTCCTCTCTTAAAATACACAGTCTTTGGTCTAGCTTGATGATCCTGACAACTAACAGCTAAAGTGCAATGTAAATACATGTTTATTTATTGCAAAGACTCAGCGTTCAAGAGGTTTTAAAGCCACAGCTAAAACCTGAACTGAATTGGAATCCAGTTGCAGAGGAGGACTGATGAGCAAAGGTGTCAAGACCAGGCTAGTGAAACCCACAGAAACAGCTGACCTGAACAAGAGGGAGCTCTTGGACCCCAGGCTGATCACTGGGAAACAGCATGGAACTGATCCAGACCCCCCTGAATGTGGGTGTCAGTTAGGAGGCCTCAGAAATATATGGTGCCTCTTGTAGTAGATCAGTACTTATCCCTAGCATACGAATGGACTTTGGGAGACCATCCCACATGGAGGGATACTCCCTGAGCCTAGACACCCTGGGGAGTGTCCCAAAGCATGTGACAGACCCTGAAGACACCCTCATGGAAGGTGTCTCTTCCTGGGGAGCAGAAATGGTATGGGAAAGGTAGGGTGTTAGTGGGGGCAAGGGAGGAGGGGAGGGAGAGGGAACGGGGATTGACATGTTAAACAATCTTGCTTATGATTTAAATAAAAAATTAAAAATAGATAAAAGATGTTTTAAAGCTTTAGCATCTGAGGGAAGATCACATTTTTGAATATAAGAATCACTCTTTCTTATAGCATTCCTCTAAGGAATAATTTGTCATCAAGCCTCTGCATCCCTAAAGTAATAGCCACCAAGACAAATGGGGATATGTGCATCAAAATTGTCCAAAGGACACCATATTTTGTCAGGAGAAACAAGTTAACACATACTGTTCAATATGGTGGGTCTAGTTAAGAAAATTGGTGTTCATAATTTCTGATAATACAGGAGGCATGGAAAAGCAGAACAACTTAAGGATCACTGACTTCCAGCCAACCATGTCCAGGAAGACCTGCTCCTAGAACAAAGGGCTTAAGGATGATGAGTGAGGAGCCACCCCTTTCATTGGTCTGATCAGTGCTGACAGACAAAGCTATGCAGATTATTCAGTGAGGTTCTGGGAGTTCAGATGAATTCTGGGTTTCCTTTAAGGCATTCCCTAAGAGAGATGATAAACAGTGACCAAGAGGGCTGTATTTTCAAAGTGTTTATCCCATGAGGGCTTCCTGCTTCCAGTAGCCATATGTTCTTTCATATCTTTATGAAAATAGACGTCCTGTTAGTAGAGAGAATGTGCCTGTGTTCATGTAAATGTGAACTCTGAGCTGGAAAAGCTGCTGCATTACCATGACAAAGCTGACACTACTGTGACATCTAGGACTGTGACAACCACAGCGATGAGCAATCACACCCCCCTTGCCCTTCAAGTGTCAAAATGAGTCAGTGCAACTAGATGCCATTGTCCGAATCATCTGGCTCAGCCTTCAGGCCCAGTCCTCCAGGAGGAAATCATGACGGTACAGTGAGCACTTCCAGTGGCAGTCTGCTAGTCTCCATTTGGATTAATTATGTTTGTAGGAGAGGCTTCACCTTGCCAGTGAACTCTATCAAAACAGCTCATAAGGCTGTCCACATTATTATTGCTTGTCTCTTTTGTTCATTCTTTAGCTTGACTTGAGACGTACCCAGCAGGGGTATTATAAGCTGACATTTCCAGAAGGCCACCATAGCTTTTAAAGCAACTGAATCCAACACTGCTGGGAACCAGCCTCTGAATCCCATGCTGAGCACACTTGCTTGCTCATTACTGATGGAGTTGTGTCTTGATAAGATAAGCCTTGCATCAATTCAAAATATCCTTAAATCAACAATTCAGTTAAGACACATAACCTACTGAATATCCTGCCTTAGCTACCACAGCATTCAGCAGGATTTTGAAAATGCTCTCCTGAAAGCCAAGGCTCACTGTACTCTGCAGCACTGTGCAAAGGAGCAGACTAGGTCTGGTTTTGTTTTGTTTATGACAATTCTAAACTCAAGATTTAGTGTCTCCTGAATGTTTACTATTTTCACACCACCATAAAACTGGAAAATCCTCATCAAAAGTCAGGGACTGTCTGAACACAGAAGCTGTCATCATAATCTGACAATGCATCCAGATTCTTTGTCTCCCCTAAGGACACCTCTCTGGCTGTAAATGAATCATGGGTTGAAAGGGAATCAGAAATGATGAGGAAAAGCTTTTGGAACCTTTGTCTTTATGGAAACAGTTGTGCATCCTAAGTATAGATGCCAAGAGGAGAGTGCTGGGCTGCCCACTCTGGGGTTCCAAGTTAATCTTAATCATTCTTTAAAAGAATGAGCCCTGAAGGAAAGTAAAATTGCACTTGCCAGTCATATAGCAAGTTGTCAAGAAGGAGATAATCATGTTTACAAAGTAAGACACATCTGGGACAGCAACATCACTCAGGGGGCAAAGACACTTGCAGCTGAGTCTGATAGCCTAAGCTTGATATCAGAGGGAAAGAACTGACTACTCCAAGTGATCCTCTAATCTTACACATGTGCCATGGCAACATACAAATGTGTGCATGTTTGCATTCACACATATACAAGAATAAATATAAAATAAAGCAAGACACACACGTCACCCTTGTAGATCTCTGGACATTTCCCTAGTACCAGAATTCTCTTTAAACCTGTAATAGCTCCCTCTATTATGGAATATCTTTTCTTGCTCTCCTCTGTTCTTCACCTGACTAAATCTTCCTGCTATCTCATATCCTCCTCTCCCATCTTCTTCTCCCCTTCTTTTTGTTCTAGCTCCCTCTCCCCTTTCCCCAGGCTCCCAATTAGCTCAGTAGATCCTGTCCCTTTCCCCTTCTCTGGGGCACAATGCATGTTTTTCTTAGGGTCCTCCTTATTTCCTAGTATCTCTGGCTGTGTGGATTACTTCTCTTTTCTTAAGAATATTTGCTTTGGGGACAGTCATGATGGCTCGGTAAGCATGAGGCTCTGAGTTAGAACCTCAGAATCTACTTGATGGAAAGAAAGTATAGACTTCCACAAGCTGTCCTCTGACCTCCATATGCCCACCACAGTACACACACACACACACACACACACCACCACCACAGTACACACCACACACACACACACACACACACACACACACACACACACACACACACAGAGAGAGAGAGAGAGAGAGAGAGAGAGAGTAAATAATAAATGTAAAAGTTTTCAAAAGTTTATTTACTGTATAAAACTGGTTATCTGCGTCTGCCATGGACCATGTCTGGGTCCATGATCCTATGCAGATGGGATCTCTGATGCCAGCAAAAGTCACAGGGAAGATCAGGATCAGGGCTGCAACCTGTGGCCTTGTTGGTATCTTGAGGCTAAACTGCCACCAGAGCCATCCTGATCTGAGTGGCCTCTGCTTCCACCCAGAGCTTCGATGTTAGGCTCAAGCTGCAGTCTAGGGCCATAACTGGGTCAGTTGTCTTCCTGCATCTGGGGTCTTGGTTGATGTCCATTGCCCATGTCACCTAAGGGGACCATAGGAATCACACATTATGAAATCAGAAGGCCATGCTGAACCACCAGCCACAACCTTCACTGGCCCCTGGGAAGGGTGGCCCTGCCCCTTGCTGGACACTGCAGCAACAGAGATGGTCTCAACCCTCATGGGAGAACTCTCCGACCACCCTGGAGAGAGATGTCACCACCCCTCACCACTGGCAAAGGAGATAACCATGATGATATAGGCATAGGGGAGCTGGCTCTACCCTTCACCTGAGGTATGGACTGACCAGCTCAGCTACTACCCAGGCCTACATCCAGGCTTTGGGTTGGCCCACCCTAACATCTACCCCATCTAGGACCTGCTGGAGCTGGTAATGGGACTGGTACTGTAGAACAATACGTGCAAGATCTCCATGACTAGGGGCAGTTGGAAGAAGGATATGTGAGAGAGGATGCAGTGATGATGGTGTACCAGACACCAGAGACCTTGAGCCAGACCCATGGTAATGGACAGTTGTAAGTAAATCTGATTAGACAAAAGAGTATACCTTGTGACACACCAAAGCTCCTAATGTCATCAGGATGAATGAAGAGGTGTTGGAGAGGCAGGAAAGATAGAGAAGCAAAGGGGTTTTTGTTTTGTTTCTGTTTATTTGTTCTGCTAATTTGCTTTTGGTTTGGGTGTTTTTAAATTTTCTTTTTGGGGGCATTTCAGGGGTGAAGTGAGCATACGGGAGGAGTAGAATTAGGGGGCATGATGTGAAATTTCCAAAGAATCAATGAAGAAATTATGTTGAATTAAAAAAAAAATCTGGCCAGGCAGCAGTGGTGTACACATTTAATCCCAGCACTCAGAGAGGCAGAGACAGCTGGATCTCTGAATTCAAAGCCAGAGTGAGTTCCAGAAAAGTTAGAGCTACAAAGAGAACCCCGTCTCAACAAATCAAACAACAACAACAACAAAAACCCAAAACAACCTAGTTGTTCTGTATTCTTTCATCATCCTGGTTTTAAGGACTACCTTTCTTAAGAACTTGGGAATTGTTCTTTGCATATGCAATCATCAAGAAAGACAGAACTATTATCTCTCATCACTCTGAGCATGAAGGAATCTAATATTTGTGGGCACTATGATATTGGTTATAAACCTAGTCCTTAAATGCAGGTAAGAGTTTTCCCTTTCTTTTAAGTAAGGTCAACTAAGAAATACAGATGGCCAACCAACTCCCACCACACACACACATACACACACACACACACACACACACACACACAGAGAGAGAGAGAGAGAGAGAGAGAGAGAGAGAGAGAGTGAAAGAGAGAGAGAGAGAGCTCTGAAAAATTATTATACCATTTGCTTTAGTGGAATTGAACTCAGATTGTGTTCTTTAATCTTAAAAAAAACTTCTCCATCTGTTTAACACGGTCTGATACACTTTTGCTTAGCAACTATGTATTTTCTTATAGTGTAGGTCATAAGAGAAATTTTGGCTGACAGATGAAATCAGCTGTGTTCTTCTTTCATTAGTGCCAGTACCAGTAACGAGGGCTAATTTGGATTTTCAGTCCTTTTGCATCCTTTCTCTGTCAACAAATTGTGGTCTCTTATTTGCAGCAGCTGAAGAGTAACCACTATTATAGTAATGTTATCTGTCAGCTTCTGCAACAGTTTACAACATCAGTGAAACTGGGGCCTTAACTGGGGATGGTGAGCCACTGTGTACACTCATCATGTTGGTTTGACTTGTTCTTCCTATATTGTCTTTTTTTGTCTATCTTTTTTGTGTTTTGTATCATATTGTTTTGGTTGTGTTTTTATCATCTTCATGCACTGAGCCCAATATGAGTGCAAAATGCCTAAAATAAGGTGCTCATCCAAATTCTGTAACCACGCAGCTTAGTAGCAAGTTTTGTGGCCAGGTAGCTGATCATGGTGTCTCTGAAACTGAAGAGGAGCACCAGCCTCTAAAGTTCTTCTCAGCCTACGAAAAAAGAAGAGCTCTGTTTCTGGTCAAGAGAAGCATGTATTAAAATTATTACATCTGAGGAATCATGCTCTTGACCAGATTTACAGATATGAACTAGGCTACAGGCCCAAATCTAATTCTTATCATGGTAATTGTGTATTTCCAAAATGGAAATAATCAAGCTTTTGGAAGACTGCTGAACATGATAAAGAAATGTTGAGACTGGACATGGTACACCATTGATGGTAGGAGTTAAAGGAAGTCTGAGGTCATTGCAATTTGGCCTGGGATCTATCCCACAAACTATCTCTGAGTCCCAGAGTTTACCCTCTGGGTAATTTCCTAGGGCCAAGGATGTGATTGGAACAAATATGAACAAAAAACTGGCAGAATTCCAACTCGGTTTCCTGACTTAGGAAGAGAAGGACATTATTCGAAGAAAGGCTATGAGGAACACACTAGTACTGCCCAAATAGTAAACCACAGGAAACATTGTATTCTGGAGGTGTTGACAAGGTCATTGCTATTAGTAAGAACTTGAAAAATACAATGGAAGTGATTCCTACCCATTCTCTTTAATTTGTGTCCTTGGCCTACAAGGAAGACAGATGGATTTTGGAGAACAACGGTGGATTTAATAAATTTAACCAGATGGTGATTCCAACTCCAATTGCTCTTTCAGATGTAATTTTGTTATGAGAAGAAACCAACATATGGTAAGGACTCATGATCTGACAACTTCTTTTTGTTCTGTACCTGTTAATAAAGTCCATTGTAAGCAGCTAACTTTCTACTTTCTAAGCCATCATTGTATCGGCAGTATTCTACCTCAGGGTTGTATTGATTTTTCCATCTTTTTGTCATAATCATTTTATTTACAGCATTTAGCTGATTGGTAGGATGAACTTATAGCAGAAGTAGTCAAGGCTTTTTATACGAATTGTAGACGAAACCTAGGTTATAAATTCCACCAAAACTCAGGAACAAGAAGTTCATTAATTTTCTGATGATTCAGTGACCTGGAACAAGTCTAGGTATCCTTTCCAAAACAAAGGACAAGCTGCTGCATATGTGCCCCTCCCATTACCAAAGAAAGCTACTTGGACTTCTTTGAATATTAAATGCAATATACGTCTTGTTTGGACATGCTTCTCTGATCATTTATCCAGTAAGTTTTAAGGCTTTCAGTTTTGGTGAGGGTCCAAAACAAAAGAGTCTCGATACAGAGTATCGAGAAAAACAATTTTTGTACCTTCATTAACTTCTTGCTAAGTACATACATCTTAAGCCCAACACCTGGGAGATAGAGGCATAATGACCATGATTCAAAAAGACAAAGGAAGGATGAAAGAAATAGTAAAAAGAATGAATGAAACAGAGAAAGAGAGAGAAGTGGGCAAACAACTTGCCTTTGAAAGTAGCCTCAGTAGGAATCTAATGTCAAACTATGACTACCAAAGTACTCTATGAATTGAAATATCCATCTGGCTCTTATCTAACCAACCAACCCACAATATGAAAAAAGTAGATCATTCTGTCATCAAATAAAAACAATAGATATAAGAATGAGTTTGACTCAGTCCTGAGTAGACAAGAAAATTTTCTCAACAAGTACAGTTTTTTTTTTCCATCTAAACATTTACCAACAATTTCCCAGAGTGTTAACTGAAGAAGGAAAATTGATCTGGTGTGAAAATGGTTCTGTGTATTATACTAGCCCTATGTAAATATGGATAGATGTAATATTATAGTCACTTTCTGGTACACATATGAAGGATAGGTGTTGCATAGCTATTCCCTCTGAATTTAAAATTTCCTATAGGAGGAAGGAATGAGCTTCATAAGACTTTGAAAGTAACAAAACATAAAAGATTCAAGAAATTCCTGAAACCAAAAGCATGCATGAGAACCCTCCCTACAGTTATTGAAACAATAACAATTGCTGGAAAAGATTATTCAAGGGCCAAATTGTCTGGCAGTTATACAAGGAACTCCACAGATACATATGTTGTGAGTCAACCCTCATGCTAGAATGGGCTTTTTGATGATATAGTTATCTCCATGTCATCCACACTCCTGTAAGTAATCCTTCACCAATACTCTTGTAACCTCATATAACTCACAGGCTCACTGAGATAGAGTAGAGTGAAATAATTTTTCTAGTCTTTCATCAGTCCCCTTCTGAGGATAAACAAACATTTGTATATATCTCCCCAGAAAAAGTCACTCAACAGTCGTGGTAAAAGAAAACTCACCTGATGGTAAGACGGTTAAAACGTTCATGTTTGTTACAGCCATGCTTCTGAAGAGGGATTTCATATTACAGTAAATGAAGTAAGGCAATTCACTAGTGTCCACGGAATTCATGCATCACCCATATGTCCATCACCTGGAAGCAAGTAGTCTAGTAGAATTGTCTTTTAAACTTTCATACAATATGCCAACTGAGTAGACATACTTCAAGGACTTGAGGTTTACACCACAAATGTTCTTCAACCCAGAAAATGATCAACCAGAAAAAAAAAAATCAGTTGTTTCTCCTAAACGGAAAATCCATGTATCCTATAATCAAGAGTAGAAGACAAAGTGGCTCCTTTTACCATTGCTCCACATCATCTGGAAAATCTTGTTCCCACTTGTAAAACATAGGATTTAGTGTTCTAAAAGGACATTTTTCCAAGGAAGTACAGCTTCTACCAGACAACACAGTAAAGATCTCACTACATTTAAATTTTCATCTGGATACATGAGCTCCTCATTCTGTGAAATAAAGTTTTAAAAGATGGTATATTGCAAAGGTGATTATCATCCAGAAGAAATTAAGTAACTAATACACAGTAACTAATAAATATTCTGCAGTTCAGAATACATGTGCATTTGCACACACACACACATACACACACACACACACACACACACACACACACACACACACACACAAACTTTTCTTCTCATTTGTTTTCATTACCCAGCAAAAGAAAGAAGTATTGGTAGCAAGTGTTCCAGATTTCATATCTGTTGCTATGATGAAATACCATGGCCAAAGCAACTTTAGAGGAACAGGGTTTATACAGCTTACGGGTTACAGTGCATCATCCGAGTAACCTGGCTTCCTGTTCATCATCAAGGGAAGCCAAGGCAGGGACTCATGACAGGAGCTTGAAACAGAAACCATGGAGGAACACTGCTGACTTGATTGCTCCATTGGCTTGCTTAGCCACCATTCTTTCACAGCCCAGGACCATGCTCCTAGGTCCCTGAGTGACCTAGATCCTTCCATATCAATTACCAATCAAGAAAATGCCACACAGACATGCACACAGTTCAGGACCACTCGAGAAATGCCTCAATGGGGGTTCCTCTTTCCAGGTGTGTCAAATTGAGAACTGACAATTATGACAGCAAGTTACTTTAAATATCTCCTCTTAAGTTATAGCGTATCAGAGAGGAGATTTGATTCCACTAAATTGTAAAACTTAGAGTCTGGCAGAGTTTCACTGTGGCCATTTACCTGAACCTCCCAGGGTATCCTTATCCTCATGGTTAGAACAGGATGCCCACATAGGATGCATGAGGTTTCACAAGCAGAATCAGAGCAGGAACTGTATCCCAAGGGCAGCTGTTGTCATTCACCTCTGTTGGTTGCCTGCCTGTGGTCAGTGATCTGGAATGATCTGCCTCACCTGGCAGGTATGTGTTAGCAAAGGGGCTTAGTGCCTCGTCTTCCACTGTGGCTTTTTATGTCTCTCTAGTTCCCAGCCCAGGGCTTATTTCACTCCACAGCTAAGTTACCAGATACCAGCCCCATCCTCTCTCTTTCCCACCCTGTCCTTTTATTTTTGGAGACAATGTTTCTCTGTGTATCCTGGTTGCCCTGGAATTCACTGTGTAAAGCAGGCTGGCCTCACCCTGCTGCTTTCTCATTCCTTTTCTTTTATAAACAAAAGAAAGTGGCAGTTTGTGATAGTACATTTGTGTGCAGACAGAAGAATTTTGTTCCTCTTGAGAAAAGGGGGAAATCTCAGAGAGGGGAAACTTTTGAGACAGGTGAAAGAATCTAGATGAAGTATGCAATTGAGATTTTACTTCTAGACAACATGAAACACTAATAGTGAATACAAAGATACTGATGATTACATAAGGCCCAAGAAGACAGGGTCAAGGAAAAAGAACAGCAGAAAATGATGTTCTCATTAAACACACACACAAAAAAAATTGGCCATATAAAGGATGTTAGGTAATGGATATGCTAATTAGCTTGGTTGGGAGAGTAGCAATATATACGCTGTGCAATGTGGATTTGTATAAAGTGAATATGCTCACACTTTGTTTGCCAGTTATAACCAATAAAGATAGAATTTTTCTCAAAAAGGGGAGGGGAGATACTGTACACAAAGGAAGGTAGCACTTCTCTCAAGACAAAGCCACCAGTGCCAGGACAGTTTGGTGAGATTGGACTGGTAGAATGTGAGATCAGAACACAGGGGCACTTCCTTGATTGGAAATACTTTGCTAATAACTCTTAAGTACAAGGTCAGACATGGTGTCAAGCTTCTTAAACATATACAGGCATAGCTAGGACCAAATCCATGGCTTTGACTCTTGGCTCTACCCGGTTAGGCTTTCCAGCATGGTGTAGATAAGGTTCATTTCCGGTTCTGGGAGCCATGCTCACTGCCCCAACCCTAGGAAGCAGTACTAAGTAGCCTGCAGCTGTGCTGTTAGGCCATGGCTGTGTTCTCAGGCCCACAGACAGTGGCTTGGAGAAGCCTCTTTGTACTGAGGCCCATGAAAGACCATGGGAATCTGCCATGCATCACATGGGTAGGCTCTTAAGCCGGTGGCTGTTCTCTGAAGTCCACAGCTCAAGTCCAAAGGCAGCAGATGAGAAAACCTCGTTGTACTGCCATGGCCAGTAGGAGAGAATAGGAAGCGCAGTGTGGCTCCATTTTTGTGTGTTTAGAACCCTTTTAAAGCGTTTTTAGGTCTTATGTGCATCCATGCCTGATGGTGGATTCCATTTGTGACTGGAAGTTTCCCTCCCACCCACCAGTTCCTGAATAAACAGAGACTTAATATTAATTTTAATTGTTTGGCCAATGGCTCAAGCATGTTACTGGCTAGTTCTTACAACTAATTTATTTTTACTAATCTGTGTATCACCATGTGGCTGCGGCTTACAAGTAATGTTTGGAGGTCTTTCTCCTTTGGTGGCTGGATGGCATCTCTCTGACTCCACTTTCTTTCTCTCTGTATCTCTATTTGGATTTCCTGACTAGCTATACTCTGTCCTGCTATAGGCCAAAACATCTTTACTCATCAACCAATAAAAACAACACATATTTGCAGCATATAACCCACATCAGGACCCTTTCTCACATTCATGCCTTTTGGTTTGTTTTATGACTTTCTTATTGTGGCAGATGTTATACATCTTTGCTACGAAATACAGAAAAGGCTAGCTAGAACTCAGCTGGAATCTTCCTGCCTACTGTCTAGATTTCACTGTATCATGAGGTTCTATACAACTTGTTGGGGGACAAGGCATCTATAACTTTTCTAGTTGTGAACCCTAACATCTTCAATATCATCCTGCCAAACAAGATGTCCCTCACAGTAGGGCCAGCACTGCTTTGAAAATAACCAATTTTTTTCTGATTATTTTCCGGCCTGATCCACAGGAAGGAATACATAGTTAAGACTAAAACTAATCAAAACCCCATTGCTATGGATATTATAGACCTTAAGTTGACCTCACTACTATGCCTTAACTAATTGACATGTCATTAAAATTATGTACAAATGTTTATGTTTATACCCATAGGCAAATGTTGCTTTCATTTGAATCAGAGAAGCTTCTCTTTGCAGGGAACAGCATGAGTGCAGAGACTCATAACTGTGTAAGATACTCTGAGTAAATGAAAGTTTAGTGCTCAGCCTTAAGCAGGACCTACATATCATATTTTGTAAGATTTTAGGATCACTGAAAAATAACAAGTGAAAATCACATGAGAGCTTCGAGATAGGAAGTACCATCTACAAGGCTTGGCAGAGCCATTGTAATCATGGTCTCACAGCAGCCATGGTTGCTTACACTGGTTCTGGACAAAACTGGGCTTGTTAACAACCAGTTATAGATTGAGGAGGTACTCATGGAATCCTAGCACTTCATGCTGAACTTCTGGAGACCAATGGACACTAAGGAATGGACAGTCCTTGCCTTCAGGTATGTACTCACTGGTGAACCCAGACATCTCCAATATAATTCCAAACTACAGACACCCCAGATTAAAATACAACAATCATAAAACCCACTTTCCACTTCTACGTCAGCAGAGGAGAAATAACATTTTCTATTCATTATGAAAAAATAGTAGAACTCTTAAGGGAAGCTTGTATTTTGATCTTCAGGTCTCTGGAGCACACACAGAGCCTTCTAAGGAAGCATGAGAGACCTAGGAGACAGACCATACTTGTTTGAGCACTGGCTCTGTTACATTGAAGCAGAAAATCTGTCAACCTCTAAGCAGATCTGTGCTCATCCACTCAATGGGGCTGATAATTGTTAGAAAGATTGGCTATGTTTGTATTTTAAAAATACACAGCCTAAAAAATGTCACATCCTAAATAAATGTTTGATGATTAAGTTAAATGAATATCCTTTGACATGTTTAAGAATTTATTAGATGACAAGCTAATTGAGTTCTTTGTAAATGCCATAATAGAGGGAGCCATTATAGGTTTAAAAAGAAATCTGGCACTAGGGAAATGTCCAGAGATCTACAAAGATGACCCCAACTAACAATCTAAGCAATAGTGAAGAGGCTACCTTCCCCAATGATGAGATTGATGACTACCTCATATGCCATCCTAGAGCCTTCATCCAGTAGCTGATGGAAGCAGAAGCAGACACACACAGCTAAACACTGAACTGAACTCCTGGAATCTAGTTGCAGAGAGGGAGAAGTGATGAGCAAAGTGGTCAAGACCAGGCTGGAGAAACCCACAGAAACAGCTGACCTGAACAAGGAGGATCTCATGGACTCCAGACTGACAGCTGGGAAACCAGCATAGGACCCACCCAGAACCCCTGATCATGGATGTCAGTTAGGAGGCCAGTGAAGTCTATGGGGCCTCTGACAGTGGAACAGTATTTATCCCTAGTTCATGAATGGACTTTTGGAGCCTATTCCAAATAGAGGGATACTCTCTCAGCCTAGACACATGGGGGAGAGCCTAGGCACTGCTCCAAATGATATGACATACTTTGATGATCCCCCATGGAAGACATCACCCTCCCTGGGGAGCAGAAAGGGAATGGTACAAGGGGTTGGTTGTGGGCAGGGGAGGAGAAGAGGGAGAAGGAACTGGGACTGCTATGTAAACCAAGCTTGTTTCTAATTTAAATTAAAAAATCTAAAAAAACCCCAAATGTTACAATAAATCTTTTTGCCAAATGCCGCCTGAGCCCACTGCCACGTGTGAACTTTATGCTAGCCACCTGCCCGAGTTAGGCCCAAATAAATACATAGAAACTTGTATTAGGTTCAAAGATGCTTGGCCAATGACTAGGATTCTTCATCTGTTAGCTCAGTCTTAATTATCATAAATCTATATATTTTATATTTTATAAGACTTATCTTATCGGACGCCTTGTTGGTGTCCCTCCTGGCCGGTGGATCATATCGTGCCGCTGGAGCATGAGCGGAGGGGAAAAGAGAGCCTTCCTGTTTCTCCTTCGCTCAAATATGAGTCTCCTTGCTATGTCATTTCCTGCCTGAATCATTACTTCTCTACTACATTTCCCAGAATCCTCTTTAACTCCTAGTCCCGTCTACTTGATGTCTCATTGGCCACACAGTATTTTATTTAACAATCAATAAGATAAACATACACAGTACATTCCCCATCACCCAAAAACTTTCTATCACAATAGATGGAGAAAACAAAATATTTCATGACAAAGTCAAATTTAAACAATATCTAATCATAAGTCTAGCCATACAAAAAAAAAAAAAAGAATTTATTGGAGGCCAGTGGAAGGCAAATGCCATATCCATTGTGAGCTTTGTAAAAAAAAAAAAAAAAAGAAAAAATGATTCAACCAATAAGCATTTTTGGAACACCTGAGATGTTCTCAGGCTGAGATTAATAAAATGTTTTAGAGGAGTAACATTAAATATGACCTTGTGGGGACTGCATTGTTCTGATAATGTTTGAATAATGCATTGTGTTACAGCTTTATATTATGGTTATTCTAATGTTTTGGAGCATTTGTATTATTTCCTTGTAAACCCCAAATAAACGTTTTCTCTGAGAAGTTGAAGTACGGTTTTTTTATGTGTATAAGTGTGTAAAAGAATGGGTAGTCAAGATGTACCTGTGAAAGAAAAGAGACAAGAGGAAGTGAAAGGGAAGAGCAGAGTCAGTGAGAGGGTAGGAGGGAGGAAAAGGGAAGAGAGGAAGAAAAATCCGTAAGACAGATGGGTAAGTCATAGCACTAGCTGTGGAGTCCACCTATTTGAGCTCAAATTCTATCTACTGATACTTGGTGCCCCCTTAGGGAAGGCTACATTGTGTCTCCAACTCCAGTACCATTGGCTGTCAATGATATTCCTTATAAAAAACAAAAGTCCCATAATTGGAAGGCAGGATAATCATACATGGTACATAATTATCACATTATTGACTGTGTTTCTCTTGTAAACTCTAAAGTAAATTAAAGTTTTAAAAAATCCTCTAATGATCATAACATGATTCTACAAATGTAGCATTAACTTTTTTTCATATATGTCTAAAACAAAGTATTCCTATGATTTGAAATGACCATAACAAGTAAAAATGAGAGTCAAAGATGTAGTGTAGCTAACTTATGCCAAATCATTTTGATGCCATGTGAACAAAAGGATTGCAGTTCTGGGTCTGTGCCATGTTGTGATACAGACCATTTCAGCAAAGTCAATGAATCAAATGCAATTTAGTCTAGCTCAACTAGATCCAGCTGGAGGCAATTTCTGCACATGAAGCAGAAAAACCATTACAGACCATAATTTCTGCTCAGATCAGTTAGTCTGGGTCATTCTACTTGGCAGGCAATCAGTCTGACTGAAATGACTGTGTGAATGATTCTGTAATAGGGGAGAAAGCTCTATGTCTCAGCTGTAATAAAGTGGACTCAGTGTATCTTCTTATCCCGATAGAGAATGTGTATTAGCGTGTGATCTGGAACATCTACATGCCTAGGTGAGCCCCAAGGAAGTCACACACATGGTACTATTGGAAGGCTGAGTGGAACCTTTTGTGCCCTGGAAATGATCTTACAGATATATGAAAGACACTAGCAAGAGTCGTGGGAATTACTGTAAATATTATTCTCTAATTCTTCTCCCTGAGGATAGATATGCAAATAAGATATGAACCAGAAAGTTTGCTACTTGGTTTCAAGGGTGGAGTCAGTTATTCTCTGAGTGTATTTTCTAATGTATTTCTGAATGCTTCATTTCACAAATACATAGTCTGTTCCAGACACGTAAAGGTAATGTCCAGGTAAACTGAGAACACATGACTGAATAGCATTTACAATGGTCCTATACTATTGGAGTTTCCATATTAATAGAAAAATTAGAGAGGAAAGGAGGGAAACAGACACAGAGAAGGCACATGTCCTTTCTACTTTACTCTGATTTTTGATCCCAGGTTCAACCAGCTCTCTATAATTGCTGGAAACCAAGGGTACACCTAAGCTCTCCAGGCCAGGATCTACAGAGAGCACATAAGTTGATGCTAAGATAACCTCTAGACTTGCAGCTATTGGGGTTACATTTATCTCTGTATATGAGATTTAGATAATCTTCTGGCACAGCAAGTGACTAAATCCATGCTTAAGTCATCAAGCATCTAGCCTCCACCTTCAAGTCTTTCCCCAAAGCTCTTGGATCTCTACCAGCTTTTTGGTTGGTTTATAATTTCTGAAAAAGTCAGATACAGTTAATCTAAAAAAAGTATTTCTACTAATAGATAAATAATCTACACTATTTTATGAGGTTCACTGAGCAAAGTCAGAATTACTTTATATTTTAACACACCCTCTAAGATGGTGAGGTTTAAACAGTGGTCCATTCAGGAAGCTTGTCTGCTTCTCCATACATTATTTTTTTTAACCTGGTTCTGGATACCTCCACCAAGGTGACAGAAATCACTGTGCATGAAACTATTTGCTATGTGACAAAACACAGGAAGATCTCAGTTTTGCATTTCTGTGGCACGTTCATGTGTGATGTCTCAGATTACTGGGTGGTATTCTATCATCACAGAGGACAAAGAGCAAAACAGTCCTTGATGCAGGTCTAGGAAAACTCATTCTCATTAGGAAGTTGGAAGGCTCATTAAAGGGAACAATAACAACTCAGGAAACAGAAATAAAGAAAAACAGCCACCTACTGGGATGGCCTCAGCTTAAAATGATATAGTAAATTGCAATAGTGTCACAAACTGTGCTGAACACTCTTTTTCTGTGTGACTATGAAAGTCCTTTCCCCTCATGATATATGGACATGTGACTTTCTCTAGTTCACAGAGAAGTGGCAAGTATGACAAGAGAGGAAACTTGAAAATCTTGTCCATTGATTGGCATTGCTCTCATGCTTTAAGAAACTAGCAGTTAAAAAAATTAAAAAATTAAAAAAAGAAACTAGCAGTTCCCTTGATTCACCTGCTGAAGAATACAGACATATATTCAAGAATACCAGCTACATCACTATTTGCCAGATGTTTAACATACATGTAAGTAAGCCTATATGGTCAGTATAATAACCACTCAACTGAGCAAGACCCAATGGCTAACCCAGTGTGCCCAGTGAATTAGTGAATAATTTTAAAGTCACTGAATTTTGATATAACTTAGTAAGCAGCAAAAGGTAATTGTGATAGAATTTGTTTTCTGGAAATGGAACCATTCCTTAGCAAATAATTTATACTGAATCATATGCCATTGGTTCTGAGATTAGCATGAACAAAAAGCTGATAGAACATTGCAAAAAATGAAGACTCATGTTACAGGCCTGAAGCTATTGAAAAAACAACTGTTGTCTCTGATAACTACGAAAATAGGAAATGTACTTAGTAAAATATTTGACATAGCTAAGAACTCTCTGGAAGAATGGCACACTTGTCTCTCAATGGTGATATTTTCATGTACAAATGGAGAGGCAAATTAAAGAACTGTTTGGTTTGTGAGCAGAATTGACAAGGAATATAGAATAGTCAAGGCTTAATGGATTGGAAAATAAAGCTTTTCTCACCAGCCTCCCCAGTAGTTTTAGGGACCCATGATTATATATGCCTCCTGTTTCTCAATGGAAGTGTTTATTGCAGTTGTACTGTCCCAGAATTGTTATTTTTATGTGGGAAGGCATGCAAATAAGTGGTGTTTTTAGATCAATAAGTCTTTAGTTCAACAGATGGTATATTTGCGAATTTCTTAGTCTTTGTTCTATTGCAATGACGAGATAATATGACCAAGGCAATTCTTATAAAAGAACACATTGAAGTAGGGGCTTGCTAACAGTTTCAGAGGTTAGTCCATTATCATCATGGCAGGGAGCATGGTGGCACATAGGTGGACATGGTACTTAAGCAATAATAAGAGTTCTACAACCTGATCCATAGGCAGAGAGAGGGAGAATGGGCCTGGCATGGGCTTTAAAGACCTCAAGGCCCATCCCTAATGACACATTTCCTCCAACAAGGTCACACCTATTCCAACAAGGCAGCATCTCCTAATCTTTCTAATCCTTTCAAATAGTGTCATTTCTGGTGACTAAGCATTTAACTATATGAGTCTATGGGGAGCATTCTCATTCAAACCACCACAGGTTTGTTGGAAATTCCAAAATCAAAATTATAGATCTTCAAGCTTAATGTCAAAACTGAATGAGTCTTTTAAGTTTCTTGGATGGAAATGAGTACATCTCATATGGGAATAATATGAATATTTCTGACTGCTGTGATTAGACAACTGGCTATAGCAGAGCATGGAAAGTGCCATATTTTTTTCATCCTGTGCCCACAGTCTTGAAATACAGCTTGAAGATTATACCATTAGGAGAATCTATGAACCCACACCTTGAATCTGAATTGGTCAAGTGGTTTATTTATTAGTGGGACTTTAGCAAGAATAATTATTAAACTTTGACAACTTCATTGGAGCATGCTTCTTTGTCACACTTACAACCCTAAGATGGCCACACAGAGCAACCTACTGAAGGGTGGAGAACTGTGTGAAATAGCCATTTCCATGCTAAGCCAGCCCTAGCAATGAGGTTCTAAATGGCCAGACATGTGGAGGAGACCAACAGATGTCAAGTGAACGAGCCCAGAGGACACCAAGAGATTTCCAGTCAAATGGCCAAAGCCCAACCATTAATTTTCAATAAGTAGTTGTTTTTATACAACACTCAGTCCAAGAATCATTTGCTAACTGATAACAGCAAAAGAGAACTAGAAGCAAGATTGGCGCTGGTGCTTGTCCTTGCATTCCACATATTTGTGACAACAAAGAGATGTTGGAGTGTGGACAAGTTAACTTGATTTCATTCCAATACCTTGTACACATCAGATCCACAGTTAATGTAATAAGAATAGAATAGATTTTACAAATGATCTCCAGACTGGAGGCACTAGAAATTAATGCAAAGGAATAAAGCTAGTATGTATGTTCAATAAATTTAAAGATCCATGTAACACATTTCCTTGTTTTTTAAGGCTGAATGATATCTTTTATTGCATATGTGCATATTTCACTTATCCAGTCATCTGTCAGCAGGAAATGTGTTTAATTAGACTGATGTTGACAATCATTTTACAATTTATATGTGTATCAAAATACAACTTTGTATTCCATAAATATATGCAATTTTATAAGTCATTTCAATAAAGCTGGAAATTTTTAAATAACCTTTTCTATCACAGAAAAGAGACTCCTGCCATAGATTTAATTTCCCACTTAAATGTGAGGAATGACTAAGAACCAATGAGAGGAAAATAGCACATGGCTTGGGCCCTGTTATAAGTTTAAGGATGCTGTCAGTATCTTATATGAAGCTTCAATAATAAAACAGTGCTGAGATTTCCCTAGAACACTGATAGGCAGTAACTTTAATTGGGATTTAGATAGAGGACAATAATAGAGTATTGCTATTTATTTGACCTAGGGGGTTGAGGTCATGTTATTTTGTCAGTGCCCATCTGCTGGCATCTGTATCAATGTCCAAGTAACTGGGATCTTTCCTTGGTGGAAGCTATCTGTAGTCCACACTTTGAACCCAGAGTGTCAGTGACTCTGAACTCACCATGGCTAGCTCTCTCATGAATCAAGACAGGAACTTCAGGCCCAGCATAGGCAGATATCAAAATTCTATTATTTTGATGCATTATTCTGCCAGAATCTAATATAAAGTATGTGGTACTTAGATCTTGGATTCCAAGGTCCACCTCTTAGCTCATGATGAGGCCTGAGAAACTCTCCAACACATTTCCTTCTTGCTATTTCTGTTACAATGAGAATAATATCTAATTCTATTTACTTGCTAACACTATTATAAAGATCAAATATTATGAACAGGTATATATGTGATAGACTGAAAGTTCATGTACCCTGGAAATTTAAGTGATGGTATTAAAATGTGGTACAAGGTCATTAGTTCTTGAGGGTGGAGCCCTATTAAATATGATTATTGAATTATAAAACAACTCCAGGGATCTCCTTGTCTTTTCTGTCATAGCTTGTACCACACTCTCTATCATGTCTTCAATCAAACTTAGAAGTTATCATCTATGCACCAGAAATAGGTCCTCACTACCCACCAACCCTAATACCTTTACCTGGGATTGAACAGATTCCAAAAATTTGAGATATGAGTTTCTGTCATTTATAAGCTCCCTTATTTCTGGGATTGTTACAGTAGCCTGAAAAGACTAAGATGCTGTACAGTAAGTCTGTGTTATATTAATATATGGGTATTATCTCAGGATTTCAGTAGGTGTTAACTCTGATTATGATCTCTTTAAATTTAAAGTGAAAATGGATTCTATGTTTAAAAAAAAGTCAAGAAAGGATGATCTGGCATAAACCTTGTGAATGGCAGATACAGGGGGTTCTGCAAATGTAGACAGAAAGTCCAGGAATGAAAGCTAGAAATGCTTAGAAGCAGAGAATATCATCATCTCTGTCCATTTTCCTGCATTTCTATTTTAGTAACTGGTTTATGGGAATTCTAAATTATCAACCGTCTTACAAAAGGAAGATGGATTGTAGACGCTTCTGGCAACATTCAGGCTCTGGACCCAACATTCATGTCATCTGTTAATGCCAATGAAAAACAACTCAAAGAAGGAGAAAGAAACAATCTCTGTTGTAAGAGTAAGTGAAAACAGGCATACTTACTTTCCATTTTTTTTTTGTCTTTGCTAAGATGCCAGCATTTTGTTCCTTGCAAATCCTCTTTCTTAAATATGTTTATGTAAGTGATCTCAACTTTAGTTTTGAAACACATTTTGTGTTGCTGTGTGGTCTCTGTTATTATGTGTTTTGCAATTTCTAGATGGGCACCTTTAATATTTATTTCCTTAATGCAACTGGATGACTGTGAATTGTGTATCAGTTATGTGACAAGCCAATGACGCCAAGCAAACTGAATGGAGCAGTTCCCAACCTGTGATCCTGGGATGGTAGTGCTGCTCTGTTTCCCTGCCTTTGTTACTTTTGTCTTTGTACAAGATGTCCCTGTCCAAATAATTTTCCTTTCCCTGAGCCTTTATATAAAGGTAAAATAATAATTAATAATAGTAATAATAATAATAATAATCAGCCAAATTTCATTTCCACAGAGTGCTTACTGTGTGTAGACACTGGCATTTACTCAACTTATTTCATTCAATCTACTTCAGGATTGCATAAAATAGTCTGTTCTGATCCTCAGAGATTAAAATACTGAACTGTATGGCCTATATTTAAGTCTGCAATTATTTGTCCCATTATTCTTTATATTATTACTTGTCACTATGTACCATGAATGCAAGAATTATAATTTTTGTCTATACCAATGTGTGATTGTGACTATTAATTGCCAACTTCAGAATCTAGAGTCACTTGGGAAAAATGGCTCTAGACAAGCCTGTGGGGTGTTGTCATGACTATGTTAATTAGTTTAGGAAGACACATCTTAATGGTGCATGGGACAATTTCCTGCGCAAGGAACCCTGGACTAACTAAAAAGGAGACGTCAGGCTGATCACAGGAATCCATTGCTATCTGCTTCTTGACTGTGGATGCAATTTGACTAACTGCTTCCAGCTACTGTCTCCTTAACTTCCCTCTCATGATGGATTATACCTTGAACCTTTCTTTCCCTTACGTTGGTTTTGCCAGGGTAATCATGATGGATCTGTTTTACACACATTGTCTTCATTAATTAGTTTTTGTGACTGGGTATGAAGCAGACACTTTTAACTTGACTATGGAGCAAGGAAACTGAAGATTACCCAAGTTACAAAAAAAAAAAACAAAAAAAAAAGCATGTCTACAATCTATTGGCCAATTCTTGGTAACCCAAGCATTCAGGTTGACACATTCAGTTTAATCCATGTTCCTGAACTGCTTATTTAGAATTTAAGAACACATTGCAAGTTCAATTTTTTTCTTCTTTATGGTGAGTACATTTCTTCAGCAACAAGAACCTCAAGAGAAGGATGCAAAGAAACATGAGGAGCCTTCATCTCTTAGGGTACCATTATACAACATTTGCTATAAACATGGAATTGATGTCCCCATTAACTTAGCTTGTGACTATGGTTCTGACTAACAAAAGTATATATTTATAAATTTATAAAGTATATATTTAGTTGTTTCATGTGACAATCCTACTTTAGCCTGGATAGAAAAACCAACCTTAACAGATCATTGTCTTGCACACAGAGTGGTGTCAGTCACATGTCTTTCTGGAGCAGCTATTATCCATACAGTAGGGGCTGACTTTCTAAGCACCACCTCTTCACTAAATGCCCTTCATCTGAAAAAACGAAGCTCTCTTCCAAAGGTAGCTGCTATACTTGTTCTCAGAAAGGCCTAAGACAGAAAGGATATACACCATGTTCATTTGACGGTTACTGGCTAGAACTAGTCCAATAGCCCTGAAAAATGACAAGGGTTCTGGGAGGTAAATTACTCTATATTCTCAAACAGAAGAAAATACTTAGATGTGAAAAGCTTTGGGAAACTTTACCACAGTTCTCTTTGCAAATATTGAAATAATATTTCCTTTCTCAAATATCAGTTTTCCCACTGAGTTCTCTGTTTTATAATAATTCAGCATTGAAGCATTTGCTTCCTCTTTTCAATATGAAATAAAAAGATATTTGACAAGCTTCATGCTTTTACGTTTTCTCACAAATTATATGCTTTAGACATAATGGCAGTGCTTCAAAACACAGTTTGGTGCATGTCAGTAATAGCTCTTAATGACTCAGAAAGAATATAATGATCTACTATGATCAAAACTAATCTGCCACAAAGAGAACAGAGATACCAAATGACTTGTTCTGTGCAAACAAATCCAAATTAATTGCCTCATTTGTTACATCATATGATATACACTTTAACATTGCCACGACTTTATAGACACCGAGTATCTCAGCAAAATTTAGAAACTATCATTGACTAAGGGATCTTGTCCTTGTTCAGAAAAGCAACATTGTCAAATTCAGTAATTCCTAATCCTCTGTGGGCTTTTTATTATGTACCAATTATCTATTCAGTTATGACATTCTGGGATAATGAAACATAAAGGTTTGACTATGCTCTGTTTTGGGAGTAAACAAAACAAATATATACACAAACATACATTCCTTTTGCATACAATTTTTAAGTTATTTTTGTTCTTTTGAAATTAAAATATAATTACATCATTTTGTTCTCTTCCCTTTCCTCTCTTCAACCCTGCCCCATTCACACTTGTTCGAGCTCAAATTCATGGCCTCTTTTTCCTTAATTATTATTGCAACAGATATGCATGAATAAATAAATATAATTTGTTCAGTCCACTTGCAGTTGCTTGTATGTTTATGTTCTGTGCTGTGGTAGTTTGAATGTAATTGGCTCCCATATTCTCATAGGAAGTGGCACTATTAGGAGGTGTGGCTTTGTGGAGTGGTTATGGCCTTGTTGAAGGAAGTGTGTCACTGTGAGAGCAGGTTTTGAGGTTTCTCATTCTCAGAATCCTCCCCAGTGTGTCAGTTGACTTCCTAATGCCTGTCAGATGTAGCACTGTCAGCTCTGCCTTGCTTGCTGTCATGATGATAATAGACTAAACATTTGAAACTGTACATGAGTCACTCCAATAAAATGTTTTTCTTTGTAATATTTGCCATGGTCATGGTGTCTCTTCACAGCAATAAAAATCCTAAGACAGAACTTGATATCAGGGACTGGGGTATAGTGGGAAATTACCAATACGGAGTCAGGTAGAAATATAAGGGTATTTAATAGGGAAAAGCCTTACTTACAGAGCGACCTAGCCAGCCGGCGTGGCAGCAGTCTGTACGCAAACCCAAAAAGAGAAACCGAAAAATGCAGTCCCCTATGTCCCCTGACCACGCCCTCGAAAGCTTGTGAGGGCGTGGTCAGGCACACCTGTAGCCAGCCCCTAAGTAGGCGTGGCTACAGCTTCCCCTACACTGGGGTATTGCTATGATAGGTCTGACCATATTTTTGTTTGGAGTAATATGAGTTAGGAAAACAGTAGAATGCTTTAGGCACTGCTTAATGGGCCATACTAGTAGAATCATGGAAGACAATGGTGCTGAATGTGATCTGATGAACTACGGGGATCAAGAGATTTCAGTGGAGAAGAATATTAGTATGTGTACCTGAGACTGGTCTTGTGACATTTTGGTGAAGAAAGTGTTGGGTATCTCCACTCCAGTTTCACTCTCCCATTCCAAACACCTCCCAGATGTGGAAATCCACTTCCACCCCAACCCTCTATCTCTAGACCCCACCTTCAAAAACTTTGCAATCCAGTGGCTCCTTCCACAGATGTGGTGATATATTATTTATGGTTTATCAAAGTTTGCCTGAGGATTCAGAAAGCAAAGTCAGGCAGACACAAGCCATAGAAGCCAGGTACACAGCTTTAATCCCAGGACTCAGGCTTAAGAGGTAGATGGATCTCTGTTAGCTCAAGGCCACACCAAGCTACAGAAAATATATACAGTCCTAAAGAGAAACAGCTCACACAAAGATGATCTCAGCCCTTGGGAACACACACCTTTTACATCAGGACTCATGAGAGTTATTTAAGACAGGAACAGGGCCTCAGAGCTGGCATTCATTCTCCAGCCACATTGATGGTAGGAAGACATTGATTCTCAGGATTCTCCAGCCACACTGAGGAAAGCAGAGCAGCCTGGGATTTCAGTCTGAGTCAGGATCACCTTTCAATTTGAGATAGAGTAAGAGCTAGTGGCCAACTGCTTTGTTTTTCTGATCTTCAGCTTCAAGTTTGAAGCCCAGTATCAGTCTCTGGGGCATTTATCTATCTTGCAATACACAGAATGGCTCAAGACGAGCCTAAAGAGTACTTAAGCTCTGGTTCCTGGAGCTACCACATAATTTCTCTCCTGACTTTTCCAAGTCACCCAGGAGTTACTTTGTTCTGTTTACTAAAGCTGGTCTTGTTAATCTGACTTTTTGCATTGGTGGAAAAATACCCCTACCAGGGATTTTCAAAATACCAGCAACTGGCTGCTTTTTCCCTTTGTCTAAAGAGTCTGCTTTAGGCTAAATCAAGGAGTTTTGAATTACTTGTGTTAGCAGAGTAATTCTCAAAACAGCCTAGTATAGCCTCTGTTGTGTGGTTACTAGTGTTCATGCTTATAAAAATTTATAATGAAAAGGAGCAAGCTGAGCAGGGTAAATTACAAATGCAAATTTTGAGGGAAAAAAAAGAGCACCAGAAAGTGTAATGAAGCCAAATCCTTTGTTAAAGGAGTTAAATGAATTAAGAAATTGAGTAAAGGGAGTGGTGACCTTAGGGCAAGGTCCCATCCAACTGAGTTTCCACTTGTGAAAAGTAATTAAAGAAAAACTTAAAGCAGGGTGTGGTGGTTCACACCCTTAATCCTAGCACTTGGGAGGCCAAGGCTGGCAGATCTCTGAGTTCGAGACCATCCTGGTCTAGAGATCCAGTTTCAAGATAGCAAAGCTTGCACAGTGAAAGACAAAAAGTAGTGAAGATGTAAGTGAACAAGGAGGCCAGGTTTCAGCCCAGCAAGCTGCAGAATTTGGCAGCACCAGCCACGAGCCACGGGATTGAGAGTTAAGGACAGAAGAAAGTTGTTATGGAACAAAGCCACCGAGGCCAGCCATGTACCAGGGATGTCTCTGAATGGAGGTCTAGTAGAGAGACCATTTCCGGAAGCTCTGAAGTTGAAGCCTGGATTGCCTTGGAGAACCCAAGAAGTAAGAGCTGGCAGAGTCATGGGATACCTGCCAGTGATGGCTGCTAATAAAGAGTGGAATTAGCCCAAGAAAAAGAAGTGTGTTGCAGTCAACAATGCTAAATGAAGCTAGATATCTGGAGTGTTTTGACATCACACATGAAGATGCAGAGTTTGGAGTTTGCCCAGCTGGTTTCAAGTCTTCCTTTGGTCCAGTATTTCCTCACTGTGCTCCCTTCCCTACATTTTCAAATGGTAATATACATCCTGAGCCTTTATATGCTGGAAGTATGTGATCTGTTTTTTGATTTTGACTTTACAGGGGATTACAGTTAAGAAATTGCATGAAGCTCAGAAGAGACTTTGGACTTTGAACTTTTAAACATTGTTGAAACTATGATAGACTATGGGGACTTTTGATGTTGGACTAAATGCATTTTGCATTATGATATTGTTACAAGTTTATGGGGGCCAGGGCATGGAATGTGGTAGTTTGAATGCAATTGGCCTTCATAATCTCACAGGAAGTGGCATGATTAGGAGATATGGCTTTGTTGGAGTGGGTATGCTCTTGTTGGAGGAAGTGTCTCACTGTGAGGACAGGTCTTGAGGTTTCTTATGCTCAGCATACTGCCCACTGTGTCAGTTGACCTTCTGTTGCCTGCAGGATGTAGTAGTACTCTTAGCTCCAGCATCAAGTCTGCCTTCATGCTGCTATGCTCCCCATCATTATGATAATGGATTAAACCTTAGAAACTATAAGAGAGCTACCCCAATTAAATGTTTTCTTTATAAGAGTTGCCATGGTCATGGTGTCTCTTCACAGCAATAGAAACCCTAAGACAAGTGCTATCCAGTTGATTTAAATAAAGTACTATTAAGCTGAGAATGCTCCCTGTAAAGAGCCAGAGACAATGTGACAGAAACCCTAACACCTGTGTGTGAAACCTTTAGAGTTGTTGGTTAGAAGAATCAAAGAGACTCCCAAAATAATATACTCTGTTGCCAATGCCTTTGGCTGACTTTGAAGGTTGAAAGTGAGTCCCATGAACTTCAAAGACACAACATTTGTCAGACACAGGATTCAGAGGATCAAAGCTGAATCTGACCTGAACGCCTCTTCCCTGAAGACTTTTGTAAGTTCTAAGCATGCTCTTAAGAGAAAGAAGTAAACAGTTATCCACCCAGATTTGGTTCCCATGATCCAAAGAAATGACCAATATGGCAAGATAATAGCATAAAGATGCAATAATGGCATCCAGGTCTTGGTGATTACCAACATCTTTGTAATCAAGGCAGATCAAGAGGAGGGAAACCAGGCTTGAAAATAGAAACTTAGAGAACTACCTGGGACTAGTGAGATTATGGATCTTATAGGAGAACCTGCAATCATGACTTCCCTAAACCAGCATACTCCCTAGCTGCATTTTAAAAACTTTATACCTACAAATAATTGTAGATCTCACCTTTCATCAAATAAACTTCTCTTTGAAACAGAGACCATGACAGAAAACCAGAACTGGTGGAAATGAAGAGAACAGTAGCTGATAGTTGGGTGTGAAACCCAAGTAGATACATCTACAGCACAACTACTGCTCCTGAAACTCAAGCAGCATTGTGGAATGAGGGAGGGGACAGAAACTATGTAAGATCCCTGTACCATGAACAACAAAGCAGGAAATATAGGGCCGAGCCACCCCACCCTCACTATTTTCCTCTCACATTGTCAACTCCCCATCCTTTCTACAAAACTCTTCCTCAAATTCACTTTGTTTTGTTCTGTTTTGTTTTATGATTAAGTATGTTTAACCAGGCATAGTCACCATGAGTTTGGGACTCTCTACTGGAGCTTGGTAGGCTCACCAGTGGGCACACAGCTAAAGGTAATTACACTCACCTTTTTTTACAGTCAATCAGTAGTGAATAGTTCAGAAAAAGGGTCCCATGAAGACCTCACCTCTCCATGACTGATTATTGACACCACCAATCTTGTGTAGGCCAAGTGCAGCTAACCACTCCTGCTGAGTTTGTAATTGCAATAGCAATGGCATGCACAGGAGATGACATATCACAGTCTTTCTCCTTACCTTCTGGCTACATTATTCTTTCTGTGCTTACCCACCTTGCCATAGTATTCCTTGAGCCTTAGGGTAGGCAATATGTCCTGTTTAAGGCTGAATACTCAGCTGTCACTTACTCTCAACACCACAAGCATCTGTGAGTCTCTGGATTCACCACCATTCATTACAGAGAAAGGCTTCCTTGATTAAGGATGTGAAGAGCATTTGTCTATAGATACATACAGCTATTAAGAAGGCAGTTTGAGGCTGGACAGCTATGCTGCACCACTTCAATCCTAGCACTCAGGAGGCAGAGGCAGGTGGATATTTTTGAATTGGAAGCCAACCTTGTCTTCAGAGCAAGTTCTAGGATAGCCAGGACTATAAGGAGAAACCTGGTCTCAAAAAAATCAAAAACAACAAGTACAAAAAGAAGGCAGTTTGATATCACATCAGTTTAACTAAACCATAGAAGTGTGTTACCCTTAATACCTGTGACTTTCCCAGCCATGTTTTTTGGTTTTTTGTTTTTTTGTTTTTTCTGGATTTATAGTATCTGTTTAGTATAAGTTCTCTCTTAGGAAGAACTCAGATCTAAACAGAATGAGGTTACCCCCATAACTGCCATGTCACTTTTGTACAAGGGACCACATCTTGCTCCAGGTTGGAATTACAGCCCATTGATGTGTTTTCTTCCAGGTAGCATTTTTACAACCTGAATAGAAAGCTAGCCATCAGGAAGGAAATTTCAGCTAACTTCCAATGATTCCTCTACATCTTGCAAGCAAGATGCATGGTATTTTCAGCAATCTGGTTTTATAATCTGGTTCTGGCAGGTAACCAAGGGGAAGAAAACAAGCTGTACTGTTTTAAGGGCCTCTTGGGAATACCCTGATCAGTGAGTGTGTATATACCACATCTGGTCCTAGGATTTTTGTTTAGTAGACAGAGGCTTCTAGAAGTGCCATTTTCTAGCCATTCAGAGCATCTTCCTTCTAATTCATTTTTAAATTATATTCTTAATTAGTGTTACAAGATAGTAACATTTCTACCCAACTTCCCCACAAACTAGTAAGGTCATGAACAAAAAAACAACAACAAAAAAATCAAACAACAACAACAAAAAACCCTCTTTACACTCACTTTGCCAGTCCAGTAGACTTCCTTACCCATAGATAAGTCTAGCCATCATGCCTCACCAAAGAAGCCTGTCTTTATACTAAGAGGACAGAGACACCACAGAAAGCCACAACTGGACACATGCAGAGAACAACAGATCATGTGGAGCTCAGCTCCAGCAGATACATCTTTGGTTCAGGGAACATTACAGAATAGGGACAAAAAAAATTGTAGGAAATCAGAATCCTAGTAAGTCCTCTGTGAAGCAGTCTCCACTAGACAGGACTGAATAAACAAGATGGAAACGATGGTAACATCAATAGGTATGTTAACATCACAGGGGAAATTATTCATGGGGTCCCACTCATAGACAAAGAACTATAGGCCACTAATATCTGCTGGGAGGATAATTAGACTCTCCCAGGGGCAAGTTCCCTTATTGGTTGTATAATACAGAGTGGTCATCTCTGAAACCATATACACACATACAGCAAAAGCAGATTCAGCAAGGTGTGTGTGTGTGTGTGTGTGTGTGTGTGTGTGTGTGTGTGTGTATAATAATCATAGAAAACTAGACTATCAATTGAGAGTGGGGGACACATAGAGAAGTTCAAGGTTGGGGGATCAGTAAGGGCTGAGTGGGGAAGTTATATTATTCTATTTCAATTAAAAAATAATCAGCAAACAACAAAAAAAAACAAACATAGTAGGTTTACATACAGCTTTTTCACATTCTCTTCATCTTGGTCAACCTTCACCCAGCTCCCTTATCTCGTCCATACCTTGACTCTACTCCATGCCTAAACTTCTCCAACACCAATATCCTCTTCAGCACTTTCATTCTTCTTGTGTTCTATTCTTTCCCTCCTTTAAGACATCTCCCACAATGGCCACACTACAGTTCCCTGGCTTCCCAAGATGTTTCATGTTACACACACATAACTACAGATATGACGTATGGATCCACATAGGAGAGGAAATGTGACATTTTTCTTTCTGGGACTGAGTTACTTCAGGTAGTTTTTTAAAAACAACTTTTTAATAATTTTTCTAGTTCCATCCATTTACCTGAAATTTTCTTGACTTCATTTTTCTCAAGAGCTGGCTAAAATCTTGTTGAATAGCTACCATATTTTCATTATCCATCAGTTGAGGGGCATCTAGAATTAGTTAATTTCTGTAGGTTTTGCAAATAGAGCAGCGTGAACATGGTGTGCAAGTATCTCTATAGTAGCATATGTAGTGGGTATAGGTCAGGATTACATGGCGGCTCCAGAGCAGAGAGCAGGAGGAAGAAGAAGAAAGCAATTTTCTCTTTGTCCCTACTTACACTCTGAGTCTGTCTGCTATGTCACTTCCTGCCTGGATCATAAGACTTCTTTTTACTATATTTCCCAGAATCCTTTTTGATTCCTAGTTCCACAAGGAAAATCTATGGAAACAAAGGTACAAAGCCTAAATAATCAATCAGACACAGGCACATTGAATGCCTGAGAATTGTAATGTATTATTTTAAAACCACAAAGACCAGAGACAAAAATGAAAGAAAGTTAAGCTTACAGAAACAAGTAAAACCAAGCATTAAATGCAAATTGTTGAAAATAAGAATGACATTTGGAACTCACATGAAGAAAAGAGAGTAAAAACAGTGTAGCCACATCTTCAAAATTCTAAATGTTCTAGATTTCAAACTAAGATCAATTTGGAAGATAATATGAAAGCAATTTTCAAGATCCAGAGAAGTCAAAGACACAGGGAGAACACGGCCCACAGAATCAACCATGCAGGGCTCATGGGGCCTAACAGAGCCTGAAGCAGCAGTCACAGAGCCTTCTTCAGTCTTTGTCAGGCCCTCTGCATATATGTTATGTTTTCTAATGCTCCATTTCTAATATTTAATATTAAAAACAGAACAGTATATCTTGATATCATATTTGCAAATTTCTCATATTATCTAGACTGTCTTTTAGCTCTGTGTTACTTTTTAGAGGCCTAATTGTAAATTGCATGTTTTAGCCATATATTCTATATTTTTTGGGAGGAGCCTAGCCTTTAACAGCTGAGCCATCTCTCCAGACTAAGCCATATATTCTATATTGCTCATTCTTTTGTTAAAACATATCCAAGTAACATAAATTACTTTAGTTAATTAATTTCCCTTGAAATGTGTACTCAAATGGTAAGACTTTTTTTAACAGATTGCAACTTATTTGGTAATTTAAGTCTGAATGTGTACTTCGGACGGGGATAGTAAACACTGCATTTGATGAGTAAATATCCCCCAACTCTTTTTTTATCTTGTCGCCCCCACTCACTCTGCATAGTCAAAAAGGAAAATGTGTTTTACTCAGTTCACTCATGTTATATGAATGGTTTGTGGCTCTTCTAGAGAACACCTAAGTCTTGTTACACCAGATGGTACTTTTAATAATTGTTTAGCTTGCCTATATTGGATGAGCTAGCCAGTTTTAATGAATTTTCTTAAAATCTAAAGTGCATGTGTTCAATGATTTTCATAATTGCAAGACAATGATGAGTCCTCCATTTGCCTCTGTAATGGTGACAAGTTGATTATCCATGAAGTAAGAAGTTTTCCAATACAAAGCAGTTGCTAGGTTGGCTTAAAAACCATTCTTGCAGAAAGAATAAAATTATTCCCTACAAAACACTAGCAACAAAATACCCAACTGACATGAGCTTTGAATGAATTTTATTGCTAATAACCTTAGAGTGTAAAGTAGAAATTCAGTCAGACTCAACATTGCCCCTAATGATTACTTAAACTTAGCTGGGAACTTAATCACTAAGGTACTTCATGCTCTCAGATAACTTATGAATATTCAATTATTCTTCAATAAGTTCTTATTGAATGCTTTTTGTTTTCAGGTACTTTGTGGGCACAGGAGACCTAATCTTGAAGAGGATAGCAATGCCCTGTCAGCAGAGATTTATAAACATTATGAACTAATAGAGTTACTCAGAATAAAATCAGGATGTAAATGGAGCACTTTCAACCTGTGCTACACCACAGATAACTAGAGCCTCATTCCTGTTAATTAACAATAAATTGGCAATACATTCAATGCAGATAATAAGTATTTGTAATCACATGGACAAATCCTCTCTAATATTTTCATCACTTTTTTAAAAAAGAGGGGTTTTACTTTTCACTTTCATCCACCCAAACCCTCCAGTGTACCCTCATCTTTGCTTTCTGTCAAAGTCACAGCCTGATTTCTTTCACTGTTGCTACACCACATGCCCACAAACACTCCTGAACACATAAATACAACCTGCTTACTACCTATAATGATACATGTATGTATGTTTTCAGGGCTGACCATTTGGTATTGGATACCAATTAGTGTTTCTTATCTGGGGAAAACCATTCTTCCCTCTCCTACCACTCCTTGGTGGTCTTTTGTTCTTTGTCTAGACTAGAGATCTTGTGAGCTTTTCTTCTTGCACCTTAGTATGTCCATTGGTGTCTTTCTTGTTCAGGTCATGCCATGTTGCTGAGACTTCATGGATGTAGCTTCTGGCATTTCCAGGACACACAATCTCATAGCCAAGTCTGTATTCCTCAGGCTCTTACAGTCTGTTTACTCCCCCTTCAGCAATGACCCATAAGGCTTAGATGAAGAAGTTATGTTGAAGATGTACCATTTGGAACAGAGCACCACAACTTTGCATTTTGATTGATTGTAGCTATCTGTTATGTTTTTTTTTTTTTTTTTTTTTTTTTTTTTTTTTTTTTTTCAGAGAAAGGCATGCCATATTGAATGAGCTAACCTAGAACCAGAAGACAAACACCATGTTTTCTCTCATCTGAGGTTTCTAGTTCCCAATCTTAGATGTGATTGCATATCCAGGAGTAATTTCAGAAGCCATAAAATTAAAGGGGACCTTTGTGGGGAGGGGAAATAAATATAGAGGTGACTAGTGGGATGAAATGGGAAAATGGAAGAGTCCTTCATTAAGGAGGGGAGAGGGAACATTATAAAATAGGGTGGAACAGGGTCAAATAAAAGTAAGAATGTTTGAAAAACTCATAAGGAATAATACTAATCATACTACCTAAAATATTAATAATGCATTCAAATCAGTGTATAATTATACATACATAATTTAAATGAAATTTTCACATCTGGGATAATAATGCTGCCCTCAAGGGTCACAGATTATCTAGCAAACACCCAACCCCAGGCATGATAAGCCCTCTTTTGAGGTGTTGGTCAGGGTTGTCCAAGAGACTCCCAAAACATTATAGGCTGTTGCTGTTGCTCTTGGTTGCCTGCCAAGAGGTAGAAAGTTGATACCTAATGCTGAAGACACCACACACTTCAGACACAGGGCTCAGAAGCCCCTGGGCTGGAAAAGACCTGAATACCTTCATCCTAGAACCAGAAGGGGTCACACAAGCTTCCAAAGGAGGGACATAACCAACATCCTACCCAACTATGATGCCTATAAAGTACTCCAATGACCAGGAGGGCAGAATTCACCAAGATTACTGTAATGGTATACATATCTTGGTGGTAACTAATAGCTCTCTCTTTCTCCAATTGGACACACTTATCAAGAGGAAAACCATTCTGGATACTAGAAACCTAGACAACTCTGCAGGGCTAGTAAAGCCATGGATCTTGGAGGATAGCCTACAAACTACCACACAAAATTAGCACAGTCCCTAACTTCATCTAAAAATTAGCCTTTTGTATCAGCTTTTAAACATGCACAAGACTTTCTTGTTTGGGCAACCTACATGTTCCTTTAGCTGCAATTTTATCACGGCCTTCTTTCTCAAACAAAACTAAGAATGTTGACCTCTTTTTCTTTCTTGTCATCTTTTCCCAGCCTAGTTAATGTATTCACCATGGCAACAAAAACACTCTCATTAAAATGATCTCCCTGTCAGTAAATCCAGAACATTTTTTCAGTTTTATTTTTTTCTTTTAGACTCTCAGAGCAATCTATGAGAAGCACACTCTCCTGGAAGCATTGCTCTCACCTTACTCTGCTACATACCTTCTTCCTTTTAACTTCAGTAGATTAGATTCCACAATCCTTTATGTATTCACACTGTATGTCATGGATGTTGATGATTCATCTCTCCAAAGTGAACCTTGCCTTTTGTCACTCTGTGCTTTTCTTGATGAGAGAATCCAGTCTCACCTCTAATTGTGGCTACTCACAATTTAGAAATCTATCCCAAAACTATCATCAGAATCCCAACACTATATAGCCACTCATCTAATTGAGGAATTTTTCCAAGTATCTTTAAATCCCCCAAACTAACAAGATTGTTTGATACATCCTCTTCTCCTTGAGCCAAGGCCTTCTCCAGATTTCTATTGACACACAGATGTCAGATGTGTAAGACAGAGAACTAAGAGGAATTCAGATAGCCTTCTAAATCTCCTGTCAAATTTCATTCCCAATTTTCCCTTGGTTTCATTTTCTTTCACATCCACTGGCACTGCCTCATTCAGACTATTGTCATTGCTTGTGTGAAGGTCAGTTGTCTCCAAAATGTAATCTGTTGCACCCTGGTCCGCCCATCAACGACCCAAAGTCAGTCTATATACAGAATAACTTTTGCATGTTTCAGTTCATTTCTATTACTATAAGAAAAGGGTCAAAAATCCTTAATCTGTCCCAAGGCCATATGTGGTAGTAAAATAACAATACATGGGATAGGGATGAAATAGGATAATTTTATTGGGGAGAAATCACTTACATGAGAAACCAATAACCCAGGGTCAGTTCTCCAAGCATCCAATCTCAGCTGCCCTTTCAGACCCAACCAGAACCCAGAGGAAGCAAGCCTGCCTTCCCCTCAGACCTAAATCCCACATGCTCACATACACCTAAATGGGCATGGTCAGTGCCACTGGTACCTAGACGATCTCTCACAATTCCCCTTATAGTCTAAAGAAAAAAAATGAGTTGATACAAAACTATATACAAAGATGGCAAATATCAAGTATGCACTAGGAGTAGGGAAAGTAAGAACATAACCCTCAAGATCTATTGCCAGTGAAGCAACAAGAGCAAATGGCAAGAACAACATATCCCGTACTAGGGTAAAAGCATAACAGAGATTACTATAGAGCTGTTTTAAGCTGGAGAGTTTAAGTCTTGTACCTAATATTTCTATCTAGGGAGGGAGTGCAATAATTATGGCAGTCTAATCTTCAATTTTGTCACCTCCACTTGAATCGCTATCTTAAGCAGACACCTTTTCCCTGCTGTTGCTGGCCTAATGCAGGATCCTAAGATCATCAGACTCCAGGATCCATGGCCTTGGTCTTATACTAGGGGGAGCTTTCCAGAGGCTCCTGGGCCTCTGTCCTCAGAGAAAAGCTACATTGTTCCCTATTACTCAGAGGCTGATTTCTTTCTGGACTGAACAGCTTCTTGTTTCTCCAGCTCCCAGGCCCACAGATGCCACCATTTGACTACCCAGCCTCTGACCTTAAAAATATCTCCTCTTGACCTCATCTTTTCATGTACATATTTCTCCAGTTCTCTGGGAGATTGACTAATACAGCATGCTGTCAAAACTCAGGGTTTTTACAGCTGTAATATTTTGTAATCGTTATAGCATTTATTTTTTAGATTTGTAGAGTTATGTAAGTTTCTCTAAGTCTTCACTTAGTTTTTTCTTCATTTCAAATACAGCTTAAGTGCCATTTGTATGGCAAAGATTGTGCTTTATATCTGAAATTCAAACCATCATTCCCTTCATTGCTGTAATTGCTACTGCAGAGGAGGAAATTAAAAAATCAAATAATTACAAGAATATTGAACATTGAAATGACTATGGGTATTATGAAGTAAAAGTATAAAGTGCTATTAGAAAATTAAATATCAGAGAGAAAACAAGGGCAGAACTCAGTAATAATGCATGTACTTAGGCTGAATAAGACTCTAGATTAAATTCCCAGTATCACTACCTATAAAGAAACATTAAAAAAAGCAAGGAAGGAAGAAAAGGAGACAAAATATCAAGAAAGAAATTTCTGGGGAGAAACTCTGAAATTTATGTACACATTTCCTTGGTAAGGGAAAGAACTCTCCCAACAGAAAACAGGATGTACAAAATGTTCCTAGGAAGGGATTCACCAGTCTTTGGTGCAAAAACAGGCCAATCTTCTTTTTTTTAATTAATGTTTTAATTTATTTTTAAAACCACAATTTATTTTTTTCTTTTTTTTTTATTAGTTCAAATTAAGAACAAGCTTGTTTCATATGTCAATCCCTTCTCCCTCTCCCTCCCCTTACCCCTCCTACCCCACCCCGACTTACCCCTCACCCCATCCACCCTCCACTCCCCAGGCAGGGTAGGGCACTCAACAGGGTCTCCGCATAGTCCACCACATCATCCTGAGCTGGGGCTAGGCCCTTCCCCATTTGTCCAGGGCAAGAGTACATCCCTTCACGTGGGATGGGCTCTCAAAGTCCCTTCTTACACCAGGGAAAAATGCTAATCCACTACCAGGGGCCCCCTAGAGTGCAAAGGCCTCCTCATTGACATCCATGTTCAGGGGTTTGGATCAGTCTTGTACTGGCCTCCCAGACAGCATCTGGGATCGATATGCTCTCCCTTGTTCAGGCCAGCTGTTTCTGTGGGTTTCTCCAGCCTGGTACCAACCCCTTCGATCTTCATTCCTCCCTCTCTACAACTAAATTCCAGAGTTCAGTTCAGTGTATATCTGTGGATGTCTGCCTCTGCTTCCATCAGCCACTGGATGAGGGCTCTAGGATGGCATAAAGAGTAGTCATCAATCTCATTTTAGGGGAAGGGCATTTAGGTTCAGGCCAATGTTCTTGTAGATTGGTCGACATTATAGTAGCTGATAAAGAGATCCAGGTTGTCTATGGCTGTAGTGAGAGATCTTCTAGGTACCAGTAGCACTGACAATGCCTTTTTGGGCATGGACACAGGTGCATATGTGAGCCTGTGAAATTTAGGTCCCAGGGGAAGGCAGGCTAAAATTATTACAAACATAAAATTTCTGTAGTCTTCTACATGCCAGCATCCAGTTATGCCAGCACCATTTGTTGAATATGCTTTCTTTATTCCATCATATAAATTCAGGTTCTAGGTCAAAAAATCAAGTTTTTGTAGGTGTGTGCATTAATATCAGGGGTTTCAACTCAATTCCATTGGTCTACCAGTCTATTTTTGTGCCAATACCAAGGTGTTTTCAGGACTTTAGCTCTATAATAGAGCTTGAAGTCAGGGATGGTGATGCCTCCAGAAGTTCCTTTATTGGACAGGGTTGTTTTGGCTATCTGGGTCTTTTGTTTTTCCATATAAAGTTGAGAATTGTTCTTTCAAGGTCTGTGAAGAATTGTGTTGGGATTTTGATGGGGATTCCATTGAATCTGTAGATTACTTTTGGTGAGATTTCCATGTTTACTAAGTTGATCCTACCTATCCAAGATCATGGGAGATCCTTCCATTTTCTGGTATCTTCTTTAATTACTTTCTTTAAAGACTCAAAATTCTTACAATACAGGTCTTTCTCTTTTTTGGTTAGCATTACCCCAAGGTATTTTATGTTGTTTGTGGCAATTGTAAAGGGAGATGTTTCTCTGATTTCTTTCTCCGTGCATGTATCATCTGTATATAGTAGGGTTACTGATTTTTTTGAGTTAATCTTTTATCCTGCCACTTTGCTGAAGGCGTTTATCAGCTGTAGGAGTTCCCTGGTAGACATTTTTGGGTCACTTATGTAGACTATCATATCATTTGGAAACAGTGAAAGTTTGACTTCTTCCTTTCCAATTTGTATCCCTTTAATCTGCTTTTATTATTTTATTGCTCTAGCTAGAACTTCAAGGATAGATCCATGTCTATTGCCATGCACAAAACTTAGGTACAAATGGATCAAAGACCTCAGCATAAATCCAGCTACACTGAACCTATTAGAAAAGATAGTGGGAAATACCCTTGAATTAATTAGTACAGGAGACTGCTTCCTGAACATTACACCATTGAGACACAGACATTGAGATCTACAGTTGATAAATGGGACCTCCTGAACCTGAGAAGCTTCTGTAAGGCTTTGGACACAGGTAATAAGACAAAACAGCAGCCCACAGACAGGGAAAAGACATTCACCAACCCCACTTCTGACAGAGGGCTGATTTCCAAAATATACAAAGAACTCAAGAAGCTAGTCCCCCAAACACCAAATAATCCAATAAAAAAGTGGGGTACAGAACTAAATAGACAGTTTTCAATAGAGGAATATAAAATGGATGAAAGGCACATAAGAAAGTGTTTAACATCCTTAGCCATCAGGGAAATGCAAATCAAAACAACTCTGAGATACCATCTTACTCCTGTCAGAATGGCTAAAATCAAAAACACCGATGACAGTTTATGCTGGAGAGGATGTGGAGAAAGGGGAACACTCCTCCACTTCTGGTGGGAGTACCAACTTGTACAGCCACTTTGGAAATCAGTATGACCATTCATAAGGAAAATGGGAATCTGTCTACCACAAGCAAAAGAAGCACATTCATACAACCAGAGTATCTGTTCAACAATGTTAATAGCAACATTATTTGTAATAGCCAGAAACTGGAAGCATCATAGATGCTCCTCAACTGAAGAGTAGATAGAGAAAATGTGGCACATTTACACAATGGAGTACTACTCAGCGGAAAAAACAATGGAATCTTGAAATTCGCAGGCAAATGGATGGAACTAGAAGAAACCATTCTGAACAAGGTAACCCAGTCACAAAAATACAAACATGGTATGTACTCACTCATATATGGATTTTAGACATAGAGCAAAGGATTACCAGCCTACAATCTACACCACCAGAGAAGCTAGGAAACAAGGAGGTCTCTAAGAGAGACATACATGGTCGCCTGGAAAAGGGGAAAGGGACAAGATCTCTTGACAAATTGGGAGCATAAGGGAGGCGAGAGGGAGCTAGAGAATGAGAAGGGGAGAAGAAGAGGGGTGAGGAGGACATGAGGGAGCAGGAAGGTTGAGTTGGGGGAAGAATAGAGGAGAGAAAGATAAGAGATACCATAACAGAGGGAGCCATTATAGGTTTAAAGAGAAATCAGGCACTAGGGAAATGTCTTGAGATCTACAAAAATGACACCAACTAACAATCTAAGCAACAGAGGAGAGGCTACCTTAAATGCCCTCCTCTGATAATGAGATTGTTGACTACCTTATATGTCATCCTAGAGCCATCATCCAGCAGCTGGTGGAAGTAGAAGCAGATACCCACAGCAAAACACTTAACTGAACTGGAATCAAGTTGTAGAGAGGGAGGAGTGATGAGCAAAGGGGTCCATACCATGCTAGTGAAACCCACAGAAACAGCTACCTGAATAAGGGGGAGCTCTTTGTCCCCAGACTGATAGCTGGGAAATCAGTCGTGGGACTGATCCAGATCCCACAAACGTGGGTGTCAGTGAGGAAACCTCAGAAATCCATGGGGCCTCCTGTAGCAGTTCAGTACTTATCCCTAGCATAGGTATGGACTCCAGAAGCCTATTCCACATAGAGGGATATTCCCTGAGCCTAGACACACGGGGATATCTCAAAGCATATGACAGACTCTGAAGACCCCCTATGGAAGGCCTCACCCTCCCTGGGGAGCAGAAAGGGTATGTGATAGGTAGGGTTTTAGTTTCGGGGGTGATGGCAGGGGAGGAGAGGAGGGAGAGGGAACTGGGATTGACATGCAAAACAATCTTGTTTCTAATTTAAATTAAAAAAGAAAAAAGAAAAACATAAAATATACCTCAAAGACACATGTGTTGAAATCTTGTCAACTGGGATGGTTAGAGGTAGCTGGAGCCGGAGAGTTATATGTGGGGCCTGCTTGGAAAACAGAGGTGTGTTGAGAGAACATTCACTAAGGACTCCCTTTCCTCACTCTGTTTCCTAGCCGCCCTGAGATGAGCTGCTTTTCTCAGTTACCTGCTTCCTGCCACCACATTCTGCACCACCCTAGAACAGTTACATGCTATGACCTTCAAACTTGTGAGTCAAACAGCTCTTTCTCCACCTTTGTTTTGCTCATTTTTTTTCACAGTGATATAAAGTAACTAAAACATCCACATCCCAATGGTTTACAGAAACACCCTGGCAGGCACACTGAGAGGCACTATTTCTCAATTCTCTGTGTGTTCCTCAATTCAGTCAAGTTAACAGGGAACATAACCATTACAAATGCCCAGAGTATTTCAGTCTCGTGAAGGAAAAATTCATTTAGTGAATAATTAGAATCACCCGAATGAAAGAATAAGGTTAATATCAGATCATTTTTTTCTGAGTAAAAAAAGCACACTCAGCAAAAATATACCATTTTCATCAATGCCAACAACTTGTTATGAATTGAAACAAGCCTAACTCAAAAAGATAATTCAGAACTTTGTAAATACCTTGGAAGTACTCAACAATCATATTTTTATAAGAAAAATGAGTAAACTAGCCTACAGCAGGCTGAGCAGAAAATGACCCATCAGCAGAAGAACCTACAAATTAATTTCCATTCTGTTCCAGCTAATCACTCCCCACTAAGTTCCTTCACATTGTTCTGACCAGGTTACAAAATGAATTAATTCATAACACCACCATTCTGCCATCTCCAGTGTGATAAATAAGTAAACATTGTCTTGCTGGTACTGGGAACTCTGCTGAAGGTCCTGAACCTCTGGGGTTCTACCAGGTCAACTGCTTAGAAACTGTCAGATGATACAAATGGATTGCGCTACTTCGGTGAAAGTGATTGAATATGGCATTTTAGAGAATGTTTTATTTTTGTTTGTTTTGTTCTTAGCTTTAGAAATCCAATCATATGATGTAACTTCGTGAGGAATGGTCCCACTGGCTTACACAATGCTTTTTATTTCTGCTGGCTTAAATTTGAGAAGACAATATTAAATTCTATTTTGCAACTTCTAATCAAGAGAGTATGGTAGATTCATTCTAGAATGTTATCTCTCCTCAAAATACATAATGATAGATAAAACATAAAAGAGAGTTGATTTGAAAATATTCATGCTCAAACAAAAGACAAACATGTCTGTATATTTGCCATAAACAGAAATGTAGAAAAACTAAAAGTAGTACTGAGGCCACAGACCAGTTGAATCTGGAGCTTGGTGTGTGTAAGGCCACATGAATGGCTCAGAAAGATAGCACCTGCCAGGAACCAGAGTCCACTCACTGGAACTGGGGATATATACAGTTCTGTGAAGTCACATGATGAAAAATACTAAGACCAGGAAGGGGTCATGAGCAGGGTGCCCTAGAGATCAATGACTGGACCTATTTTCTATTATTGCTTTAGAGTCTTCAATCCCAGTGCAGCAGACCTGGGGAATTTTCTGGAAGCTCTGGATAAATATACTTCCCTGAAAAAACACAAGCAGCAAAATTAAATTTCTGGGTGTAAACTAATATCTGTGACAATGGGAAATGACTTTAAATACATTTTGACTATCAAAGAGATACATCAGAGTAAGTATAGATCACCTATAGAGTAAGAAGAAAAATGAGCTGAAAACCTACTTTATCTCCTAGCAGGCATGAGACCCTGGGTTCAATATTCAGAAACACACACATATATACACACACACAAGCATGCACACATGGTAAAGAAAGGTTAAGATGGGCCTTTTGGTGCATGCCTATAAGCCCAGGCCTTAGAATGCCAAAGCAGAAGATCACCACAACTTTAAGGGCAAAAAAAGCCAAAGTTCCAGGTCATCCAGGGCTAAAGAACAGAGCGCTGTCCAAGAAATATAAAGGGAAGGAAAGAAGGAAAAGGAGGCAGAAGGGGGAGGAAAATAGGAAAGGGAGAGGAAGAGGAATCAAGGAGTTCTTAGTATCACAATGTTTACTGAGATGGTGCTGGGAGCTCAGCTGTTAAGAGTGCTTGCTCTTCCTCCAGAGGCCCAGAGTTTATTTTCCAGCATCCACACCAGGCAGTGCAAAAACACCTGTAAACCAAGTTCCAGAGAATCTGACACTTTCTTCTGACCTCCACAGGCATTTGAACACAAATGTAATAAACACACCTGCATGAATTAAAAAACCAAAAATTAAGCAAAAAAAACCCATAAATTAAAACAAAAAGCAAATGATAAACTTCAGAAATTAGAAAAAATAAGAACTGGGTCTTTGGTAGTGTTTGCATGTTTCCCTGACTTTTAAAATGTTCAGTTTTTAATTTAGTTCATCCTTTGATCCATCCATGCTTGATGCACAGGGCATCTCCATCGTACGCATCCCTCAACTCCTGCTCACAATCCTCCCAGGAGCCCCCATCACATCTGCTGCCCAATTTCATGTCCTCCTCCTCCAGCATTCATTCATTCATTCATCATTCATTCACCTATTTGCTATAACCCACTAAGTCCAACCGGCACTGCCCACAGGTACATAAGCCTGACTGGTGCTATAGGATCCCTTACTTTGGATGCTAATGCTGAGACAAGAGTTTTCCTATTTGCTTTTTCTTACAACAAATACTTATTGAGCTGTTTTTGTTCACATCCCCGAAAATAAACTTTTCTAAATAGTTTCTTTTGTGTTTCATATTTAATTTTTTATTGAAAATACTTTTTTCTTATTATATTATAATCAGTGTTTCCCTTCTCTCATCTCCTAGATTCTCCCACCCCCATATCCATCCAACTTCATGTCTCTATCTCTCTTTGGAAAACAAACAGGAAAATCATTTTTTTAAAAAAATGGAAAAACACAAAATAAATAAATAACCACAAAATCAGAAGCCATAAGATATGTGCAAAAGACCTATAGGGTTAAAAAAAACACCCAAACAAACAATTATAAGACCAAAATAATGTCTACAAAAATACTATTGAGCTGGTTGTGTCTCCCCCTGGTATGGGGGCCTGCCCTTGAGTGTCCTTTACACACTGAGGAAGACTCCATTGGAGAAATTAATTTTTGTTAAGTAGTTTTCAATTAGAAAGAACTCCTTAGTTAGGGATGGGAGCTCATGTCCACTTTTTCCTCTTAGTGCTGGAAGCCCATCTGGATTAACACTGAGAAGGCCCTGTGCATGCTGCCGCAGCTTTGACCTACCTATGTGTTAATGAAGCTGGACATAGTTTCCTTCCAGGGGAACCTCTTTAGAATACAGTTTTATGAAATAAGTGTGTTATCCTGTAATATAAAATGATTGTGAGCAATCACTAAATATATGGCATTTTTCTTATTGGGAGATCTGTTAAAGTCTTTATTTTTAAAATTATATTTAAATTGGTCAATCCCAAATGAGCTCCTTTATTTCTCAAATATTTTACTTTCCAAATTATCCAACAAATAAAAATTATGTTATCTCTACCAAGCATAAGTATTTTATTTGCTTTTTTCTAAGTAATTAGAAAAATACTTTGGTTTATGCTAACCTCAACAAATATTTGTTGAAAATGTAAATGGCTATCAAAAACTATTTTAGTTTAAAGAGACTGTCAAATTTAAACTCATTTTTACTTTTATATATCCCAGTATAGTCATTAAAATTCCACAAGATATATTGCATAATTCTCTTTCTAAATATTTTAATGAATGTATAACCAATAAATATTTTAATAGAAGAAATTATCCTAAACTAACCTACATAGGAAGATGGATGTATCATAAAAGCAAGAGAGGTATAAATAGATCCAAAGGCATGCCATAAAACAAAAAGGAAATTAAAATAAAGTAACTATGTTGAAACAGTTAGATGGAAATAAGTGATGCATTTTAAAATGTTGCTGTCTAGGACACGTGAAATGCAGCAAGATGCTCTTTTGTCTGTTTGAATGGTGCATTTTCTTATTTTCTCTCACTGTGACACAGAGTCTCAGTTCTCCAGATGCTGCGCCAGGAAGTGGTCCTTCCAAGTCTGTTCCATTATAGTCAAGATTCTGGTCAAGCTAAAATCAAAAAAAGCATATATAAAATAATCCAACCTGCGATACATATCCATCACTGAACAATTATGTCTGGAGAGACAGGAGCATGAGACTCCATCAATGGACACCATGGTCATGAGCTCAGATGTCTTAGTCACAGAGACCTACTGGGAGAGTCGTGGTGAAACAATACATGACCATAAAAGACTTTCTCACAGGGCCAAAGATTTTCTAACAAAAAGAGAACAACTGGATAATTAAACTGCTAGTGACTCAATCCCATGGGGTAGGAATTTATTTCACTTAACAAAACCTTGAGTTCCATATTTTTCATGTCCAACAGAAGGCAGGACAGTTGCAAAGGGCATTTGATAATGTTAGTATTTGCTGTTATGGTTGCTGCTATTAGGAAAGATCTTTGTCTCTCATTCTCTCTCTCTCTCTCTCTCTCTCTCTCTCTCTCTCTCTCTCTCTGGTGTGTGTGTGTGTGTTGTGTGAGAGAGAGCGAGAGAGAGAGAGAGAGAGAGAGGTAGAAAGAGAGAGACAAAGAAAAGAAGACCATAAATTTTAAAGAGAGCAGGGGGTGGGGTATGTTTGGAGTTAGAAGGAGGAAAGCAAAAAGGAAAATAATGTAATTGTATTATAATTTGAAAAAAATAAAAATACTTTTTAAAAAAAGCAAGCAAATGTGGTAACTACTCCACCTCAGGTGTCAAACATCTAGAACTGAGACAATAAATCCTATCATTGAAGCACCTCCATCCGTTTGCTTTTGTCACAGCACACAACTAATGCACACACTCCCTGTTCCACACCAAACACATAACTGAAACCACAGACAACAGCATAGAATAACTACACTGAGCCTGGACATCTCAACATGTTACCTACCCTCCTACTGCCCTCTATTACTGTGCTCCTTAGCACTGAGAACCATGAATGGCACATAGCATGTTCTCTTTTCTTTTCTCTTCAGTAAATGGTTGAATTATTTAACTCTCTTATCAATTTTGCAAGTTGGGTACCTTTGCTTCACTTTTAAAACTACATGAACAATAATTTGGGGGGAAACATATGAGACAGTGTGATAACTGACTTTGAAGTTAGATGCCCCCAGACCCTACCATTTGGTCATATTGGGACTTGAATGGCCTGGAAGCTTCACTTCATCTGTGAAATAAGGAGGACAGTAAGACATACTTCTGGACATGATCTCCAGAATTAGCAAAGATACTGTAAGAAAAGTCATAGAACTATCATGCAGCTGGCACTCAGTGCACAAAGTGACTCCTAATACCAATAAGCAAAACTTTGTTCTGTTAATTCAATGTTAACATTGAATTGTTTCTTGTAGAGTAAGTCACAAGGTGGGACTTGGTTTTTGTCACATGATCAATGGCTAGGAATTAAAATTCTTATTAATAAGGATGAAAGCTTTTCATCATTTTCTTATGAAGCAGTGAACAGCTGTGGTTGGGAAGATGAAACAGAAACCAGCATCTGGTTCAGTGACTAGCAGCTCATGTTTCGCAAAAGGTTAGTAAGTGAGTCCTTGAGAATATAGAGATCGATCTCTGTGAAGAGGAGACCAGCCAAAAGTACTGAGCCTTTGACCTCCTTAGAGCATTTCCAGGTCTCTCTCAAAAAAAAATATGAAGTTCCTGGATATCTGAATATCTGTGTTTGTTCCACTGTAAAATAGGCATAAAACTCTTAGTTTATCTCATCTATTTTATGCTAAGATGAAAATTTTGAAATAACTCTGTGATTAACAAGTACTGGGTTGCCTTGTTGCCAAATATTCTCTTATAAAAATGATGAATAATTGTCTGTCTCTTCTAGGTAAAATATATTCAGACTGGGATAGGCATGAGTCACATCCAAGCTTACAAATACAGTCTGATTTTTAAAATCAAGTGAAACTCTTGAAATCTAGACCTGTATTAAATTCTCTTGAAATGTTAAGCAAGTGCAAATGCAGGACACATTCATGGGGCAGATGAAGAATTTGATCAGTTGCCTTCCTTTTCTCACTTTGTTCTTGTCTGAAGAGGGGATGTCATACAGCACATGCAACCATTCCACCAAACTTAGAAAAACAGAAAACATCATTCCAAGCTGACAGAATGATTTCTCTTTGTGTGTCAGCAAACAGGCCTCTTTGCCAATTGTTGTGATTCACTTCATGGACCAAATGGAGCCTCCCAAAGAGGACAGAAGGTGAACTCTCCCAAAGAATTGAGACCAGGCTCCTTATCAACACTTTCTTGCTGGATGTGAGAAATGGACACTTGGTAACATATTTGGATATAGAAATATGTTCAGCATTCAGAGTGCATCTACGGGGAGGGTGCATATTTTTGGTGTTATTAATACACTGCTGAAGGTCCTGCCTATGGGACAAACACAAAAAGTCTAATTTTCTAGGCAAGGTGAGCCAGTATGAGGAGCAAGGTCCCAAAAGTCAATAAAAGAGTTAGAGGCAGCCTAAGTCCCTGCTGTTAGTCACACAGGAGGACAAAGCTATACTACATACATGCAGAGGCCTCAGTCAGTCCCATGCAGGCTCCCTGGTTGTTGGTTCAGTCTCTGTGAGCCCTTACGAGGGGAGGTGCTTAGGCTTACTGCAACTTGATATGCCATGTTTTATTGATACTCATGGGAGACCTGCCCTTTTCTGGATGGAGACAGAAAAAGAGGTAATTGGGGGATGACAGTGGAGGGGAGGGAATGGGGGGAGGGAGTTGGAGGGGAGAATGGGGAAGGGGAGGCTGTGGTCAGCATGTAAAATAAATAGAAGAATAAAAAAAATAGATAAAAATTTGCAGAGTAACCCTGTAGAGGTCTCTTTAAATGGCTCCCATTATTCCCCTCTGCATTTGTGTGTTACACTTCTATATCTCCAGCATCTATACATACAAACAGCAAGTCAGTATTTTGAGTGTACTATAAAAAGCAGGTATAGCAAGGAACACAAACACATTCTACTCTAACTTATATGCATTAAACTTTAAACTTTTGCGAAGAAAACAGTTTTATTAACTTCCCAAATCTTGGTTTCTGACCTTCTGAATGGCCTTACAAGTAAATCAGTCTTTTTTTCCAGATTTTGATGTGGAATAATCTTTTTGTACACTGTGAAGATTTGTTGCTAGGATTGGTTTAATAAAGAAGCTGACTGGTCAATAGCTGAACAAGATAAAGTTAGGCGGGAAAGCCAAACTCAGAATTCTGGGAACAAGAAGGATGGAGTCAGGAGATGCCAGCCAGATGCAGAGGGAGCAGGAGATGGACATGCCATCCTAATAAAGGAACCACTATGTGGCCAAGCATAAATAAGGAATATGGGTTAACTGAAAATGTAAGAGCTAGTTAGTAATAAGCCTGAGCTTTTGGCTGAGCATTTACAATTAATACAAGCATCTGTGTGGTAATTTGGAAGCAGCTCCCAAGATGGGGAAAACTCTACCTACAAGATTCTCTTTCACAAATAGTTTCTATTTCTCTAAAGGATTCACAGAATTTATTTTGTGAAAACATTCACCTAAAAATTCATTATGCTCATCGTGGCCTGCCAGGAATAATTGAATGAACATCCCCTCATGTGCTCTTTAACAACACTGTTGGCAACCACTGTTAGCTCAGTTATGCATGCAAGAAATTTGCTGCTGCTATGGTCACTGGTGTATCCCAGAAATCCATGGAACAGGCAATTGCAGAGATGGAGTCAACAGAATCTATAGCAAAGCTTATTAATTCCTATAGTTTCAGTAAACAGTAGAATGGCCCCAAATATATGTTAATCCTTTATTCTGGACAAACAAATTTACTTCATAAGGGAACAACGCTGAAAATGAGATGAAGATTAATGACATTCAAACTAAGAGCTTATCTCATTAATCTCTCTTGTGTAGCTAAGGTCTGAGTTAAAATGTGATATGACAAAAGCAGAAAGATCAGAAATACAGTGTTGCTGTCTTTGGAGATAGGGCCTCCTTTGAGCTTTATTAAGAATGCAGTATTTGCAGGCAGGGCCTTGGTGGCGCACGCCTTTAATCCCAGCACTCGGGAGGCAGAGGCAGGCAGATCTCTGTGAGTTCAAGGCCAGCCTGGTCTCCAGAGTAAGTGCCAGGATAGGCTCCAAAGCTACACAGAGAAACCCTGTCTCAAAAAACCAAAAACCAAAAAAAAAAAAAAAAGAATACAGTATTTGCATCCCCACCACTGGGCTCCACACGGTGCCCACAGCCCCAGTGGGTGTATTGGAGGCCAGAGTGATTCTAGGGACCCCAAAGAAAAAACCACCCACTGCCCACTAAGTCTCTTTAAGTCTTCCCAGCAACCCCAAAATTGCACTCCCTAACTCTGGGCTCCATTCTCAACCTTCCTTGGAAGAAGTCTTCAGCTTTACCAGAGGCTGGACATGATTTAGGAACTCCAGACCATACTGCCTCCATTGGAGTATATATCTAGGCCTAGAACTTCCAAAGCAGACTTCAGCTTTACTGGAGCACAGGCCAGATATAGGTACCACAGTGAACACAGTCAGAATCTGGGGATCCCAACCTTGACAGCTGTACTAGAGGCCAGGCTGGTCCTAAGGATCCCAGATGCCAGAACAGATCTATGGACCATAGACTGCTTCCCTTCCCCTGGGCTCCATATCCTGGTCTACAACTTAAAATAAAACTTCAGGTTTAACAGAGGCCAGGCCAGATCTAGGGACCCCTAGCCCCAAAACTACATAAGGGGAACCCTACTGGACCCAAAGGCATGCTTGTTAGTTACTAGATCCTTGACCATTTAAGCCAGAAGACCAGAGAGGAAAGAGGAGAAAACACCTGTCCAACAAAGACAAACAGAAATCAACACCTAGACCTAAAATCATCCCAAATCCAGATGCCTAAACACCAGTGTTAGAACACAATCAATAACAGAAAAGACAGTATGGTACCACCAGAGCCAAGTTATCCTACAACAGCAAGACCTGAATAATCCAATACATCTGAAGCACAAGAAAATGACTTTGTAGTGATGATGGAGGTCCTCAAAGAAGATATGGGGGAAAATCTCTTAAATAAATTGATGATGAAACAAACAAAAAATGGAAGAAAATAGTAAGTCCCTAAAAGAAAGCCAAGAAAAATATGCAAATGGATTAAGGAAACTGTTCAAGAAAGACCTGAAAATAGAAACAGAAGCAATAAAGGAAACACAAACAGAGGGATTATTGGAAATAGAAAATATGGATAAGTAAACAGGAACTACAGAAGCAAGCATCACCAACAGAATACAATAAATGAAAGAATCTCAGGCATAGAAGATACCGAAGAAGAAATAGATTCATCAATAAAAGAAAATGTTAAATCTAAAAATTCCTAATACAAAACATCCAGGAAATCTGGGACACTATGAAGAGACCAGACATAAGAATAATAGAAATAAAAGGAGAAGAACCCAGCTCAAAAACCCAGGGAATATATTTAACAAAACCACAGAAGAAAAAATTTCCCATCTTAAAGAAGGACATGCCTATTAAGTTACAAGAAACTTACAGAACACCACATAGATTGGATCAGAAAAGAAAATCCCCTTGCCACATAATAATCAAAACACTAAACATACATAAAAAAGAATATTAAAAGCAGCAAGGGAAAAAGGCCAACTAACATATAATGACAGACCTATTAGAATCACACCTGGCTCCTCAATGGAGACCCTAAAATCCAGAAGGACCTGGACTAATGTCTTGCATACTCTTTAAGAGATCACAGATCCCAACCCAGACCACTCTACCCAGCAAAACTCTTAATCACCATAGATGGAGAAAACAAAATACTTCATGACAAAGTCAAATGTAAACAACATTTACACAAACTCATCCCTACAGAAGGTACTAGAAGGAAAGCAAAGCTCTAACTCCAGGAAGTTAACTACACTCACAAAAATACAGGCATAATCTTACACTAGCAAAACCCAAAGAAGGGACACACCCACACCCACACCCACACACACACACACACACACACACACACACACACACACACACACACAAGCACACAATGACAGCACCACCAACAACAAAAGAACAGGAATTAGTAATCATCAGTCATTAATATCCCTCAATATAAATGGACTCAATTAACCAATAAAAGGACACAGGCTAACAGGATGGATATGAAAACAAGATCCCTCCTTCTGCTACATACAATAAACACATTCTAATATCAATGATAGATGTTACCTCAGAGTAAAGAGTTGGAAAAAGATTTTCCAATAAAATGGACCTAAGATGCAAACTGGTATAACTATCCTAATATGTAACAAAATTAATCAAAAAAGATAGAGAAGGACATTCCATACTCATCAAAAGAAAAATGCACCAAGATGATACTTAAGGAGATGTCCAACACCCTTATTCATCAGGGAAATGTAAATCCAAAAGACTCTGAGATTTCATCTTACATCTGTCAGAATGACTAAGATCAAAAACATAAGTAACAGCTCAGGCTAGAGAAGATATGTAGCAAGGGGAACACTCCTCCATTGCTGGTAGGATTATACAGCCACTTTGGAAATCAGTGTGGCAGCTTCTCAGAACACTGGGAATCAATCTACCTCAAGACCCAGCTATATTATTCCTGGCCATATACCCAAAGAATGCTCCATTATACTACAAAGAAACTTGCTCAAATTTGTTTATAGCAGCTTTATTTGTAATAGCCAGAACCTGGAAACAATCTAGATATCCTCAATCTACAGTGGATAAAGAAAATGTGGTACAATTACACAATACAGTATTTCTCAGCTGTTAAAAACAAGGACACCAGGAGATTTGAATGAAAATGTGTAGAACTAGAAAAAAATCATCCTGAGTGAGGTAACCCAGACCAAGAAAGAAAATCGTGGTATTAACTCAGTCATAAGTAGATATTAGCTGTAAAATAAAGGATAACTATGCTATAATCCAGAGGCCCAGAGAGACTAGGCAACAAGGAGGGCTCATGGTGGGGGACACTGGGAAAGGGAAATAGAGGAGATTTCATGAATAGATTAAGGGCAGGTGGGGATGGGAACATGAGTGATTAGGTTGGGGCGAGGGGGGAGGGCGGCAAGTGTAGGAGGAGAGTACTGAAAGAGACTATTGGAAGGGAAGGAGGCATTTTAGGGCCAGGTTTTTACCCAAAGGAATTTCCCAGGAATCTACAAGGATGGCCCCAGATAAGACTCCTAGCAATGTAAGCTATATAGTCTCAACTAGCCATCTCTTATGACAAGGTTAGTGACAGAGAGGAGTCATCTAGCAAATGATGGAAACAGATGAAGACCCACAGTCAAAAATTAGGCAGAGCTTGGGGAATCATACAGAAGAGAGGGAAGAACAGATTGTAGGAGCCAGAGGGGTCAAGGACACCATAAGAAAACTCATAGAATCAACTAACCTGAGCTCATAGGGGCTCACAGAGACTGAACCACTAACCAAGGATTCTGCATGAGACTGACTTAGGCACTATGAATGTATGTTACAACTAGTTGTATTGCTTGGTCCTTTTGTGGGACTCCTAACAGTGGGAACAGTAGCTGTCTCTGGCTCTTTTACTGGCTTTTGAAACCCTAGTCCTCACACTGGGTTACCTAGATCAGCATTTATACATGGGCAGGTGCTTAGTCTTACTGTAACTCGATTTATCATGTTTTGTTGATACTCATGGGAGACCTGTTCTTTTGTAAACAGAAAGGAGGAGGAGGAGTAGATTGGGGGTAGGAAAAGGGGGGGTGGGAGAGGGAATAGGAGGAGAAGAGGGAGGGGAAACTGCAACTTTGGTCAGGATGAAAAATGATAGATAGACAGACAGACAGACAGATAGACAGACAGATAGATAGTAGATTTACTTTTAAAAAAAGAATGCAGTCTTATGAGCATCTTGGGTTCCATATGTGTTTGACTTACCTAGGGAAACACAGAGCAATAATTTGTACAATTTTTAATCCCTTAACTTGGTGAACATTTTTACAACAATAGGGAAGTAATACATGGCTATTTTAGAACAGCATTTCCTCTTTTTCCCTCTATCATATGGGTGTGACTCCAAGTAACCTTCCCCTCCCTTCTGCTAACTCCTGGCCTTGGTGTTCCAGAGTAGCACACCATGGCAAGACATGGGTAGTGAGCAGCCATTTCTTTCCTCTCTAGTTTGCTGAGACGGAGGTGGCTATCATCCAGTATGTGATGGCTATTTATACGAAATTATCTCATTCCCAGAGGATAAATTTACCAGGGGCTGGGAGATTGTTGCTAACAGACAGAAGTATCAAACTTGATTCCAAATTCACTAATGCATTTTACCCTTCTTTTTTTTCTATCATCTTTTCTACCATTTTTTCTTGATTTAATTTTACTCAAAATTAGCATAGCCATTGATTTAGAAACACACCCACTAGGATCATTGATTTTACTAAAATATGAACTTTAGAGAACTATACCAAGCAAATGAAATTTCACTTAACCATCACATAAAATGCCAATGTTACAGATTCCTACCAGAAACTTCAGCTTCAATCTTTTTGCAAAGCTTCTGGCTAGCCAGGAGAGAAGAAATCTATTTACAGAATATGTTAATGAAAAGCTTGTTACTTAGTTGGGTTAAAAATGTCAAAAATTATCTTTTTTGTTACAGACTAGAAGAAAAACTGTGCTCTGCTTTCAGATCCTAGAGATACTGTGTTCCTGAAGATTTGAGGTTCTACCATTGGAGTACATAGGTCTTGTAGAAACTATAAAGCCTCCTTTCTTTGGCCTTCAACTGAGCTCCAAATCTCTAGAAGCATACCACAGGGTCATATGGTAGGCAGCTGGAGACCAAGTTTCAGTCTTAGACAACCCTTATCTTTCCCTTCTGAATGGCCACCTCACTTGTTCTCTCAATGTTTCATTTCATATATCTCATAATTTTCTTTTATTGAAAATAGGTACCTTTTCATACAGTATGTGATTTTCCCTCCCTCTACTCTTCCCAATTCCTCCCGACCTCCTTTTCTGTCATGATCCATCTTTTTATATCTTAGTAGAAAATAAACAGGTATCTAAGAGCTAATAATAAAATAAAACATAATATAATGAGATAAAACAAAAACAAATCAGACTAGGATAAAACAAGCAGCAAAAACAAACCCCAGAAAAGTCACAAGAAACAAATAAAGATGCAAGGATTCACCTGTTCCTACAGGAATCTCATAAAAACATAAGACGAGATGCCATGATATATATACAAAGGACCTGTTTTATAAAAACATAAATAAATAAAACTAAAACAAAAAGACAAAGATTTTTAGAAAGAAAAGAAAAAGACCTGACACAAAATTATGAGACAAGAAACCCCTCCAAAGATAACATTGAGTTCATTTTCTGTTATCTATCTATTACTGGGGATGCAGCCTACCCTTAAGAAAAACTTGTTTCCCAAGTAAGACTCCCTTGGAGAAAAGTAATTTTTCATTTACAGATGGTTATCAACTGGAGATTGCTTCTGGATTAGGGATAGGGACATGTGTCCACCTCTCCTTTCAGCTCTAGGATCCCATCTGATGCAGACCTGTGAAGGCCCTGTGCATGCTGCCTCAGTCTCTGTGAGTTTGTGTGTTCATCATCCCTGCTGTTTTTAGAAGGGATTTTTTTTTCTTGATATCCTCCATCCATTCTGGCTTTTATACTCTTTCTGCCTCCTCTTCCACAGGGTTCCCTGAACACAGAGGAGAGGGATTTGAGGGAGATATATCATTTATGGTCTCTCACTCCCTGTATAATGTCTGGCTGTGGGTCTTTGTATTTGTTCCCATCTGCTGCAGAAGGAAGCTTCTCTGATAATGGCTAGGCAAGGTATTGATCTATAGAAGTATAAAAGAATGTTATTGAGTCACTTTATTGCTATGTTCCTTTCATACAACAGTAATATTTTGTTTTATCCTAAGTATCTAGGATATCTAGTTTGAATTTCTTGGAAATTTCAGCAATATTGTGTATGTTTTCCTTCTCGAGGAGTGGGCCTTAAGTCAAATCAGATATTGGTTGTTATTCCCACAAGTTTTGTGCCACCTTTGCCCTAGCATATCTTGCATGCAGGACAGATTGCAGATCAAAGGATGTGGATGTGTTGCTATCTACACTACCTTCTGGCACTTTATAATCTCAGAAATGTATAGAACTTGAAGAATATCACAATAAGTTAAATAAAATGAATTTCTACTTTGATAAGTTACAGCTAAGCTGAATCATTGACCTTTCTATGTTTCTAGCTTACTGTGATACAGACACCAACTGAGGACCAAAACACATAAAAGAGTTACACAAGTGGCTACAATAGAATGAGTCAGCAGACAGAAACTATTATTGCTATCACCATTTGTATAGTTATCATTAAGACTAATAAATGGTCATTGTTATTAGAGCCAGCATTTTTATCATCTCTGATCAAAACAGTTGCTCACAATTGCAAGTAAGGATATAGCTATGTTGGGAAGGAAGAGTAGATTCACTTTATAGTTGCTCAAGTTCTTGATAAGCACTCCAAAAGTTACATGTAAATACATTAGAGGTTAAAAAGAAAAGCTCTGAGGGCCTTGTAATAGGAGAACTTTGTAGAACCTTTAATAACTTTTGCCACTGAATGAATTGTTAGGGACCTATCAAAATCAATTGGCTTCAAAGTGAACCCCATAGAACTATGGGATTGAAATAGCTGCATAAGATCAGTGAGTTCATCTATACGATTGCTAAGGCAAATGCACTGAGATTAGGTTAGTGTAAACACACATCATACTTAAATATCCTTCCTGTTTATTGGGCATTAACTCATTGGCCTTCTCCTGGAGGACATTAGAATGTGAGGGTAGACATTTTGTCTGTTATACAATCTAGTTAACTAGCTGTTCAGCTATCTTCATATTTTGTCATTTGGATAAAAAACAAATGTGAATTGATGAGTAAGATTTCATATATATACATACATATATATGAAATATATATACACATACATATATTGGAGATACATATATATAATATATATATATATATATATATATATATATGTTTCACTAGACAGGAGACTTAAAAATCTGAAATATCAGTTGTACCACACATTAAATTTCCCGATATCTTTTCTTAATAAGTAAAATGTCATTTCCTATGGAATTTTAGGTAATGAATTAGCCAATGTTCATTTAAAAAGTAACTTTTAGCTCTGTGAACCCTACCAGGGAAGCAGGTAGGCTGATAGTGTATCTTCACCTCTCCCTCTGCTCTTCCAGACCCAGTTCCCAAGTCTCATCCCCAACTCTGTAGCAAACCTTCTGCTGTGAGTTCTCCTCATTCTTTCCTGCCATTCCTGGAGGACTAACTAAATTGATCCTCCTGGAACACGCTGATTTTATCCTTCTTTTGAATCCCCTCTACACCCCTGACCAATCCCTATTCCTCAGTGTCAGGTCCCAATGCTCATAAACACATTTTATCTGGAAGCCCCAGTGCCCACACCTGTCAGGACCCCAGAAGATTTTCCTACCAGGCAATACACAGCCACCATGCTCTCATAAAAAATGAGAGAGAAAAAAGTAACTAAAGAATAAAATACACACCCAATGAAGACAAGGCAGGATATAAGTATCTAGAAACCCAGTCTTTCCAGTCATAAATACATAGATACCACTATATATTAATTCACAGAAGGGATAAACCAAATGGACCTAACAGATATTCACAGAATACTTCAAGCAAACGCAAAAGAATATAACTTCTGATCAGCAACTACTGGAACTTCCTCCAAAGTTGACCACATACTAAGACACAATACAAGTCTTAGCAGATACAAGAAAATAAAATAACACCCTGAATTCTTTCTGATCACTGTAGATTAAAGGTAGATAACATCAAACACAGAAATGACACAATCTATCAAACTCATGGAAAGTGAACAACTCTCTATGAAATGAAAAATAGGTCAAGACAGAAATTAACAAAGAAGTTAAAGACTTTCTATAATTGAATGAAAATGGATACACAGCAAACCAAACTTATGGACATATTAAAGGCTGTTCTAAGAAGCAAGTTCATCGCACTAAGTGCCTACATTAAAAAATAATAATAAAAAGAATAAAAAGAGAAGGAGGAGTATTTGGGCAGATCTCATAATAGTAACTTACCTGCACACCTGAAATCACATCCAAAAGGAGTAAATGGCAAGACATAATCAAACTCAGGGCTGAAATCAATAAGATACAAATAACAACAACAACAAAAACAATACTAAGAGCCAATAAAACAAATAGTTGGTTCTTTGGGAAAATCTTTAAGATTGACAAAGCCTTATTCAAATTAACTAAAAGGTGAAGGGAGAATATCAAAATTAACAAAATTTGAAATGGAAAGGTGGACATTACAATAGACACCCAAAAATCCAGAGAAATGTAAGAACATACTTTAGAAACCTGTACTCTACCAAATTGGAAAATATAAAAGAAATGGGTAATTTCCCCATACATACCACTTATCAAATTTAAAATAAAGATCAGATAAGCAATTTAAAAAGAGATAGAAGCAATCATAAAAGTCTCCCAAACAGGAAAATCTCACAACCAGGTAGATTTATTGCAGAATTCTATCAGAGTTTCAAAAAAGAGTTAAAACCAATATTCCTTATATTATTCCATAAAATGGAAACAGAAGGAATATTGCTCAACTCATTTTAGGAGGCCACAGTTCTTCCTCATAACCAAATCACATAAAGACCCAACAAAGAAAGAGAATTACGTTATAATTCCCCTTATGAACAGCAATGTGAAAATTCTCAATTTAATACTTGTAAGCTGAATCTAAGAACACATCAAAAAGATCACCCGCCACAATCAAGTACAATATATCCAAGACATACAGAGATAGTTCAACATACATAAGGTAATCTAATATATAAACAAACAGAAAGAGAGAGTACACAATCATCTCATTAGATGTAGAAAATGTTTTTGATAAAATTCAACACCTCTTCATTACAAAATCTCTAGTGAGATTAAGGATATGAGGGACATTCATAAATACAATAAAGACAATTTACAACAAGCCCATAGCCGATACCAACTTAAATGGAGAGAAACTCAAAGAAAGGGACAAGAACTCCTGAGCAAATTGAGAGCACAGGAGGAGAGAGGAGGGAGTTAGGAAAAAGAGAAGGGGAGAAGAGGAGTGGGAGGAGGACATGAGGGATCAGGAAGACTAAGTCATGGGAGAAGTAGAGGAGAGCAAAAAAAGATACCTTAATAGAGAGAGCCAGTATAGGTTTAAACAGAAATCTGGCACTAGGGATATGTTCAGAGATCTGCAAAGATAATCCCCAACTAAGAACTAGGCAGTAGTGGAGAATCCACCTTTGATGCCCTTCCCCTATAATGAGATTGATGACTACCTTAATTACCATCCTAGAGCCTTCATTCAGTAACTGTTGGAAGCAGAAGCAGGCACCCACAGCTAAGCTCTGGGCCATACTCTGTTTTGGAAATTCCAGTCATGGAATTGCTGTCTTTCCAGCATCCCCATCAGGGAGGGAGGGAGGAGGGATGAGCAAAGCAATAAAGACATGCTGGAGAAACCTACAGAACCAGCTGATCTGACCTACTGAAAGCACAGTCGTAAAGCTAGGGAACCTTAATTGGACCAAACTAAACCCTCTGAAAGTGGGAGCCATTTAGGAGGTCTGGGCAGTCTATGGGGTCCTCTAACAGTGGAACCAGTATTAATCCCGAGTGCACAAATGGACTTTGAGAGCCCATTCCCTATGGTGTGATACTATTTCACCCCAGATACACAGAGGAGGACGTAGGCCCTTCTCCAAATGATATGACAGACTTTGCTGATCCCCAATAGATCCCCTCACTGTCTTTGGGGAATGGAAAGAGGGTGGGTTGGGGGGTAGGTAGGACAAGAGAGGATGGGAGGGATATGGAATGGGGGATTGATATGTAAAATGATTATACATTATTAAATTTAAAAAGTAGAAATTAAAAAATCAGGAACAAGACAAGGTTGTCCACTGTCTCCATACCTATTCCATATAGTACTTATCTAGAACAAAAAGAAAACTGAAGGAGATCAAAGAGATAGGAAAGGGAGAAGTCAAAGTATCTTAATGTGCAGATGATATGATAATATATATGAATGACGCAAAAACTTCCACTGGGGAACTCATACACCTGATAAACACTTTCAGCAAAGTAACTGAATACAACGTTAACTCACTCACAAAAATTAGCAGCCCGTCTATATACATATTATGAAGGGACCAGGAAAGCACCTTTTATACTAGCCTCATATAATATAAAGTATCTTGAGATAAATCTACCTAAGCAAGTAAAAGACTTCTATGATTAAAAACGTCAAGTCTTTGAAGAAAGAATTTGACAAAGATATTAGAAGATGGAAAGATCTCCTGGGATCATGGATTAGTAGGATTAACATACTAAAAATAGCTCCTACCAAAGGCAATTTACAGATTCCATGCAATCACCAGCACAATTTCCACATAATTCTTCACAAATCTTGAAAGGAAAATTCTCAGCTTCATATGGAGAAACTAAAACCCAAAAATAACTAAAAGAATCTTGAATAATAAAAGAAATGTTGGAGGTATTACCATCCAGACTTCAAGTTTTACTACAAAGCTACAGTATTGAAAACAGCATGGTATTGGCACAAAAACAGACACATTGATCAATTGGATTGAATTGAAGTCATAAATAAATTTATACACCTATGGAACCTGATCTTTGATAAAGAAGCCAGAAATACTCCCTGGGGAAAAAAAAAGAGAACATCTTCAACAAATGGTGCTTGCTAAATGGCATGGCTGCATGTAAAAGAATTCAAATAGCTCCATTCTTTTTTTTCTTGTTGCAAACTGCATGAGGCTTTATTATCGTTGTTTAATGAGCTAACCCCATGTTAGCTCGGGACTTTCATCCACCCACCATGGTGGATGGCTAGGAAAGACAGCTTGAAGCATCTGCATAGAGAACTTATAGGGCAGCGTAACGGGAGTGTCTAGGGGTACACACAGGCTCAGAATTGGTGTGCCTCCAGGCTTGGAGTATTTGCCCTGTGTTGATTGGTCAACTGGTTGTTATGGCCCATAGACCCTCCCAGGGTGTTTGCTATGCTCTGCGCGTCACTGCTGTGTGCTTACCGTAAAGCACACCCAGAGCCGTAAAGCATAGCACCACCAGCTAACTTCTGATTGGTTCCTTGCCATGAGGCAGGCATCTGACATCTTAGTGATCAAGGCAAGGTCATACAAGCACGTGTTCGGCTGTTATGGCTGCCGAAATGGGGAGCTGGTCCTTTCATTCCCCCATTTTCTGTTTTGGAAATTCCAGTCATGGAATTGCTGTCTTTCCAGCATCCCCATCAGGGAGTGAGAGATATTGTTGTCCCCCATGTAAGGGAGTTCCTTTTGACTTAGAATTTTAACCAGGGAAAATGGGCAACATATTCTTTCCCATGCTACTTCCTGCTGACTTTGGGACAAAGTTAGGGACCCAAGAAGGTTGAAATGCTAGTCAAAAGCAAAAAAGGGAATTTAGGCAATGCAGAAGCCATCAGGAGGTATTGACAGACTCTGTTGCAGAGACAAGGGGTGTCATATCAGTCTAGCTGATATGACATATCCACAGCAAGTCCAGGGTTCGCAATCTACTTAGGAACAGCCTGTAGTTAGCAACTGATACTCAGATGTCTGCCAGAAGCAGAAACCTGTTTAAGACATGTTTAAACTGGGAACAGACATTAAAACTTATTTACTGAAGCCCACAGTGCAGAAAAAGCAGATATCTGGATATCTGTTCAAACAGTAGGAACATATTTATAACTTGGAGTCCTAGAAAAAACTATAGATTTGGTCTAGAAACATGTACATTTTTCTTCTGTCCAGAGAGCCAGGTGTGGATTGGACAGAGGTGCCTTTGGTCTGATGAAAAGCCCTTTAAGTTTATACTTAGATGACAACCAGAATAAACCTAAAACCTTGAACTTGTGACTGAACAGTAGGTAGTCATTACTTTATCAGCTAACATGCTACTATAGTCTTGTGAATCTGACTGTCTGATGCTGTCAAGTTGACAACCATTAATATTTCAGAGATCTGAGAAGGGTATATTTTATCCGAATCTACTAAAAAGTGACAGAAGCCAGTTAGAAGCCAGTCCATATACAGTTAGCCATACCCAAGTCTCTCCATTATCACTGGAGGCAGATGTCTCAAAGAACAACAATCTTTGCCAGGCCTATAAGGTGAGAGGTTTTTTTCCTCTCTGTGAAAGAGGGGCATGGAAAAGACTGACCTTGTTTTGTCTAGGCAAAGGGGTACAATCAGTTTTCCAGTGTCCAGCAGCTTTGTCCACAGTCTCAGCCAGGCCCTGGCAGGCAGCAGGTATCACATCTGAGCATCTTGCTCACTGGTCCAGGTGCAGGAACTGGGGTGCCTCATAATCTTCTTTGGAGACTTTGGATCATTGTCAGGATCTGGCAGTCAGTCTGATATTATAAACGTTTAAAACAACATTTTAAATGCCATATTCTGCAGGTCTCTGAAGCATTAGAGGTTTGTCTGTTTAGTTACTTGCCTTAAGCACACATTAAGCACACAGGTGCCTTGGTAAGGTAATTTCTGTAATCAATTTTTAGTTTGACTGTAACTGGTTTTAACTTAGTAAAATATTTGAAACTTAGCACAGCTGAATTTAAAACTGCATAGAGTTACCTTATATTACTTAAACTGTAGCTACATGTACATATTTTAGCTGCTTGCTTAAACTTAACTTCTTTCTGAGACAGGGTTTCTCTGTGGCTTTGGAGCCTGTCCTACAATTAGCTCTGTCAACCAGGCTGGCCTTGAACTCATAAGGATCCACCTGCCTCTGCCTCCCGAGTACTGGGATTAAAGGTGTGTGCCCCCAACGCCCTAAACTTAACTTCTGAAAACATAAACTGTAACGTTTTATAATAGATTAGCAACTTTTATAAAACAAGAACTTTACATTGTCAGGCTTTGCTTAAAAATGATTCTGAATTGAAACTCTTTAAGTACAAACATTAATAAAAAAGACATTAAAAAACTGGTTTTAAAAAGAAATTTAAATTCCCTTAATGTCTTCCTGTAATATATAGAAGTATTATCATTTTAAATCTTAATTGAAAAACTTGTTTCTAAGATGGCAACTCTAATTTCCATGCGGTCATCTTTAGTCAAGATGGTGGTTCAAGTATTCTTTTTTAACTTCGACAAAACAGCTACCAGTTATTTTGTGCCATGTAGCTGGCTAAAAAATGGCAGTGACCTGCACCATTTGTTTTAGCTGAATGCTTGTAAGAGAACTTAGGTTATGCTGGGAAACAGAACATTTTAAAACAAGCATACCTAATTTACTTGAGAAATAAACAGAACTTTTAAAACAGAATTAACTTAATATGGTTAAAATTTTAACTTATATTATCAATTTTTAAAATTTACTATTTGTAGAAATGAAAAAACATAGCAAAGAGTTTATATTTTTCTCTGACATTTAACAACCTTTCCTCTGACCTTCTATGGCTTGCTTTAACCCCCTATAACTTTCTATATACCTTTGTTTATTCCTCTGATTTTTTAGACATTCTCAGACAAATTGCTCTTTCCCTTCCCCTCTTTATTATTTTAGTCTCCTACAATTTCTCTCATTTTTCAGTCAACATAGAAACTCTTATCAAAGTCCCTTTTATAGTTTTTGATAACTTTAAGGCCATTTCTTTAGAATGTCTGGATCAGGCCAGATAGTTCACCTGCCCCAGCTCCATGTGCTCAGGGCAGAGACCTGGGGGAGAGGGGTGTTGCTGGTAATCCCAGACCATCAGCCAATGCAGGGGTGGGAAAAAGACCCCCTCAGTTCCCCTACATACCATGTGTGTGGAGCACAGAGAAGGCCGGGCAGCCAGGCAGATGGTGGCCTTGCAAGCCATGACCCATGGCAGGATGGCAGTTGGGGCAGAGATAGCCCTACTTCACATGCCTCACAGACTGGCATGTGAGGATAGAAAAACAGACTCACCTACATCAGCCAGGCTCAGCTGTGAGGGCCGCAGCAATGGTTAGAGTTCAGAATAGCAGCCTCAGGGGACTCCACTGCAGCACACTCTAACCTGTGGCACATGGCAGAAGAACTCCTGTCCCATCTCACGTGCTCAGGGCAGCAAGAAAAGACCCCTGACCCACACATGCCACGTGTGTGGGAAGTAAGGACAGAGAGAGATGCTTAACAAACACACAGCAGAAACGTGAAACTTGGACAGACAGCACAGTAACACAGACTAGGATCCTATTCAGAATTTCAGATGGCTATCCCCATGGAGATCTACTTGGTTCAAAACCAAGTCTCCCCTACAGATTGGGAAGGCTGCCGCCCGAACCTTCTGCCCTAAACAATTCTTGTAGGCTTACTTACAGAAGTCACTAGTGACCCTAATATAGGACCTTTACATTTACAAAATTAACAGAAACAGCAGACCTGAAACTATGAAACTGACGCAGCACCAAAAAGCATGCAGGCAGGGTGTGGATTGCAACAGATCAGATAACACAGATAACAAACCTGCTCAACTGCCCAGTTACCCAGCCGGTTCCAACCCTTCAGGCTTTACAGAAACCGTACAGAAACAAAGACTGGAAAAGGAAGTTACCTAGTGTGGTGCCACATGATTCAACGAAAGGGGGTGTTGTGGTGCATCCTGAATTGAAAACCAACGATGAAAACACACAGAGACAGAATAGACAGAAAAGAACAGACACCAACCCAATCCATCCACGCCACTTATAAGGCAATGGCACCATTTATAAGGAAATGACACCGGGCAGATGGGTGGCAGAACAAGGCGACTACAATCGCCGCTAACTGAGGAGGGTCCAAGCATCCTTGGCCTTCATCCTTACCTCCTGGGTGTCCTCGGGGCAGTCTGTGATCCTCTGGGCACATCTGCCGATCACAGTTGAGGTGGAATCCAGGGATGAGGGTAGTTAGTACGGAGACAGACACAAACAGCAAAAAAAGAAGGACAGACACAACAGACAGGACAAACCTCGTGACAAAGGAATGGAGCCCCAAACCAAAATTACAAACAACCCTTGGACTTTCGTTCAGGGCGGGACCAAGGGGCCCAGGGCATGTCTGCCTCTGAGGCATGTCTGCTTTCCCTATGGTCCAAATCAAACGACCCTCGGGACTTTCATCCAGGGCAGGACTCAGAGTCTCAGGACACGTCTGTCTCCTTCTGTGGTCCAAATTACCAAATACAAGTCCTTCGCAGGCACAGATCAAATTCAATTCATGGCACCAAACCAACAAAACAGCAAGAGACATAACAAGACACAAAGCTCTACCTTACCTCCAAGATCGACTCCACTCAGGTGAGGGGTAGTTGCAAATCCAGGAGGAGCCCCCAAAGTAAGACCCCCAGAAGTTCAGGCCCCCAGGATCTCAGCCCAGGACTTTGGTCACCCCAATCACTAGGCAGAGTCGAAAGCTTGATGCAAACTGCATGAGGCTTTATTATAGTTGTTTAACGAGCTACCCCATGTTAGCTTGGATCTTTCATCCACCCAACATGGCAGATGGCTAGGAAAGACCCAAATAGGTCCAATCTTATCACCCTGCACAAACTCAAATGTATCAGTCACAAAACTTGACTCCAAATGAATCAAGGACCTCAACATATAAACAGATATGCTAAACTTGATAGAAAAGAAAGTGGGGATTGCCTTGAGCTCATTGATACAGGAGAAGAATTTCTGAACAGGATACCATTAGCACAGGCACTGAGAACAACAATTAATATATGGGACCTCATGAAACTAAGAAACTTCTGCACAGCAGACACTGTCATTAGGACAAAGTGGAAGCATACAGAATGGGAAAAGATTTCTACCAACCACACATCCAATAGATGACTAATATTCAAAATATGTAAAGAACTAAAAAATAAAAACCTGCCTAGATATGAAGAAAAACAACCCAATTTAAAAGGGAGGGGGACAGTTCTAAACAGAGAATTCTCCACAGAAGAAACTAAAATGGTTAAGAAACATTTATGGAAATGTTCATCATTCTTAGCCATCAGGGAAATGCAAATCAATACTACTTTGAGATTTTATCTTATACCTGTCAGAATGCTTCAAACCAATAAATTATGCAGTCAAGGATTTGGAATCAGGGGAACAGTCATCCATTGTTGGTAGGAGTGCATGGAAATCAGTGTGGCAGTTCCTTGGGAAAATGGGAATTGATCTACCTCAAGATTCAGCTGTACTACTCTTGGGCATATAAAGGATGCTTCATGTTACCACAGACACTTACACAAACATGCTCATTGCTGCCCTGCTCATAAAAGCCAGAAAGCCAAATGTCTCTCAACAGAAAAATAGATAAATAAATTGTGGTAACTTTACACAATAGAATATTACTCATAAAAAGGTGACATCATGAAACTTTCAGGCAAATGGATGGAACTAGAAAAGAATCATGTGTGAGGAAATCCAGACCCATGAAGACAAATATGATATGTATTCACTGATACGTGATTATTAAGCTGTGAAATCAATGATAAACAAGCTACAATCCATAGTCTCAGAGAAGTCAGGTATAGAGAAATAGAGTAGTGGAGACACATTGATATCCCTGGTAAGGGAAATTGAATAGATATTATGAGTAGACAGGGTACAAGGGGATAAGAAATAAGGATTGGGTCAGGAGGGGGAGTGAAGATGGGGTTGAGAGAAGAATTGCAGGAGAGACAGCTGGAATTGAGCGGAATTTGAGGGATGATATAGAAACCTCTTGAAGCAGAAAATTCCTAAATACATATATATGAAGTTGATCCTAATGAAGTCTCCAAATAATGAGAGAGACAGGGTCCCAACTGGCTATCTCTTGTCACAAAATGAAGCTTCCAGTATGGGACTGGATTATGTCCAATGGAGTTGTTGGTCAACGGGGTCCCATAGAAATCCCCAAAACAATCCAGGCTGTTGCCAAGATATAAAGTTGCTCTCCACAAACTGATCACAAGATCCCCTTGCTGAAGACAAGACCTACACAACTCATTGAACGTGAAGAATTCAAGTTGGTGTCTACATACAGCCTTCACCCTTATGTTCTAGAATGTTTGGTACAGGATTACACTCGGCACACTACCAAAAAAGAAATCTAAACACCAACTAAGCCACAAACCATTTGACCTACAATGATGTATGTCTCAGTCCACAAGATCATACAGTGAGATTTTAGTCAACATATTCACCAGGCTAATCCATTGGAATTCCACTGAAGATAGATCCCCACATGCAAAGCCTTAGAGATACCTGCCTTTTGAATAGTCACTGTTGTCCCCATAAAACCCTTGTGAAACCATAGCACTCTCCCTTTTCCATGGTGGGATTGATCCTCCCAAATCCCAGCAGTGTATCTATTAATCAATTATTGGGCACAACTCCCTCTTGTACTGGTAAACTGGATAACCTCCCTCCACACCCCCCACACTGTGGGGCTCCAGTGTGGAAGTACTCACACAGTCAAGGAAACCTTTTATTGTCATATTCAAATGTACATAACTTAGAAGATAGCTCCCTACAATTATCTCTTATGGCAGGACACCTGACAAGGAGAGGAGCCTTGCAAACAGACCACATTCAGAACTTCAAAAGACAGTCACAGAGTAGGTGACTCAAATGTCTGCCCCCACTGACAAGGAGGACTGAGCATCACCCATTCCTCTAACAATAACTCAGGACAGTGTAGCCTAAAGGCCCAGGGCTTGGCTGGAAGCTGCAGCCTCTAGATCTCCCATTGATCTATTGCAGGGAGAATTCACTAGCAATTGGCAAAATGCTAATAAGGATTAAGGGCCTTTACCTTCCACAATTTATGCAAGTCACCATGGCCACCATGACGCTGTTTCTAGCTAGCAAAAGCAAAAATGACAGGGTTTCTTCCTTTGTTACATTTAATGACTATAAACTTCTAGTATTTCTTCCTTGTTTTACATTTATCAATTAAATATTTTTAGTTTAACTAACCACATAAATGTAGTTATTATGCACTAACACTGCTCTTCCTTCTTAGTGATCATAAGTCCCTTACTCCTTTTAACCCTACCCCCACATCTTGAGTTTTGCACAGACACTTAGAAAGTCATGTCCGCCGCCCCACCCCACCCCCAGACATGAAGTGCCAGCTGTTCTCAGGATTTTGTCTGCCTTCTTGGTTCTGAAAGATATGTATGCCTGTATCCTTGCTGTTGTCAGAATTGTTAATTGTATCTGTACTGGGTATAAAAACTGAAATCCTTGTGGGATTAAAAAAAGAAAAGCCTCCATTTTTTGAAGAATAAAGATCCATGAGAGGAATACCTGTGTGAGCCAGTTTATTTCACTCTCATCCTCACACCTTTTTTAGTCAAACACTACAGGCCTGCTCTCCAGCCTCATAGCCTGGATCTTTAGAGAACATTGAGGCTGGAACTTGAATGCTCTCTTTACATGTACTGTGTGCAAGATATACTAGGGCAATGGTAGATCAAAGCCTGTGGCAGTAGCCAACCAATAACTGCTTTGACTTAAAGTGCACTGACAAGATAGAACCCATACCCAATACTACTTGTGTGACTAAGAACCAGAGACTAGAAACTGGATGTTAGGGTAAAACCAAATAGGAGTGGTCTTTAAAACAAAAAAACAAGCAGTGTGGAGAAAATGACTCATAATATTTTTCTGCTATACTCATATATCAGTGCCATCATCAAAGAAGCTTCCTCCTATAGCAGTTGTGAATTAATATATAAACCCACAGCCAGACAATATTCAGAGAGTGACAGACCTTGGAACACTCGGCTTTAAATAGGATATCTCCATCAAATCCCTTCCCTCAGAACTCAAGAACCCCTGTGGATATGAAGGTAGAAAGAATGTAAGAGCCAGAGTGAATGGAGGACACCTAGAAAACAAGGCCCTCTAAATCTACATGAGAAAATTTCATATGAACTCAGAGTGAATCAGTATGCACAGCGTCTGCACACGTCTTCCCCAGTTCCTCTGGGTTTCTGTCATCACTTTCAGTTTAATGTTTTATGGGATTCCTGAATGTGAGAGTTGGTCTCTGATTCTTGTGCCTTCTCCTTGGCTCCTGTCCAACTTCAATGTGATAGAATATATTATATTTTTGTTATATTTATAAATATGAATGAATGAAAACCTTGCTACTAGCATAAAGGTTAACAACTGATCAGTCTCTTATACCTGCTGGAAGAGGAAAGATCCTTCTTCTCCAATGGATTGACACTGGGTATATCAAGCACTCTAGGGCAGGCCTTGTTTGTGTTCAGGTATAGTTGACCAACATAAAATGGCCTCCACAGTTTTTTGTGTGTGCTTTTATTTTTTTTTTTTACAGTTTTGTAGGTTTTGTTTTGTTTCCTTTTGGGTATTATTTTATTAGTGTTGTATTGGGTTTCTGTATGCTGTTTTTAAGAAGAAATTAAAGTTGGTAGAGTAGAGGGAGGAAAAGTGGAAGCACTCTGGGGAGGGAATGACTATTTAAAGTTAAAAATTGTTTTTGACAATAAAAATGAAAACATATAAGTTTTAAACAATATAAAACACCTATTTTTACAGTCACATTTTTTTGAGTTGATAGTTTCACTCACACTATATGTGACTTTGTTTATCCTATTTTATTTATTTCTTAATGCCCAGAGCACAGAATAGGTCTAATACATGGTGAATGAATAGATATGTACACTGGAAAGGCAATAAGTAATATTTGTAATCCAAGCTCAATAAATAGGTTTCTAATAGTGTTTAAAGACTCTTTCTATAGACACAACTAAGGCAACAGAATTAGATATGGAAGTATTATTAACCGTTACTTATCTCAGTACTTTGAAAAGTTTAAGTAGGTAGTTCCATCGCAAGTTATGCTAATGTATTTTAGATAGATCATAGTTATCAAAAATTGGCATCTCTAAGACATATCTTTCCTTATAAAGTTAATGTTTCCTTTTAGTACTCAAAAGAGAAATTAAACTGTGTAGTTAAATTTGAAATTATAGCCAACCAGAAACTTACACTGAATCCATTTTTCATCCTTGCAATAATTTAGTAAATTTCCAAATGGTTTTTAAATATGTAGGTGAATATAAGTAATTATAACTATTTTAATTCATTCTGAAAACATTTTCTAGCCTATGTCTTAGAAAGAAATGTTTAACATGTTTTTTTTTAAAAACATGCTATTAACTAAAAGTAAATATTCTAAATATATTTCATTATGTCCAAAAATTTTAAAATGTGACCTGAATAAAAATGATCAAATAATATTTGGTGATAATTCTCTTATATTTACATATTAGTATATTTATATATAACTATCAAATAATTGTTATTCTGACTATGCTTGGAATTTATAATATCACTTGTCTTTCAGATAATACACAATTATTTCTAAGGCAAACCTTTTTATTTATTTGTTTGTTTCCTTACTTATTTATTGTTTTTACAGCCCAACTGCAGATTTCTGATGGGGAACGTTCTTCTGTATATATGTTTCTCTTATTGGCTGATGGATAAAACACTGATTGGCCAGTAGCCAGACAGGAAGTATAGGTGTGGCTAACAGACAATGAGAAAGCTGGAGAGAGGAAAGCAAAGAGAAGCCACCAGGGAGATGCCATGTAGCCGCTGTAAGAGTAACATAATAGAGCATTCTTTGGTAAGCCAAAACCACATGGAGATACACAGTTTAATAGAAATGGGTTAAAAATTAAGAGAAAGTTAGTCAGTAAGAAGCCTAAGCCATTAGTCAAATGTCTGTACTTTTACAAGTCTCTGTGTGTTTATTTGGGGCTAAACAGTTGTAGGACCAGGCAGAAAAAAAAACTGTCTACATGTTCTCTTCCCTCCTCTTCTTGCAGTCATTTCCCCCACCTCCTTTCTGTCAATCCCACCCCTATCAATTCCTCCATTTCTATTCAGAAAGGGGCAGACCTTCCATATATATAGGCCAGCACTGGTACATCAAGTTGCAGTGAAACTAGGTACCTCCTCTCCTATTAAGGCTAGACAAGACAACCCAGTAGCAGGAAAGGATTCCAAGAGCAGGCAAAAGAGTCAGAGACAGCCACTTCACTCACTGTTAGGAGTCCTGCAAGAAGACCAAGCTACACAACTGTAACATATTCAGACTGCCTAGAACAGTCCCATGCAAATTCCATGATTGTAGATTCTGTCTCTGTGAGCCCCTATGAGCCCAGGTTAGTTGATTCTGTGGGTTTTCTTGTGGTGTACTTGACTCATTTAGTTCCTATAATCCTCCTCCCACTCTTCCAAAGAATTACAGAAACTCTACCTAATGCTTGGCTGTGGGTCTTTGCATCTCATTCTATCAGTTGCTGGAAGAAGCCTCTCTGGTGACAATCAGACTAGGCACTAATCTGTAAGTATAGAAAAATATCAGTAGGAACCATTCAATTTTTTTGTCAGTCGTGTTTGGTTCTATCCTAGGGCTCTGGGCTATCCTGCCTCCAGGTCCTGACCCTCCAGGCAGTGTCAAGGTTGGTCTCCCTCTTACAGTATGGGTCTCAAGCTGGAAGAGTCATTAGTTGACCACTCCCACAATTTCTGTGCTGCCTTTACCCCAGCACCTCTTTTAGTTAGAACCAGTTATAGTTCAAAGGTTTTGTGGCTGTGTTGGTTTTCCTGTCCCTCCACTAGAAGTCTTGCCTGGTTACAGGAGATGGCCATTGTGGTGATATATTATTTATGGTTTATTAAAGCTTGCCTAAGGTACAGAAAGCAAAGCTAGCCACAAGCCACATAGCTGGGCAATGATGATACACACCACTAATCTCAGACCCATACACACCACTAATCTAGCTAGCCATAGAACCATGTGGTAGTGGTACATACCTTTAATCCCAGGACTCCAGAAACAAAGGAAGATGGATCTTGGTTAGTCCAAGACAACCCTGGCCTACAAGAGAGTGAATCAGAGTTCAGGCCTTTAATCCCAGGATTTGAGAGATATAAAAGGTAGAGGCATTCAGTCTGAGATTAGTCTCTAGCCATGTTGAGGAGAGCATAGAAGTCTGAGTGAATCTGAAGTTGGGAGTAGTCTGAGGATCACCCTTTTGGGCTAAGCATAGGTAGAAGTAAGGGTTAGTGACTGGCTGCTTTGCTTTCTGACTATCAGATTGAAGCCCAAAAATCTATCTCTGGATTTTTATTTTTCTTGTGACTGCCAGTTCAGGCTTCATATACCCATTGCTAGTTGTCTTATCTAGGCTCACCCTTGTAGATTCCTGGGAGTTTTCATTGCACTAGGTTTCTAGCTCATCCCAGAGATGCCTCCAGATTCCAGTTGTCTCTCCCAGTACTCTCTCTTTCCATCCTCCCCTATATGACTCCTCCTGTTCCTATCCCAATCCTCCTCCCAAATGTCTCCAGTCACATCTGGTCCACCAGCAATGTCTATTCCATTTCCCTTTCACATTGGGATCCATGAGTTCCCCTTTCAGCTATCCTTGTTACTTGACTTCTCTGGGTTGGTGGATTATAGAACAGTTCTCCTTTACTTTGTTACTAATATCCACATTTAAGTGAGTACATATCATGTTTGTCTTTCTGGACTAGGGTTATCTCACTATGCATGATCTTTTCTAGCTCTATCCATTTGCCAGTGAATTACATGATGTCATTGTTTTTAACAGCTGTGTAATACTCCATTGTGTAAATGTACCATACTTTATTTGCCCACTCTTCTGTTGAAGGACATCTAGGTTCTTTCCAGTTTCTGTGTATTACAAATAAAGCTGCTATTAACAGAGCTGAGCAAGTGTACTTTTGGTGTGGTAGGGTGTTCTTTGGGTCTTGAGTTGGTTGCATCCCTATTTTCTGAGAAACTGCCATGTTGATTTTCAAAGTGGCTGCACAAGTTCGCACTCCCACCAGCAATGGAGAGGTATTCCCATTGCTCCACATCTTCTCTAGCATGAGCTGTCACTTGATTTTCCATCTTAGCCATTCTGACAGAGGTAAAATGTAATCTCGGAGTCCTTTAGATTTGTATTTGCCTGATGGCTCAGGATGTTAAACATTTCTTTAAGTGATTATCAGCTATTTGAGATTGCTCTGTTGAGAATTCTGTTAGACTTAAACACTATTTTTTTACTTGGATTATTTGGTTTCTTTGATGGCCAGTTTCTTGAGTTCTTTGTAAATATTGGATATCAGCCCTCTGTCAGATGTGGGATTGGTGAAAATCTTTTCCCATTCTGTAGGCTGCCATTTTGTCCTTTTGGTACCCCTAGTCTAAGGCAATTCTTTGAATACTTATCCTACCTGATTGTCATGGGTTTTATAATACAGAGGTGAAACACCATGACAGAAAAGCGAGTGGGGAATATAAGGGTTTACTTGGATTATACTTCTACATTGTAGTCCATCATTGAACAAAGTCAATAGAGAAACTCAAATAGGAAGGAGCCTGGAGGCAGGAGCTGATGCAGAGGCCATCGAGGGGTGTTGCTTACTATCTTGCTCCCTCAACCTGCTTTTTTATGGAACCTAGGATTACCAAGCCAGGGATAACACCACCTACAAAGGACTGGGTCATCCCCATCAATTAAGAAAATGACCTACAGGTTTGCCTACAACCTGACCTTTATAGAGGCATTTTCTCAATTGAGGTTCCCTCCTCTCAGATAACCTTATCTTGTGTCAAACTGACATAAAACTATCCAGTACACTGATTACAGGCACACACATTTGGCCTTTGGTACCTGCTAATTGTACTTTGAAGGAAAAAGAATTGATTCTTGTTCATTCTTAGTATTATTCTTACCAGGTTATAAATTATAGTTGAATCATCTGAATTTTTCTCAGTTTTGCTACACAAGAGGAAATTCAGTGTTTCTTCCCCATTCACAATGCTATGTGTACTACCATCAGCAATTCTAAGCTTCATTGCCTTTACTGGTGTTTCACATAGTTCCTGCTTTAAAGCTGGTGGCTGCTCATGTTGATAAAGAATAGCTCAACCTGATTCTTCAAAGGCCAGTATTATTGGCTTTCTGACTTTTCACAATGCCAAAAAAAAAAAAAATGCCCAAGTAGTAATTCATGCTGAAATCTCAGGCATTCAAGACAGACTTGAAGGTTATTTGCCTGTATGGGAAGGGCAGAAAAAGGTAGACTATCTTCATGTCTCCAGGAAGACCACAGTTTCCCTTGTATGTGCCATGTCTTCCAAACAATCAAAGCATGGGAGAATCCCTAAGTTCCTATATGTATCTAAATCTGTTGGGTTCCTCAGTGTAGAATGCTGTGATGGAGAGATTAGTGTCTTGATGCTTAGTTTGTAAAGGGTGAGTTTCTGTTTATACTAGCTACAGTTCCTTTTAAAAATTAAGAAGAAAATGGAGAGAACAAGAGATCTTGTGGTGTCAAGTCCCAACCAATAAATTTATAAAACAATTCCTGTACCTAAGTCTCAGGGGTCACTGTGGAAAGGAAATGGAAAGAAAGATCATGAAATTTGCTATGAGATTGTATCTGCTAGGAATGTCAAAGAGATTACACCCATGAAGTCTCATCAGCATGTCTGCTTAAACAAGACTTGAGCTACCACAATACCAATTGACATACTAACATAAGAAGGGGAAAGTTCTCTATGTTTTTATATGTGTATTTAAAAATAAATACTTAAGCCAGGTATGTTGGTACACAACTTTAATCCCAGCACTCAGAAGGCAAAGGCAAGTAAATCTCTGTGAGTTTAAGAACAACTCCATAGTAGGACCCTGTTTCTAAATAAGTAATACTTGAGTTAACTTCCTTGTGTATCATTCACTGTAGAAATTATTGAATGTTCTCCCTGTATTAATCTCAATTGTCAAGATTTTACTGTGGTGATGTTTTCAATAATTTAAAATTTACATTTTCCAGAGAACTTTCATTTTGGCAAAAAGATTTGTAGGAAGAGCTACTTCCCTGCATGTTTTACTTCTAAAATTGGACTGTAGAAACCAGCTCATGTGAGTGGGTTTCTGTTTTGAGAATTTAGATGCACAGCATCCATAAAATTGAGACTCTAGCAAAGCAGTGCAATTATTCTTCCCCTGTGCACTTCCTCTGTCTTAGTATCCCTTGCAGTAAATCTTTCCTCTACCTAGATGGTATGTTGTTGTTGATGCCATCACTCTTAATGAGCTTGTTTGTCCTACATACATAGATTAAAACAATCCCTACTGAAATGTTTTGAGTCATTGGCAGGTAATCAGGCTCACTGTGCAGCAGTGACCATCTGAGACTGTGATCAAGTGAATTTACCACTTACATGTCGGCAGAAAAGGCAACTGAAGCCAAAGTTCTTTCTGAGGAAGTCCCCAGTGACTGAGGAAAACTGTCCAGGATAGTCTTGCCTGAAGGTGCCCCGAGACAGCAGCTTGTCCTGGGATTCACACTGCGGAGAATGCTAGAATAGCTGTGCTAAAGGATTGAAGACATCTCATTTGTAATGGGAAGTGTAACAGAGCCCAGACTGTTCTGACTAGCTCTTCTTCATCAGAGACTTTCATCACTCTGATGCAATCCATATTTATCCTTAAGAACTACTGTCAAGAAAATGTGGAGACATGTCTTCTAGCTAATGGAATGTAAATTTTCATTATTGTATTAGTGATGCAAATAGGACTTAATTCTTTTATAAGAAAATAAAGTCTTCTACCCCAACATCCTCTGCTAATGGCTGTAGTCATTTAATGGGTTTCATTACTGCTCAGTATTGCTGCCATTGTTGCATGTAATATGCCAGCAACAGACCAAGAAAAGACTGTCACATGAGATCACAATCTTTAGCATAAATCAATCCAGCTGACAAACATTAGGAAGGAATGCAAAGAGTATTTTTGGAAGATGTTCAAAATCCAATCAGATCAGTTACGCTCTGATTTACTGTGTCTCCTGTCTGCTACTCTCTTGCTTAAATGGCCCGAGCTTCCTTCCCAAAGCCAGTGCTGTAAATATTTCAACCTCAGATGACATTTAACAGGAAGGAAGACATAAACAAAACCCAAATGGGTATTTGACATCCTTAATGCCCAAGCACAAGGGTCAAAGTTCATGGAGTTATTTAATCCAGTCATACAAATTAAATTATGTCCTGTCTGAAATAAATCAGACTGAGTCTACTGAAAACTGGACAGAACCCCTTAAGAAAACCTCTCCAAATGAGCTCTCTCTCTCTCTCTCTCTCTCTCTCTCTCTCTCTCTCTCTCTCTCTCCCTTGTGTCCCCCTCCCTCTTCATGAAACATGAAACATTTTATTTGCTAATGTTAAAGACAGTTTGAACATAAATGTTAACTTTCATTCTAAACAATGTATACAACTTAAAACAGAAAACAGAATGAAAATATGTCATAGCTAATTGGCTGGTAGAAGAATGTGTATGAGATTCACCAGGAAATGCCCAGGAGAAAGGAGAGCCTATCCCAGGAACAGCAAATGCTACTGCAGAGTTGCTACAGACAGAAGTAAGTTAGGAAGGAAACCTAAGAAGAAAATGACAATAGCATGTTTAAGTCTTGATAGTCAAACTTCAAATAGGCATTAATAGAGTGTAGAGAGTGGGAAGAGGTCTAGATCCAACTGCTTTATGGTGTTTTTGAGCTCCAGTCACTGGGAAGGGAGATTAAGTTTGACTCACATTTCTCAACTAGAGAGAATTCAATACAGATCACAACAGAACTCATTTGCATTCAATAAAAGAAAACTTCAGCAGTGGAGATTTCTTCCAAATGATGGGTATTCTGATTCTTAGTTCTGATACACAGTTCTGATGCTTTTTACAAAAATTCTTTCTGTGACTAATGGCCAAAGACTTCCTGTGAGTAGGATTCACCATGTGGGAGCTTAGCCTGGCTGATATCTATAATTCTTTTCAATCCTTGTTTTGGTTTATCTCAAAGTCTAAGGTCAATTAAAGGCAAAAAGATAGAATCCAAAGTCATATTTCTGTGAAAGCTCTCAACACTTCCATCACTGAGTTGTCAGGAATCCATTCAAAGCTGAATTCTGATACATGTCCATAGTGCTGCTTCATATAATATTGACTCATAAATTCTGCAAGCTCCTAGAAGTAGATCAGACTCTGTTCATAGCAGATCTTCAAGACCCTATTTAGCAAAGTTTTATGTAAACAGGGTTTTATTTTTACTTCTCCTTTTTCTATTTTATTGCAAAATTATTTTTTCCCATTAAAGCCATCTTATTTTTGCAAAATAAGATGTATTGAAAGAACATTTCACACTCACAGAAATGATACAGGTAGCACTTTAGGATCCAAACAGAGCTGTCATTTGCCTTCTATTACAACACAATGTGAGTGAGCACCATTGACAGACTTCCCACAGCAAAAACACGCCAGAATACTAATACCACATCAGATATATGGTTTGTAGATAACACTATTTATTCCACCACACAGTTGTTTCCATTGTGAGGATTGTTTCTTTTTCTGTGCAGAAGTTTGTGGGTTGATGCTATTCTATTTGTTTGTTTATTCATTTTGGTGACTGTGCTTTTGAGGGGATCATCCCCCAAATTAGCATATCACACAACACCCTGAAGCTTTTATCTGTTTCCTCTGTGTCTCCATTTTCAGGACCTTGACTGCTTAATCAATTTTGGTTGATTTTTATACATAGTATGGGATATAAATCCAATTTACAAAAACTGTTATTTCCTCTTGTGTGTTTATTTTTGGTAGTTGACCATAAATGTGTTAAAATCCACTGGCATATGTCTGTCCTTATGCCAATACCATACTGTTCTGTTCACTATAGCTTTGTACTGTACTTAGCTGTGTTACAATAAATCTTTCTACCAAAAGTCGCCGAGTCCCACTGCCACATGTGCGCTTTATGCCAGCAGCCCACCCGAGTTAGGCCCAAATGAATTCACAGAAATTTGTATTAGGTTTAAAGCTGCTTGGCCAATGACTAGGATTCCTCATCTGTTAGCTCCGTCTTAATTATCATAAATCTATATATTTTATAAGACTTATCTTATCGGACACCTTATTGGCGTCCCTCCTTGCCGGTGGCTCACATCCTGCTGCTGGAGGAGGCAAAGGGGAAAGGGGGGACCCTTCCTGTTTCTCCTTCGCTTAAATATGAGTCTCCTTGCTATGTCACTTCCTGCCTGGATCACCACTTCTCTACTACATTTCCCAGAATCTTCTTTGACTCCTAGTCCCGTCTACTTCCTGTCTCATTGGCCAAACAGTATTTTATTTAACAATCAATAAGATAAACATACACAGTACATTCCCCATCATAGCTGTATGTTGAAGTCACAGATTATGATGCCTGTAATTTGGTTTCTTTTTCTGCTTTAATAATTTGATATTTTAGTTTTTCTCTGAAGTATCAGATGACATTTCTATTTCTGTTGGAAATGGCATTCATACTGTAGAAAGAATTGCATTAAATCTGCAGATCATGTTGAAGAGCATGGACATTTTAACAATATTCATCCATTAAGTTCATGAGCATGAGATATCATTAAATCCCATCGTATCTACTTGTACCTCAGTTTCTTTCATCAGTGTGTTATAGGTCTCTGTGATAGGCCTTCCACTTCCTTGATTAAATCTATTCCAATTTTTTATGATAAGGTTAACCTAATTTTTTGTTGATCACATTATTGTTCATATATGGGAAGTTATATTGTTTTTATATGCTGGTGGCACCATTCAACTCTGTTGAAGTAAATTCTATGTGTGCTTGGATATTGACTGTGTTCATAGTATGGGTCTAGAGTCTGGGTCACAGAACTGGCCTGACACCAGGGGTTACTAGGATCTAGTGGACCTGACATCTATGCCAAAAAACATTGTTCCTTCCTCCCTTCCACCCACTCTGTGCAAGATAAAGAGAACATCACCCCTTTTGTGCTATCTGAGGTTGGGTAAGTATGACACAGATGATGTGTAACTGTCCTTCCTACCCTACTAATTCACCTTGATTTTTTCTGTGCTCCATGAAATAGCTCACCAGGGATTCTTCTTTGTAAACTTTATTATAAAAACTGTTACAAATTCAAAATAATCACACGCTGAAATTAACCAGACGCAAAGACAAAGAAATCTTCATAAGAGGAAGGTAATTAATGCTTGGATGGCAATATTTGTTCTACTTGATGTTTCTGCCTGGGATGAGAACTAGACACACTTATTTGTTCATCTTGTTGTCACATTCCTTTGTTACCTTCTTAAAATTACTGTGCTCATCCAGGTAAAATACCAAAAAGCTATATATCCTGAGTTCCAAGGTTGGGCTGAGCACATTAACAGCTTCACTGGTGTTTCTTTAACTGCTCACAGAGCAGCTGATATCCCCTAAGCTTTCCCTCTTAGAAAGACAGTGTGTATGGTGGTTTGTGGTATGGACACTGTAGGTCATAATGAGTTTGCCCTTGCTGAATAAAAGGGGGGAAAAGATTTTCCCATATCTTTTCTTATAAAATTGCACAGTGATTACCATACAAATGGATCATGGCTTGTGTTATTATGAAACAAAATTGTTGAAATATTTAGGGCATTTTGGACACATTATAAGAAAACTATGATATTAGTACCTATTATTAAAACACGAAGAATAATATATTTTACAAAGGAATCACAGTTTTTAAAAAATGAAATACGAATAGGATTCAGATTTTGTTGACAGGTTGTAGTTATGTCGAGGCAAAAATATCCTTGTTCTACGTCCTCACTCCATTTAAAATTCATCTGATTATGTACCTGGAAAACTCGTCAGTTTACATTGCTCATGAGAGGATGGGTAGTGGGATGTGGCCAAGCAAAGGCTGTGTATAGATGTTTACAAAGTGGAGTCAGAGATAGGTTGATAACCAGTAGTTTATTGGGGAAAAGTACTCATGCAAGGGAGCCAGTGACCAGGTTTGCACCTGAGCAGGACGGACCCAGAAATGCTTCCCAGTCAGCCCAGCCAGGCGAAAGAAAGCCACGTGTGCACCTCCCTCCTCCTAAAACCCTTGTTATGTAACTCAACCGTACCTCTAATCAGGATTTCTCCCTACATCTGTGCAGTGACAAATGGCAAAACCCGAACTCCAAATACCTGGGAGTTCAATAGCCCAAAAAGAGCTTTAAACGTTACGCTTTTGAAAGCAATAGCAAATGTTTGGTCCATGATCACCAGCAAAGCTGATGCACAGCAAACGTCCCTGAGGGACCTAGTAATTTTTCAGTGGATGCTCCTGGGCTTAGGTGAAAAGAGCACTACATAAAATCCTGAGTAAGAGCTGAGCACAGTCAGTGAGAAGTAAGGTTGATGACAAACAACAACCACAAGCAAACAACATTACTTCACCTCCCACGCTTTAGATTCCCAGGGCTGACTTCAAAATTAACAAAATAATATTTTTTTAAAAAAAGAAGTCACAGAGACATAAAAATAGGAATGAGCTCAGCTTTTCATATGTCTACTTGACTTTCATACCGGAAAAGAAAGCAGAATAGTAACAATTTTTTATTTATTTTATTTCTTGCTTATGAATGTTTTGCCTATATGACTGTGCACTGTGTCTGTGCCTGGTACCTGCAGAAGCCAGGAGAAGTCATTGGAGTTACAAACAGTGGTGAATGTTTGTGAACTGCCATGTGGGTGCTAGGAACTGGGATCAGGTCTTCTGGAGCCACAAGTGTTCCTTTCCACCAAGTCAGCCCCAAGAAAAATTACTTTACATGAGGCTACAAATAAATTAGTTTCTTCCTTGTAATCCTTTGTTCATTTCAAATTTTCTTAATGCAAAAAAAGCATTCTCGACACTGTAAAAGCTTCACATCAACCTTGAAAGTAAACCAAAGCAGTGTTTGCTTGGCAGGTTTCTTATGTTTAGCTATGTTGTACTCCCAGACATGACTTCTCTTTTTCCCCTGATGATCATACTAGATCATACAGTCTGTGATAGTCAATTTTATGTCAACTTCACCAGTGAGATAACCAGAGATTTGGTTAAGCATTAATGAGGATGCCTCCTGTACAGGGGTTTCTATGTAAAATTAACATTTTTCTGTGTATTCAAAGTAAAAAAGAATTTCTTCCCTTCTGTGGGTGGACAGATGGGCATTAACTCATTTATTGAATAAAGCAAAACATAAAGAATAAATAAATAAATACTTGTGCAAGAAAGGATTTGCCACTGTTGCTGTGTCCTCTCTGCCTTCAGAACTTAACACCATGTGTCTTGATTGTGAAGAGCTTTAGACTTTTTCACCTTCCTACTGTTTGGGATGAGATGGAGGAGGAGATGAGATTGAGAGAAGAGATGATAAACAGTGAGAGAAAATCAATGTATTCAGGCTAAGGCTAATTGTAAAACAAGGAAGGTAAACATTCGCTCTTCTGGAATTTGTCTGAATTCTTTCATTGATACCATGCTCAGTTTGTCCTGCCTGATGACTCTGGCATAAGAAAATGAAGCTAAAAGTAGTAGTCCTCTGGGAGGATGGAAAAGTGGGCAGAAAGGTGAATGGTTAGAAAACTCAAGTGGATACAGAGCCTCAAACAAACAGTAGATTTAGGCTTGAGAGAAGAAATGGAATAGAGTTGGAGATGGCTTCAAGGGGAGATGAGAAAAGGGAGTCTCAGAGCTGCTGGGGTTCATCAGGTGAACTAAATAAAAAAAGTTTGCGGTAAGGAAGTAGAAAGTCTGTGCTAGCCAAGAATAGAAACTGGTTTTCTTTCTTTTACTATAGTTTCTAGTAAATAAGGTCTGATTCCCATGGAGCTAGAAGTAAAGATAGATAAATGGTTGATGAAATAATAATTAAAAATAACAATTTACATTCTGATTGGAAAGTAAAAGAGGAACAGTTGGGCAATGAATGAGAGCTTATTATACCAGGTGCCATGTAGAAATGTGTCGCATATATATATAATATATATATATTATATATATATATATATATATATATATGCACATGTGTGTATGTGTGTATGCACATGTGTGTATGTGTGTGTCTGTGGCTTCTCAGGTGTTGTATGTTGAGGTTTTGTACATTCACAGTATCTCCTTTCCTTAAGTACAAGGTTACACTCACAAAAGAGGTTTCCTTCCTTTTGTACAAACACAGAATAAACTATTTTTTGAACAAGCAATGTACCAATTTAGTGAGTTCCCCAAACACCCTAAAGGCCATTCATCTGTTGATGGGCATCAAGGCTGATTTCAAAAGTTCTGAATAGTGCACCAATAACCACTTACATGGAACTATCTCTGTGGTGTGTTGACTCAGAGTCTTTTGGAACGATGTAGCTGGGTAATTAATTCTATTTTTAGTGTTTGGGGAAGATTCATACTGATCTTCACAGTGGTCGCATCAGTTTACACTCCAATCAGTAATGAACAGGGGTTTCTTCTTCACTACATAGATCCACATCATTGTTTGTTTTCCTTTGCTTTGTTGAGAATGGCCATTCTAAGTAAAGTAAGATAGAATCTCAAAGCAGTTTAAATTTGCACTTCCCTAATGATGTTGAAAACATTTTGATATTTCTTTTTTTCTCTGCACTTTTTATTTAAATTAGAAACAAGATTATTTTACATGTCAATCCCAGTTCCCTCTGCCTCCTCTCCTCCCTTGTCCCCCCCCCAACTAACATCCTACCTATCCCATACCATTTCTGCTACCCAGGGAGGATAAGGCCTTCCATAGGGTCTTCATAGTCTGTCATATCCTTTTGGATAAGGCCTGGGCCCACCCCCTGGTGTCTAGGCTCAAGGAGTATCCCTCTATGTGGAATGGGCTCCCAAAGTCTATTCCTATGCTTGGGATAAATACTGATCTACCATAAAAGGCCCCATAGATTTCCGAGGTCTCCTCACTGACATCCACATTCATGGGGTCTGGATCAGTCTCATGCTGGTTTCCCAATTATCAGTCTGGGGACCAAGAGTTCCCCCTTGTTCAGGTCAGCTGTTTCTGTGGGTTTCACCAGCCTGGTCACCAGCCCAGTATGTCTTCCTTCAAGTCATATGTTTGAAGGAACCAGACTCTCATCTAGCCCCCTGTTTTGGCAGCCATAACAGACTGCAGAAAATACCCAGCAAGAGGTAGGCATCTGACTCAGCAACATGAACTGAGCCCTAGACCTTGTCCTAGTCACTAGGAAGTCAGGTACCCTCCCTGTGGCAAGGAACCAATCAAAGTTAGCTGACCAGGTGTGGAATGCAGAGCATAGAAATTGCCCTGTGAGGGCCTCTAGACCATCGCAACCATTCTTGCAGGTCCAGCTCACCAATCAACACAGGACAGGTTGTCCAAGCTCGGAGGTCTACCAATCCTGAGACTGTTGCTATGCAACTAGTGGATACCCACACACACACTCCCCTTGCTCCATCCCAATATATTCCCTGCCCTATGGTCCCTCTGGGTCCTTCTTGCTCCACACTCTGTGTTGGACAGACAGAGAAACTGAGTTAATACAGTTAACTCACTAAAAAATTAAAGACTCCTTGCTTTTGCATCAGATTGGGTCTCTTGGTGATTTTAAGGTTCAGCTTTGGGCACAACAATGTTCAGATCACTAACCACTTATGGATTGAAAGGCATTATTTTTGATGCTTAATCTTTTCAGCTCCTTATATATACCATATTTAAGTCATCTGATTTATACTTGGCAAAAAATATTTTCCTATTCCATTTATCGTTTCTTCACACTAGCAACTGTTTTGATTGTAGTGCAAAAGCTTTTGAATTTCATGGGACTTCAATTGGTGAATTCCTGGTTATTTTTCCTGTACCCTTGGAGCCCTTTTCAGGAAGTTCCTACCTATGCCTGTTATTTGAAGTGTTTTTCAAAGCTCCCTGCTTTTATTTAGAGCATAACTGATCCAATGGAGCACAGTTCTACAGGGGTCACTCTTCAGGCACCATGTGTCTTTGCAGGAGACTAGAAAGGAACAGTAAGGACAATACCTCCACTGGAAAGAAGTGGGGTTTCCCAGGGACCTGGGCTGGGGACTCCATGCTGAGGCATTCTAAGGGAAGGATGCATGTTGGGAAGATGTAAGCATCTTCCATGTGAGATAGTCTTCCTGTAGTTATTCCTCATAAACATATTGCTGAAACATCCAGCACTGAGAGGGATTTGGTGAAACGGAAGGTAAAATATGGAAATATGTGTCTGAACTAATGTTTTCATCACAGTTTTGCAGTTCCTATCAAAGAAAGGTTGATATACTTTCAATCTAATATCCATCTACCTAAAAAGGTATCATGAAAACTATTTCTACACAAGGTCAAGGACGAAGCTTTCCCTGCAGCCCTGTAATTTTGAACTGAATAGTGAGCTATATTTTATTGGAATATAAGATACATAAGCTAAGAATATTGATAATTGGAATAATATTTAGAAAATACTTTCAATTTTATAACTTTGTTTTGACAATAGTAAAAATCATAATTATTAAAATCATGTTGTTAATGATATCAGTAAACATACATATAAGTAGATGCACATGTGGGCATATGCATACAGGCAGAAATTTTTCACAGTATTACATATTACAGTGTGATTTCAGCTATTAAAATGTATAAGAAAAAAGAATTAGCCACATTGTTTATATTATTTCTGATGGAGAAGATACTGGTTGACTTTTCTAACTTATCTTGCTACATCTCTTCCTTTTAGATACAAAGTCCTGGGGTGATGATAATGATAGAGGAGCATTCTCCATGAAAAGCCACCAGGACTCTTCAGCTCCCAGACCAGCAAGGAAGGCATCAAGAAGGTGGACATCAGCAATTTTCTTATATGTGTTTTTTCTGAAAATGTCACTTGAGCCAAGGCAGCTCTTTCTCCTAGAGTCAGTAAGAGCAGAAATAAGCTACTGGTATCTAAGAAATCCTTAGCAGTGGTAATAAATGCTGATGAACTTGTTCTTGGTAAGTTTCTCAAAGTCCTTGGAATTCTTCCCCAACTGCTCCCTCATAGCAGAGCTAATAGACATTGTAACCCCAGCTCTGCACCTTGTAAAAACTAATGCCTGTGTCTTTCATGTAGGGAGAAATAGCTTGCCATGGGGATGGGATGTGGGCATTTCTGGTTTCTGACAACACTCATTAAGCACACCAATCTACGTTCCTTGTTTTGTCTCCACTAAAGTCTGGAAGCCCTAGGGGATGTTCCTGGATATTTTTTTCTAATCCTTTTTATTTCTAGTCACTGCTTTTTAAGCTTTTCTCATCCCCCACAATCCTTTTGTTATTAAATATCTAAGCCCTAGTTTATTCTGACTCAAAAGTTTTGGATACACAGAGAGTGGAGGAGTAAAACAGAGATGTGCGTTTGCATGATGACAGAATAAACAAACAGAAATGAGAGAAGCTTTTCTTGTTTTAATCATTCTCCCTACATGTCTACTAAATGTATTTGTGATTGTGTGTGTGTGTGTGTGTGTGTGTGTGTGTTGCATGCATGTGGTTGTATTGTTGCATTGTGTGGGTACATTATGTGGATTTGTACATGCCATGCACATGTGAACATGTGTTTAGAGACCAGAAGTTGATATTGCATGTCTTCCTCCATCCCTCTTCACCTTATATATTTTCCTTTTTGTGGTAAGTTCAGAGTCAGTCACAATATTTCTATCTACAATTTTAGGTCAACGCAGGCTAGAAAGATGGTCCAGTGATTAAGACTGGAGAAGAAGACTGGAGTTCAATTTCCAGAACCACATCAGGTGATCTGCAATGGCCTGTAACTTAAGCTGCAAGAGAGAGCCAGCATCTTCTTCTGGCCTCCTTTAGCACACATACCCATGTTCACACACCCCAACACCACCACCATGTTCACATAATTAAAAATAAAATGAATCTTCTCATATTCATGCACCCCATCACCACCCTAATGTTCACATAATTAAAAATAAAATGAATCTTTAAAAAAGAAATGTAAAAAGTAGTCCAGATGAACTTCCGGTCGTCTGTACTTCTTTCCCTAGCTTTACTGATCAATGTCTACTTACATGTGTGCTGCCTGTATGACCTCCAAAGCATCACAGGCAAACTTTATATTTTTGGTGTTTTATATAGAATCATCAAATCATCTGAATTCTGTGAAGACATCACAGTTCTATAGATGTACATTCCGGTTGCTTTTTTTTTTTTTTTTTTTTTTTGAGTTTACCAGCCTATCACTGCACTGAAGAATTCTTGGATTTCTTACATGTTTATAAAGGAATAAATTCACTGTACTGAGACAAATATCAGGTAACACATTCAATTTACCATTTTAAAAATGCTCAGGGACATGTTAAATGAAGTTCTATAGGACAGCCGTAGTGGAGTGCCTATTATGGAAGAGTTTAGAAGCTAATTACATATTCATCCATGCTTAGTTACTGAGCCATAGAAACACCTAAATAAGCAATTTGTAGCTATCCAGTGTGAAATAGTTGTCCTATTAGCACTTAATTTGAAACATGGGGAAACCTTCCTTCAAACAGAAGACAAAATAGAAACCAATACTTTTCTTGATAGCTAATAGAACTGAATGTAGTTAAGTTAACACAGCATGCTCTCTATTGACTCTTGTTTTCCTGTTCACTTGAAGACTATGCACAAAACTATAAAAAGAATTGATAGAAATTAGCAAGTCACCTGCTTTTTTTTCAAGTTTTTATACTTCCCATCATCATATTGAAACATATGTGTTTCTTATTATACTGCTCAGAAAATTGGAATCAACACGTGCAATGATTTTAATTTTCTACCTCTTATTCTATTGGGGGATGGCTGGGGATTTTCATGCACACAGGAACATTCATAATCAAATGTTGCTGTTGATATTGTCTATATAAATACCCTTTGTGTCCTTATGAAACCTTTTTATTTATGAAACCTTATTATTTAGACCATGTATCATGGTCTAAATACAAAGTACACTTCCAAGGCATTACCAACTGCTGGATAGAATATGATACTTTAAATTAGTTATGGTCTAATATCTAGGTATTGGTGCTGGTTCAAATATTTCACCACTACCCCTCAAATATTTCTCTATTTCCCTAAGATTACAAGATAGCAACAACAGCACCATTGGTCCAGTAGCCATGAGTAAAAAGAGGAAAACTAAAGGCAGATCACTTGAGTTAATGTCCCACTTGCCCGTACTCTGTGGTCCTCAATGGGACAATGAACCTTTCTGAGTGTTAGTGACTCACTCTTATTTTAAGAACTTATTTAGAAAACAATTAAAGGTTGTTTGTTACAGTTTCAGAAACACAATTCTCCCTTCTCTACCATGGCTTCTTTAAGTTACCTGGTTGTTTTCAGTCTACTCAGTACCCAACAGTGCTGAACAATTAATGTCTATAGCATCTGGGAAAAGGAACATACTTTTTAGTAAACATCCTGAAGATCTCAGTTCCCTCTGGAGAAGAGAACTGGCTTGTTACGATAAATCTTTCTGCCAAAAGCCACCCGAACCCTACCGCCATGTGGGCAGTCTCTGCCAGCCGCCTGAGTTCTGCCTGCCACGTTAGGGCCCAAATTAATGCACAGAGACTTCTATTATGTACAAATGCTGCTTGGCCAATGACTAGGATTCTCATCTGTTAGCTCAGTCTTAATTATCATAAATCTACATATTTTATAAGACTTATCTTATCGGACACCTTCCATTGGTGTCCTCCCTTGCCGGTGGATCACATAATGAATCTGGAGGAAGAGAGGAGGGGAAAATGGGCCACTTCCTGGTTGTCCTTCCTTAAGTATGAGTCTCCCTGCTATGTCACTTCCTGCCTGGATCACCACGTCTTAGTACATTACTCCTTGACTCCTAGTCCTGCCTGACTTGGCCAAACAGTACTTTATTTATCATTCAGTAAGACAAACATACACAGAAGCACTTCCCCCATCACTGGCTAGTGGGGGCTTTGTCAAAGGAAAGGAAAGTTCTATTTATATTCTTTTCACAGTGATCACTAATGTCTGCTTTGTCCTTGTCTCACACTGAGTATCAAACAGGAGAAAAGCTGAGCACAGTCATTAAAATGCATCAAAGTACCAAACAAATTTACACTGTAACACAAAAAGACCAATTACCTTTCATTTCATGAGACTGTTGTCTTTTCAAGTGTCTCCAAACCTTCTATAGTAGAAAACTGGCTCTATTCAATCTTTCCAAATTGGAAATATATGCCATTCTTCAAGATATGTATGAGATGCAGGTTTCAGGCCCACCAACATACACAAATCCATGGAGGCTCAAGTGCCTAATATAAGACAATGGACTATTTGCATGCAACCTCTGCTGATTCTCCAACATATTACAAATCACATCTTGATTACTTATGATAACAACACAATATGAATGCTATGTGAATGTCATTATGCTGTGTTATGGGGAATAACATGAAAAAGTCTGAAGTGTTCAGCACAGATCCTTTTTTTTCATATATTTTCATCTGTGATTGGCTAAATTCATGAAGGCAGAACCCATATCTATGAAAGGACAATTACACTGGCCGATGCTATATTTAATAGGAATTTTATATAAAATATGCAAGCTCTCAGATTTCACTTTTCCATTTATCATATGAAGGTCTGTGTTTACTGTGACCTCATGACAAAAATAAATAAATAAAAATGAACTAAATCTTGAAATCAAGTATTGTCCTCTGAGATTTTGGTTTCCATAGTGATGCTCACTGTTCTCCAGGTTGCAGCTCAACCTGCTGGAATAATTCTGCCAGCCCGTAGGATTCCTCACCCACGTTTTCTTGTCTTCATTAGAGTCTGATAGTCTCACACAGCTGGATTTCACCCATCTGCACCACAGACCCCAGGTTTTATTTTAATCCCTATGTATCTTGATTCTCAGCAAGTCTGAATAAATCAATATTTTTACATTTATAAAAGTTATCTAGTCTTGGCCTTATTGTTTTTTATTAGTTCAAATTAGAAACAAGCTTGCTTCACATGTCAATCCCTTCTCCCTCTCCTCTCCACCCCCTCCCCAACCCCCACCAGCCTTGCACCTCATCTTCTCCCCAGGGATGGTAAGCCTATCCATGGGAGTTTATCAAAGTCTGTCATATCATACTGGGCAGGGCCTAGGCCCTCCCCCATGTATCCAAGCTGAGAGAGCATGCCTCCATGTGTGGGATGGGTTCTCAAAGTCCCTTCTTACACCAGGGATAAATAGTGATCCACTAACAGGGGCCCCATAGAGTGCCAAGGCCTCCTCATTGACATCCACATTCAGGGGTCTGGATCAGTCCCATGCTGGCCTCCCAGACATCAGTCTGGGGGTCTATGTGCTCCCCCTTGTTCAGTTAAGCTGTTTCTGTGGGTTTCACCAACCTGGTCCCAACCCATTTGTTCTCCATTACTACTTCTCTGCAATTGGGTTCTAGAGTTCAGTTCAGAGTATAGCTGTGGGTGTCTGCCTCTGCTTCAATAAGCCACTGGATGAGGCCTCTAGGATGGCATATAAGGCAGTCATCCGTCTCATTATAGGGGAAGGACATTTAGGGTAGCCTCACTATCATTGCCTATATTGTCAGTTGGTGTCATCCTTGTAGATCTCTGGAAATCTCCCTAGTGCCAGATCTCTCCTCTGACCTATAATGGCTCCCTCTGTTATGATATCTCTTATCCTGCTCTCCTCAGTTCTTCCCCTGACTCAACCTTTCTGCTCCTCCATTTCTTCCTCTCCCCTCCTCTTCTCTCCCTCTCATTCTGCCAGGTCACTCTCCCCTACCCTCATAGTCCCAATTAGCTCATGAGATCCTGCCCATTCCCATTATCCAGGGTCCATGCATTTTTCTCTTAGAGTCCTTCTTGTTACCTAGTTCCATTGGTGATGAGGATTGTAGGCTGGTAATCCTTTGCTGTGTGTCTAAAATTCATATATGAGTGAATACATACCATGATTGTCTTTTTGTGACTGGGTTACCACACTAGTTCGATCCATTTGCCTGCGAATTTCAAGATTCCATTGCTATTTTCCACTGAAGTGCTCCATTATATAGATGTACAACACTTTCTCTATCCATTCTTCAGTTGAGGGGCATCTAGGTTGCTTCCAGGTCAGGGATATTACAAATAATGCTGCTATGAACATAGTTGAACATATGTCCTTGTATGAATGCACTCTTTGGGTATATGCCCAAAAGAGGAATTGCTGGATCTTGATGTAGACTGATTCGTATTTTCCTGAGAAACCATCGTACTGATTTCCAAAATGGTCTTACAAGTTTGCATCCCTACCAGCAATGGAGGAGTGTTTCTCTTTCTCCACATCCTCCCAGCATAGACTGTTATTGGTGTTTTTGATTTTAGCCATTCTGGCCAGTGTAAGATGGTGTCTCAGAGTTGTTTTGAATTATATTTCCCCGATGGGTAAAGATTTTGAGCACTTTCTTAATCAGCCATTTTAGATTCCTTTGTTGAGAATTCTCTATTTAGTTCTGCACCCCATTTTTTAATTTCACTGATTGGTGTTTTGGTGGCTAGCTTCTTGAGTTCATTGTGTATTTTGGATATCAGCATCTGTCAGATGTGGTTTTAGTGAAGATCTTTTCCCATTATGTGGGCTGGCGTATTGTCTTACTTTCTGCGTCCATTGCCTTACAGAAGATTCTCAATTTCAGTTTCATTTATTAATTGTAGATCTCAGTATCTGTGGTACTGGTGTTATGTTCATGTAGCAGTCTGCTGTACCAATTCGTTCAAGGGTTTCTCCCACTTTATCTTCTAGAAGATTCAGTGTGGCTGGATTTATGTTGAAGTCTTTGATCCATTTTGACTTAAATTTTGTGCATGGTGATAGATATGGATCTATCTGCTATTGTCTTCATGTCAGAATCCAGTTGTGTCAGCACCATTTGTTGAAGATGCTTTCTTTTTGCCATTGTATAGATTTAGCTTCTTTATCAAAAATCAGCTGTTCATAGGTGTGTGAGTTAATATCAGGGTTTTCAATTTGATTACATTTGTCTATCTGTCTACTTTTGTGCCAATACCAAGCTGTTTTCAGGACTATGGCTCTATAATAGAGCTTGAAGTCAGGGATGGTGATGCCCGGAGAAGTTCCTTTATTGTACAGTGTTGTTTTGGCTATCCTGGGTTTTTTGTTTTTCCATATAAAGTTGAGTATTATTCTTTCAAGGTCTGTGAAGAACTGTGTTGGGATTTTGATGGGGACTGTACTGAATCTGTAGATTGCTTTTGGCAAGATTGCCATATTTACTATGTTGATCCTACCTACCCAAGAGCATGAGAGATCTTTCCATTTTCTGGTATCTTCTTTAATTTCTTTCTTTAAAGACTCAAAGTTTTTACTGTACAGGTCTTTCACTTTTTTACCCAAGATATTTTATATTGTTTGTGGATATTGTGAAGGGTGATATTTCTGTGATTACTTTCTCATTACATTTATCATCTGTATATAGTAGGGATACTGATTTTTTGAGTCAATTTTGTATCCTGCTACATTGCTGGAAGTGTTTATCAGCTGTAGGAATTCCCTGGTAGAGTTTTTTGGGTCACTTTTGTAAACTATCATATCATCTGCACATAGTGAAAGTTTGATTTCTTCCTTTCCAATTTGCATCCCGTTGATCTCCTTTTCTTATCTTATTGCTCTATCTAGAACTTCAAGTATAATATTGAAGGGATATGGAGAGAGTGGACAGCCTTGTCTTGTTCCTGATTTTAGAGGGATCGATTTGTGTTGCTCTCCATTTAGTTTGATGTTGGCTGTTGGTTTGCTGTATATTGCTTTTATCATGTTTAGATATGTTCCTTTTATTCCCTTCTCTCCAAGATCTTTATCATGAAGGGATGTTGGATTTTATCAAAGGCTTTTTCAGCATCTAGTGAGATGACCATGTAGTTTTTCTTTTTCAGTTTGTTTATATGGTGGATTACATTGATGGATTTTCATATGTTGAACCATCCTTGCATCCCTGGGATGAAGCCTACTTGATTATGGTGGATGATTTTTCTGATGTATTCTTAGATTTGATTCACCAATATTTTGTTGAGTATTTTTGCATCGATGTTCATGAGGGATATTGGTCTGTAGTTCTATTTTTTAGTTGTAGATTTGTGTGGCTTGGGTATCAAGGTAATTTTAGCCTCGTAAAAAGAGTTTGGCAATGTCCCTTCTGCATCTATTGTGTGGAACAATTTGAGGAGTACTAGTATTAGCTCTTGTTTGAATATCTGATAGAATTTTGCAATGAAGCCATCTGGCCCTGGGCCTTTATTTTTTGGGGGGGGTTGGGAGACTTTTGATGTCATCCATTACTATGGAAAATGTCAAAGTAAGAAAAGATAGAAGAAATTCTTTTATTTAGAAATATAAAACAGTTGAATATCTAAAATACATGCAATCTAGTCATTCAGTACTCCCTAAAAAGAGTGAAAGATGAAGAGAGGGCACTCCACAGACTCCTGATGCTAAACGAATTGGGACAAAACAGCAACCAGAGGGAGGCACTGGCAAATGATCTCATGAAACTGGAGAGATGGTGTCTCAAAGCCATACAATGACATAGGTTATAAAATCTATACAAGCTTTCTCACATTCCTAATTTTTCCTAAGTATCATCTGCAAATCAAGAAATCTTGCCACTCATCAAACAGCCAACCTATGTTTTGTAAGTGTGCATATAGTGACAACTACTCTCCTACATTTCCATCTGTAGACTCTGAGTCCACCTGCAGCTGAAACTTTTCTCCTGAAATGTGCTGTCCCTTTATTACTAGAGATTGCCAGTTGTTCACTTTATTTACTTTTATTGAAAATAGAATTTTTCTCACATAATGTATCATGATTACAGGTTCCCTCCTATTCCTCTAAGTTCCTGTCCACCTCCCCTCCCATCCAGTTCCAACCCCTTTCTGTCTTTCATTAGAAAACTAGCAGGATTCTAATGGATAATAACAACATATAATATAATACAATAAGAAAACAAAAACTAATACATCAGAATCACAATAGGAATAACAAGCAGAAGGAAAAAACCCCAACAGAATACATAAGAGAGATCCACTGTTTGCACACTCAGGAATCCCATAAAAACATTAAACTGGAAGCAACACAAAGTACCTGTAGGGTAAAAAGAAAAGATTAAAAACATATAAAAATAAAGAAAATAAAATACAAAGTAATGTAAAAGATTTAAGAAAGTAAAGACCTGACAGGACTTTATGAAAGAAGAAACCTCCAAAGAGACCTTTGAGTTCATTATCTGTTGGCCATCTAATTATGGGCATAGGATCTACTCTTAAGAGAAGTTAGTTTCCTTAGTAAGATCTCCTTTGAAGAAAATTAAATTTTTGTTTACAAGTAGTGGTCAATTAGATACAGCTTCTGAGTTAGGGATGATGCCATGTGTCCACTTCTCCATTCAGCTCTAGGGCCCTATCAGGTGCAGACCCATGCAGGCCTTATGCATGCTGTCTCATTCTTTGTGAGCCCATATGTGCATTGATCATGTTGACTTAGAGGGCTTTTGCTTTCACATCCTCTATTCCCTCTCGTTCTACACTCTTTTTGCTTCCTCTTCTTCAGAGTTCCCTGAGTCCCTAGGAAAAGTAGTTGGTAGAGATAATCCCATTTAGGGTTGAATATTCTAAAGATTTTTACTCTCTGCATAATGTCTTGCTATGGGTCTCTGTATTTGTTCCCATCTACTGTAGGAGCAAGCTTCTCTGATGATGGCTAAGCAAGGCACTAATCTACAAGTATAGCAGAATGCCATTAGGAGTCATTTGCTTGCTATGTTTTTTGTTTTGTTTTGTTTTCTAAATGAATAATATTTGGTTTTACCCTTGATCCTTCACCTTGGTCACCCAAGAAGTATTGATTATGAGTGGCATTATGTCCAATTGGATATTTGTTGTTAATGCCCATGAGTTCGTGCAACCAATTGTCCCAAAATATCTTGCATGTAGGACACCACTGTAGTTTTGATTTTGTGGCTAGTTTATTGTTTACATTTGATTCTTTGAGTTTTCTTTTGGTGCCCTTGATACCACTGGGTTCTACCATCCTTCCTCCCCGTCTTCAGCAGGATTTCCTGAAATATGAGCTTTTAAGTCAATGATATCCAAGATACAATCTGTAGACCCACAGAGGTTAGGTATAGAGTAAGGGACTCCTTTGGTAGCCTGCAGAGTACTTCTTTGTACCAAAACAACATAGGTGTGAAGGCTCTATGTCAGGTGTTGTCTTCAGGAATGTGGCCTTGGCATCAGTTTGTGGCTAGCAACCTATAGTCTCAACAATAACCTTGGTTTTGGGGGGCTTCATACAAGAAAGTAAGTACCCTTTGGCCAACAACTCAATTAAATGCAACCCAACCCCAGTTATAGAAGCTATATTGGTGAGAATAGCCAGTTGAAGCTGAGTCTTCCCCATAATTTGGTGATTTTTATCTAGATCACCTTCCTGTGTGTTTATATTTTAGGAAGCTTCTAACATATTAGATTTCTATACTATTCCTCAAATGCCCCTTAATTTTAATTGTCTATCATGCTGCATTCCTTCATTTGTTCCTCTATTTCCTCCCAGTCTCCACCTAATTCTCCTATTCCACTCTTTTCCCCATCCATCCATAACTATTGGTCCTGTTGCAATTTCCTAGGGAGATCTATCTGCCTTCTCACCAATCCCTTACTCTATACCTAACGTCTGTGGTAGGACCCAGTGGTGTCAAGGACACCACAAGAAAACTTAAAGAACCAACTAACATGGACTCATAGGAGCCAAACCACAACCAGGGAGCCTGAATGGAACTCGCCTAGTCCTTCTGCATATATTACAGTTAAGTGATTTGGTCTTCATGTGAGACTCCTAACAGTGAGAGAAGGGGCTGTCTCTGACTGTATTGCCAACTATGGGGACCCATTCATCCTATTAGATTGCCTCAGCCAGCCTTAATAGAAGAAGAGGTACCTAGTCTCACTGTAACTTGATAGATATACCATGACTGGCTGATATCCTGTATCTGAAGAGAAACAGTGAAGAAGTGGATGGGGGGTGAGGGGATAGGGAAACTGAGAAGAAAGGATGGAGGGGAAACTTTGGAATGTAAAAACAGTAAATGAATAAATAAATAACAGCAAAAATGCAGAAAACCATCTAATATCCACATATAATCAAATACACACCACATTTGTCTTTCTGGGTCTGGGTTACCTCAGTCAAGATGTACAGTTGGAAGTTTTTCTCAGTCTCACTTGGTCTCACTGGACTGGGTTCTCTCCCACCCACCAGTTCCCACAGCCACTTACTAAGTAATCATTCTGAGGCAGAAGAATAAAAGAGACTGAACAATTCTGTATTTTTCTATAATGTTGTAATCACAGCTCATTCAGAAAAGAACATAAGGCATGTATGTAATGTTCAAATAAAAGACAATAGTATTCACAAAAGTTTTCAACTTGTAGTCTTAGCTAGAGCAATAAGACAGATAGAGATCAAGAGAACTGTTGAAAACAAAAAGGCAAAGTATCTTAACAAGCAGATGGTATGATACAAATGTGACCCTAAAATTTCCACTGGGGAACTACAGGTGATAAACACTTTAGTAAAGTAGCTAGACACAAAACTAACTCAAAAATCACTATCCCTCCTGTATATAAATGACAAAGAGAAAGGGGAACAACACTTTACAATAGCATCAAATAATTTAAATTGTCTTGGAGTAACTCTAGCCCATTGAGTAAAAGATTTGTATGATAAAATATTAAGACATTAAAGAAAGTAGTGAAGAAGGTATCAGAAGATGGAAAGATCTCATATGTTCATAGATTGGTAGGATTAATATAGCAAAAATAGCCATTCTTCCAAAAACAATTTACAGATTCAAGGTTATCCTTATAAAAATCCAACATATTTCTTCACAGATCTTGAAAGAACAAGTCTCAGTTTCATATACATACATAAAAAGCCTAGGATGTCTAAAGCAATCCTGAATAATAAAAGAACTGCTAGAGGTGTCACCATCCCAGATTTCAGTGTTTATTACAAAGCTATAGTAATAAAAACAGCATGATAAAAACAGACATGTTGATGAATGAAATCAGACTGAAGCCCGAGACATAAATCCACATACCTATGAACGCTTGATTTTTGAGGAAGAAAGCCATAATGAAAAAAAAAAAAACATCTTCAATAAATGGTACTGGTCAAACTGGATGTCTACAAGTAAAACAATCCAAATAAACCCATACTTATCAACCTGTACAAAATATAATTCCAAATGGAACAAAGACCCTGACATAAAACCATTTTCATTGGACCTGACAGAAAGGAAAGTGGAGAATAGCCTTGTGCTCATTGGCACAGGAATTAACTTTCTGAACTAAACACCACTAGCACAGGCACTAAGATCAACAGTTAATCAATGGGAACTCATAAAACTGAAAAGATTCTATATGGCTAAGGACACTGTCCTTTGGACAAAATGGCAGGCTACAAAACAGAAGATATTTTACCAACCACACACCCAATAGAGAACTAATATACAAAATATATAAAGAGCTCAAAAACTGGGTATCAATAAAACAAATAACCCAATTTAAAATGTCATACCAATCTAACAGAGAATTCTCAGTAGAGGAAACTTAAATAGCTGAGAAACACTTAAAGAAAAGTTCAACATAGCTAGTCTTCATGGAAATGCAAATCAAAAATAATTGAGATTCCATCTTACAGCTGTCAGAATGTCTAAGGTCAATAAAACAAGTGAGAACTCATGCTGGTGAGGATGTGGAGCAAGGGGAGCACTCCTAGTTGTAGGTGGGAGTGCAGACTTGTACAGCCATCATGGAAATCAGTGTGGCTGTTCTTCCAGATGAGAATTGATATATCTCAAGATCCAACTATACTACTCTTGGATATATACCCAGAGGATGATTCATTCTACCCAAATACAATTGTCCAAGTTCATTGTTGTTCTCTTCATACTAGCTGGAAATTGGACACAACCTAAATGTCCTTTAACAGTTCATTTAAAAAATGGTACATTTGCATGCTGGAGTATTACTCATCCATTTAAAAAATGAAATTTACAGGCAAATGGATGGAATCAGAAAAACATTATCTTTGATATGGGATGTCCTTCTGTATGCCTGACCCAAGTGACACGCCTCCTACAAGGCCACACCTTTAACCTTCCCCATACAGTTCAACCAACTGGGAACCAAATATTCAGACATATAAGCCTATAGTGCCATACTCATTCAAACCACCACTTCTATCTTTTTATTTATTTTTTTAATCGCTATGGCTCTGGAGTATACTTCTAAATCTGGTGTGATAGTAGATCCCAAAGAATTTTTTTGGTTCAGGTTTTTTAATGACTATCTTAGCTGTGTGCATCCAAATAATTTTTTGACTGGATATATATGTGTGTGTGTGTGTGTTGTGTATACACAGATATATATATGTATATATATATATATATATATATTATATATATATATATAGAGAGAGAGAGAGAGAGAGAGAGAAAGATACATATGTATGTAGATAGATATTTATATATGTGTGTGTATGTGTGTGTGTATGTATGTATGTATGGGAAATGGCCTTGCAACTTTTAATTGGAAATGTATCATTAAATATATGGTGTTTGTGGGTCCTAACAGTTCCCTCAGGGGAGGGGGGTCAGAAGGCGCAGACACTGGGAGTTGGGTAAAAGGCAAACAGCAGACTCATTTATTCAGCAATGGGGAGAGCCTTATATACCCTCCTCCCAGAACCCAGGTCTTCTGATCCATTGGCATTGCATAGTCGCCCCTCATTGGTTAGGCAGACTCCAGCATAGCTCATCTTTCTCTTCCTACACTATGGGTTGCAATTCATAGGATTGCAATTGTATAAGATTAATTTTTATAATACCTGAGCATGTGAATTCTTTCCAACTTCTATGTCTTCCTCAAATTCCTTGTTCAATGTTTAAAATTTCCATCGTGGTGGTCTTTCCTTGCCTTGTTTTTAGGTCTATTCCCATGTTGTGTGTGTGTGTGTGTGTGTGTGTGTGTGTGTGTGTGTGTGTGTGTGTGTGATGGTTTGGGGAATGTGATTGTTTCTGATTTCTTTTTTTGGTATGTTTTTCATTGTTATATAGCAAAGCTACTCATTTTGAGTGTTAATTTTATTTTATATCTGACTACTTTGATAAACATGTTTATCTGCTCTACGAGTTTTAGGACACAGTCTTTAGGATATTTTATGTATAGAATCATACTTTCTGTAAAAAGGGATAGTTTGACTTCTTCCTCTCTATTGAATTTCTTTTATTTCCTTCTCTGTTACATTGATCTAGTGAAGACTTCAAGCATTATATTGCATTAGACACTGAGAGAATAGATATCCTTGTCTGGTTCCTGATCTCATTGGGAACACTTTTGAGTTCTCCATTTAGTGTGATGTTACTATAGGCTTGACAAATGTCTTCTAGATAAATATTTATTCTATTGTTCATAGATTTGAATGGTCTTCCAAGATCATTTTGTAACCAAAATCATATTATCCTCCCAGAAAGAAGGTAATTCCCAGTAGAACAAACAGAGTCAGCTTATATGAGACCCAAGACCTAGGATTGTTACAATCACTGTACTGATCAAGTGACAGAGTTAACTGAGGACTGCATTTGACAGAGAATTATTAAAGTGAGTAGAGGTATATGTTCAACAGGTCCACCTGCAATGTTCGGTCTCATCTTGCCAGGATGAAATGTTTGCAGAGACACTATTGTCATTTTAGGCTTCCTTAGATCCTGCACAGAATTCTTTTCAATTAGATAATAGTTCCAAGATGCAGCAAGGCTTAAATTGGTTGATTTGCTTACTGTCAGTATTAAGACTGGTAGTAAATCTAAGGTTCTCCAAACTCAATCTGTTTGACTTTCCAACAAAAGCTGTGCTCTTTTCTCATTTTTCTTGATAGATAATGTTTTACCACCAGAGTGGTATTGGTATCACTTTTGACTGTGTTAATGGATATCACTGTCTAACATATTTTTATTCAATATAAGAGATGCTAAAATAATAAGCTTTCTATAGATCCTAATCTCATCCACATGTATTAATTCTTTCTACATATCTATATATAAACATCTTCTTAGCTTTACCTAGGCCATCTGCAAAAACATGCAACTATAAAGCTGTTCACTAAATTCCAGTGCTTGTGTGCATATTCCCAACTACAGAAATGTGCAACATACCCTTTCCAGTGCATTTAGAGGCCTTATTAATTGGTGAATTCAACTTTCAAAAGAGCCTTATATTATTTAACATCATTATCAAACCTGATGCAAGCTGAGCCCCTCATTTAAATAGAAAACTCAGTGAATTAATAGAGGATAGATGTATGATTTTTGTGGCTGTTTTTTGACTCAATACCAACTTAATAATTGGATTTAATTTATTGGGATTTTTTTATTCAAGACCCACATTTGTTTAGAAGGTTGGTTACATTCCATATGCAAAGGAATATGGTGAATCTTAGAGGAAAGCCTATATTTATAAAGAAAACCAATGCAGTCATGACAGGTAAGCAGCCATTTTTATATTGTAGTTGTGCCCTGAGGAATCACCTTCTTGCCTAGATATACCTTCATTTAACACAGAATTTTGCCTGGATGAATATGTACTTCACAGTGATAGCTGAGAACAAGATTTGGCATTCTGATTCATGTCTTCTGTAGCTAAGTCCGCAAGAATCGTGACACTGTCTCTTTTCTTTCTGTTGTATCCATGGTGACAAGCACCCTGCATCTCCTGTCTGTCTGAGACATGCTATTGACTGGATCCTATAACCAGGCTTTTCTCCTATGCACAAAGCTTAGGTCAATTAGCAGGAACCTGGAACTGAACATTTTCTATAGAAGATTTCAGCAAATGTTTTGATTGATTTCTTAATGTCTAAGCTGTGTCAATAAATGAAAGGCTTTGGCTTTGTACCCTTTAAAAAGACAAAAATGCTTTGTGGTGATTAGGAGAAGTAGCTATAAGTGTATTAAATAAGTATCAGCAAGTTCTAATTCAAATAATATTATTTTATTCTCACAAAACTTCAATTGCTGAAAAATCTTTTTGAGTTTAGCTGACTTTAACTGAAAGATCTCTGAGAGAAATATGAATTGTGTATTTGAAAATATTGGATACCAAATAGGGAGGATTCCAGCTGAGTAGAAAAGAAGAAAGCAACACTCTCCAGGGAAGTACTGGGTGAGACATTGCTGTGAGAGGATGACAGACAGACACACAATGCCTGGAGGGGGCGGTCTTGCCCCCGATGGGAAGAACCACAAAAGACTTATAAGTAATTTATGTGAAAAGGTAATTAAAACATGCACACATTTTACACTTTTCCCTTAGAAGCAACCATGCCTTTCCATGTGCCTGTGAATGCCAAATGAAGTTATTTTAATGTCTAAGATGGGCTGCAGAGCAGTTTCAACAATTTCCCTACATGACTAATGCAGAGAGAACAAATGTTTCACAAAATGTATCAAAACATTGACCACAGTTATATCATTTTCATATCTTTTTCTGAAACAACGAAAATGCAGAGCCATCACAAACAGTTCTACAAAACTAGCACACTGCCAAAGACCTCGTTGCTTCTCCTATTATGCTTGCAGCTCTGTTTCTATTTGACATAGTACAATTTTCCCCAGTGTTTATCCGTAAGGAGAAATCAGAATGAGTCTGCAATACACCATCAGCTGCTGTGTATAATGGACCATGGGTATTTCCAAATGTCGTATTTCAGTAAGGGCACAGGAAATATGGCCTGTGGACAAGAACAAGGCAGTTAAAATTTAATTTTCTTCCTACTTTCAGTTACTACATCACCTTGGACCGTCAATTAATATCCAAGATTAGCTTCTTTCATTTGTCTGTCATTCTAACATTACTTTTGATGCCTAAATTTATATTGGTTTTCCTGTGGTCCTTTGATGTGAGTGATGGGATGTCCTTTTATTTCTGGGGTCAGGTGATATGATTTGAGCTTCTGACTGATGTCAATCTCTGTTTCTTGATCATCACTCCCTGACATTTCAGGGTCTAAGACAATATCAGGAAGGCCATACTGTCTAGAACTGGCAACCATGCTCCTTTCCTTAGTATGCTCATCTGAAGGCCGCTCACTCAATGCTCCTCATTTGAAACAGACTTGTGTACTTGCAGATAGACTTAGTCACCTTCAAGTTCTCCCATCATTCTGAGAGAGTTCAGCACTCATGGGGACAGCCATCTAACACCCTGGACCACAGTTGCTCAACAGTTTGTAAACAATGGCATACTCCTTTGACCTTTCTTCCTGTGTCTATGGCATTTTCCACTTACCTAGGTACATTTCCCTTACCCATACACACCCTGACTCCAAATCATTGTTTTCCAATCATAAAACTTTTAACATTGGCTTTATTTTCTGAATGACTTCTAGCATTCAACTTTCTTTCCAAATAGGAGGTGCATATTGGCTACTCTTTGGACAACTGAATAGATATGAAATTAAGACCTCTATTGAATGAAGACCTCAGATCCCAGTGTGAATCTGGTCTTGAGATGCTGTGCTGCCCAGCTGTCTTCAGATAAAAACCCAGCTTCCCATCACCACAAAATGCCAGGACTGGGGGAAGGGGCAGTGGGGACAGAGGCTCAGACAGAATGAGAAAGAGATCCCCGATAATTCATTAACTACAGTCAAACTTTTACTGGAAACAGAAGTAATCCTTCAAATGTGGCAATATTACCAAGTAGACAAAAAGCAATATTGTGTAGCACAAGACATCACTCTTCAGTCTTCTACTTGTTTTGATGTCATAGAATTGGAAGGCACACATCCTTTTCCCCGGCCAGCTTATTTATAAGTACTACAAATGCAGGTTGAACTGAACCAGGGATGGAGTAGAAATGTAGCTCTGTAGTGTCTGAAGGTTTCCTTGCTGTGTTAAACACACACTTCAGTAAGGACTTTCCCTAAATTCTCTATAATGTCCATTAACTTGGTCAGCTGGGCTTATGGTCCTGTGCACAATTCCTAAACATTAATCTTTGTTTTAGGAAAAAATGTTATATTTATCTCACAAAATTGTTAAAGAAAAACTAGATAAAGTCACTTCCAATGTGAAGTGTCTTACTTGGCTACCCTGTTACTACACAGCACATTCTCATAAATATGTTATAATCTTCAAACCACATTGAAGGAAATGCTGATGTCACTATTCCAATGAAAATCCATAAACAACTTTTTCAAGGAGAATAAATATGTCTGATCTCTGAATTGCAATGACTTAAAGCACAGTAGTTCTCAATAATTGTTTATAAACATCTGTATGAATGAATGATTAGGGCTTTGCCAATATGAGCTACAGTTAATTATTTTAATGAATATTTATGAAGCACTTACTATATGCCACTTATTATTCTAAGTGCTGGCAATATATCAGTGAACAAAGCAGGTAATAATCCCTGCCCCATGGAGTTTATAAATTTTGCATCATAGAAGAAGAAAACTCATCAGCCACAGTGGAATGTCAATCAAGTACTCTTCAAAGACTGCACATCACAAATATCTGCCAAAGGGGAAAAAGCCCTGCTGTATGCATGCGACACAGATTGAAACCATTAGAGATGGGCAATTCCAGCATATGAGGGACTTCCCAGATGACTAATCTTTGCTCTGGGGTTGTTCAGAGAGCACATAGCCAACGCTTTCTCATAACTATGCTGTCATCTGAGGCTCTTTCTACCTGTGTCTTATCCTACTGTCTCACTTCTGTTGTCTATAGAAATCAGTTATGTGGTGTTATCAGATGACTTTCTCTACTTATTCTACTTTTTACTTTAGCTATGTTACCCTCTTATACTTTAAATTCAATCTTTGGATCTTCATGCTAGAGACATGGTCTAGTTCAGGTTTCTTCTGCTTAATCCTTCAAGCGTAAACTGGCTTTTACAAGTATCTGATTGTCCATCTCATTCTTAATATTGCCTTGTCTCCACTCCAGGATTTTAGGAAGGTCACAAAGTGAAAGAAAAACATCTTTCCTGTATGATCTAACAATTCTGCATACGTGCCAGAAAGTGAAACCATTAGAACCTCAGATAACAGAGTGTTGATGCTGACTAGAGCCAACACCACACAACTCTTCCAAATCTTGCATCTTGCTTTGTTAGAGTTGTTGTACAGAGACACAATGACCATGTCAACTCTTATAAAGAAAACATTTAATTGGGTCTGGCTAACAGTTCAGAGGTTTAGTCCATTATCATTATGAATGGAAACATGGTGTTGTCCAGGCAGACATGTACTGGAGAAGGAGCTGAGAGCTCTACATTCAGATTGGCAAGGAGTAAAGACTGAGACACTTCCTCCAGCAAAGCCATACCTACTCCAGTAAGGCCACAACTCTTAATAGTGCCAATCCCTGTGAACATATGGGGGCTATTTTCTTTCAAACAACCATATCCCTGGTAGCTGGAAATCAGCTTTAGTGATAATTTTTCTGTATATAATTTGTGCAACAGTACAAATCAGGGTTATTGTTGGTGGGTGGTGATGGTGTTGGTGTTGTTTTTGTTTTTGTTGTTGTTGTTGGTAGTGGTGGTGATGGTGGTGGTGGTGGTGGTGGTGGTGGTGGTGTGTGTGTGTGTGTATGTTAACAGAGCATCTCTTTCTATACTACATTACTGCTACAGACCTTACATAACCCACAGTTCCAAAATAAGAGAGAATAATTTTTTAAGGTGAAACATATAAAATTACTAAATAACATCCACCAAGAATCTTGTTAAAAAATAAAGGCAATTTAAGCTTGGCATGGTGAGGTATGCCTGGAATCCTGCTACATCATAGGATGAGGCAGGAAGGTCAGGAGTTCAAGATCAATCTGATTCTCTTCAATAAAAAGTCAGGCTGGGTTATATGAAACCCTGCCTTGGAAAGAAAGAAAGAAAGAAAGAAAGAAAGAAAGAAAGAAAGAAAGAAAGAAAGAAAGAAAGGAGAGAGGAGGGAGGAGGGAGGGAGGGAGGGAGGGAAGAAAGAGAGAGAGATATTGAGAGATGCAGGAGGGAGGGAGAGAGGGAGGAAGAAAGGAAGGAAGAAAGATTAATTCCATATAAAAACAGTTCAGTGGTATTTTTTCCTTACTTGTACCCATATTAAACAATTGAATTTTACATTCCCATGTTTCTTGCCTTACCACCCTCTTCACCTCCAAAGCATTCTCCCAGGATATCTTGCAGGAAGAATTTTACTGTCATTTTAAAGCTTGTATTTTGAGTTACTGTTAAAACTCCATTGCATAGTTCTAAGAACGTACTACACGAATAAAATTATTCTTATTCATTCTTTGCATATAAACACGCTCTCTTAACTCCTAGTTTGTACATTGGCACAAAATTGAAATATGTAAACAATTTTGTGAAATACTCAAAATACAGTTCTGTTATCTGTTTGATTAAATGGTATTAATTAGCTAACATTGGTTATCCTTCAAATTTTATTTCCTATGATGTCATATATGTTATTTTTTCTTGTTATTACCAGGTTGTACTTGATGTGATCCTCCTTCATAGTGCTTATCTGCCAAGAAATACATTCTGATGATGCCACAACAAATGATTTGCTCATTTTTCTCCCATTTGTCTTCTCTTGTTTTTGCTTGTTATGTAATTCATTGTGTGACAGTGTATGTAGTGTATGCTGTATGTGCACACATGTGTCAACAGGTGCACATGACTGTCTATGTCTGTGCTGATGTCAGGAAAAAGGGCATTGTTTGTCCTGTTCTATCATTCTCTACCTTGTTCCTTTGAGACAGGATCTCTCACTGAATCTGGAGAGAGTGTCTGGAGGCCAGCAAGGCCCAGTGTCATCCTTTCTGTGCCAGCCACACATGAGGTTACAGGGGTACATGGGTTTTATGCCTGGCCATTTTTGGCTTTGTATGTGGGTTCCAGGCTGTAAAATTGGGTCTTTACACTCATGCAGCAAGCATCCTTAGTCACGGAGCTGTCTCTCAAGCTCCTGTTTCAGATTTTAACAGTTTGGCATGTGCCTTTGTGGTCCCAGAAAAGGAAAAGTACTAGTTTCCTCATTTCTGTGGTCCTAACAAAATAATTAGAAAAATAGTAATAATGAAAAGTAATATACGTATTTCACAATCTTTCAAAATGAAGAATATGAACCAATAATTTTAGAGCTATCTGCAATAGCCTCAAGAGAACAAAAGAACTGAGTTATTTTTAAATTTTTTATTTGTGATGGAAGTGGCATGGAGAGAACATGTGTTGATCAGAGGACAACTATGTGGAGTTTGTTCTCTCATTTTGCTTTACTTGGCTTCCACAGAACAAATTCAAGTCACCAAGCTCCCAAGACAAGTGCCTTTACCCACTGAGCCACCTCAAAAACCAGTAAATCATGTCCTCATTGCTTCTGTTAGTGGTTCTAAGGAATTGAAAACACACTCTTCAGAAATTCTTTGAAGAAAATCTAGTGTTTTTTCATTTGAATATTTAGAATATTGAAACAAAAGGTAATTAAATGAAGAGATTTCATGCCCTGTAGGTTATTCAGGTGATTCTAGCTTCTTGTCCCTGCACCCAGGTCAGACCTCATGAACTGTCCTCATCCTTCCTTCCTTCCTTCCTTCCTTCCTTCCTTCCTTCCTTCCTTCCTTCCTATTAGCGTTTTCTATGAGTTGAAGTGTGTTCTTATAAATGTCTTAATTCTTTAAATGCACTTTGTGGTGTGTTTTAATATTGTGTATGCTTAAATCCCTCTTTAATTAAATGATGCACTGGGGACTGAAACAGTTTCCAGTTTCTCCATGTTCTTAGACACTGGTGTTTTGTGTATTTCATTGATGTCATATAGATTGCCTCTTTCTAGCTGTTTTTTTCCTACTTCTGTCTCTAATACTGAACTCAGTATACAGATCTTAATTAAAATAGAGTTGAGGTTCTTGTTAGTGTTGCTTCATGCCCTTCAGCTATTTATGAAAATGTAAACAAATCCTAAAATACTAATATCAAGAGACAAAACAGTTTCTTCATCTCAAGCAGGACCAAAAGAAATCTAGTTAGTGAGAAATTTTAATAAACAAATAGCCTTTGTTTCACACATAAGGAAAGTCTCCTGCTATTTGAATCTGAAGTCTTCAGTCACATAACAAAAGGACTCACAGATCAGTTCCATCATTAACTATCGTGTAATATGCTCCCTCTGTCCAGATGATGGCCTCTTCCACACAATGAGAAGAAAGCAATGCTAAACATCTGTCCTAAGCCAAAACACCAAATCCTAGGATGTCTGTGCCCTGGTCCTCAGCACTGGTGAGCACACTGACTTACATGGTGTGCCAGTTAATTTCAGTTAGTGTGACTAGTTTTATTGCATTAAGGAGCAACCGTGCAGAGCTGCAGATACAGATCAGTTGACAGGATACTTGCACAGCATGCAGGAAGCCCTGGGTACCATCCCTAGCACCTCAATACAAGGTGTGTGCCACATGCCTGTAATCCTGCACTCTGGGGATGGAGGAAGGAGGATCAGAAATTTGAAGTCACTCTCACCTTCATGGCACACTTTAGAATATCTTAGAACACATGATGTCTATTTCAAAAATAAGAAAAAATAAAAACCTAACAGGAACATGAGAACACTAATAAAGCACACTTTTGGATGTCTGTAGGGACATTCCAAAGAGGATGAGGGAGGAGGCTGAATGTAGGTGGTGCCATCCCAAGGCTGGAATACCAAACTGAATACAAAAGTAAAAGGAGAAAGCCTGCTAACTTCAGGACCCTATCTCTGCTTCCTGATAAGCAGAGTTGTAAGTAGCCTCACACTCCTGCCACCTGGAACAACCTGCCTAGGAGCCCCTATTTCCTATCAAACTACAGCCAAAAGAAAGCCCACCTGCCCTTAGGTGGCCCCTGTCAGGTATTTTATCACATCAAGAGATAAGTAATAAACATATATGCCATATAGCTTTGCAGCTGTGCTTAAGGATGCTAAGGTGGGATACTGGCCTGATCAACCCAGGGTGGTCCAATGTGTCCACTAGGACAGTTACACCTGGAAGAGAAGAACTAATTTTGACAACAAAGGTAGAGATCATGAGCCAATGAGGCAAGGGATGGGGGAAACAGATTCCCCCACCCCAAAAGCTTTCAGAAGAACTGCCAGCACTGCAGCCATAGCCTGTGGAGCCCACTTCAGACCTCTGACTTGCAGAAATATGAGACTACAGATTTGTGAGTCTTATGTTGGCAGTACTGAGAACCCACTCCTGAGACCTGGGAAAATGCCTAAGTGTTGTGACAGTTCATAGTGACTTGCTACAGCAGCAATTGGAAACACATATTTTGTTATCTTTTCCATAGTAAGGAAAAGAAAAAAGCATTGACTCCATCTAATCTTTATTTGAACATAAAAATCTTAGCCCTCTAAAGTAAACTAGATTGTATGGAACAAAAAATTAAATTTGAAAAAATCCTGAATTTAAAAATTCTTTAATTTTCTGAGATTATAACTGAATTATATTATTTCCCCTTCCATTTCCTCCCTCCAAACCCTCCCATATAGTCATCCTTTCCAATCCATCCTTTCAGTAATGGTGGTTACATACATGAACAGAACAAGGACAATACAAACACTGAATTTTAAAATCTTCTCCTTGAGATGCTACTATAATAGAGAGCAACGTTCCCTTCCTTTGCTGTTTTCAAAAAGCACATTCTTTTCAGTGTTTCCATTCCATGGAAATTGGAAACCAGTGCTCTGAAATTGTCCCATTAATGTGAAGACTAAAATGCAAGCCAAGAGTTAAGTTACCAAGGTCAAAACTTAGCAGTACCTTCATCTGCTTTATTAAAGCACTGGCTCTAGCTGCATTTACTCAGCATGGGGGTTCCTTGTAACCCAAAGGGAAGGGTGCCCCACGTGGATTTCTCAGTGCTGTGTGCTTTCATGAGCAAACACTCTCCATCAAGACCACTCCTCAGTCCACTGCAATAAGCATATTTGTGCTACTAATCCATGAAACATATCAAAATGTACTGTGTGTGGAAGGCTAACATGCTAATGGCTTGCTGATAATAATCTAAGCAAGCTACTCCAAACCAATGTCATGTGTTTAAGCATTATCAGTCAAGGTGCTCCTGGACTCCTTTGAGTTAGATTTGGGTGTGTACAAAACTCTCATCCCCGACCATATCACCCATCCAATGTTACATATGGTCCTGAAGATACAATGTGACATCATCCTGAAGATGCATGACAGAGAATGCTCACTTATTCCAGACTGTATTGCCATCACATCTATTGCAATAACAGTAACTTTATCAGTACCTTTGCCTATTGACACAAGCATTATTGAGAAGAAAAAGTACAGTATTAGTTACCTTGTATTGCTATGACCACATACCTGATAGAGATGACTTTGGGAGGCAATGTTTATTTTGACTGCAGTTTTCAAAAAGTTTCAGTCCACCACAGGCAGGCATGGCAAAGCAGCTCAGCTTATGGCTGTTGGAGGACACACAGAGGCTGTTCCACCATGGCCCACCAGAAAGCAGAAAAAACATGACAGGAAACAACAACCAACCTAAACTAGTCCCAGTGTCTTCTAATATAGTGCTACCAGCTGTCGAACAATCAGAACATGAGTCCACGGGAGACATTCAGCTTCAAACCATCACATAAACTTAAAGCAACATACACACTGACCAGAAGCCACACGTTCAGGCTAAACCAGGTTTAAACTCATGTGTAGCATATTTTCAAATAATATATAATCTCGGGCCTCAATTATTTTATCATTTGTAAGAATGAATCTTACCTCTTATATGAAGTAATATCAACATGGTTAGAGCATAAGTTCATGGATATTGGTCAGGTTGAAATCCCACCTCAGTCACTTTATAATCATGAGCAAGTATTTCAGTGAATTTGGTCAATAATTTGTTTCTGTTTCTCATCTACATACAACATAGCAAGTTGATGGAGCAGTTGGTAAGACTGTATATGTCACCTACTATAATAAGGCTATAGGAGGATAGCTTAGATCACGTGTGAAAAGTGGAACACTAGATATCATTCACATATCATTTGCTTGAATGACATGGTGTGCATGTATTAAATATGTGGCATGTTACATAAAACAGTTCTTCACTGTAAAGACCACACTTTAGATTATTACATTTCAAATACTGTAGTGTATATGATAATGGAATTTTATGTTTAACATGACGCTCTTTCCCACAAAAAAATAATAAGCATTTAACACATATTAGTAAAGAACTAAAAGATTAGGGTGCGTATGCATTTATTGGCCAATAAATTTCCATATTTCTTTTCCTTCCCACAGAAAGCAGAGTGTGTATGCTATAATTTGTTTAGAAAATATCTGTTAGTGCTGCAAACTGATAACTTACCAATACCTCTAGATATTACTGGGACCCTTCTTTTCCTCTTCATTCCCCTTTCATTCTACATAAAGTTACATGTGGTTAGGTGTTTTGTCCCAGGGAAGATTAACCTACACCCCCTTTGTCTTTATCTCTGACATACACATACATCTCACCATATTTGAAATGTTTTCTCTCTAAAAACCCAGGTCACTGTTGGTCCATCACCTCCGAGGCCCCTGCAATTTGTCACTCTGCAATTTCAGTTCAACAGAGCAGTAGCTACTTCACAGCATCATCATTCCTGTCAAACTCTTCTCGCCTTCCCTGGCTCCTTCACAGCACGGACTCTGGGAGCCCAACAGTGAGGATGAACAAGGAAGGAGTGTGGCCTTTGAGACAACGTGGGCAGGACATCAGTGCAGCTTTCTTGTGCATTTTTCTCTATTTGAAATTTAAAAGCTTCCTAGTAATATGAATGAGAAGCTGATTAATAGTCTTACAGCCAAATGTTCTTAGGTCATGGTTTATTGTGTGTGATTCACTCCCAATAATTTCCTATAGAAATTCTTCACATAGTTATTGCTAGCTTGTGGCTTGGTCTGCCATACTATGGCATGACCTAACCTAGCAACCTGAACCTTCAGGGCATAATACAGGGTCAGTCCCACAGTGTGAAATGCTGTGAAATTGAATGATTAAACTGGGCTAAATCACAAAGTATTCATGCATTTGTTCAACATTTATTAAAAACTATGAACTGGCTACTGGAAGGAAAAAATGGGCCAGTGAGATACCTCAGCAGATAAAAGTACTTAGTGCCAAGGGTTTTTTGTTTTTTGTTTTGTTTTTTTTTCAATCTCTTTATACTATTTTATACTTCAAACAATCTGAACTCCACCCTCAGAACCCACAAGATGGGAGAGGAAACCAACTCTTAAAAACTGTCTTCTGGAATGCCTGAGCACATGTGCATGCATGCTCGCTCACATATACACACATGCGCGTGTGCTTGTGCACGCGTGCACACACACACACACACACACACACACACACACACACACACACACACACAAATAAATAGCTATAAAAACTGTTTTTAGATGAATAAGATTCTTGCCACAGGAAGACTTACAATTAGTGTGGGAGAGAGATCCATAAACCAACAATTATATTAACAATAAGAAAATGCTCTAAAACATCTCTGTATGAAATGGTGTGAAAGTATTGTGATACATGAAGATTCACAAGCTTTTCTTGGGGGAGTGAAGGAGTTGAGAGATGACAATGTATTAAGAGGATTTGAACAAAGAGAAAGGGAATAATAATGCCATAGGAGCACAAATGAAAGTATTTAACTATTGATAACTAACATATATCACAGGATGTGTCAATCTCTGTTCTAAGCCACACATACATTTAATATCTAGAAAATCCTACCAGGTTTGTACTTAGTATCCAAGTTTTACAACTGCCATAAATGAAAGCTGAAGCACTGGGTTGTGTATAATTTAGCAAAATTAAAATTCACATAGGTAAAGGGAAGATTTGAATCCTCGTTGCCATGCTCAGTAATCACTACACAACACTAAGTGACATACCCAGAGAGTATCAGTGGTCATTTGTGGCAGAAATGAATAAAGGTTTTACAAGGGCCTGTATCAAAAGCTAAGACTGGCACAGTAGGCTGAATGACAAAAATCCTCAGGTGGGAAGCCAAAATCAGGACTAGCTGGATGGTTGTTCAGAACCTATCTATGTAGGGGACAGTAAAATAGTCACTGGTACCAGTAAATCATTAAGGAGGGGTCCTGATGTTGAGAAAAGCACACTATGACAGTATCACCACAGAAAAAGTTCCAAATGACTTAGCAGAGAAAGCTGAGTAGCACTTGGGAGATGGTATCTAGGAGTTTACTCCAGCAGCCAGTGGCTCCTAGCTGAATGTTGTTTTTGTTTGTTTGTTTGTTTTAGCAGGAAGGTGTTTTTTTTTTAATTGAAACAAAAGATAGTAAGACAAACTGCACACATATGCTTTGATGGCTACCTTTTGGCAGTAAATGACCCTGGGAAATTATCTTCTATCACTTGCTGAAGATTTTGATCTAGATGGATTAGGGGACCTGGGATGGAGGTGTAGAGTTGGTGCCAAGAAGTGAACACAGCAACCTGTTATCATTCAAGCAAGTAGCCCTGGATAGCTTGAGCCATCTTACAGAACCTATACAGTTCTGCATGAGTGATTTCACAAGCAGTTTTATTTCTTAATTTTCTAAAACACTTAAAATAATTACCATTTTGTTCCCTGCCTCTTTCCCTTTCGTCTTCCATCTCCCCCATGGGTAGCCATCACCCTTTTGATCTATCATCAGAAACATAAGCAGTTTGCAAACTACAAAGGAACTTTTCTAACTAGGCACACCTACAGGTAGAACAGTGTGCCCAGTTTGGCAGCACATGCAGTTACAGCATCATGCAGGGTGAAAGACAGTTTTGTCTCCTGTGGTTAATAATTACATCTGGTAGAGTCTGGGTTCTCAAGATCCTCTCACCAGACAGAGCCATATCAATACATTCTATGTATTTTACTGCTCTATCCTCTCTGAGGCTATACAAGGTTTTCCCATTTATCCTATAACCACCATAACTTAGAATCTTACTCTTAATACTCATCTATGCTTACTCCTTATTCTTATGTCAATCTCCCTTAACTTCACAGTTATTAGAAGTGAGGGAACAGAAGGTATCTGTGATTCTGCTTCATTCCCTGTTTCTTGAATGCTACCATTAACTCTTGATACCATCTATTTAGCAGCACTTCTTTAAAGCTCTTATGATTAAAATCATTCTTTTCAGAACAGTTATGTAAATTTGCATCATTAAACTTCAGGATTCATTCAGGCCAGCAGTATGGCTCGCATAGTGAAAGCAAGAAGAGCTCATACTACACAAGCTCCAGGGGTCATGCCCAGAATGATGCAGTGAACTGGCCACAGGTTCTTGCCAAGTGAGTCAGAGTCTCCAAGGGCTTTGCCACAAGGAAAGCTGCTCTTGCTCTTTTCGGGCATTGTTTCCCAAAGAAGTTGCATGGTTCCCACCACTCTCTAAACAAGAGAGTCAGGAGAGATGGCTCATTGGTAAGAGAACATACTGCTATGGCAAAGTAGCTGAGTTTTGTCAGCAACCCTGTCAAGCAGCTACAATCTCCTTGCCTCTAGTTTCAAGGGCTCCTAGGCCCTCTTCTGGCCTCCATTGGTACCTGTATTCATGGGCACATACCCATACGCAGACATACATTTGAATGCAATTAAAAACAAAAGAAAATCTTTAAATCACACAAGATCGCTAAAAACTTTATAATGCATAAAGTTCCATTCATCCCTTTCAGTTGATTCTGTCTCCCAGATATTATCTATTCTTTCAGCATAGATACTTCTACTCGTGTTTGTCTTCTGTGTTCCACAAATGCATACAATGTGGAGCTTTTATATATAGCTTATTTCATTTAAATCCTTTGAAAGATGTGCTCATGTTGTACATAAATTACTTTTTTATTATTGCTGTTATATATATATATATATATATATATATATATATATTTCCTTTTATTGAAAAGTGATTTTTTCTCATATAATATATCCTGATTACAATTTTTCCACCCTCTTCTCCTCCCGGTTCCTCCCCACTTCCTCTTCCATCTGGATCTACTCTCTGTCTATCATTAGAAAAAAACAGGTTTCTAAGGGATAATCATAAAGTAAGATATAATAAAACAAAATACAATAATATAAACAAAAACTAACACATTGGAATTGGTCAATGCTCATGCCAGGAACCAGAATTGAATAGCCCAGAGACCTAGAATAAAACCAAAGATGACTGGCCATAAAAAAGAGTCAACAAAATCTTTTCTAATGATATTCTGCTATATTTATAGATCAGTGCCTAGACCAATGGTGATCAGGGAGGCTTTCTCCAACAGCAGAAGAGTAGACACAAACACCCACAGCCAAATATTAGGCAGAGTTTAATGAATTCCACAGAAGAGGGAGAAGAGGGATTGTAGGAGCCAGAGGAGTCAAGGACACAATGAAAACATGGCCCACAGAATCAATTAAGTAGGGATCATAAGGTTTCACAGAGACTGAAGTGACACTCATGGAGCCTGCATGGATCTGTCCTAGGTCCTCTACATACAAGTTATGGCTATATGGCTTGGGTTTTGTGGGACTCTTAACTGTGGGAATGGAGTATCTCTAACACTTTAGCATGCTCTTGGGTCCTTTTCTTCCTACTGGGTTGCCTCATCCATCCTTGATATGAGGGTTTGAGCGTAGTCTTACTGCATCTTGTTATACCATGTTCAGTTGCTATCCCTGAAAGACCTGCTCTTTCTGAAAGGTAAATGAGGAACAGTGCATCTGGGGAAGCCTGGAGGTGGGATGGGGACCTGGAGGGAATGGAGGGCAGGAAGGCTGATATCTTCATGTATTTTATGAGAGAAGAATAAATTTTAAAGAGTCTCCAAATTTCTTAATCTGGTTTTTAGAAGCAGTAATTACAAATGTGGATTTTCCTTAGAAGGTTCTAGGAAATGACAATGAACACATCTCCCTATAAACTGAAACACCACCTGTCTGCAAGCCCTGTGCATACTAGGGCCCTTCTGATGTGCCTTCCATAATCAATGCTTTTTAGTTGGTTTCTGTTCAATAGAACAGAAACAATCCCTCTTCTCCCTCTTCTGTGGAATTCATTAAACTCTGCCTAATATTTGGCTGTGGGTCTTTGTGTCTACTCTCTTCTGCTGTTGGAGAAAGCTTCTGAAGTCTTGACTTTTTAACATAATACCTTTGGTTTCAGTTCTATGACTAGTTCTGAAATACACACAACCCAAAAATATACAACTGAAATAGGAAAAATGTGAGTATTATGTGATGACCCAGACATTAATGGTCCTCCCCTTCTGCTGTTGTATTTCTTGTACATTTTCATAAAAAAATTGGCAAGGACTTTAGAAATGAATTTTTTGGATCAGAGTCATAGAAAGATCAGAAAGTCCTCTTTTTGTTGTGACAAGTTTGGTCATTTTGTTGGCTGGCTGGCATCTCAAACCCTGAGTTCTGCAACCTACTAGCAATAACTAGCTGGTCACAGTACAGACTCTATTCTGGCCATATAGAGCTCCAAGGCTTATTCAGTGGCAACTCTAGAAGACATGAGCTGCAATACAAGAAGAGAATTGAATCAAGAAGAGCCCTTTCTTTCAAACTAGTTACCCTGTTACTGGGGTATAGTTAGTCCTGTGATCATACTGTCTTTCTACTTTCCTTGAGAAATCTCTTATTTCTCAAAATTGAAAATAAATCCTGAATCACTCTTCCACTATGTGGAAATCAAAGACGTTAAACACTTAGCACTTGTTGAAAATGGAAACTCCAGACTGATCAACCAGGGAAGTGTTAGTAAGTGGCTACATGGTTTGGTGGCTTTCATAAACAGGTTGCTTGGATTTTGGTGCATTACTGGGAAATCAGGATCATTGACCTCTGGGCTTCTATAACAAAAGCTGTGCCTGGGTTGACATCATTTGAAAGGCAGCATGTCTCCAAGTCCTCAAGGGAAATGTCTGCCATCTGGCCCTGGAGGCAGTCATTGATTTTGCAAGTCATTGATTGAGCTTCTGTGAATGTTAACTGTTCTTCATCAGAATTGACAGGAAGGAGGCCTCCTATACTTTATATATTAGAGGTAAGTGATTGTCTAGGGTGATGGCTAGTACATCCAGTTCCGAGAGGTGCAGCCACACAGCCAGAAAGGAACACATGAAGCCTCAAGTTGGTAGGGGGTGGGGGCATGCTCCATCTACAATATGCAATCTGATAGCTGCTTCTCCATGTGGGTATTTTTTTTTATCAAATTAAAGCCTCACAGCTTGAATCAAAAAATGCTGGTATGATGTTAGGATGCTTCAGGCTCTTTATAATAAGAGCATTAATAAGAAGACTGCAGAATAATTGTAAAATCAAAGCTATTCATCTAATTACATGGGAAAAATTCAAATTCAACTAGAAAGAGAAATAAAGGCTAGTATTAAGCATTACTTTCTGAAAGTAGGTCATTTTTACTTGACCTTGAGGGTCTGTGAACTTAAGTGGCAGGTAAATGGGTGGAACTAGAAAAAATCATCCTGAGTGAGGTAACCCAGGGCCAGAAAGACAAATTTAACATACTATGACATTGGAATGTACCAGTTGCAATCCTACATGCTTACCCAGGGAAGTGAAAATACTGTCCACTATCAGTCTGCTTTTATTACTGTAGTGAGATCCCAGAGTCAGGCCACTGTCTAAAGAGAAGATTTATTTGGCCTCTTGTTTTCCACAGGGGGTATGGGACTCACCTATAAATGCCTCCTTGAAAGTAGAATATTGAAGTAATGAAGAACATCATCCCCTCAGTGAAAGGCGTCCTCCTTCTCCTCTTTTTCCACCACCACTCTTCCTCCTCTTCCTCCTTCTCATAATGCCAATGAAATATCGTTTTAGGGGCTGTACCCTAATAATAGAATCTACTCCTAATAACTTCTTTGAAGCCCCACTTCTAAAGACCAGATTTTTCCTACACTTTTCATACCATTAACATGTGACACTGTGGATTAAAGTCCTATATGAGTTCAGGACAGTAAATCACATACATATCACGGATACGCACAAAAGAATTATACAAAATATTAATACTGGTATTATTTATAATATACCTTTAATGACAAAAAGCCCTGCTATATCCTGTCTACCAACAACAAATTGAATAAGCAAATTTTCATATGATAATGCAACTGGAAAATAATATAAAATAAAAATATTTTATCAGGAATAAAAAATAATTTGAAGAGTACGTCAATGAACTCTTCTTTGCAAGCCTGGTTGGATTATGTACTAAACCATCTGTCCCTGGGTTTGGGGGGTTAGGAGATTTTAATGACTGATTTTATTTCTCTAGAAGTTATAGATTTGTTTAAATTGCTTATCTGATCTTGATTTAACTTTGGTAAGTGATATGTATCAAGAAAATTGCACATTTCTTTAGGTTTTCCAATTAAGTGGCATCCTCAGAACTATTCCACCTCTTGCATGCTAAATAGAATAGCTACAGTAAGAAAAATCACCCTGTTATCTCCCTAGGGATGAACAAGGCCAATTACTGAGTGACAAACAACACCAAGGTGGGGAAAGTGAACTTACAACAACATATCATGTCAGCTAATATTTTGATGATGACTTAGATTCATTCATATTTTTCTCAAATTTCTTTCACTAAAATAATGAATAGTGAATTATTTTGAAGATATTTATTTTAAAAGTGTCTAGGCAGAAAAAACAATGTGTATAATAAGTAGAAAATAGAGATAAATTCTAAAAAAATCACCTTTATGAAAATGTAGATAATTTTAATAATTCAGAGACTCAAACATGTTAAGAAGATGTCTATAAATCTTTAAAAATATTTCTGGTAATATTTCTTAATGACTCAATGTATAATCCAAATTTCTTGACAATTGTCTCCACAGTTCTCCTAAATTTATCTCTCTAAGGTCTGCCAAAATGCTACCAAAAGGCGGGTGAGTAGATTCCAACAAGTAAGTTTTGAACATAAAGCCTACTTTAAAAAAATGCAGCTTTAAAAAAAGTGCAGCTTTTTAAAAAATAAAATAAAACTTGATTTTATTTGCATAGAATTACTTAAATTTATAGACTACATTCATGGAAACAAGGTATCATTATGAAGCATTAATAAGGATTGTTTTATTATGACATAGTATTTCATTAAGGAGCTATTTATTGTTATTGGTCATGTACATTGCCATTGCACTATAGAGATAAGCATCTTTGAACATAAGATTTTCTCAACATGGTGGGAAAATGTGAAATCTAGAATCAAACATATACAATGTCAAATTCCCCCACTCTTTTATTGATTAGTCAGACTTTGTATCATGCCACAGCATCCTTTCCATAAACACATTAAGAGAAGAAAAGACTGGCTGGGTGGTGGTGGCGCATGCCTTTAAACCTAGCACTTGGGAGGCAGAGGCAGGCGGATATCTGTGAGTTCTAGACCAGCCTGGTCTACAAGAGCTAGTTCCAGGCCAAGCCTCCAAAGCCACAGAGACCTGTCTCAACCCCCCCCCCAAAAAAAAAAGAGTAGGAAAGACTATTTTAGTTCCCGAATTCAAAGGCTTCAGTCCACCTTGATTGGCTCCATTGTTTCCAGATCATCATGGCAGTAGGCTCATGTGGTAGAAGTTACTCATCTGAGTAAGTGTTCCTGAGATGACTGGCTGTCTTCATATGGCCCCTTTTATTCCACCTGGGGCTCCAGCATATGAGATGGGAGCACTGACATGTGGGAGTATAGTTCTCCCTTCATTAATTCTGTCTGGAAATACAAAGATATGCTTTACTGATTACCTATACACTTCTCAATTCAAAAAAGTTATCAAGACTAGCAATCACAAATGTTTTACCTGGGACAAGTTACTTTAATCTTTTAAACCTAAGGTTGCTCACATTTTAATTGGGCATGACATCCACCATCTCAAGCTATGTGATACTTAACTGAGATGTGCACTTTAAAACATTCAGCACACTTGGATAGGTAGGATCAACATAGTAAAAATGGCAATCTTGCCAAAAGCAATCTACAGATTCAATGCAATCCCCATCAAAATCCCAACACAATTATTCACAGACCTTAAAAGAACAATTCTCAACTTTATATGGAGAAACAAAAGACCCAGGATAGCCAAAACATCCCTGTACAATAAAGGAACTTCTGGAGGCATCACCATCCCTGATTTCAAGCTCTATTACAGAGCTATAGTCCTGAAAACAGCTTGGTATTGGCACAAAAATAAACAGGTTGACCAATGGAATAGAATTGAAAACCCTGATATTAACCCACACATCTATGAACACCTGATTTTTGACAAACAATCCAAATTTATACAATGAAACAAAGAGAACATTTTCAACAAATGGTGCTGGCAGTTAGACTGCAGTTAGACCCAAGCCTATTGCCCTGCACAAAACTTAAGTCAAAATGGATCAAAGATCTCAACATAAATCCAGCTACACTGAACTTATTAGAAAACAATTGGGAAATACCCTTAAATAAATTGGTACAGGAGACCGCTTCCTGAACATTGCACCAGTAGCACAGACACTGAGGTCAACAATTGATAAATGGGACCTCCTGAAACTGAGAAGCTTCTGTAAAGCAAAGAAGACAGTCAGCAAGACAAAGTGGCAGTCGACAGACTGGGAAAAGATATTCACCAACCCCACATCTGACAGAGGGCTGATCTCCAAAATATACAAAGAACTCAAGAAGCTAGTCCCCAAAACACCAAACAATCCAATTAAAAAGTGGGGTACAGAACTAAATAGACAATTCTCAATAGAGGAATCTAAAATGGCTGAAAGACACATAAGAAAGTGTTCAACATCCTTAGCCATCAGGGAAATGCAAATCAAAACAACTCTGAGATACCATCTTACTCCTGTCAGAATGGCTAAAATCAAAAACACCAATGACAGTTCATGCTGGAGAGGATGTGGAGAAAGGGGAACACTTCTCCACTGCTGGTGGGAGTGCCAACTTGTACAGCCACTTTGGAAATCAGTATGGCGACTCCTCAAAAAAAAAATGGGAATCAGTCTACCACAAGATCCAGCTATTCCACTCTTATATACCCAAAAGAAGCACATTCATACATCAAGGACAATGATGTTCATAGCAGCACTATTTGTAATAGCCAGAAACTGGAAGCAGCCTAGATGCCCCTCAACTGAAGAACGGATAGAGAAAATGTGGTACATTTACACAATGGAGTACTACTCAGCAGAAAAAAACAATGGAATCTTGAAATTTGCAGGAAAATGGATGGATCTAGAAGAAACCATTCTGAACGAGGTCACCCAATCGCAAAAAGACAAACGTGGTATGTACTCACTCATATGTGGATTTTAGACATAGAGTAAGGATTACCAGCCTACAATCCACACTACCAAAGAAGCTAATAAACAAGGAGGTCCTAAGAGAGACATACATGGTCCCCTGGAGAAGGGGAGAGGTTCAAGATCTGCTGAGCAAATTGGGAGCACGGGAAGAGGGGGGAGGGAGATAGGAGAATGAGAAGGGGAGAAAAAGAGAGATGCCTAGGACATGAGGGAGCAGAAAGTATGAGTCAAGGGAAGAATACAAGATAACAAGAATGAAGACATCATAATAGAGGGAGACATTTTTGGTTTACAGAGAAATCAGGCACTAGGGAAATGTCTGGAGATCTACAAAGATGACACCAGCTAACTATCTCAGCAACGGAGGAGAGGCTACCTTAAATGCCCTCCTCTGATTATGAGACTGATGACTGACTTATATGCCATCCTATAGCCTTCATCCAGCAGCTGGTGGAAATAGAAGCAGACACCCATAACTAATCACGGAACTGAACTGGAACCCAGATGCAGAGAAGGACCAGGGATGAGTACAGAGGTCCAGACCAGGCTGGTGAAACCCACAGAAACAGCTGACCTGAACATCCAGGAATTCTTGCTCCCCAGTCTGATAGCTGGAATACCAGCATGGGACTGATTCAGACCCGAGGAACATGGGTTTCTGTGAGGAAACCTCAGAGATCTCTGGGACCTCCTGTAGAAACCCAGTATTTATCCCTAGCATAGGTGTGGACTTTGGGAGCCCATTCCATACAGAGGAATACTCCCTGAGCCAAGACACATGGGGGTGGGCCTAGGCCCTATCCCAAAGGATACGAAAGACTCTGATGACACCCTATGGAAGGCCTCACCATCCAGGGGGAGCAGAAAAGATATGTGACAGATAAGGTTTTAGTTGGGGGGGGTATGGGGGAGGACGAGTGGGAGAAGGGAACTGGGATTGTCATGTAAAACAATCCTGTTTCTAATTCAAATAAAAAGTTGGAAAAAAAAACATCCAGCATAATTCCTGAATTTGTGATGGTGATTAAATGATTTATTGCTATTTTCATTTTCTTATATTCATATTAAAGCCCTAGGGTAGACATATATAGTAGTATTTTGAAAAATATGTTTTGAAATTTATAATTCTACTATGGCTTTGGAACTTTTTAACTAATGGCCTATAATATTAATTTCTATTTACATTTCCTCTGGACATCACTTTAGAAATATTTTTACAATCTAGATATCATTTTTATTAGTTATTTGCATACTTTTATTAATCTTTGCTAAACCTTTGCAAAGGATTATCAGTGTACAAGAAATATCATGTTTAATTTTTAGACTGAGAAATATGCTTGAAGGATGGGATGTAGGTCACTTGGGAGAATGCATGCCTAGGATGCATAAAGCCTCAGATTTGTGCTCCAACACTGTAAAACCAAGTATGATAGCACATGCCTGTAATCCAAAAACTCAGGTAGAGGAGGTAGGGGAATCAGGAGTCCAGGCTCACCCACGTCTGCATAGCCAGGTCAAGGCCAGTTTGGCATATATGAACCTGAGTTTACAAAACAGAAAGCAAAAAAAGAAGGAAATGTGCCTGATATTCTGAGTGCTCTTCCTGATTTCTATTAATACTTTTGAAAATACATCTTTACCTACTCAACTCATAGTTTCAATCATATTCTATTTACACATTTTAATTACTCACAGAATGTAACTAATTTTTACTCTTTAATTCACACATGTGATTCCCTCCTACTTCACTTAGTAACACTTACACTGTTGGCTAACAAGAAGTGAGAATGCTGTAGTTGGCACTACACACAGGGCAGAGACCTGAGAGTCAGGTTACATAACACTGTAGCTTAATGGAAGTGACTCCCCTCTCAAGGAGATGTCTCCAGCAGCTAAGATGCAAAGAAGAAACCGGTGTGAGTCAGATATAAAGGGTGAGGTTGAAGCTGATGGAGAAAATGAAGAGACATACCAAAGGATATCCAAGGAGATCAGGCTACATTTTATTTTAGAACTGAATCAAATTTTGTAAAATACTCTCACTTCATATTAATTTTCATATTTAATTTTTAAAATGATTAAATTTGTAAGTGATTCATTTTTGATTTGGACACCATTATCTGCATGAAGTATATTTCTGAATTTAAAATGTTTCTGAGCTAGGTGCAGTGGCATACATGTGTAACCCCAGAATTCAAAAGCTGAAACAAGAGAATCATCAGCTCAAAGAAAACCTGGACAACATAACAAGTTTCTGTCTCTAAAAAGAAAGGAAAATATGTTTTGTTTCATGTTGCTTTTCTATTTTATTTTGGGTCTATGCATGCTAAATTTATTTTGCTATAACTCCTAAAATTACTTAGATGACATGAATTTAAAATCTCAACTTTATTTGTGATCATAAGCATTCAATTACCTTTTATTGCAAAATAAAGCAGTAAGTAGTATTTTTGTTTGTAGTTACTTAAAGAGACTGCTTTATTTCTTTAACTGCCTGTTTACAACTTCTCACTCTCCCTCAATATTCTTAGCTTCTGAAAATTCTGAAAATTATTTTCTGAAAATAATTCAGAAAATGAAGGTTTGTATCTTTAAAAGAAACACCATCATACAGGTTCTTCTTAATATGGTTTGGCATATTTACTTTTGACACAAAATTTCATTAATATTTAAGTAATTCTATTGGCTGGGGGATTAAATATGTATCAAAATCCCTTTTATCTGCAATTCTTATAAATTATTAGTTTTCTTTTTAGCTCATTTTTAGATTGTTAAGATTTGTATTCCATTGTAATAATTAAGTTTTTTTTTTCAAGAACATCTAGGAAATTTTTACTTTGATTTTTTTTAGACATTTCTCTGTGTAACTTTGAAGCCTGTCCTGCCACGTGCTTTCTAGATCAGGCTAGCCTCAAACTCATAGAGATCTCTGCTCTGCCTCTGCCTCTGCCTCTGCCTCTGCCTCTGCCTCTGCCTCTGCCTCTGCCTCTGCCTCTGCCTCTGCCTCTGCCTCTGCCTCTGCCTCCTGAGTGCTGAGATTAAAGGCATGTGCCACCATCACCCAACTAGAAAAAGTTTTGATATGTTATTGTGATCAACGTCTTCATCATAAAACCCTAGGGTATATTCTATGTAGTAGCATTGCCAAAATGCATTTTGGTAAATAGGATGTCTTAAATGCATATTTGGGGGGGTTGTTTTATTTCAACACCTCTTAAACAATCTTGCTTTACATTTCATTCACAAAAATCAGTTTGCCTAGCTAAAGTTAGCAGTAAATAATAAATTTATTTTATCATTTCCTAGAAACTAGCCTTGTCTAGATGCCTAAAATAAGTATACATTTGACTTATTATTAATTCACATTGATATTTACACACTAACACCTGATTAATACAGCTACACAAGAAATTTTTCACATAATTCTTTAGCTATGACATCTTTATTACAAAAATGTGCTAGTATTATTTATTATGGATTTTGGTCCTAAATTCTTCTACCTCTTTAATATACCCATAACATTAGAATCATTCTCCTATTTATTCAGTTTGCACAATTTTTGCCTGAGCTCTGTAGATGTATGCCAGTAAATCTTCTATGTCATGATTTTGAATCTAATGCTTCTGACTTATTGTTCCTGATATGCTATCCATTCACAAACTTTGCTTGTATTCCACTGCTCTTATGATCCAAAACTACTTGTGTAGTATTTATTTATGTCATTTTTGTTCAAATAAAAAATTCTGGGGGGATTGCTTGCAGTAAATTCATTTGTGGGGCACAACCCTTTTGACACTAGAACAATGGCTCTTGTTATTCATGTTATAGTCCCAACAGAGTCAGTTGTTCTCTACCATTTTCTATTATTTCTACACACAGCTGTTCTATTTATTGCACTGTGAGATCAGAAATGAAGTATTTAGGAGATTTTGTAAGACTACAACTTGAAACTGCATTCAGTAATTCCTTTGGTTATGTTTTAATCAAAGGTCAGATAACAACTAACAAACAAAACCTGTCATAGTGTCTGTCTAACTCTGTGTTTGCTTTGTTTTTTTTTTCTCTGCCATACAGCCAGACATACTCATTCATATGTATTGTACAGGGCACATTTCAAGACCTAATAGCAGAAATAAGTACTTGCAACAAAAGCCAATGTCCATAAAAACATGTATTATCTGGGCCTCTTTAGCAAAAGTTTACTATGCATAACCTGAATTCCCTACACCCAATGTAAGTGGGAGTTATAAGGAAACATGACTACTTTTTCACATTTACTGCCAACCATAAATAATGTGCCCTCTTCCAGTTAGATACCAAAAGAACATGGAACATCAAAAAATATCAATATTATACCTTGTCATCAAGACATCCATGTTAGGGTGGCCAGATAAAACCATGGATATTGAGTTAAATTTTATTTTTGGTACAAGTAATTCATAAATAATAGTTGTTAAACTGAAATTCAAATGAACTTATATCCTGTATTTTTCTTTGTTGAATTGATAAACTCTACTCCAAAATACAGTGTCATATGTACCTATATACTGATCATATAGAACACTAGGTCTCATTGTAGCAAGAAAATCAAAACAGCTTACTCAAGGAGAAGCATATGCAAGTATTTTTTCATCTCAATGCAAGAGAGTCCTGAATACAAAATGTATTGAATGATGATGAAATGTGAATTTTAATAACATGGATTCCAAGCCAGAGATGTTCAACTCCATCTGTGGTATCTGCATTTCTCTCATCCTGATACCTGCCTTCCTGTCAGCTACAGTGATCCCCAAGGTGTAGGAAGAGTTTCAGAACTTCAAAGCATTACATCCAAAGCTGAAGCCTCCAGAGTTAGCAATGGTGGTATGTCATAGTGTTCTTTACAGCAGTAAGTCACAATTGTCCAGAATTAGCACAGTTCTGGGAATCCCTGATTTTCCTGCCTGCACTCAATCAAGGAATGAATAGGATGGTTGTCTCACTCTAATTATAAGGAGCTGTAAAGAGACAGTCTTGAGGACTTCCAATGTTCAATTTCTTGTCAGATCAACATCTGCCCATATGTCTAGAAACATGGGCAGCTACATGAACATAGTCATATCCATTCCCAAAAGTCTTTTATGTACCCAGATCTGAGGGTAAGTCTCTGACTTATTTTCCACTAGGAGCAGATATGGCTCCCAGAGACCTATGGCCTCCCTGAAATAATCAATAAGAGAAAGTAAACAACAGTAGATCCACACATACCTCAAAAAAGAATGAGAAATTAAACATGAGTTATTACTCCAAACCTTATACATACATATATGTATGTATATATACACATATAGTCAGTTAGTTAGAGCAAAAAAGAAAAATCCTCAGAAAAAAGTGCATTTCTTGATGCTACATTCCAGCTGCATTTCTCTGTGCTGTGCAAATAAAACCTGCTCACTTTTCCAAATATAGTGCCTGACAGGAGTGGTATGTAGACAGGCCTTGTAGAGAAACAGTGTAGCTGACCATTTTAAGCTGCTGAAGTTTTTTACTTCAGCAGCATAGTTCTCCTAACAATATATTATGTTTAGGGTACTTTGCTTCTCTGTTACAATTAAAGGTCTTGGTTAGATGTTATTTTTAAATGTAAAAGTATACATTCTTAGTGATACACTTTTGACTTTCTCTTAGCTCTTGGTCATAAATCAGTCATTTCTGCCTTAAAAGCAATTACCTTCCCAGGGAGGCATCATAAATAACAGGGTTATTTTTCTCAGAACTGGCTGGCTCCCAAGCAGGGAAAATCCCAATATTGTGACCTGAGAAATTTCTGCCTCACTGTTCTAAGATTAACTTGAGTTACAAACAGAATCTGACTCTTCTTACCACCATTGGATTTGATTAGAATTCGAAGACACAAATAACCTGTCTTTAAAGTTATGTTTTATTCCTTTATCAATAGTTTAGACTGGGAGATTTATTCTCTCTCTCTCTGTCTATCTCTCTCTCTCTGTCTCTCTCTGTCTGTCTCTCCCTCTCCTCTCTCTCTCTCTCTCTCTCTCTCTCTCTCTCTCTCTCTCTCTCTCTCTATCTCTGTGTGTGTGTGTGTGTGTGTGTGTGTGTGTGTGTGTGTGTGTGTGTGTGAGTGAGTGAGTGAGTGAGTTTGTGTTAACTGCACGCATCCAGTGCTCATGGAGAACAAAGGGGAGTGACATATTCCTTAAAATCAGAGCTGCAGGCAGCTATGGGTTGCTATGTAGCTGCTAAGAACTTGAGCCTTGATCCTCTACTGCAGCAGTGAACACTGTTAACTGTGACCCATCTCTCCAGTCCAATTATGGCTTTTTAAAACTTTCTCCTTTCAAACTCCTTTCAGATAATAAATGTCAATAATCATCTAAAATAAAGGCACAAGTGAAACATTTAAGGATAATAAATCGCAAAGAAATTTATTTTAAGATGATTTTTGTATATACATAGTTTGATCATTTTTAAGCATGAAAGTAAATTTACACAGTTATGAGATGGATGCATTTATTTGTTTTTACATAAAGAATTAAATATTGGCTGGTATTTGACACTTCAGGAAAAAGAACATCTTCAGTATTTTCACAGTTGAACTACATTTATATCTTCTAATCATCAATGAGGGGAAGATTGCTTGTATAAATACATTGTACAAAACAGAAGAAGTGTGTTTAGGATTATTTCAAAAATTCTTGGAAGTTCTGTACTAATCCCAAGCCATAATCATTTTAAAACTTTCTTAATGAAACTCAAGCCAGCAGCTTAATGGTTTTAAATGAAATATTCTAATATAAAACAATCCAAAGATATATGAATTTGCTATTTACAGTTTAAATTATAATAGGAAAATACTGTGTGCTTGTTTTCTTTAATTAAACCATCGTGTTTCTGTAAGAGCAGAAACCTTAATAAATACAGTAGAAACACTGAAATTCATAGCATCAGAAATGCGAATTGAAGTATTTCCAGAAGCCTTTATTGGCACTTCATAGTATGATGGTATGTGTGGTAAAGTAAGCTTGTTTGCTTTTCAGAGAAGTTGCTAGATACAATATAGGCAAACAGTGTCAGAAAACCCTTGGATTTATTTTGTGTTTGATTTTGGATTATTGTTTTGCCATTGGGCACTCAGAAACTTGTATGACAAATTTCTTGTGACTGCACATTCAATTACAAGACCTCATGTGTAATAATGAACCACCTTCAGCTTAATCTTACTGCTTTTCATTTAGGAACTTATCAAGAGCATCAGGTAATATCAAATCATTCTAACACCCCAGAATTGCTCTCTGGTTAAGTCACAGTAGCTGCTGAATAGGATTGGTATAATTTCCAATGTAACATAAACCGAAGTTTGAACGAATGTTTAAAGCCACTCACTGTGGTCACTCAATTCTTGGGTCTGCAGTAGCAGGGTTTTTAGAAGGAGAGAATTTTTAATCCCAACCACAATTCTCTGCATTCAACAGATACAAGATTAGCGCATAGTCTTTGTAGGGACCTTCGTTACTTCACTATCTTCTGTATCACTTACTACAGCGGACAAAATTTTTTGTTCCACTTAAGTCAGCTCATATTGTTGAATTCCTAACTCCTAATTTGATGGCTCTAAAAAGGGGCTTATTGAATGGCTAATTAGCTCATGATGTGCAGCAGTCAAGAATGAGACTGAGGCTCAAATGAGGGACACAGAGCAGTCTCTCACTTTTTTGCATTGTGGGGGGGATACAGTGGAAAACTGGCTCTCTGCAACCTGGAAAAGAGCCCTCTCCAGAATCAACCATGCCATTAGGACCTTGGACCCCCAGGCTCCAGTACTGCAAACAATACAAAGCATGCCATGCATGATACTCAAGTTAGCGGCTTACACTGCATAAGACTGTAAGAAGGTTCAACATCGAATAACAGAAAATTGCTAATCCAATATGACTTAACTACCAAAACATATCCCACATAGTCCTAAGTGCAGACAGAGCAGCATGGAGTTCAGACACCCACAGCAGTTCCTCCCCTCCCCATCATGTTATTCACTGCATGGCCTGTTGGCCATAGGAACTCCATGCACAGGTTGTTCATTTCAATAATTCTAAGCCTTTCTTCCAGGAACTACAATATTCTCCTAACCATGGAAAAAGCTTTCTTTCTGTTTCCTTAATAGTGGCAAGCAAGATGCTCAGAAAACCTAACAGCCTTTCCTGTGCTCACTGGTCAGGATTTGTCATACCTCTACCTCTAAACCTGTAACTTAACCTGAAAGAGAATGGGAGAAGCAAGGTTCCTTGAGATGTCACATGATGATGTTCACGTAGTGCATCGAAGTGCTGGAGTGTGACTCCATGACAAACTGTTCTTTTTAGCAAGACAGGACTGGCTGAGGGGGTCCTCTTGCACCCACTGTCAGTGATCAGGGTTATTAGCCTCTTGATGGATTTTGGAGTATGTTCATTTTCCATAGCTTATTCATTGCAGAAAATATCACATTTTTACTTCCTATGACTTCCTGTCCTGACCTGTTAAGTAGAATTTGGGGATGGAAGCAGGTATTAGGGTCACTCATACTGCTCTTACAAGTTGTAAGACAAATTTAAAAAGACAAATTTTATTCAGAGGCATTTTTAGTGGCAAGATAATGGAATGAAATACTTAAAGAATGTTCACAAAATCAGTCTTTGGGGTTTAGAAAAAAGAAGAAATACTAAAGTTCAGAAGTTATAATTTCCAGTATCAAAGAAAGAACACAAAGGGAGCCTTGGGGTATGTTCTATCTATCAGTAATCATGTTCCCTGGTAAACAATATCTCCTTTTGTACGGCATGTGAGACACTTCTATAAAATTTATTCTGGAAGTTTTCTAGTTGCCAGCTGACTTTCCTAAGCCCTCTCATACTGCATATTGCTTTAGGCCATCTGAACATTCTGTTCTTGATATGATAGGGTCACTGGCCTCAAGTTGCAAAGCAAAAGCTTGAAGGGTATGTGTGCTTACAGAGAGACAGGTCCTAACTGGTAGTGAATATTCTTTGGTGAAGACTGGGAACTTCACATTCCATGAATTTACAGTCCCTTATAACAAGAAGTCATAAAATGAATGTGTATACCATACAATATGTGGGGGGAACTGACCAGTGTGTTTTGTGAACACACATACTGAAGAAATGGCTGGAGAGATGGCTCAGTGGTTAAGATCACTGAATGCCCTTGCAAAGGACCCATGTTCAATTCCTCACACCCACAAGGTGCCTTACAACCATGCATAACTCCAAGTGGAATGACATCCTTTTCTGGCTTCCTGAGACAAATATGCAAGCAAAACATTCGCATACATTAAAAATAAAATTAATGTTAAAGATGTACCTAAAGGCATTGTCCTCAGCCCAGCTTTGTCTATAAACAGTTCTATCTCCATATAACTCACACCTTAAAGTTAATTTCTATAACTACCATGAGATACTGTGTGAACATTTTACAAGTGAAGCACACAATATGGTGAAAAGCATGCAATGAAATTCCAGGAATGGAAACATGGGAGAGAAAAGAAGTTTGACTGTCAAAGATTTCACTGTCTACTAGAGAAAAGCCCACATTGGCAGATAATTACATTGGAAGAAGGCAAGCACACAGCTTTGTGGAGGACAAAAGGCCCTGGGGAGACAGGAGTCAGGAGGCAGGAGGTAGGAATTGTTCCATTTGAGGGACAGTTATACCTGAGCAGAGTTTTGAAGGATGAGAAGGAGTTCCTTTACCTATTTATTCCCCCAGAAATCTAACCTTCTCCCATCAGAGCATACATACCCTGCATGAACAAAATATCCAAGGTTGGAAACACAGCTTTATCAGAGTTATGCACAAGGGTTGTTCCAATGCTAGACCCCTGAAAGGTTTCTGTTAAATCTATATATTTTGGTCTTGAATCTCAACTGTATTCTTGGCCAACCCAAAATGAGCATATTTGAGGTAAGAGCAATCTCCTCTCTGGATTAAGCCCTTGCTGCAAAATGCCAATATCTATGAATAATTGACTCTCTAATCACGCCTTTTCAAAAAATGTCTGTGCTGTCATTGATTCTTTCTTCATCTAACCTTCACTGTCTATACCCAATTACTGAGGGCATCTTATTGATATTCTGTCCACAGCATCTGTCATCCTGGAGTCAGAACCCAATGTGAGCTCACTTCTGATGCAATGCTGCTTGGGTAAATTTTAGAGTAACAAATATCCCTCTATGAGTACATGTATGTGTCTCTTTGAGATGTGTATGATTTCTATATAGATTTGGGAAAGAAAAAGACCTTTTTTTCCTTACCACTAACCTTACTGAGTAGACAGGAAGAACAAACCCACTAATAAAGAAAGTTATTAGTAGTTTAAGCTATAACTTTGTCTTCCCCAACAATTTTTTAAGTTAGCTGTTCTTACTAAATCGATGATAAGATGTTCATTAATGATAAAAATTGAATAATGCAAGTATTTTGTGTTACTTGAGTAAAGAAGTACTGTGACTATGCCAACTACATAGAGGAAATCCTATTGTACATTGAGGCTCCTTTTTTTCTTTTTCCTTCACAATTATGGTGCTCATGATATGCCTGGCATGTAAGGAACATAGTAAATGTGGGGTTTCTTATATTGTGTATATTGTATTTAATAGAAAGCTCTTGTTCTAATCTGAATATTAGGTCCATAGTTATGCTAATAATATGCTGTTATTCTTTATTCTCTGGTTTATAAGATAAATTTTCTACACAAACCCCAAAACCTCATATTTTCATAGAGAAAAATACAAAGTGTTCTCCTGGTGGGAAATTAGTAATTGGCATAACTCTGCTTGTCAATATTCAGCTTCCCTTTGCTACAAAGCTGTATCTGTTGTGTAACGAATACTGTTTCTTCAGACTCAGTTCTTAGACTGATACTTAATATTAAACCTCAGATGCCACAGGTCAGATATCCATGTTTCTATGAGTTAGTGTTCATATGTCTTCTATCCTTACCCTTCTCCTAGAGATCTGAGGCTTCGAGTAAGCACATCTTCCCATCAAACTTGCATTTCTCATCTCATCAGTACTTGAGATTGAGTAATTTTTCATTTACAATTTCATTCTACCCCTCACAGTGTTGTTGGCAACATCACCTTGGGCCTCTAAACGAAAGTACCAGAAGAATCTCACAAGTCATAGCAAGCAAAAATGTATTTCCAGATCATACAAAACCTCCTGGCAAACGTCCTGCCATTGAAAATAATTTACATGCTTTTCATTTTGGTGAGTACAAGTATACATGTGCAAAGTTTGTAGGCCCCAGTCTTGTAGCTTGTACTCTGTGAGAATATGTTATTTATGATTTATTAAAGCTTGCCTTCAATTCAGAAAGCAAAGTCAGCCACAAGCCATAGAAGCCAGGCACCACACCTTGAATCCCAGGACTCAGGATTAAGAGGAAGATGGATCTCTGTTATTTCAAGGCCACACTGAGCTACTTGATCCAGTCCTAAAGAGAAACAGCTCACACAAAGATGATCTCAGCATTTGGGATCACAAGCCTTTAATCCCAGAAATCATGAGAAGTAATTAAGACAGGAACAGGGTCTCAGAGCTGGCATTCATTCTCCAGCCACACTGAAGATAGGAAGACATTCAGTCTCAGGATTCTCCAGCCACATTGAGGGGAACATAACAGTCTGGGATAGCACAACTTCTTGGTAGCAGCTTTTTCTCAGGTGGGCTCTGTTTGCTAGAGACAAGCAGAGGAACGGCTCATTCAAGAGATGCTTCCTGACTCAGTGTTAGTGACAAAAACTGCTCAGCTCTTTTAAAAGGCCCTGCTACCAAACAATTAAATGGTGTTTATGAGCAGTCAGCTTCATGCTTCTTGGAGGTGACATGGACCTAGAAACTCTGCAGAGTTGTGGCAATAAACATGGCTCCCACCAGTACCACCACCATGAAGCTAGACTCTCAGGTAGCCAAGGAATGAGGCAGAGGCAGCGGCTGCTTTAATCCTAGCCATGCTGTTTAGCAGATTAAAGACTCATGTGGTCAGAAAAAGATAAATATATATAATGAAGATGGATTCAAATGAAGAAAAACCTCTAAATGGTTTATAGTGTGTTTAAAAATATATGTAGGCTTGGGAGAGAAAAGAAAAAGGATAAAGTCCTTTAAAAAGAAATAAAGCAGGTGCTGATGGTGCACACCTTTAATCCCAGCACTCAGGAGTCAGAGGCTGGCAGATCTCTGTGATTTCAAGGCCAGCCTGGTCTACAGAGTGAGTTCTAGGACAGCCAAAGATACACAGAGAAACCCTGTCTCAGAAAACCAAAATAATAATAATAATAATAATAATAATAATAATAATAATAATAATAATAATAATAAATAAAATGAAAGAAATAGAGTAATAAAAAAATCATGTAAAGATGAAAAATACAGAATCTGGATACTGTATGTCATCTTGTTGTCTTTGAATTGTTTGGCTGCTGAGGAAGGAGCAACAGCTGCTTAAAGACATTTGATTTTAATGAGGTGGGATAATGCTCTTATTCTTTGTAAAGATTTGTTACTAATACTGGTTTAATAAAATGCTGATTGACCAGTAGCCAGGCAGGAAGTATAGACAGGGCTATAGACTAGGAGAATTCTGGGAAAAAGAAAGGCAGTAATGCAGTCACCAGCCAGAGGCAGAGGACGCAAGATAAGAATGCTTTAACTGAGAAATGGTACCAAGTCGCATGGCTAAACATAGATAAGAATTATGGGTTAATTTAAGTTGTAAGAGTTTGTGAGTAATAAGCCTGAGCAATAGAACAGATAGTTTATAATTAGTATAAGCCTGTGTGTGTTTATTTGGGACAAAACAGCTGTAGGACCTGGTGGGACAGAAACTTCTATCTACAGTACACCTTCATTCCTATCCCAATCAAAGCAAGTTACATGGAGATTGATGGGGAATGTACTGTGTATGTTTATCTTATTGATTGTTGAATAAAGTTCTGTTTGGCCAATGAAACAGCAAGTTAGACAGGACTAGGAGTCAAAGAGGATTCTGGGAAATGTAGTAGAGAAGTGGTGATCCAGGCAGGAAGTGACATAGCAAGGAGACTTATATAAGCAAGGAGAAAAAGGAAGGGACCCCTTTTTTTCCCCTTCCTCCTCCAGCAGCAGGATGTGAGCCACCGGCAAGAGAGGGTGCCAGCGAAAGGGATCCTCTATAAAGATAAGTCTTATAATATATATAGATTTATGATAATTAAGACTGAGCTAACAGATGAGAAGTCCTAGTCATTGGCCAAGCAGCTTTGAACCTAATACAAGTCTCTCTGTGTATTAATTGGGGCCCTAATTTAGGCGGGCGGCTGGCATAAAGCGTACACGTGGCAGTGGGGCTCTGAGGCTTTTGGCGGAAAGATTTATCGTAACAGGAGATCTTGAGAGTTGAGCAAAGTGATAGGCCACATTCCTCATAAGGGGCAAAGAGAGGCACTGAGCCACAAAAACACTAAATTCCTTAGACAGTTAATGACTTTAGGAACTTTACTCTGGCAAAGGTTCTCTCCCAAGGCAGTAGTAATGTTTGCCTAATTTGTGACCTTATGAGAATAAATTTCTGTGATTTAGGACTTGGGTACCCCCTTCTCTGCTTGTTCTCTATACCCACAAGACATAACTAGTATGATGTAAATGAAATTAATGCCATCATATGTATTTGGTTCTTCAATACAATGATCAAGGTAATTAATTGCTCTGTATATGATAAGGATGGAAATTTCTTACCCCCAAACCTGTGTTTTTTGATATCTAGGCCCTCAGTAGAGCAACACAGAAATAACCAATTTTAAGACAACCCAAATGAAACAAGAATGTTCTATAAATCAGAATTGTGCATGCATAGTTTATGAAAGAAAATAAATTTTATATATTTACTAATATTTTTAGAAAGAGAAGCAGTTGTATTTTAGAGGACAAAAGACATTAAAACAAGTTCTGTCTTGGATGTTTGTGTAACCTTAAGGAAATTCAGTCAAGCTGTTTGAGATCCATTCTAATAACCTAATAAGTATAAGTCATATTAAATTTCCTAATATTTACTTGTTTATTTTAACTTCTAAAGATGATAATTATTTCAAATATTTCAGCAATTCTGGCTTTACAATATTTTACTGGGGGTGAAAAGAGTCGATGTGAGTTGATTTAGAACAAAATACATATACAATGGTACCATTATAATCATAAAATATAGAAATCCATGGAAAAATACATAGCATACTCTAAACCAAAACAAGATTGCATTCCAGGAAGTACCTGCTCTTTTTTTACTAGCTTTGATCAAATTCTAAATTATAGAAATAAAATCAGGAAAACTAGAGTGCTGCTAGAACAGTTGAAAATGGTGAGGAGTAGGAAGAAGAAAGGAAAGGAAATGTTCCTTTTAAAATAAAACGAAGAAAGACACAAAGGAAAATAAATAAAATTGGAATCCATTATTCAGAAGTATTCCTGTGGGTGGAGGCCTATCTGTTTTTTTTGTTTTGTTTTGTTTTGTTTTTTGTTTTTTGTTTTTTGTTTTTTTTTCTAACTAAAACAATCAGATCCTTCTTTGGCAGGAAAAACAAAGATTAACATGTTTTATTTGGAAGATGAGCAATAGATGAATCATGCTGTAGGCAAAGTTTCCTAAAAAGAGGTGTTAAAGAGAATGGGTGATGGGGAGATAGCATGAGCACTAGCCTTGTATTGCATTCTTTAATTATAAGGCAAGCTGGCTCAGCTGTGAGTCAGTTGGCTAGTGTCTTATATTATGATGGTTTTAAAAAGACTAAAGTAAACAATACATCTCTTTAAACAAAGGAAAGACTAAACTCCACAGTGCTTAGGTCTTAAAGTCTATCTATTAGTCCAATGGCTGGACTTACTTCTTAAAAATGAAAATGCAGCCATGCTTCCACCCTACTTGATAAAATTATATTTTGGCCTTGAGATTGAAGAATTTCATTTTACCCTGAAGCTCCACAATGTATTTTTATCATTTAGGTCTGAAAAATACTGTTCATACCTAATGTCTTATTGTTCTTTTCCATGTACACAACAGAATACAAATCTTTTTTTTCCATTTTTGTATAGAAAAACTCAGGTCTTTTCTTTTTATTCTTTTTTTCATTTTCACATTTTTTGTACAAAATATGTTAATCATATTCTTTGCCCTTTACATCTCCACACAGATCCTCCCACACCTCCCTACCCACCAAACTTCATGTTCTTCCTCTCTCTTAAACCAAACTTTAAAAAAGGAGCACTTACACACACACACACACACACACACACACACACACACACACACACACACACACACACAGTTCATTTGAACACTAGGGATAAATAGTGATCCACTGCCAGAGGCCCCATAAATTACTCAGGCCTCCTAAATGAAACCCACTGGGGAGGAGCATTTTCATTCAAACCACTATACCATCATTAGAGGATCTTCTCTTTCTCCCTGGCCACTTAATAGCTATCCAAGCTCTGTGGATATTCTGAATAAAACAGATATCTATACAGTTTGAAAGGAAACATACAAATATAAGAAATCTTGCAATGTGTGTCTTTCTAGGTCATTCACTCAGGGTGAATGACTCTAGCTCCATCCATTTACCTGCAAATTTTATAATGTCCTTCTTCTTATTAAGAACTGAGTAATAACACACTGTGTAAATGTAATACATTTTCATTATCTATCAACTGATGGGCATCCAGGCTGTTCCCAATTTCTGGCTGCTGTGAATAGAGCAGTAACCAACATGGGTGAGCAAGTGTGTCTGTAATAGGTTATAGAATGTGTATGTCCAAAAGTAATACATTTGGACCTTGTGATAGATCAATTTTCACCCTGATTTCCATAATGGCTACAAGAGTGTATACTCACACCAGTAATGAGTTAGTGTTACCTTTCTCCATATGCTTTCTGTGTATGTGTCTCCTTACTCTGATATTCAGACATTTAAATAATCAACTACCTTACAAAAAAAAAGTTACCTTCAAAATGTGCTTAAGAGAAACATTTGTGATAGAAAAAATGGTTAAAACAAGAACTGTACTTATATCCTGTGTCTAAATGCACAGGTCTTTGATACTTTGATCAATGCTAAGAACATTCAGTATGTGGCATAGCATTGACTTTATTCATTAGAGTATCAAGAGGAGAACTTTATGATAATATCTTGCTCACAAGGATCATGGGACTTGCTCTGGTTTTACAGGAGAGGACAAGTAAAGAGGAATGGGTTTGGGATGGTCTGAGAAAGCAAGTTAATGCACCTTGGTTTTAAAGGCAAGTTAGTGAGCGATTCTGTTTTGCTTTAGCTTTGGTTTTATTTTAATTTATTCTTGAGAAAGAAAAGGCTACAGCAAAAGGGTATCCAGGATTTAAGTAATTTGTATTTTTCTATTTTAATTATCCCAGATATGACTGAATAAGAAAAATTAGATCTTAGTTATTGAAACAAGTGGAATTTTTTAAAATCTCATTTTATCACAGAAATGTCACATAAAGAACATTAATTGAATAAAACAGTAAAAGACTTTATCAAAGGTAGCTAAATGTTGATTATTGAAGAGTTAAAACAGAAAAATAAAGTTGAAAATAATGTAAAGTATCAAAAGTGAGATATAGCATACCTAAATAATGGAACACATTGAGTTGCTAAAAGTAATGATTATAAGAAATTCTTATGATATATAAATACCCTCTATAAAATATCAAGTAAAAATAGGAAATATGGAACTTAGTTTTATGGTAATTTTACCTAAAGTAAGTAGACTATTACTGAGTAATACTGAACAGCTAACTTAAAAAAGAATGCATAGAAAAATGATCAGCAGGAAGCTTGTTTAAAATGCTATTTTAAGTAAGATGTTTATAATTTCTAAACCACAGATTTTATTTTCTCTATTTATTTTCTCTAAATAGTTTGCTTGTAGTTCTTCAGTTGTAAACATTCATTACATTTACAGCCAGGAGAAGGAATAAATTAATGAAAGAGACCTGGAGATACAATTCAGTTAGTAGAATGCTTACCTGGAACACATGAGGTTGTCCCACAGTATCATGTATGTCAGACAGCAGCACACTTATGTAATCCCAGAATTCTGGAGGTAAAACAGAAGGATCAAGACTTCAGTGACATCCTTGATTACATATTGATTTGAAGCCAGTAGGATACATGAGACCCTAAATCAAAAACAAAAGAATAACATCTAAAGGTCTAAGAATACAGCTTTGCTATTATGTGTAATACACCAGAGGAAGATGATAAGAATATTTTATCTGGTGAGGTAGAAGCTAAACAGACAACATTCCTGTGAAAATATAATCCATGTCTCTGACAGGAAAACCAGGGAGTGTGAAGGAAACATCAACAAATATTCCAAAAACATTTATGACCTAACTTTATCTAATTTGATACAAAGAAGTGGTCATCATGAGAATCCACCAGCCATCCTGGTGTCAGCATGGAGTCTTTCTGACACCAAGATATAGGGGGTCTAGTTAATGCCATGAGACCAGAGAGTGGAGACATCAAACCAGAGGCGGATAAAAAGAGGGCAGGTTTCAACAATTGGAGTCAGCCACTGTCTAGAATGGCAGGATGATAGAGTCCCATTTCAATATTCCCATGCTTGAGATGCAAAGGGATGAAAAGGAATGCAACTATTCTATATCCTTAGGGCCAGAATAGGCCCCAAGACACAAAGACAGTGATAGGTTGTCTTGTGAATGACCCAGTTGCAGTTGCTGTCTTTGGAAGAAAGGGGAAGTGAGACACTGGAGAAAATATAGCCCTAAAAGAAAACTCAGTTAACAAATGTTTATCATGAGGAGAAACTTCCAAATGAAGACAACTTCTTTTTAGGTGGCTAAATTGGCATTTGCTTGCTGTTGGTAGGAAGCAAAGAATAAGGTCAGGGATAGAGAGTGAGAATGTTCATTCATTTTGTCTGTTTAGTGTGAGGTGATCATGACCTGGACCAAATGACAGTGATCAAGAAAGTGATCTTTGAATTTAAAAATCTAAATTTAAAACAAACAAATTTTCTCCTAATTTTATGCTAGTAACATACATCTTAGTCTCTTTTAAAAGAGACTTTTTAAATGTTTCTTATAGATTTATTATAAAGCCTTGAGAATAATCAATGCATTTTAAAAAGCCTTCAATAAAAATAAGCTACCATTATTATTACAATCATCTTGTGCTTATTCATTGAAATGACATAGTTTAGTTCAAACAGCTTAGAGGAAGGAAAAGTAAAATGTCTACAGAGGTTGCAGCCTTTGACTCTATTTTGCAATAAATGTTGAGGACTTCAATGAGTTTCATGAGCAAAGAACCAAATTACCATTAGCATTCTGATGGAGAATTTTGTTATTGACACGATGTGTAAATGAAACTGGGTAATCATTATGCTACAAGAGTGTGTAGCAGATCCTAATTATTGTCATTTGCACACAGAAAGAACTAAACGTCAAATGCAAAACTACTAAAGTACTTACTTTGCCAACAAAATCCAAGTCATAGCTGCAGTCTGTTTTAATCTTGATTTCATCTCTGAACACCCTAGACTTTATCCTGGGAAGAATCTTGCAAAGCTGAGAATCCCTGTGGAATTTGGGGAGCCCCCGTGGAGGGCTCTACCCTCTATGGGGAGTGGAGGGGGAAAGGGGATAGTGGGGGATTGGGGGGTAGGGAGGAGAGGGAGAAGGGACTGACATGTGAAATTATAATTTGTAAAAATTAAATAAAAAAAGAAAATATGGAAAAAAAAAAGAGACACCTTTTCCAAAGCCAACCTCAGTAAAAGCAAAAGAGGAACTCAGTGTGAACTGTCTACTCTTCAGAAGACAGAATTGGAGTCAAGGATGGCAAAGCTTCTCCAGAGAGATTTATTTTTATTTTATTTTATTTTCCTCCATTTTTATTTAAATTAGGAGCAAGATTGTTTTACATGTCAATGCAGTTTCCTCTCCCTCCCCTCCTCCCCTGCCCCCCACTAGATACCCTACCTATCCCATACCATTTCTGCTCCACATGGAGAGTCCATGGGGGGCCTAGGCCCTCTCCTGTTTGTCTAGGCTGAGGGAGTATCACTCTATGTAAAATGGGCTCCTAAAGTTCATTACTATGCTAGGTATAAGTACTGATCTACTACAAGAGGCACCATATATTTCCGAGGCCTCCTCACTGACACCCACATTCATGGGTTCTGGATCAGTTCCATGCTGGTTACCCAGTGATCAGTCTGGGGGTCAAGAGCTCCCCCTTGTTCGGGTCAGCTGTTTCTGTGGGTTTCACCATCCTGGTCTTGTCCACTTTGCTCATCACTCCTCCTTGTCTGCAACTGGATTCCAGTTCAGTTCAGTGTTTAGCTGTGAGTATCTGCTTCTACTTCTATCAGCTGCTGGATGGAGGCTCTAGGAGGGCATATAAACTTGTCATCAATCTCATTATCAGGGGAGGTCATTTAAGTTAGCCTCTCCACTGTTGCTTAGATGGGTAGTTGGTGTCATCCTTGTAGATCTCTGGACATTTTGCTAATGCTCCAAGATCTCCTGAGCAAATTGGGAGTGTGGGGGAAGGGGAGAGGGAGCTAGAAGAATGAGAAGGGGAGTAGAGGAGGAGTGAGGAGGACATAAGGGATCAGGAAGTTTGTGTAGGGGAAAGAACAGAGGAGAGCAAAAGAAGAGATACCATCAGAGAGGGAGCCAATGCAGATTTAAAGAGAAATCAGGCTCCAGAGAGATTTGTTGTGGGCTGTGCTTTTGGTACACACCTTGATCTGCTTTTCCAGGCCTACCTGCTGTGCTCTTGGCACAGTTCACAGCTTGATAACAGTTCACAGCTGTGCCCCTCACCAGGGAATTGCTTTCTGTGATTCAGAACTAAACAATTACACAGAAACCCATGGCCACCAGCATGAACAGACCCATTGTCTAAGTTAGGGTTTGTGTTGCTGTGAAGAGACACCGTGACCATAGCAATGCTATAAAGGAAAACATTTAATTGGGTGGCTTACATTTTCAGAGGTTTAGTCCATTATCGTTCTGGTGAGATATGGTGGCATGCCAGAAGATGTGGTGCTGAAGAAGTAGCTGTGAGTCATACATATTTCATTTGCAGGCAACAGGAAGTGAACTGAAACAGTGAGTGTTACTTGAGACCTCAAAGCCCACCCCCATAGTGACATACTACATCCAACAAGACCATACCTACTCCAACAAAGCCATACCTTCTAATAGTGCCACTCCCTATGTATTTGTGGGGACCAATTCCACTCAAACAACCACACCCATGAATATAATTAACCATTCAAGCCTCACCTTCTCGCTTTCTGCTTTAACATAAGACAGCTCCTGCTTGTCATCCACACTCCCAAACTCCCAGTGAGATGAATCAAGGCTATGGCTCAACAGACTTCCTCACTTTCTTTGCCACCTTCCTGCTCCTCCCACTTTTCTCCTTGCAGGTTTCTCTTCAGGACAGCTCTCAATAATTTGTATTAGATCCACCATCTCCTATAGCGTGAGCGAAGACGAGCTGTATTCTGTAAGGTTAAGATATCTTTATTCAGATAAACACCAGCCAAAAGCAAGCCAGAGAGAGCCCAGAGGCAGCAGGCTAGGAAGACCAGAGTAAGGGGCTCCCACACTCAAATACATGCATGAGTCTATGGGTGCTATTCCTATTCAATCCACCACAAAAAGTATTCATCAAAAACTTTTTGAGATAAAAAGTTCAAATTACAGAACAAATCATGCAAGTTTTCTCAGAGTTTACAAAAGAAAAATCAGTATGATCAAATATGGAGGAAATTTGCTCAGAGGTAAAGGGGAACAGTGTATGCAACAATTTCCCAGACAAGAACAGAGAAAAAGTGTAAAGTGATAGAGACAGGAGACTTTGAACTTACTAGATGAACACTTTTTCTGTTTAGCTATTTGTGTGTAAAAAGGGGGGAGTGGATTTTGTGAGAACTTGAATTGCTCATTTGTAAATTAATAGGGCTGCACTAATAAGGCCTCATAAGTGAGAATCTATGTTCCTTTGGTTGACAGAAGTCATAGGACCTCATTCAACATTGTCAGAATCCATCAAATTTTAAGGAAGATGTCTTAATTAATGAGAACTGTACCCCCATCTGGTATATTCTTTAAATATGAAAACAGATATTTACACAGGTGAAGGAGAATTTAAAAAAGAAAATACTCGGGTGAATCAAGCAACTTACTCTAACTTTTTGTTTAAAATATGTGTAATTTAATTTACTCTATTTAGACATACACTAAAACTCTAATATTTTCTTTATAATATGGAAATACTACTCATCTTCATACTTGTTACCACCTTGACTCAAATTTGATTGTTGACAAAGCAGCAACTCTCCTGTTACCACATTTGTGCTTTTGAATCTTTCTTTTGCAGACGAATTTTTATTATACTATAATTTTAAATAAAGCAGAAGAAAATTGATTAGAAATATTAAGTAGTTTTTTAAAGCACTTACAGATGTGTGAAATTTGTGAGCTGTTTGAAAGTATGAGCATTGACCTCCAAACCTATCTTCTTAATCAATTACTACAGGAGCTCTTCTAACCAGCCATTTAATTAATGTATCCTATTAATTAACACTTTCAGTTTCTCACCTGAAACTGGCTAAACACTCTCTACTCCTAGCCAACCCTGTGATCTCTTATATGCCTGAAGATTCCCTCTTGTCAATGAGTTTACTCTTGTCAAAACATTTTTATTGAATTAGTTAATTTACTTTTTCTTGCCCGAGCAGTTTCCCCTCCCTCCTCTTCTCCGAGTCCCTCTTGCAAATCTCCACTATCCACCCCAATCCACTCCTCCTCCTTTCTCTTCCAAAAAGTTTAGGCCTTTCATGTATATGAGCCAGCCAAATCAAGTTGCAGTAAGACTAGACACCTCCTCTCCTATTAAGGCTGGACAAGGCAACCAAGTAGGAGAGACTGGTCCCCCTAGGCAGTGTCATAGAGGGGCTCTCTCTCATAGCATGGGTCTCAGTCTGGACCAGTCATTGGTTGGCTACTCCCATAATTGCAGGGCTACCTTTATCCCATTACATCTTGTATGCAGGGCAAATTGTAGGTCAAAGATAATATGGCTAGGTTGGAGTCCCACTGCCTCCAGGAGAAGTCTTGCCTAGTTACAATAGATGGATAATCAGCTTTATATGGAAAAACAAAAATCTCAGAAAGCTAAAACAATCCTGTATAATAAAAGAAATTCTGGAGGTATTGCCATCCCTGATTTCAAGCTGTACTACAAAGCTATAGTGATAAAACTGCATGGTATCGACATTAAAAAAAAAAAAGACAGATTGATCAATGAAACTGAATCAAAAACCCAGATATAAATCCACATGCATATGGACACCTGATTGATAAAGAAGTCAGAAATATATAATGTAAAAATGAAATCTTCAATAAATAGTGTTGTTCTAACTGGATATCAGCTTGTAGAAGAATAGAAATAAATCCATATCTATCACCCTGCACAAAACTCAAGTCCAAGTAGAGAAAAGGTCTCAACATAAAATCAGTTACACTGCACCTGACAGAAGAAAAATTGGAGACTAGCCTGGAACACATTGGCACAGCAGACAACTTCCTGAACAAAACACCAATAGCACGGATACTTAGAGCAACAATTAATAGATAGGACCTCATGGAACCAAAACACTCTGTAAGACAAAGCACACCACTGAAAGGACAAAACAGCAGTCTACTAGATGGGAAAAGGTTTTCACCAATCCCACATCTGACAGAGGGCTGATTGTCAAAATATATAAAGAATTCAAGAAACTAAACATTCAGTCTCAAAACATTTTAAAATTGTTATTATATTAATAATTATTATATTATTCAAGAAAATGTTACATTAAAAATCATAAAATATGAGTATAGAGATGGCAGTGGTAATCCTAGAAGGATCCTTGCTGATTAACTATACTTAGTTTTCCATGAAAAAATATCTAGATGCTATGGACTGAATATTTGTGTCCCAGTAAAATTTGTGAATTAGAACTATCACCTTTCCCAGGTTGATGATATTAGGAGGTGAACCTTTGGGTAGTGAGCAAGGAGCGAGAATGGAGCCCTAGTGAATGGAGTCAGTCCTCTGATAATGAAGATCAATACAGTGTCCTTATCCCTTCAACCATGAGAAAACTTGACAAGAAAGCCTCATCTATATGCCAGGCAGGAAGCAGACACCATCAGATGCCAAGTCTGCCAGTTCTTTGATCTTGTACTTTCACAAATTTCAAATTATGAATAATAAATTTTGGTTGTGTATAAGACATCCAGTCAGTTGTACATTTCTATAGCAGCTCAAGCTAACTAAGATTCTGAATTGCAATTTTGACTGAAGTGTACTATTGTAATATAGAAAAACAGCATAGAACCACAGTGAGTGAATCCATACGCAACAGAAAATGCCTGCCAACATGAGCTAAGCAGCTTTCCAGTTCTAATTTTGGAGATTAAGGTTTCAGTTAAAATGTGTATTCATAACAATGAGGTTATGACATATTAGCAAATAATCTCTGTATTTCAGTTACTTACTATAATGACAATTTACACATTTTATAAATATACTCTAATAGAGAAAAGTCAGCTTGGCACATTTATGAAAATCTCTAAGGAATGCCTATTTTTTATTTAGCCAACTGAAAATTTTGAGGGAATACAACCTATGCACTGGTATTCTCATTACTGACATCAATTACTTACCTAGAGGAGGTATTAGTGAATGGTTTCCAAAACCACCAATAGATTCAGTATTTCACTGGGAAACATGTAACCCACCAAATGCTATGTTGTTTATGGCTAGATTGTACTCAGTAAAGAGTACAGCTTAAAATGAGCCACAGGGAGAAGACACAGGAAAGATGGGGAAGAAAGGTCACAGAAAGACATCAAACACCAGAATCTGTTACCCCAAATTGTAGAAGTGTTGCTTCACCAACATTGTATATAGCAAATATGTGAACTAGGGATGCTGATCCAAGCTTTTGGAGTACATAGTTGTAATTGCGACTCTGTTAATACTGTCCACGTGGATGTCCCCTCTTCCAGAAGTAAGTCATTGCATCAAGCTGAATATCCCTGGAAACTAAAGATCTTTCAGCAAAGGTCTCCTTATAGTTCACACATCTCCTAATGATCCATTGCATAATACTGCTTTTGCTTTACATTTACTGAATATTTGCCAATTGCCCAAAAACATGACACAACTTCATGGACTAAAACAATTCCTCCAACTCGTGTCACTGACCTTTTGAACTCAGATGCATAAATTTATCTCAATCATATGTTGCCCAAACAAAGTAAGTACAAAACATGCTTCTCCACCCTGAATGGAAGAGTGTTCTTTGATAAGAAAAATAAATTCTGCACAGTAAGCAAGTTGTTCAAGTTGTACCCAGTCAACCTTAGGAGTAAAAGCATGCAGAACAACATGTCACTACTACCCAAGACGAAGGACAAAGTGCATCTTAATATCTGTAAGAAATGTAATGGATCCACTAGGTATAAAGGGAGAATTCCAGGTAACTTGATATGAGAATTGTCAGGGTTGACACTGCAGAAAGTTGGCAGAAAGTATGAATTTTATCCATAAACTAAAAAAGTTTTTGAAATAATTGGAAGCACATGAAATTGTTTATTATTTATGCAAAACCCTGGATTGATTGGAAAAGAAAAAATGTTACAAGTCAAGAGATCATGTTCTTCCTTTTAAGATACCAACCACCACACCATATTGTGTCTTGCACAAATATCTGTTGTATGTTGGATTGCAAAGACATAGATCTCTGAAATTTAATTTCTTATTTTCCTTCACCAAATAGTTCCCATCGTTAGTCTCTATTACAGTGTTGGAGAAATATTTTATCTCAGCTAATGTTCACTCTGTTATTCCAGGCACGACATTCTCCAAATAATCACTATCTTGCTCTATCTCCGTAGAGCTGAGGTTGCGTTCTAAGGCAGCTGTATATATTAATAGTCATGACAGGGGAAAAAAGAGAACACTGACTCCATATGGCCCCTTATTCTTACAAAATGCTATACTTGCCTGTGGCAATATATTTGCCTGTGTACTTATAACAGTGGTCATGCCTTTTGGGCATGATTACAGGTGCCAACATGACCGGTTAAAGGGAGAGGATCGGAGATGGGGAAGGGGGCTGAGGTCTCCAAGAGCATCAGGGAGGCGGGGTCTGCATCCTTGGAGAAGGAACGCTAGGACAGTCACTTATTGCTTTCAGTGTGAGTTCTTTCCCCAATTAAAACTCCACCTGCCATTTATACTGAGTCTGGTGAATCCGTAATTTCCATGCCTTCTCTTGCCAATGGAACTTTGCTGATGCCCTGACCCCTTTATGGAGTTGGACTTTTGTAATCAATACACCCACATTTAGAGATGGCATCGTTTCTCTACTGCCAAAAAGAATCTGCAGTAGCTTCTTGGACATTCAGAACATAATTAAAACCATTTCCACTCTCATGTGTCACTTTGTGATAAAAATGGTTCACAATGAGGAGCACAGGGGTCAAGATAAGAGGTGTTATCTCAGTTAAAACTCCCTGTTTTGCTGTCCTACACTAGGGAGGATATATCATGGTAGATGAAATCCAGGTTTAAAATGTTCTCAGTTACCCTAAAACCCATGAAAGGTTTCCATCTACATGTATCTCACCTGGAATTATTTCCTTCTAGCTGTTCCTTTTATTAGTTTCCTAAAGTGCTCAAAAATTATCCCTTATATAATTATATTATTGGCTTTTTTCAATAGAGTGCAATTTTTCAACAATTCCTTGATGGTATATATGTTACTTTCTAAGGACATAAGAAATCTTTAAAATTCTTTGCAAAAAGTGTTCTATTGGCAAAATTATTCTAATTACAAATCCTGGATCATGGTAGTTAGGGAAGTCAATTTTAGATAATTCTGTCCTCTGAGAACTAAGTCCTGATGGACTCTCATTTTTTAAATGAGTACAATTTAATATAAAGTGCTTTTTATTATAAAATATAGCTACACATATTCATTGAATTGATGATTAACTTTTGAACATAAGCTTCTAAAACTATTACTTGGCACATATGTTGAGGTATATCCAATTACTATAAATTTACAAAATCCCTGCCTTTAAGATGTGTAAGGCTCAGAAAGTAACTGAAACTTGCAAGGCTCAGGACACTTAGAAAATGTACAGTGTACTAGAATTGCCTGAAATTCACACAATCCACAAAGCCCCTTGCCAAGAAGTCACAAGCAGTAACAGTTGCTAGGGAAAGGAGACCCTCGTACCCGATGAACTGCTGCAAAGGCATGTTGGAGCTTCTGTGAGTTTTGGTAATATAGCTGAGAATATCCCTTGCTCTTGTAAGTAACTGCAGTAACCTCTAAACTAGATATTTCTGGAATCATGTCTCGGTTGGTCCCTGAAGGTCTAAGTGGGGTGATTGGATATTTGCCCCCATCTTCCCAGGAACTCACATAGCAAATATAGTCAGTAACACTGAGCTAAATATTTTTAGAGTGTGGTTTCAAATGAAGATTTTTAAAATATCTCTAGACCAAGGTTTCTTAATCTTTGAATCACTATGATTTGAAATCAGTGAATCCTTTGTTGTGGATTACATGGTTATCATCATCCCTGACCTATATACATGCCAATAGCAGCATCCACTCCGAGTGACAGCAGAAGTATCTACAGACTGGACCAATTTCCCCTTTGAGGGAGCAAAACCACCCTTACTGAGAACCACTGTATTAGGTGGAAGTTAAAAAGCTAAGAATTTTAATCTCCTTTTCTACTTTTAGAATTTCTTGTTCATGATAAGTCTCAGATTTGCAGACTAATTTCAACAAATGGCTTGAGGATTGTCATAACAGTATTGAAAAGCCAAGTTAATAGTCCGATATTATAGCAAGCTATTTCCTTTAGTACATTTTAAAATGATAACCCTACTGTGACACGGCAGAGAAGGTGGCACCTTCACTTGTCCTGCTTTTGCTTTATCTTGTTTCTTACAACACAAAATAATCATCCATCTGTTGCAGCATGAACTTGAGAGGGATGAAGATGAGTCCCACTAAAGATGCAGTCTTATAAGGCTCTGGCCATTTTTATTTTTAAGTTCATTGTAATGACCACCCCATCCTTAATTAGAAATGTTATCTGCATGCATACTATTAAACAGCCCATCCACATTTTATGCCTGAACAAGACCTCTGCTTAATAATCTAATTTGTACTGCAATAAAAATAAAATCAGTTTCCGAATGCTACTGGTAGTTTACAATTTAATTCTCTAGTTATGTTTCCTTTAATATAATGTGAGCTTCTCTGCTCACTGCTTGCAGTATTTTGAATGAAAGTTTCATTCAATAGATTTGTTCATGGTATGGCTCATTGGGGTTTGAAATCTGTTCTTCAAAATAGCATTTCTCTTAATGATTTATGCAAATATGACCTTTTAATCTACCCTTTACATTCCTTTCATTCTTTCCCTTGAAGAGTACTGCATCTTTATTGTCATTGTATCATCTGAAGTGGATTTTATCTCTTCATAAATATTATAAAAAGTTTGAAAATAAAAATAGCTAAGAATAAGGAGAGAATAATTTGTTTGTGTAATCCATAGTCTAGCCCTTAGTTCATTTCATTTTCCTCAATTCTGTATAGTGGGAGAAAAGCAATGTTTACCACAACACTGTTTTGAGAGTTGATTGCATGGATTAGTAAATGTAAATTGATTAGAGAAATGCCATAAAGTGTATGGTGCATTACTTATTTAAAGTAATAAAACAATTAAGTCAAGCAATTAAGTGAACTGAATTACAGAAAAGTTAAGCTAAATTCAGACTCATCCACAACAGTGACACTTGTCTCTGTCTTGCCCTTAAGACACACTCACCCAGACACTCCTACTGGGCCTGAGATCAATGCCTGAAAACGAATATAATAACAATGAACTGCACTTTCTTCTTGTGCACTGGAAGCCATCATAATAAATGGCATTCCACTTGTTTCCTATACTCCTGAACCAGGAGCCAGACCATCAAAGACAACTTTCTTCTTGTATTGGCCCATATGGTATAAATAATTTTATATATTTTATAATACTCTTTCACATTTATCCTACATATAAATAATGCATATATTTTATAGTACTTTTTCATGATTATTTCATGCTTTAAAAGAATTCTAAAGTTGGTTAGTCAGATGGTTCTCCAAGTAAGAGCATTTCTTAAATATGGAGTTCAGAGATGGTTAAGGAAAACATTTTCATTGTATCACTTCTCATCAAAGAACTAGAGCATAAATCCAGAGGACCCTATTCCCATGGATTCCCAATCAAGTTCCTGGCAAAAATACTACTGAAGCAAAATTAAAGTTCCTTCATAAATGTTGGTGATCACCAATACATGAACACTTAGAGTGAAAGAATAGCAACTTCACTGTTTAACCAAAGGATCATAAAACTTCATAGTTTAATGAATTTATTTTTTAAATTTGAACATAAACATGATATTTATGTTTTGTCAAAGGTCAAAAATCTTGATATCACTTAGATGACCTGAGAGGAAGTCCCTGAGCTTTTCTGAAATTGCAAATATAACTCACTGTATTATTTTCTTACTTCCATTGCCTCATTAACTTTTTCTAAAAGTACTACAGAAGTATATTCATCGAAGAAAAAAATTGTCAGAGTGAGGGTAAGTGATAAGACTGGACTGGGAGTCTGTGTTTTTTTCATTTTTAATAAAAAATAGTACAGCTATTTTTTACCCTGCAATAACTAAATATTTAATGTTTTTTATTGGAATTCAACATCCATACTGAATGCATTGTGAGGTACTAATCTGAAAAGACTGATATAAAGAAGACATGGTAACGTTGATTGTTGGATTTAGATTACTGAAGGTTTTTAGAGCCAGATTAGACCACTTAGAGCCCCAAATGTCATGGAGGGAAGGACTTGATGTCTGCTCTATCAGTTTGTCTTGGTCTTAACTTTTCTTGCTATATCCCCATTCCTCCTTTTTGGAGTAAGAATGTATATTCTTTTTCACTGATTATTGAAACTATGTAGCATGTTTTGGATTTCATAGTGGCTTGTAGCTAAAGGAGATTTTTGAGTTTCAGAAGAAATTTGAAATTCAGGCTTTTACACAATATCCAAATAGTTTTGACTTAAGGGACACTTAGAGACAAACTAAATGCATTTATATATCCTTGACCTTTTTGAGAGACCAGGGCTAGAATGTTACTATTCATAATGATCTTCATTGTCAGTTTGACTTGTGGTTTAGCATCACCCAAGAGACACCTCAAGATATATCTGTGAGAGAGTTTCCAGTGAGACTTAACTGAGGATGGAAGGCTCACCTTGAATGTAGTAGACCAGCCCATGGTCTGAAGTCCCAGAGTGGGTCAAAAGAAGAATAAATAACTAGGCATGAGCAGTTATCACTATCTGCTTCCTAAGTATGGAGTCATTGTGACCAGCTGCCTTTCGTTCCTTTTTCCACTGCTAGAGCCATTCTCCCACATGCCTTCCTTGCAATGATGGTCTGTACCCTTAAACTGTAAGCCAAAATAAACCCTTCCTTTCTTGAATTATCTGTCAATTATTTTGTCAGAGCAATGGAAACATGACTAATATAGCAGGATAAATACATATTCCAGTAAAATAGTCATCTGTTATCATCAATTTTGTTGTATATTTTTTAAGCCATATCTCACTAAATAATTCTGACTGGCCTGGAACTCACTGCATTGACCAGGCTGACCTTGAAGTCACAGAGCTTAGTCTATCTCTGCCTCCTGAGTACTAGAATTAAATACATGTACTTCCACATTTTGCTAGTATCATGTAATTTACATAATTGTGTATAGTATACCTTCATGTGACTGACAACTCAGCAGGTTGATTAAAATGAGCATCCACATGGACACATGTTCAGTACACCATAACAGAACTTCATGGCATGGGACCACCATCACAAACACAATCTACCTTTGTCCCAGATGTCAGTATGTGGCACATATGCAACTTCTTTCTTTCTTTTCCTTTATTCTTTTCTTTTTTAAAGCTAATACAGAAATGTTGCAGCAGAGCAGCTTTTGAAACATCCTGAATTATTCTAAATTGTTTTTTAGCAGATCGTAAGTAATTTTAAGTAGCTTTTCACACTCCAAAGAGGAATAAGCATTTATTCTACTAGCATGCCGTCTTGGTGTATAACATTAATTGGAATTACATAATGATTTTAAATACAGGCTAATGTTAGCTTGAGACAGGTAAAAATGGAGTCTTGGTGAATTTACTTTGAAATGTCCTTTTGTGCACCAAAAATATCTAGCAGCTGAAAGGTCAGCAAGAGGACAAACAGGACAAGGGTCAAGAGAATCTGACCTGTGTGGTTTGGAAGACATTGGTTAAGTCACAAAAACCCCACTGAGAAAGTAGAAAGCTACTCAAAAACACTTCCTAGGCAAAAATTTAGAAGCAAATAAATTCCAAAAGTGACAGTTCTGAGAATTGCTAACAATGATGGATATCCTGTCAGATCTGGGGTTCTTCCAGATTCCAGCACAAATCCTAACAAAAGCTGCCCAGTCTTCAAAAGGGCTGCCATCTCTGGCGTGGGGCAAACAGAAGGGTTACATAGACTGTCTGTGCTCAGTCAGTGAGACAGACAGCACCAGGCCATATAAGTATCTCAACACTGGAACAAAAAGGCTTGCTCCTATCGTGTCTTTTTCATTGTCATTGTGGGACAAATGGTTGTGCATGTCCAAAAACTAAGGGTCCAAAAGGGGACGCTTAGTCACTTAGCACTAAGCAGTATGTTTTTTTTTTTTTTCAATTAGTGATCCAGTCAAATTAAGGAAAACTTATTTTGTTGTTTCCAGAGAAAATGAAACGAGGGAGAATCAGCTGCCCCAGGTGTGGCTGTCACTACTGTCTGGAATGTGGTCCTTGGCCCACAATGGCTGAATCCCCTCACACTATGAGCCAAATTAACTCCTCATCCTTTAAGCAGCTTGTCAGGTCTTTGGTTGCAGTAATGAGGAAAGTCACAGATGGGCCAGGTATAAACATGAGGTTAAGCCCTTCAGCCCCCAGTTCCAAATGAATAAACAGTCATGAAGGCCTTGAAAGCAGGAGGGCATGTCCTGCCTTGACTAGTTACCCAAACAAATGGGACTTTCTTCTTCCATGCTCTTTTACTTCTGAAATAAGACTTGCTCTCTTTTTAAATAGTTTTTTTTTTAAGTTATCATACAAAGTAATGGGTTTCATGGTCAGATTTTCATATACACTCTGTCTGTGTTAATCCTCCTCCCTCACCCTTCCTGGTTAGAGCCCCAAATGCCTCACTCCTTTTTTGTTTTGTTCTGTTTTTGTTTTTGTTTCTCTGTGTAGTCCTGTCTGTCCTGGAACTCACTCTGTAGACCAAGCCGGCCTCAAACTCACAGAGATTCACCTGCTTCTGCCTCCAAAGTACTCAGATTAAAGGCATGAGTCACCACCGCTGGGCATAATTTGTCTCTTAATGTCATAAAGATATTAATTGCCTCCTGAAAAATTTTTTAATTTATTTTATGTGCATTGGTGTAAAGGTGTCAGATCCCCAGGAACTGAAGTTGCTGACAGTTTGAACTGCCATGTGGTTGTTAGGAATTGAACGCAGATCCTCTGGCAGAGCAGCCAGTGCTCTTAACCTCTGAGCCACCTCTGCCCTCTCAATAGCCCTCCATCTGCTTTCGTGTCACATGAATCCCATTACCTAATAAATAGCTTTTGGTTGCAGAAACTAAGCTTCTCTGCAGTGTTGGCCCCACTCTGACCAAGTCCCCAGCACTGTAGCACTGTAACTGGCAGGACAGACAGAGGAGCAAGCAGAGGTAGGTAGGAAATGCCTGGTGTCTCCCTTCCTGTAGCTTTCAATAATGTAAAAGGGGGGTGCAAGACTGAATAAAACATGATCCTGTGAACAAATCCATGTAGTCATCTAGCTCTGACTATGTGTACAAACTACAACATTTCAGTCTTCTTACATTTATTATATGCAGAGAGCTACAGTGGGTGAAGGGTCAGCATTCACTTGGCCTTTATCAATTTTTATATACATGCAGTGCTTTTCATTTCAGATTTTATGCATTTCTAGGAAAATGAAAAAGAACTAACTGCTGAGAATCTGGGTGTCTATGATGCACACTTTATAAGAAACAAAAGCTCAAGTGACCTTCTCAGGGTGACACAGGCTACAGTGGTGTAGGTAATGTTGTTAAGTAACAGGAAAGTGACATGTATCTAAAGGAGACCAAAGGAAGATCTTCTCTGCTGGTCATTGGGTTAGAGGGTTGGACAAAACCCTGAGGTGACTCGGATGTTGTATAAGCTTAAAAGGGTTGAGATCGAGGCCAAACATGGCTGAGTTATAAATATACAACATAACCATCAAGGGGAAACCCACTTGCATACTGAGAGTCAATTAGTGTTTGATACAAGAATGAGTTCACATGGCCCAACACCAAGCTTTATATAACAGTAAAAATTATTTATAAATAACAGTAGCCTAGGCCCAGAATAAAAAGTGGACATTGCCACTATGAGATGCTGTTAGATGTGATCCAAGACTTTGTTGTTCCTTCTGAAAGAGTAACTTAGCAACCACTGCAGCATCTTGGGTATTTACCCACAATATACTGGGAAAGGGAAGTGTTTAACTCAATTTAAAGACCTATAAATCATCTTCCTCCAAATAAAAAGTAGCAAAGCTAATTGACCCTAGCTGCCTGCCAAAGCAGACTGACGAGCAACAACAAAATGTCAAACAAACAGACAAACTTACAAAAGAAAAATTCCAAATGAAAAATACGATACAGCATACTTACAGCAGAGGACATGAGGAAAGCAGACACAATCAATGTGAAGAGATCATTAAAGCAATGTCAGCAAACACCTCCCAGGCTCATTAGCAAACCTCGAGGTGCAGACCAGCTAATGGAAGCCACTGGCAGCCTCAGTAATATTCCATCTCTGAGAGCTCTCCTGGAGACAAGGCTTTGGGAGAGAGAAAAACAAAATATGTTTAATCAATTTCATTTAAAGACCCTTGCTGCTTAAAAAATTACAAATCAGTCTTCCATGTGTTGATTAAGAGTCTATGACAAAAAAACTGGGAAGGGGGATACACTTTTTCTAAGACACACTACTGTTGTTGACTTAAAAACAACGGATCATCAAAGTATATGAACCACTGCAATTTTCACCAAAAGCATAAGACCACAGTTAATCAGCTCTCATATTGTTGAGTTCAATCATACACAATCCAATCCCCACTACTTTAACAATTTTCTTTCTCTCCTCGTATTTCAAACATTTTCTTTGAAGGTTAAATAAGAGCTGAAATCATTTTGAAGGGTGTGGAATGCTCATGCATTTTGACAGAAAGACAGCTACTAAAGAAGAAAGCATGCTGTGCAGTGGAGGTGTATAATTCACTGTGACCCTATATCAAAGTAGCAGTAGAACAGGAGGGAGGTCCCCCCAGGTGACCAATATAACACCACTCCCCGAAGATAATACAAAGATAGAAGTCTCCAATCCAAGCCACAGTAACCTAGTTTACACTGGAGAGCTTTTATCAGATCTCCAGCATGTTTCTTTCTGAATCACCCCAAAAAGATTTAACTCTGGCATCTATTCATGCTTTTTTGCTGGAAAACACTCATAAAATAAACCCCAGCCTCTAGGTGGAAAAATGTGACAACCCCAATAGCTTATAAAAGACAAATAAGCACTAACAAAGGTCAGTGCATGACAGAGCAAAACACCCCAAAGACAAAAGTCAGCTTAGTTGGGCAGTAATTTTACTGATGTTAATGCCTCTCTGAAACGGCCTGTACTCAGCCAGGCAGTGGTGGTGCACACCTTTAATCTCAGCACTCAGGAGGCAGGGGCAAGTGGATCTCTTAAGAGTTTGAGGCCAGCCCGTCTACAGAGGGAGTTCCAGGACAAGTTCCAAAGCTACACAGAGAAACCCTGTCTCAAAAAACAAACAAATAAATAAATGAAAATATCTGTACTCTAGTTTAAAATGGGGGTGTGCTGCTATGCACCCTTAAATAAGAACGATGCATGCTATCCTTCCTAGCCTCCCTCTGACTCTGATTTATGCAGCAGCAGTGAATAAAAGGAACACCAACAGAATTTTCTTTTCCTTTCTTTCTTTCTTTCTTTCTTTCTTTCTTTCTATCTATCTTTCTTTCTTGCTTGCTTTCAGTATTTTTCATCAATGTGAAGAGTGACGGGTTTCATTGTGATATTGCTATAGTACGTGGTTGTTCTTTATCCTCCTCCTCCTCCATTCCCCCATCCCACTGCCACCTTATCACTTATTCTTTTGTCCTCCAAGAGGACACATCACTTGTATTCTGTTGGCCTCTTCTTTCCCTTAAGATCTCTTCTCCATTACACAGTCCCCATTCTAATTTCATGACCTACATCCCAACACACAAGTGTGCATGAACACAAACACATAAATTATACATAATACATATAAATTACATATATATAATTAAAATCCAGTATCCTCATGTGTGATGAGTCTGGCTTATTTTGTGTAACACAATAGTCTCCACTTCGATCAATGAAATGTCCTGAATTCATTCTTCTTTACAGCTGATAAAATCCCACTGTGTGTATACCATATTGTTTTTGTCCATTCAACTGTTGATGAGCATCTAGACTGGTCCTATTTCTTTGCTGTTGCGAATGGTATGGCCGGGAACATGGGTGTCAAGTATTTCTGAGATACAACTTAAGAGTCTGTCCTGTATACTCTATGAGTTAGTATAACTGAGTCATATAATAATTCATTTGTTGTTTTTGGAAGAATTCTACACTGATTTTCACAGGGGTTGCATCAATTTACATTCCTCCCAGAAGTGTACAAGGGTTCCTCTTTCCATATATTCTTACCAGCATTTGTTGTTACTTGTATTCTTTGGTTTGTTTGTTTTGTTTTTTCAAGACAGGGTTTTTCTGTGCAGGCCTGACTATCCTGGAACTCAATCTACAGAATTTATGTTTTTGACTGTGGTGTGATATAATCTGAAAGTAATTTTAATTTTCATTTCATGATGGGTAAGAATGTTGAACCCTTTAAAAATATTTATTGGCTATTTGTACTTATTCTTTTTAGGAACTATCTGTACTCATTGCTGGAAGATTGAGGAGGTTGTTTGTTTGTTTGTTTTATTTTACAGTTCTTTCTATATGTATTATAGTATGACCCCTTGATCTGCTATGGAGTTAGAAAAGATGTTCTCCCATTCTGTAGGCTGTCTGTCCCCTGTGTTGATAGTTTCTTGTTCTACACTGAAGATTTTTTTAAATTCTTTATACATCATTTGTTAATTCTTGGGATTATTTTTTATATTATTGGAGTCCTAAAAAGATTTTTTCTAATATCTAAAATATTCTTAAATACAAAGTTAGATATCATGGAATTATTCTGTTGTTTCTAGTACACATAAATGAAGATTTTTTTCATAAACTATGGATCAAAATCTTTTGAAGGGTGTAGCTTAAATAAGCCTCTAAAATCACTTAAGTAATTCACATATATTTAAAAAATAACACAATTGTAGCTGGCCTCATGTTTCAGAATTAATTTTCACTGAGAAAATTTGATTGTATATAAATAATTTCATTAAATTTCTTAGCCCTCATTAATTTAACCAAAAGATTTACATTTGGTTTCAAATACCACTATACTTATAATTCACTGTAAAGCTTATATAAGACTGTGTTGGTTTTTACTGGTATGGAAATTAGTGATGAGAGCTTATAGCATCATCCACTGGCTTCTCAAACTTAAAAGAACTGAGCACAACCATAGGTATTTTGGCTTTCCTAGCTGAATGGTGGGGTGAACTGGAGCCCCACCCTCTTTATGATCCTCCTCTAACCATATCAAGCTATCCCCAACACATGGTTCCTTACAGTTGCAGCACATAGGCTCCTGTTTTCTAATGGACTGTCAACCACAGGTTAGCCACTTGTCCCTGCCGTGCAGTTCTCTGCACAAGATGGTAGCCTGCTCCTTCAAGGCCAGCAGAAGGATCTCCTAATGTTAAACAAGAATCAACTGATTAATCCAGGTCCACCTTAACCACAACCCCTCCGGAAACACACACCATCTCTCTTTGGTTAATTCATAGACAAATGATTAAAAGCCTTGTAATAACACACAGTGCACATACAGTAGAGGAGTGTATTAGAATATGGCTTTTTTTAAAATTAGAAACAAGCTTTTTTTTACATGTCAATCCAAGTTCCCTCTCACTCCTCTCCAACCCCTTTCTACTCCCCAGGGAGGGCGAGGGCTTCCATGGGGGATCCTTAAAGTCTGTCTTATCATTTGGAGCCGGGCCTTGGTCCTCCCCCATGTGTCTAGGCTGAGAGAGTATCCTTCTGTGTGGAATGGGTTCCCAAAATGTACAGAGGCCCCATAGATTGCCCTGAACTGACACCCATGTTCAAGGAGTCTGGATCAGTCCTATGCTGGTTTGCCAGCTATCAGTCTGGGGTCCATGAGCTACCCCTTGTTCAGGTCAGCTGTTTCTGTGGGTTTCTCCAGCCTGGTCTTGACCCCTTTGCTCATCACTCCTCCCACTCTGCAACAGGATTTCAGGAGTTCGGCTAAGTGTCTGTTTCTGCTTCCATCAGCTACTGGATGAAGGCTCTAGGATGGCATATAAGGTAGTAATCAATCTGGGAATGGCATTTAAGGCAGCCTCTGTACTGTTGCTTAGATTGTTAGTTGTGGTCATCCTTGTAAACCTCTGGACATACTTCCCTAGTGCCAGAATTCTCTTTAAACCTATAATGGCTCCCTCTATTATGGTATCTCTTGCTTTTCTCTATTCTTCCCCTGACTCAATCTTCCTGCTCCCTCATGTCCTCCTCTCCCCTCCTATTCTTCCCTTCAATTTCTCCTAACCCCTCTCCCATACCCCCATGCTCCAATTTGCTCAGAAGATCTTGTCCCTTTCCCCTTCTCCAGGAGAACACGTATGTCTCTCTAAGGATACTCCTTGTTTCCTAGCTTCTCAGGCAGTGTGGATTGTAGGCTGGTAATCCTTACCTCTATGTCTAAAATACATATATGAGTGAGTACATACCATGTTTGACTGGGTTACCTCACTCAGGATGGTTTCTTCTAGTTCCATCCATTTGCCTGCAAATTTCAAGATTCCATCCCTTTTCCCACTGATTAGTACTTCATTGTGTAAATGTACCACATTTTCTATATCCATTCTTCAGTTGAGGGGCATCTAGTTTGCTTCCAGGTTCTGAATATTACAAGTAACGCTGCTATAAACATGGTTGAGCAGATGTCCTTGTTGTATGAATTTGCATCTTTTGGGTATATGCCTAAGAGTGGAATTGCTGGATGTTGTGGTAGACTAATTCTCATTTTCCTGAGGAACTGCTATACTGATTTCCAAAGTAGCTGTATAAGTTTGCACTCCCACCAGCAGTGGAGGAGTGTTCCCCTTTCTCCACATCCTCTCCAGAATAAACTGTCATTGATGTTTTGGATTTTAGCCATTTTGATGAGTATAAGATGATATCTCAGAGATGTTTTGATTTGTATTTCCCTGATGGCTAAGGATGTTGAACAGTTTCTTAAGTGTCTTTCAGCTATTTTAAATTGTTCTATTGAGAATTCTATATTTAGTTCTGTACCCCACATTTTAACCAGATTATTTGGTGTTTTGGTGACTAGCTTCTTGAGTTCTTTGTATATTTTGGAAATCAGCCCTCTGTCAGATGTGGGGTTGGTGAGTATCATTTCCTATTCTGTAGGCTGCTGTTTTGTCTTCTTGTGTGTCTTTTGGCTTACAGAAGCTTCTCAGTTTCAGGAGGCCCCATTTATTAATTGTCAATCTCAGTGTCTGTGCTACTGGTATTATATTCAGGAAGTGGTCTCCTGCACATTGCAATTCTTTCAAGGGTACTTACCACTTTCTCATCTAATAGGTTCAGTGTGGCTGCATTTATGTTAAGATCTTTGATCCATTTTGACTTAAGTTTTGTGCAAGGCGATAGGCTTGGGTCTAACTGCAGTCTTCTACATGTCTGCAACCAGTTATGCCAGCACCATTTGTTGAAAATGTTCTCTTTGTTCCATCGCATAAATTCGGATTGTTTGTCAAAAATCAGGTGTTCATAGGTGTGTGGGTTAATATCAGGGTTTTCAATTCTATTCCATTGGTCAACCTGTTTATTTTTGTGCCAATACCAAGCTATTTTCAGGACTATAGCTGTATAATAGAACTTGAAGTCAGAGATGGTGATGCCTCCAGAAGTTCCTTTATTGTACAGGATTGTTTTGGCTATCCTGTGTCTTTTGTTTTTCCATATGAAGTTGAGTACTGTTCTTTCAAGGTCTGTGAAGAATTGTCCTGGGATTTTGATGGGGATTGCATTGAATCTGTAGATTGCTTTTGGCAAGATTGCCATTTTTACCTTGTTGATTCTACCTTTTCAAGAGCATGGGAGATCTTTCCATTTTCTGGTATCTTCTTTAATTTCTTTCTTTAAAGACTCAAAGTTATTGTTATACAGGTCTTTCATTTGTTTGGTTAGCATTACCCCAAGGTATTTTATGTTGTTTGTGGCTATTATAAAGGGTGATGTTTCTCTGATTTCTTTCACAGCCCTTTTATCGCTTTTATATAGTATGGCTACTGATTTTTTTGTGTTAATCTTGTATCCTGCCACTTTGCTGAAGGCATTTAGCAGCTGTAGGAGTTCCCTTGAAGAGTTTTTTGTGTCACTTATGTACACTATCATATCATTTGCAAATAGTGAAAGTTTGACTTCTTCCTTTACAATTTGTATCTCCTTGATCTCCTTTTGTTGTCTTATTGCTCTTCCTAGAACTTCAAGTATACTATTGAAGAGATATGGAGAGAGTGGACATCCTTGTCTTGTCCCTGATTTTAGAGGAATTGTATTGAGTTTCTCTCCATTTAATTTGATGTTGGCTGTTGGCTTGTTGTATATTTCTTTTATTATGTTTAGGTATGTTCCTGTTATCCCTGATCTCTCCAAGACCTTTATCATGAAGGGGTGTTAGATTTTGTCAAAGGTGTTTTCATCATCTAGTGAGATAATCATCTGATTTTTTTCTTTCTCAGATTGTTTATATGGTGGAATACATTGATGGATTTTCATATGTTGAATCATCCCCGCATCCCTGGGATGAAGCCTACTTGAATCATGGTGGATGTTTTTTCTGATGTGTTCTTAGATTCTATTTGCCAGTATTTTATTGAGTAATTTTGCATAAGGGCTCATGAGGGATATTGGTCTTATAGAATATGGCTGTAATAGATGCTTATATACATAACATAACTATAACACTCTTCAGCAATTTATAAAACATTAAAACAAGCTATTTCAAAGCATTTACTTTCACAAATCAGTGTAAAATATCACAGACCCGTATAAGCCTTCAGATACTAAGTAATTTGACCAACTCTAAAACATCTTGCTGTGCTGGGAAATAGAATAATAAGATGTTCTACATGAACATCTCTAGCTCATTAGAAGTGGGACAGGACCGATTCATTAGGTGCCCATGGGGAGATTAGTGGTTGGCACTATAGCAGGAGTAGTGTCAAGCAGAGCCTGGTATCCATTCTCAGTGATTTTGATGTGGCAAACTGACTAAGAAAGAACAACCTGATGATGACCATGTCGAGGAGTCCATTGTTACCCAGTCAGAAACTCAAGAATTCCATCCAGCACATCCAGGAGGAAAGATAAGAAATTCAAGGGCAAAATGTGCTCTGTTGATCATATACCTAATTTTATAGTTATATGTCAATAATATCAATAGCAACTCTTCAACTAAAAAACTCAGGTTTCTGCCCACTGACAAATGTTAAAGGGAACAACCCTTGCCCCCAGATGAGAATGGAGATAAAATGCAAGACCATCTCTCACTGACTTCCATGGAAGACTAAAACAGACTGTTCATATTGGTGATCACTAGCAGGGAGCTTGAGGCTGAGGGTATAGAAAGAAGGGATGCTCTCAGGTCTTCCATACTCAATAGCATTATCTCAGAAGTTAACTGTATTGGAAGAAGTTAGTTCAGTGCCTATGGTGCTCTATGTTATGGTTATTCTTTGCTATTACAGCAATAATAAAGTGTCTTGAGGTGTATAACCTCTTATTCTGAAAATTCTAAACTCATAAATGTGAAAAAATCATTCGAGCTAGATAATGGATGCATGTGGGTTCAATGCACTTCCATCCACTTTTTATTAGGCAGCAATTTCCACAACACAATTAAATTTTAAAGAAAAATCAATTAACGGTATTTTACAGAGCTAGATATTCTGAATTCATATCCCATAATATTTACACAGTTAAGGAAGAAGGGGTCATGTTGCTTGCAAGACTAAAGTCAGATTCCCAATTGGACCTTTTCAAAACACTACAAAGTTCCTATAACATTAAAAGAACTTAGCTTTTCAAACTATATTTTAGATCATTGTCATAAGTTTCCAAAGAAATTACACTGCTTTTGCATACAATACATTAGGGATTTGAGCCCTTTCATTTTATTAAAATGCAAAGTAACTATGCCATCTCGCTCCTTATAAAAAATTCAATTACACTGAAAATCAATGAGAGAATATTGCCTCTGAGTTTAAGGTGACTCAGAAAACCACAAACTCCAAAGATTACCAGAGAAGAAATAATAAGACAGAATAATAACAGCAATTCTGTTTGGTCTCCACAATAGAATTTACAAGTCACTCTTGAGTATTTTAGCTTATTTTTCCAACCAAGACTTTGCCTCCCTGGAACTTGAACTCCCAACATCTCCAATATAATTTTCCCATTCTGCAAGTAGAATCAGTAAAGGTTATTTAAGTATTATTTGATGGTAAAGTTCATTTACTGTTTTTTTTTATATTTTATTGCCCTTGACCATGTAATTCATTTAGAGAACGTAGAAGTAAAACTCATGCTTCCCAATCTTCAAGCATTCCTATCCCACTACACAAGCAATCAAGGCCAGTTCAGAACAAGAAGACTCATGTTTGGTGTTCCTAACACAGGAGTGGAGGTTGAGACTTCACATCTCTCATATCTCATTTCACTGCAAGATAACACCATCAGAAACTCACAGGAAGGAAGACATTTCTAGACTCTTCTGTCCTCTTACCTTAAAGGAAGGAACCAGAGTGAGTCAAGCTGCAAGGAACAGACAAGGCTGATTATGACTCCTAGGCATGGACACTTACCTCACACTCACAGTAAAACTGCTCTTGATCCCTTTGAAATTCCCTAATGCTCCCAGATTCCTAAGTTGTGATGGCCTATCATGTATCTCACTCTTACAAGAAAGAATCTAAAACAAATAGAAAGGCTCATGTATTTTTCTGGTGAACTGACTAAATATGCTAAATGATACCTTAGATTGATTTTGAGGTATAACCCACTTGCTTACATAAAAAAAAATCAGGTCTCTATTGTTCTTCACAATCATTGGGTAATTTAAACTCAAGAACCTCAGGAGTATGGAATGCATTCACAAATATCAGAGTCTTTTCCATACTAGTAAAGATATAATGGCACTATAAAATGTGTTTCCGCATGAGTGAAATGGCCACATGTGATAGGTGATTTTGCAGAAATTGAACTATTGGTTTTCTCTATAAGCTGTGCTGGTGAGTTAAAACCTTAAAATAAAAGCCATACTTTAAGATGCAGACCATAAAAAGCTTACAGAAATTTTTGGAACATGAATATTAACTCATCTCACCTTGAGAAATGACCCAGAGTAACAAATTAACTCAATATAATTAGCAAGAAAACATCAATTATTTAAAGGGAAGATTAATTTCAAGAGAGAACTAGACTTAAACAAGACACTGATCTCATGTTTCCATTGTACATGCAGGATAACAAATCAATGTGGCCCTGTCAATTAAATCTGCACTATCCAAGCAGTGCCACACATAATTATATGATACACATAACAGATGTGGCTTTCCATCAGGAAAGCAAAACAGCATCAAAGAAAGACTGAGAAATGCGCTGACCTAAGTGCACACAAATGGGATGCTAACAGTCTTGAAAATAAGGTCATATAGCCGATCCATAATGAGAAGTATGAAATAAACAGAAATTTGCCTAGTGAAATTCTAACAGCTTGCAAAAAAAAAAAAAGGCCATCTAATTTTGTCATGTAATATTCTACTTGGGGATATCTGAAATGTCATTTAAGAGTAATGTATATGGTATAATTTAAATGAATGCACATAGATCATGCTTGCTTCCTAGTACTTGAAATTAAATAGTAATGCAAATTCTGAATTACATTATCACACTGGCCTTGAGAACTACTTTAGTGTTTGTTTAGAAAGCTTGTGAGATGAGGATGGAGAGCGAGTTTCAATATGCTTTTCTGTATACTTATCCCCTTTTGCTGGAAAAAAAAAGGAAAAGCAATCAATTGCTGCATAACAGCAGCCTCCAACTTAAGCTGAGAAGACTGTGGACAGAATTTGGCTATGTCTCTGGTATTGTTCTCTCTGCTGGGTAATCCATAGGGAATTACAGGCACTGAGTCTTCCTCTTCCCAGATGCATGGTGCTTCTCTTTTATAGTCAGAGGGTTCATTGGGCACTCCAATGGAAGCTTAACTAATCTTTTATTAAATGTCAGGTGTGTGTGTATCAGTCAGGGTTCTCTAGATGAAGACAGCCAACTGTATAGAGAGATGATAGATAGATAGATAGATAGATAGATAGATAGATAGATAGATAGATAGATGTAGATACATTTATAAATGTAGATATAGATTATAAAAGGGAATTGTTGGATTGGTAGTTCAGCGATGGCCATGGGCATTTGGGAGAAGTAGAGAAAGTGATGGCTGTACAGTCTAAGAAGCAGGAAGTGTCAGCAGATCTAGTCTGATGTTTAGAGCTTAGAAAATCCATGGGATCCACTGGCCTGGAGTCAGCATTAAAAATCTGAAAAGGCTGGGTTTAATTTCATCAGACATGGGAATATCCATGTACACACTCCCTCAGTAGGAAAGGAACCAGTGAATACTGCTTTTCTCTATGTCATTTGCATCCACTCTCAAACACTCAGGGTGGGTCTTTTCCCTATAGTCACTGTCCTACCTATTATTCCTCCTCAGAACACCCCCACAGACACACAGAGGTCTGTTTTACCAGCACCAGAAATGTCTTAATCTAGTCAAGTAGACAACCAAAATCAACCATAACAGCATTCTAGAAGAAGACTAAGTTATCCAGGGGTAGACATGATCAAAACATTATATGAAGGTATAAAAAAGTCATGATAAATCCCACTATCCTATATACTTAATATGCACTAATAAAGGATCAAGCAAAAACAAACGAAGTAGTTTAGGGGTTGTTCTTTTATTTAATCAACTTGTTTCCTTGAACTATGAAAAGTCATCATATAATTGTTTCCCATACTTTTGAAAGAAACTTTCTACATGAGAATTTTTGCTCCCCTATCCTGCCCTCCCAATTCCCTTGCTAGAACAATGCTTTTTTTCCCTTGTGGATGTGGATGGAACTCAGGGTTCCCCGCACGTTAAGCATGTTCTCCACTATCAGGTTACACTCTCAGGTCCCTTTACGATGCTCGGTCTTCCATGGCTCAGCGTTCCAAGATCCTCTCTCCATTTTCAGCAAAACTCTACCTTTCTTGTATGGGAAAGATATCTACTGATGCTGCCATCTCTTCGTGCACCCCTCATGCCCTGCCGCCTCTTACCAAGAGAAAAGCATACAGAAGTATTTCTTTGTCCAGACTTCTGTCAATGTCAACGGAGGTCGTGGGCTGTGTACTCATGTACAGAGAAGCCCTTTTGAAAAGTGAGAGCCTCCATCTGAGACCGTGGAGCATTGTTGCAAGGAGTACCAGTTAAGTTTAAAACGGTTTGCCCCCATCTCAGGGCCTCCAGCCCTTCAAGCAATAAGAATTTGACCTTGTAGTGTTCTAGACCTCGCTCTTTTCTTGGCCTGTTTCTGCAGAAGTACTTTCTCATTGAGTAACATTGGATCATAGATAGTGAGAGAGCCTAATAGCTCCTCTCAGGTCCTGTGTGTGGTCCCCTGTGGGGACCAGGGAGCATCAGTCATGTCTTCGTGTACAATGGTTCTCCTCAGACACCCCTCTTCTACAGCAAGAGAATGAGCTCCTAGAAGCTGCCAGGCACACCTGCAGAATTGTGGAGCCCTACATATATTTACGAGAGAAGTTTGTGACTGAGCATCATGGACAAGTTATTAATAATATTATTAGACAATGTAGTCACAAAATCAAGACATCTGCAAAGAGAAGAGGGGAAAAAACATATCAAATGCTGACTGCCCTGTATTAATGCTATTCAGTTCCTTATCTAAGTGGCATATCAAAATAACTGTTTATCCCTTAATATTTACTCGTTACTTATATTTGAAAAGTATTTAATGGACACCAACTACAAGAGAAATGTCTGGAAATAAGGAAAAAAGGCAAATGTCTGCACAAAGCTACTGTGTCCCCAGCCCTGGTAGTTATTTGTCTTCTCTGCCATCACTCGGCACTCTGCTCATTCCTGTCTGTTTTACTGCTCCCCTAAGTGAGAAGCTAATCACAGGAACTTGAGTCATCATGGGGCACATGAGTGCTGAGTGAGCTTCTTCACACATGCTTGCTGCATGCAGCCAGGGGATTGTGGGATACACACACACCCCTCCCTGTACTCTCTCTCTCCCCAGCACTTACTATCGACCACTCTAAATTGTTCTAAGGAGTGCTGTGCTGTTGGTTTCCAGGCAAGCAGCTGCCTTTAGACAAACAAACCAGGGCTGATTTCCCCTGTGGCTGTGAATAGTGAGGAAGGCCATCCACAGGTCTTCCCTGGGTCAGTGTGACCACGCCACATGCTGATTCCACGTAAGTTTACTGGGAGAAATAGCAGGCAGTCCTCAGAGATACCACACTAGAGGAGAGGTTTCTGGGTGAGGTTGCAAAGGATTTGTCACTGAGAGCTTTCTTCAACAATAAAAAATTGCACAGAGCATAAAGGACCGAATGACAAAATGTTTCTTGCTGTCATCAAAATAACGACTTCAGTTGCTCTGGGTATAGAGATGGTGACCTTGTGCTGCTCTGTGCCCACCTCCTGACAAAGGTGGCTAAGCAGCCAGCAACACAGGACCAGAGCACAAAGAGCAAGGGTTCCAGTGGACTGCACTAATCTTGGCAAAGAAAAAAACGTTTTTAAAAGGCAGCTCCAATTCTCAGTTCCCCAGACAGTGAGATACTGTGTTCCCATGTCCACACAAAAGCATGAGGCACAGATGAACATTAAAAGAATATCCCCTCCTGCCAAGGAAATGGCTGGTTAGCAAAATGGTGTGTGACAAGGAAAGTATAGTTCTGCCTTCTTCCCCGCTGGAACTTTGACTCTTTTCTCATCTCTGCTTGCACGTTTCCCATCCTTTTGTGCCTTTCATGTGCTCTCTATTTATTCACTAACTGATGAAGACTACATCCCCATCGACAAAACAACTTGCATATCACAAAGGAAGTGTATTCAGAAGCTGGTAGGATTTCCCCCATTTGCAGAATTCACAAAATTGATGTTCCCCGGGGATAATAGTATCTATCCTTAGACTGTTTCTAGGTTTAATTCAGCCTTCATTGTTTCTGACGCCAATGGCAAACAATAGTGAGAGAAAACAGATGTTGATAAGTAATGTTAGGAAAGATGAGAGAAGGCTGGAGAGGCAAAAGCTCTTCTGTGTAAGTAACACAATGAGATAAGGTAGGAAAGACAGCAGAGAAGAAGGCCCCTCATTCCCTTAAATATATTTTATTTCATTTTATTTTAGAGGCACTCATATTCACATATCCATCCCCCCATTCCCTCACCCTCCAATGTTCCCCCCAATCCTCCCCAACCCATCCCCCAACTTCTCCCCAGGGATAGTGAGGCCCTCCAGCAGGCACCTTCAAAGTATGTCATATCGTTAGGAGGAGGGCCTAGGCCATCCTTGCTGTATCTGGACTGCAATAGTATCCCTCCATAGGGAATGGGCTACTAATGTCCATTTGTACTGTAGGGATAGACACTAGCTCTACTGGTAGAGGTCCCATAGACTGTCTTGGCCTCCTAGCTGGCACCCACATTCAGAGTGTTGGGTTTGGTCCAATACTGTTTCCCCAGCTTTATGACTAGGGTCTCCAGACTCTCATTAAGTCAGGTCAACTGTTTCTACAGTTTTCTCCAGCACCATCTTAATTCATTTGCTCCTCCCTCCTCCCTCTCCACAACTGGATTCCAGGTTCAGTGCTTAACTGTAGGTGCCTGTTTCTGCTATGAACAGCTACTGGAGGAAGGCTCTAGGAATGGTAACCAAGGTAGACATCAATCGCATAATATGGGAAGGGCATCAAAGGCAACCTCTCCATCACTGCCTAGATTCTTAGCTGGGATTATCCCTGTGGATCCCCTAACATTTCCCCTGTGCCTGACCTCTCTCCAAATCTGTACTGTCTCCCTCTATCAAGGCATCTACTTTCTTGCCCTCCTCTATTCTTCCTCTGTCTCAGTCCTCTTGTTCTCCTCCCCCCTCCCCTTCTTCCCTACCCACCTGGTATGATAAATCTTTCCACCACCCACTTGAGTTCTGCCCAACACATGGATGGCCAAAATAATACACAGAGACTTATATTATGTACAAATGCTGCTTGGCCAATGACTAGGATTTCTCATCTGCTAGCTCAGCCTTAATCATCATAAATCTATATATTTTATAAGACTTATCTTATCAGACATCTTTCATTGGCGTCCTCCCTTGCTGGTGGATCACATTGCGAATCTGGAGGAAGAGCAGAGGGGGAAAAAAGCCCACTTCCTGTTAACCTGTCCATTTTTGTGCCAAAACCAAGATGTTTTCAGGAATATGGTTCTATAATAGTGCCTGTCTCCGAAGTTGAGGTGTGTTTCTTGTATACAACAGAAGGATGGATTCTGTCTTCGTATCCATTCTGTTAGCCTGTATATTTTATAGGCAAGTTAAGACCATTGACATTGAGTGATATTAATGTCCATTGATTGTTGGTTCTTGTTTGTTTTTAATTTGATGTTGGTGGTATTATTATGTGTGGGTTTCCCCACTTTTTACTTTTGGTGTTTCATAAAGTGGGATTATCTATTGCATATGATTTTTGAGCATAGTTATCTTTGTTGGATTGGAGTTTTCCTTCCAGTAATTTCTGTATGGCTGGATTTGTGGATATGTATTGCTTAAATCTGGTTTTGTCGTGGAATATCTTGTTTTCTCCATCTATACTGATTGAAAGCTTTGCCGAATAGAGTTGTTTGGGTTGGCATCCATGTTCCCTTATCGTTTGTAGTACATCTATCCAGGACCTTCTGGCTTTCAAAGTTTCCATTGAGAAGTTGGGAGTAATTCTGATAGGTCTGCCTTTATATGTTACTTGGCCTTTTTCTTTTGCTGCTCTTAATATTTTCTCTTTATTCTGCAAGTTTGGTGTTTTGATTGTAATGTGGCGAGGGGACTTCTTTTTGTGGTCCAATCTATTTGATGTTCTGTAAGCTTCTTGTACTTTCATAGGCATATCCTTCTTTAGGTTGGGGAAGTTTTCTTCTATGATTTTGTTGAATATGTTTTCTGTACCTTTGAGCTGAATTTCTTCACCTTCTTCTATACCTATTATTCTTAGCTTTGGTCTTTTCACAGTGTCCCATATTTCCTGGATATTTTGTGTTAGGGATTTGTTGGACTTGAGATATTCTTTGGTGAGTGACTGTATATCCTCTAATGAGTCTTCAACACCTAAGATTCTCTCTTCCATCTCTTGTATTCTAATGGTTATGCTTACATCAGTGGTTCCTGATAATTTACCCAGCTTTTCTATTTCCAGCATCCCCTCATTCTGTGTTTTCTTTATTGTTTCTAATTCTGCTTTCTGTTTGAATTGTTTCCTTCACTTGTTTGTTTTTTCCTTGTCTTTCTTTAGATTCTTTAAGAGATTTATTTCTTGGATTTTTTGGTTTGTCTTTTCCTCCATTTCATGTAAATTTTTGCTAGTTTTTCTTCTATTTCTTTAAGGGGTTTTCTTTTTTCTCTTTAATGGTCTCTATCATCTTCATAAGATAATTTTTAAGGCCCATCTCTTCTTCTTCATCCCTTGTGTTGGGCTTTTCAGTTCTTGCTGATGTGGAGTCCCTAGATTCTGATGGTGTCATATTGATCTTTCTGTTGTTGGGTGTGTTCTTATTCTGTCATCTTCCTATCCATTCTTCCAGTGGGTGCAGGTGAGTGTCTCCCTCTCTTCTCATGCAGCAGGCCGAGGTTGGAGGATGGACCAGGGTGAGGAGTGGCCAGACTCAGGGTGGGCCTTCCTGTCTGGACAGGTGCACTCTTGTTGAGGGGCAGGCTCAGGAAGAAGCAAGAAGGGGGTGATGGGGGAAGTTGGGAGCAGAGCAGCGCTCAGACTCACCTCCCGTGGCAGGTGGAGGGTAGATAGCAGATGGGGGAACAAGGGTGAGGTATGGCCAGACTCCCCTTAAATATATTTTATTCCAACCCCCAATCTTGTGAACACATGAGGAAGGCTACTATGACAAGTATAAACTTTAAGCCAAAACTTTACTCAAAGTGATATCTATTGGAAAGAAATAACTTATTTTCCTAAAAACCGAACTCAATTTTTACTTTCAGCCCCATGATACTGAGTGATGACAATAAAATTTAATCATAAATCTTCTTTCTGTCCTGAGGTACCATATATCACTTCACAGCACCATATTAGGATCCTTCAGGGGGCTCTCTGTTTCAAAGCCTCATGGTCCAGGCTAACTAACTACCTTCCTTCCCCAGACCCTGTTCATAAAACTCACTGGACAACACTGCATGAGAAACATCAGCATCCCCTGAGTTCCCATAGGCAAAGCCTGAGTCTGTGTTCTTCAGCACTGTCCCCTGGGGTCTGGCAGAGCAGGTGGCATAAAGAGGTCATGAGTAAATATGTTCAATGACTGAATGGCCCTCTTTCAGCAGATGCCCATAGCTTTCATGTTATCTATTCCCGAAGACAAAAACTCTGCAGGTCACCACACTTGCTATGGTTTAAACATAACATGTGCCCACATGGGTTCAATGTGCTAAAGGCTTGAATCTCAGTTTGGGACACTGTATTGGGAAGTGATGGACCCTTTTGGGACAGATCCTTTCTGGAGGAGGTAGTTCCTTGGGGTGAACTTCTGACCTTCCTGTTTTCTCTGTGTCCTGCCCACTGTGAGATGAGCAGCCACAAACTCTTGCCACCACGAAGTTCCGCCTCATCACAAGGTCAGAATCATCAAAGACAATGACCATGCACAGAGACTTCTGAGACTGTAAGCAAAAGTATGCCTTTCCTCCTCAGAGTTGTTTCAGCTTTTCAGTCATTGTAGACAGAAATAAATATGTTCTCCAAGAGCCACAAAACACACAGGTCTCCCTGCATCCACAACACACACACACACACACACACACACACACACACACACACACACACACACACAATTGGTTCTGCTCAGAAGTTCACTAGCTAGTAAATCCATAAGAGTCTGTGCTGAATTTCCTTTGCTCATGGAGTCTCTACATGTAGTACAGCAACCACAGCATCTGTAATAAGCAGGCTTCATGGTGGGAGGAGACCGTGGAGTCTCAGAGAGTATCTGAAAGCCCAAACTTCTCTATTGGTCATTTCATTAGAAAGAAAAGAAGCGAGTATTTGAAATGCTGCATACTGGTAAATCTGAATTTGTTACTTACAATGGCACCTCCTGTACTTCATAACCTCACAAAAGAACAAAGACCTTTATGTTACTGTAAATGAGGGCTGTTTCTTGTTTTTGTACTTGCCATTCATTCTCTTAGGGATGACCTTAGCAAAGGAGGAAAGAAGAAAGTAGGAGGAGAGAGACAGAGAGAGGAGGTAGGGGAGACAGATGAAATGAAAAGAAGGAATTCAGTAAGCAAACCCATTGTCTTTCAGATTTTACATTTTCATTTAATATTTTGGGTAAATTTGTCTTGCCTATTTTAGACTTTCTATTTATCACAAAGCACACATTCTCCCATCTGGAATAAAAGAGAAAAATAATTGAGGGTGTATCATTCCAGAGACTGCCTTAATCGGGCTTTTTTTTTTTTTTTTCAGAAGGAAATTAGATTGAGCCCAAGGGAAAAAGGTGTCTCCTGGCAAGCAGCCAGTCCTGAGCCTGTGTCACTGCTGGGCTCATCATGTTGTCACTGTCTTGCCCTTGGTACTCCAGGGAAAACTGACTTCACTAGAGGAAACCCTCTATTCTTGGGTGTCTCTCCATTTGCTGTCTAACCCTATGGCTAGAAAACTCTATAAATTTTTCCCATTTTCAAGACATTAATGCACAAAATATTTGTTCTAGAATCCATTGTTCTAAAGGAGTGAGCATCAAGAGCTGTGCTTCTGACTCCCGCACTGTCCTAAGCATCAGGGAGATAATAAGAGACTAAAGCCCTAGCCATGCAGAGGCAATTCATCACTTTCCAGCAGTCACCACTCCCTGCAACAGGACACCCAGTCTCTGACATCTCCTTCTTATAACAGAGTGTGCTCAGCAGAGCTGGAACCAGAACACACAGGAGACTTTTCTGCGAACTCCACCTAAATCTAAGTTCTAAATCTAAGTTCCCAGGTCTAAGAAATCTCATCATCCATCAGTTTAAGTTGTGAGAAATCGTGTGTCCAACTTTTCTCCTTTAAAATGATCAAATGAAATAAAGATGTCATTGTTATGCACAACCAGGACTCATTAAACCATAAATTGTTGAATGCAAAAATAATTTCAGTAATTATTTATGATAATCAAATGTTTATTTTCCACTAAATCACAAAGGCCCAGTCATATTTCCTTTCTGGTCCTCATCATGTTGTTTATACACAATGACTTAAGCTGCCTGGAGGCACTAATTTTCTTTGCTTTTCACACAGCTTTTTATTCATATCTACCCTTCTTTTCATGTCTGCTCATTTATCTGTATAAAACTGTGTTAACCTAAAATATTTTATTACAGATCTTTATCTGGCTGACGGTTCTCCGGCAGCTATGAAAAGCAAGCCTTCTGTTGCTATTCTGCATCCTTCTTCTTTTCAGGCATTGCCTAGGAAACCCCCAAATTATGTTTCTTAATTCTAAAGTAGCAGAGCTCCTGTTTCTATGAAAAATTCATAAATGCAGACTGAGTTATAGCATTAATATAGAATGCCTCAGAAATACATTAACTCATAGTGAGTCATATGTATCTATAAAACACAAACAAACAATCATAAAAGTCTTGACACTCCCTTTTCAACTTCTTTTAGCAGCTACTTAAGCCCTCTTTCTCCTCACATGAGAAATAGCTCTTTGCTTTCAGTGTCTCTATCACAATCTTCTACATAACCTGGAGTCAACATAATTCACATTCTGTTCATTTCCAAATAAAATACACAGCTTTTTGATTTTTATATACTTGGTCCCTAAACATGGCATCCAACTATGTGCTATGTGTTGGAATAAGAAATATTAAAATTTTTGAATCTCCCCAACAATATTTTAATTTGTTTTTCATGCAGTAGTTATTTAGATGTTCTGATAGGGGCAAATGTAGTGAGATTATGCAAATATAGTTAATAGCTTAAGAATGCCCTGAATTTGAATCTAAGCTGTACCTCATTTTGTGGGCTTGCCCAGAGTGTTTGCCCTTCCTATGTCCAATGAGATTGTTAAGAGGAAGACGAACACAATCCTCTACTAGAAACAGCTTACCTTCTAGCTGCTCGATGGCTTTATAACTGCTATAGTTAGGATGTGTGCCCCCAGATATTTACAGTTAGAAACTGATCCCTCAAATTTGTATTTTAATTTTACTTAGATGTAGATACTGTGGAGTGATGAGGATTAGATGAGACAATGAGACTGGAGCCCTCTTGATAATCTTCATACAATGAACAGGGCCCAAGCCAGCATCCTTGCTGTGTCTCACCACCAAATTAGGTTGTAGTAAATGGCCTCTGTCAGGTATTTTGCACCATGCTCTTGGGATATCTAGTCTGTGGGTAGTACCCAGTTACTGCAATGGAAAGTAAGATAACAACATCCTGATGGAGTGTTTAAGCAGTATTTACCACTTTCTTCTCATTATGACACCCATTTCCCGAGTTCGGTTCCTTTGGCAACTCCCTTTCAATGTGCCCACAGTATCTAAAACCCGTCAAGACATCACCTAGCTCAGATTTTAAATTTACATTTGGGCATGGCCAAAGAAAGTATTCAGAGAAGGTGAGCATATGGAACAATGGAAACAGTGCAAGAGGTTAAACAGGAATATTTAGAAGATGAAAAAGGATTAAAATGACTCAAAGAAAAACTGCACTTCATTACTGAAGATGTTTTCTTTAACATAGTGAAATTTTGAAATATTTTAACAAACCTCTGATCAGTGTCTACTGATCACATAACTTTAACATACCAATTTCTTGTCTGTACATACCTTGTCTAAATAAACAAGGGGATAAAACTAAAACCACTCATTCTTCGAAGGCACATTTGCTTTTCTGGGATGGAAAAGACCATTCAAAGTTCTGAATGTTATAACAGAATCAAACTAAGAATAATAAACTCCTATTTTCTTCTGACATGCCCTCTAACTGCCTGGGATCTTGAGCACCAGTCCAAAGCCAATGCATCATTTCAGCAACTCAAAGCTGCTAGAACTATTTATCATGACATAATGAGGTCCATGTACAACTATCATCTATCTAAACATACAGCATATCAGTCATAAACATGTTAGTAATTGTTTTTCTAGGGCTATCATATCAGTGGAATTGTCACTAACTAGCACACATAATTCCTGTGCACATGAACTGTGGTTTTTCTAAATTGAGGTGTGCTTTTGAAAATAAAGTACATACTAGATTCCAAATATTTGTTAAGAAAAAGTTCCAAATACAATTAATAATTCAATATGATTAATGATTGCATTAATAATCCATAGTTATCAATTACTCAATGTTTATTTTATTGTTAGCATTCATTACTAATAATTGTTATGTTTATTACATGTCAAAATGTTTTTTCAAATTTGAGTCAAATAGATATATTAATGAAATTAAATGTACATATTTCTTTTTCCCTGCTCTCAATGTGACTATTAAAACTTTTTAATTAAATTTGTGCTTGCACTTGTGGTTTTAATTATAGTTCCCTTGGGTAGTGGTGACCTAATGCCATTTCAGATGCCAATCATTCCGAGTAAAAAGAAGCCTGAGGGCCATGGTCAACTCCAAAGCCTCTGATACTCATCTCGTCTTTCAATTTCCACAGCCTTTCCTAGAGAAAGCCCCAGTTAAGGGCCCCCTAAAGGAGGCAACATGTATCTTTGGAACCTGTCTTTCCTTGGCAACCCAATTCATACTCTCTACCACTTTCTGAGTTGGTTTCCTCAAACAATGCATTTAGAGCCACCCCCCACTGGAGGAAGATTGATTTAACACAGCATCCTAACACTTCAACTTAACAACCACCTATAAATATCCAATAACTCATACTGTCCCCCAGGCCCAGGTGCTGGGCATAATCTCCTGAAGACCTTCTCTCCTGCTCCTGGACTTTGTCTGTTTCCCCCAAGTTAGAGATCTTGCCAGGCATTTTCACAGGTCATGTGATGAACCTCACTATGTATGTTCTTGGTGGCTCCTCAAGACTAGCAACACCCTTGGGACAGAGGTTTCACCTCTGTCTGTTGATATTAATTTGCTTAGCAAAGTTTTAAATAATTGGAATGAGATCAAAAGGGTATAAGAATTTAGATGGTGGAGGTCTCTTCTGGGATAAAAGATTTGGCTCAGAAATCATAGCTATCTAAATTGATTTCCAGCCACCTGCCATTGCTGCTGCCATCTCACTGTCAAGTGATATATAGTAATGCAGCTTGAGAGAACTCTATGGAGCATCCATTTTTTATCTTGACTTTTCAGTTAACAAGATTCATAGGTTGAAAACAAGCAATAGAGATCATGACTGGTAGGGCCATCCCTACATTTCTCAATACCTACTTGTTTACTAGACCAGATTATGTCACACTTCAAGAAGTGACTCATTTGATACACATAGAAAGAAAACCACAGAAAAAAAAATCTTAGAAAGTCTCCAGGAAACATAAAATAGCAGCTAACTATAAAGAAGATATGTTGGGCTACTCACTCTGGCTTTGCCATAGAGCCAGATTGTTTGTGCCTATGATATTTTCAGTGGTATTATGTACTCCAGGACATCAAAAGGCCTGTTTAATGCATTGTATCCTTTGATTATGTATCATCTCATTGATAGAAGAAAAAGTAGTTTAGCTCTTTTCTGCTGCTGATTTTCTGAGATCAATCAAGAGACCTCACACAAAAATGACTAAGCAGGTGATTTAAATATACATTGTTTTCTTGGTGAAGTATTGAAAATACAGTGCTACTGGGTGAGAGTGGCTCACACCTTTTATCCCAGAACTCAGGAGGCAGAGGCAGGTGAATGTGGATCTCTGTGAGTTTAAGGCCACTCTGGACGACACAAGATTGATTCAGTCTAAAAGAGAAAGAAAGCCAGGTAGTGATGGCTCATGCCTTTAATCTCAATATGTAGGAGTCACAGAAGAGCTCACATATGACAGAAGGGGCATCCCTGCAGACACATGGTGTAACTTTCACAATACGTTCCATTGGACCAGGGTTCAAACAGAATGCAAGCAAATGAACCAGAAAACTAAGGAGCAGAGCCTAGAGGAGGATTTCTACTTTGAAAGAAAAGGAAATACGATGAAAAATAGGTACCCACAATGAGGGGGAAAACACTACAGCTGGATCGATGTATGGCACTTCTACACAGACATAGGACACAGGGCATAATGAAAAAGAGAGGAACAGACAACAGGTTTTGAGGTGACAGGTTTCCATTGTAGTAGCTACTTTCCTCCATGGCGATGTATAACATCGTGCTGTATATCTTAACTACAAACAGTTGAGTGAGTGTTGGGAGATGGGCTGATGCTGTGTGGGCCTTAGTTAGGAATAAGTCAAAATGTGCCCTGAGCAATCTATCATTATTAAAGAATGTTAAGAACAACAATACAAACACTAGAAACTTAAGTAAAGTCAACTAGGATGTTAAAATCAATACTAACAATGCCAAAGATCAGAGCTCACAATAAAAAAAGGCAGAAATCCAATGAAGAATTTTTATCAAATTGTACCATAATTATATAAAAATAGGTCTTAAGCTTTATGAGTCTTTCCTAAATGTACAGTAACAACGTATCACAAATTAAGTGACTTAAACAACAGTTGCGTACTTCCTCCAGAATCTGGAAGCTCTCATTCAGGCAATCAACAAGGCAGGTTTCTCTCCTTAACTTTTGGGTGAATCTTCCCATCTCTGTGTCCTCAATGGTCTTCCTTCTATGCTCATGTGCCCTAATTGCCCTGTGTAAGAACATACCTCCAAAGACTGCATTTAACTTTAGTGACCACCTTAAAGACCCGATCTCCAGATGAAGCCTGATTGTGAAGCATTGTCAGTTAGGACCTCAATGTGTGAGTGGGGAACTTAATTCAGCCCATAATGAAGCCCATGTTCCAACTGCCTGAATGGGTTTTTTCCCATCCCATAGAGACCAATAGAGTTCTTCCTAAAGCTATGAGAGCCTGCATCTTTAGTATCACACTATATCCAGGAGTTTGTTTTTGTTTACTGAGTACAGCATAATCAAGAGGTGATTTCATAACTAAAATAGAAAATGCATTGTAGATGCTTCATAGAATATATATCTGTCTTTCCAAGTTTTTGCCTCAACCCACTGAAATATTTCATATGGAATTTATATCACTCACTATAAAAATGCTTCATAATATGCATTGGTTTTTGTTCTTTCTTATTCAGTTTCAGCCTTATTTATTACTTGATTTAACACACTAAATGGTTTTATAAGGCAATTAGTAGTTCAGAACTGCCAGTTAGAATGGCATTATAGAGTATAGGTCCATGAAAGCTACAAATCCAGAGATCCATGTGCACCCTGTTATAGTTATATTATAGCTCATATTGTCAATTTGACAGAATCTAGAATCACTTAGGAGGCAATCCTCTGGGCATGCCTAGTGGGGTTACCTAGATGAGGTCGTTGAGGTAGGAAGGTTCTCCCATGCCCTAGACTGCACTTCTGAACATAATGAAAAGGAAGAAGAAAGTGAGCAAACATCACCCTTTGCTTCTTGATGGTATATTTGATGTGATCAGCTGCCTCCCGCTCCTGCCAACATAACTGCCTCACCATGATGAACTGCACTCTCAAACTGTGAGTCAAAGCCAGACTTCTTCTCTTAAGTCACTTTTGTCAGAGCATTATATCACAGCAATGAGAAAAGCAAGATATTGCTAATTCTATGGGTTTTTTCTGTCTTGCCAAATTCTTTTTCTCTTGCTAATTCTCAACTAGCTAATTTTTTTAAATAAAAATCCCCATTTCTCAAGTTTCTTTTCATTGTTCTGTTTGTACAAGAGAAAAATTTTCTATCAGATGTTGCAATACTAGCTACAACTAATTCTTTTTACTAACCATTTTATCTTAAAAAATAAAATAGAATTACAGAATTCCCACCATTCCCATTCATCCCTCCAATGTAAATTTACCCTTGCTCCCTCTCCAAATTATAGCCTCTTTTTTAATTGGTGTGGGGGATGGGAGTGTACCTAAGTATATAAATACAATCTGCTCAGTAAAGCATATGCTTTCAGGGCTCACTACTTGGTATTGGATAAGCTCATCCCTGGAGAAAGCTATTTGTCATAGTCAGTGTTCTATTGTGTTGAAGAGGCACCATGACCGTACCAACTCTCATTAATAAAGGCATTTAATTGGGGCTGGATTATAGTTTCAGAGGCTTAGTCCATTATCAATGTGGCAGAAAGCATGGCAGCACACAGTCAGACATGATGCTAGAGAAGGAGCTGAGAGTTCTACATCCAGATCTGCAGAGAGCAGGAAGAGAGACCCCTGGGCCTGGTTTGGGCTTTTGAAACTTCAAATCCCACACCCAGTGCCATACTTCTAATAAGGCCACACCCTCTAATCCTTCTCAAGTAGGGTTATGCCTTGATGACTAAGCATTCAAATAGATGAGCTTGTGGGGACCATTCTTATTCAAACCATCACACTATTTCTCCCCCTCTCAACAGTCCTTAGGTGCCTATAGTTTTTTTTTTTGTCTTGGGGTAGGGACCTATAAGATTTCCACCTTCATAATTACATATCTATTAGTGGTATACTTCTTTATGTCTTATTTAGGAAGCCATGTTGCTGACATATCAAGGATGATGCTTCCAGGTAATTTCTTGTAAATCTACTCTTTCAACAAATTTACTAGTCCTCTGGCTTTTACGATCTTTCTGGCCCTCTTCTACCTTGCTCGAAGAGGCTTAGGTTCAGGAGTTGTATTGTATATGTTGCCCCATTATCACTTGTTCTCTGTATTTTGACTGCTTATAACTTTGTTATTGTCTCCATCTATTGTGAAGAAAAGTTTCTTTAATGGGGATTAAGAGTTTTATTTATCTATGGGTATAAGGGTACATATTTAGAATACAGTTAGAAATAATTCCAGTTTAGTAAAATAGTGCTAGTAGATTCTCCTCTAAAATTTATCATCTCATAAACATTGTTGAGTGAGCCTTAAGTTCAATTAGAAAGTTATTCATTGTAGCTAAGATAGCAGTTTCACTGTTATACCATTAGGGATATCTTATTGGATTGGTCATCATTGTGATTCATAGCTGGGTAGAATTGTTATGTCCCCTCCCACCTTGGAAGCTTGAATAACTCCTTGTGGTACTATGAATGTTATTCCTGAGGACCAAGAATTTTAGGCCAGATGCAGTTTAGATCCTCTGGGTTTTGTGACCAAAGTGTCTTCAGCAATAGGGACATACTTGAAACCTATAAGAGGCAATCAAGAGCAACAGCAATAGCCTTTTGGATTTGAAAGGAAGTTTCTCATGCTTAGTATTGGGCTTCTTCTTATTGTTGCTGGTCTATGACTCTTTGGGGGGGGATTGTCAACCAAAGTGGAATAAATTTATTTAAAATATATGTATATATACACTCATAGATTTTTATGGATTATGTATAATTTTAGAAAAACAAATACTATTCATTTTTTCCTTATTTTTGACAAAGATGCTAAATCTATACAATGGAAGAAAGATAGCATCTTCAACAAATGGTGTTGGCACAACTGGATGTGGACATACAGAAGATTGCAGATAGATCCATATCTGTCACCATGCACAAAACTTAAGTGCAAATGGATCAAAGATCTCAACAAAAACCAAGCCACTCTGAATCTTCTAGAAGAGAAAGTAGGAGATATCCTTGAACAAATTGGCACAGGAGACTGAACATTACACCAGTAGCACATACATTGAGATCTGCAATTAATAAATGGGACCTCCTGAAACTGAGAAGCTTCTGTAAGGCAAAGGCCACAGTCAGTAAGACAAAAGGACAGCCCACAGAATGGGAAAAGATCTTCACCAACCCCACATCTGACTGAGGGCTGATTTCCAAAATATACAATGACCTCAAGAAGCTAGCCACCAAAACACCAAACAATGGAATTAAAAAGTGGGGTGCAGAACTAAATTGAGAATTCTCAACATAGGAATCTGAAATGACTGAAAGACACTTAAGAAAGTGCTCAAAATCCTTGGCCATCAGAGAAATGCAACTCAAAACAACTCTGAGATACCACCTCACACCTGTCAGAATGGCTAAAATCAAAAACACCAATGACAATCTATGCTGGAGAGGATGTGGAGAAAAAGGAACACTCCTCCATTGCTGGTGGGAGTGTGAACTTGTAAGACCACTTTTGAAATCAGTATGGCAGTAGCTCAGAAAAATCAGAATCAGTCTACCTTAAGATCCAGCAATTCCTGGGCGTATACCCAAATAATACACGTTCATACAATAAGGACATATGTTCAACCATGTTCATAGCAGCATTGTTTGTAATAGCCAGAACCTGGAAGCAACCTAGATGCCCCTCAACTGCAGAATGGGTAGAGAAAATGTGGTACATTTACACAATGGAGTACTACTCAGCAGAAAAAAGCAATGAAATCTTGAAATTTGCAGGCAAATGGATGGAACTAGAAGAAACCATCCTGAGTGAGGTAACCCAGTCACAAAAAGACAAACATGATATGTATTCACTCGTATATGAATTTTAGACATAGTGGAAAGGATTACCAGCCTACAATCCTCTTCACCAAAAAACTAGGAAACATGAAGGACTCTAAGGGAAAAATGCATGGACCCCAGGAATGGGAAAGGGCAGGAACTCCTGAGCTAATTGGGAGCATGAGGGTAGGGGAGAGGGAGCTGCCAGAATGAGAGGAGGAGAAGAGGAGAGGAGAGGAGGAAATAGAGGAGCAGAAATATTGATTTCGGGGAAGAATAGAGAAGAGCAGGATGAGAGATACCATATTAGAGGGAGCCATTATAGGTCCAAGGAGAGATCTGGCACTAGGGAAATTTCCAGAGACCTACAAGGAGGACATGAACTGACAATCCAGGCAATGGTGGAGACGATAACCTAAACGCCCTTCCCCTAAAATGAGATTGATGACTACTTTTTATGCCATCCTAGAGTCCTCATCCAGTGGCTGATGGAGGCAGAGGCAGACATCCACAGATATACACCGAACTGAACTCTGGAACTTAGTTGCAGAGAGGGAGGAATGAAGATCGAAGGGGTTGGTACCAGGGTGGTAAAACCCACACAAACAGCTGGCCTGAACAAGGGGAGCACATGGACCCCAGATTGCTGTCTGGGAAGCCAGTACAGGACTGATCCAGACCCCTGAACGTGGATGTCAATGAGGAGGCCTCTGCACTCTAGGGGGACCCTGGTAGTGTATTAGTATTTTTCCCTAGTGTAAGAAGGGACTTTGAGATCCCATCCCACGTGAAGGGATGCATTCTTGGCCTAGACGCATAGGGAAGGGCCTAGGCCCGGCCCAGGATGATGGGGTGGACTTTGGGGAGCCTCCGTTGAGGGCCCTACCCTGCCTGGGGAGTGGAGGGTGGATTGGTGGGGGGTAGGTCAGGGGTGGGGGGAGGTGGGTGTGTGGGGTGAGGGGAGGGAGAGGGAGAAGGGATTGATATGTGAAACAAGCTTGTTCCTAATTTGAACTAATAAAAAAATTTTAAATGAGTCATTATGGCCTTTTCAAACATCCTTAGTGTTATTTTATCCTTCCCCCTCTTCTTCTGTGTTGATCCTCCCTCCCCAGTTAAAGCCTCTTGGTTTTATCCAATTTCCCCTTCAAATCACTTGTAATATTCCTTCAGCAGGATTCCTTTTGGTAACATTCAGTGAAAAGGTTTCCATGGGACTTAAGAGGTTTGTTTTTGTTTTTTTTTTAATTGTAGTACAGTGGAGAAGCATAAGATACTTTTGAAACAGCAGAGTTGTATGGTCTATGGTTTTGACAAAAATAATTCCAAACTAGTTGGGGAATGAAGCTAACCCAAGACAAATACTATTGTCATTCTTAGATGGAGAGGGGTATTGACTGCCCAAGGCACCACAAAGAAATGACAGCAAGTGAACTCATGGAGTACCATGTTAGGTTGGGAGGGGTGTAAGAGCTAGAGGATAAGAAGAAAGACTGCAAATTACCATCCCTGGGCATGCCACAGCCATTACATTTATGAACTTACAGCAGCTGCATTAATTTGAATTGAGCCTGCTGAAGCCTGGGCCCTCCTAACAGTCTGCCATGAATGGGGATAGGCTCATGGAACCCTATCTATCTCTTTTTGCTGAAGTATTGTCCACTCTTCATTTGGGTCGAGTTATGGTCTTCAGAAGTTTACCTAATAGTGAGCCCACAAGGCTCCAATACCTACTTGCAAATGTGTGGTCATACAGACAACCCTAGTTAAACCTAATGGTTCACAAAACAAAACAAAATAAAACAAAACAAAAGGACAAGAATTTGGGAAAGGGACTGGTAGGAAAAAGGAGAAATTGACAAAGGTGTGAAGGAGACAAGAGGGAGTGGGCATGAGAATGATCCCAAATACAAGTGTTTTGGTTTGATGTGTTTTGTTTTGTTATTCTATATTTTGTTTTTGAGTGTGTTGGTGCCATTTGCATGTTCGTGTGTGTGTGTGTGTGTGTGTGTGTGTGTGTGTGTGTGTGTGTGTGTGTGTGTGTGTGCGCGCGCGCGCGTGCGCATGCATGCACACACATGCATGCTGTGGTCAGAGTTCAATGTGAACTGCCTTACATCTGTGTTCCAAGTTATTTTTGAGGCAGTCTCATTGGGACCTGATAAGATAGGCTGACTGACCAGCAAGCTCCAGGGACCCTCCTGCTTCTGCCTCCTCTGCATCGTTACAGGCCCCTGGCACTGGCCTTGGTTTTGTACATGGGTTTGAAACATGAAACACAATTGTGTTAATATTGAGATGGCATCACAATGCTGTTGTGTATAGTGTGACAGCATTATAAGTGAAGAAATCCAAAATATTAATTCAGTCCCAGGATATAACAGTACTCACTCAGAAAATACTGTTGAACATATTTAGCAAGAAAAATAAGTAGTACAGCAAATTGTTATCTGAACTTCTTTATCCTGAAACCCAAGAAAGTGAAAGAATGAGCCAGGCTGGGCCCTGGGGACCACTCAGTTTTCCTAAGTTGATTCAATGTGACCCTGACCCTTCTAAAAACAAAAGGTACCCAACTTAGAGTGGTTCCACTTAAGATGGACTGATTCATGTTATAACTTTGATTCTCAGTCACTGTTTTTATTTTCTTTCTCACTCATGATGAACTGTGTCCTGAGGTGACCTGTACTAGCCTATTACACTGAATCAGAGTTGTTTCTTTTCAGCCAAAATAGTTTTGCTTTTTCTTAATTATTACTAACATTAAGTTCTTGTGTCTTGTTCTTTGTTACTCTACCTTTGTTGACACTTGCATGTACATTGTCATCATCTTATATCTTCTCTAATAATGTCTTATAATGAGTGCTGCAGTGTCCATTGTTTATGGGAAGAGTAGGACATGAATACTGGTAACTTCATTGGGGAAAAGAAAAGAATTCTTGTTTAGACACTAAATGATACTTACTCATCATCATCTCCTTATTGTTTCCAAAAACTCTTAATCAATATTACCTTTTATTGTTATTATTATTATTATTATTATTACTATTATTATTATTATCTGAGATTTTAGGGAACAAGATTTTCATGGAGATTCATTCTAGAAAAGAGTTTTCAGTTGTTTGTTATTGTTAGTAGTACTACTGTACCACCTAATATGCTGTTTGTGGTACTTTATAAGCATCATTTAACTTAATCCACACAATTTCAGTAAGTAACAATTGTATAGCATCCTTTTTTTTAAAAAGGGAAACCTACAGAACAAACATATTAAAGAGACTTTCTAAACAAGTCAAACTTCGTACTTTGATCAATTGGTTCCAAAGCCTACTCTCTTAGTTAATCATGTGGGGTACCTCCAAGACCTTCAACTTGCCTGAAATTGCAGAAGTTGCCTGCAAAGCTCTCACACCATAGTAGCACACACACACACACACACACACACACACACACACACACACACACACACACACACACACAGATACACATACATGTACACATATGCACACATATATACATACACACATATACATGTAAACACACATACATACACCTATACACATGCATACACAACTATTTTGACTTTAAAGATCTAGTTATCAATGATTTCAAAGTAATGATATCTATGTCTTTGTAGACAATTCCCATCTCTTACCAGACCCATTTTCTGCATAGATCTAGAGAAAGAAAATTAATATGGAAAAAGGTTTTCTTCTGTGTATTTATCATTATGCTAAAGGCTGGCAGTCCTGCTTACTCCCACTCCAAAAATCTTTAGGGAAATATTTTCCATTGTCAGAGAAAAAGGTAACTCTGAACACCCTCTTATTATTGTGGCCTTTGTGGTTGGCTTGTGATTCACAGTTGTTCATGAGTTGAAGGTACTGCTTACCATACTGAGAAGAAAACATGTGTGGCTCTAATGAGGAGTAGAGGGCAAATGAAAGGCAAACATGCTCTGCAGGAGTCAGAGATGGATGACAACTGTAGTCTTAATCAGAGTTCCAGAAAAGATTTTGTGTGACTCTCAACTCAGACAGTCAGGAAAAGCAATTTACATTTCATGTCTGAGACAGAGCAATCTGTCACTTGGAAATATTTGGGTCAGTAATATTAGCTCAGAATAAAATCATGATGAGTATGTGAAAGTAGTCTTAAATAAATTCAATAACCAGAAGGATTCTGAAAGCAAAGATACCCCCTCATTTCCCTTCAAACTGGTGTCTGAATATCATACCACTGTGACACTGGCAGATGATACACTGTTTATAAGTTAATAAGTGCTTCATTTTTGGCAAATTAAGAACTTGTGAAGTAATTTTCTGCATAAATCTATGATTTATGAAGTTATACATTCATATTACACATCTTTGGGCTCACATAATGGCTGTTATATATGAATATTTTCTGATTAAAAATTAAAATCTTATACATGTAAATATTTTTGGAAAACGGAGGCTATTGACAGCAGCTATGTCTCTTTGCAGCAGAAAACCTTCCACCATTTAATCCAAATCCATCATTTACTCTAAAATGAATGGCATGGGAGCTAGGGAGATGGCTCAGTGGCAAAGTGATGGGCACACAAGCCCAAGGAGCCATGCATGCTACAGATCCCAAGGTCCCACATAAGAAGCTAGGTGGATTACACTACTGCAGTCCTAGTGCAGAGGAGACAAGATAGGAGGATCCCTGGAGCTCACTAGCAACCTAGTCTTTCCAAATTAGCTAGCTCCTATTTAGAGATCTTGACTCAAAAAGTAAGGTGAAGGGTGATTAAGGAAAACACCATTTCCTCTGGCCTCCACATGTACAGACATTCACCTACATGCACACATAATCATGCAACACTGCCACACACAAAAAGATTGTTTTCAAAAGATGTCACATTTCAGTGTATACTGCAGAGATTTTTAGACCACACCCTAAACTCTGCTGCAGTCTGTAAGATGCCTAGCTGTATCCCAAAGGATTCTCTTTGGCAGAAAAGGCTAAACTGCCTCACAATGGCTCCTCTGGAAACTGCTTGCTGCCCTGCAGTTATCCATTTACACCCTGCATCCTTCGAGGTTGCTAAGCAGCAAGCCCAGCCTCCCTGCTCAGAGAGGCCTGCTGTGTTTGGAGAGCTACTTGCTCTGGATTTTTTTTTCATGTTAATGAAATTTGGTAAAACAATATTGGCCGAGCTTTTATTTTAATGCTGGCCAATGTTGCTGACAGAGATCATTTGAATAGAACTTCATTTGTCTTAAGGCCACAGTGTATGTAAGATTTCTAGTGTTATTCAAAGATCATACATACAGTCTAACATCTCCAATGTAGTGAATGTAGGAAATGTAGGAAATGTAGTGAATGTCTGATTTCTGAACACTACACCCAGAACCTGGATAGAAACCTCATTGTGGGAAGATTATCAGAGAGAGAACAAGTCGCTGTCTGCAAATCAACCTAAGCATACAAAAGCAAAGATCAGGATTCCACAACCCCTCTCTCAAGAGTGTTGCTTGCATCTCCAAGTGAGCCCCCTCCCAGGAAATTAATGTTGAACTTTAGCCTAGACATCCATCTTTCTACAGAGACATCTGTGTCTAGAAAGTTTTCCAGAAGAAAACCTTCAACTCCATGGGAGGGTACAAATACAACAAAGTTTGCCTTCCACCCATTATTGGACACAATGCAAAGAAAGGAATACTCACACTTCAAGTTCTTAGGCAAATCACTCAAGGACTCTGTCCTTTTGTTTCTTTAACTGTTTGTACTATCCTGTCACAGGTTGTCTATTGCTTTGGTTTTTCTAGAAAGTTTGCAGATACTTCTTCCAGGAATGTTGGCATACATCTGTAGTCCCAGCATTTGGGGCTGAGGTGAAAAGATTGCCCATGAGTTCAAAGCCAGACTGGTCTACATAGTCAAACCCTGGCTCAAAAAATAAAATAAAATAAAATAGATATCTCTGAGCTTCTCTGAGGCTCAGGCTTATCACCTGAACAACAGACATGATGAACCATCTATTTATGGTAAAATCACATTAGCATATGAAGTATAAAAACATCCTGGCTCAAAATCTAAGTGTAACTATTACCATTATCATTATTTTCATTTATTTCCACAGTACATAAGTAATCAATATTTTTTTAACCAAACAAAAGAGAAGAAATGAAATAAGTATTCTAAACATTGTAGGATACTAGCTAGGGAGCCTTGCCTCTGTGAGCTTTGGGCTCAATGCCCTCTTGAGGATTAATGGCCACCAAAGAAACTTCACACACTTGTGATTCAGCCTGTACTTCTGAGGAAGAGAAGATGTCAACCAGAAGAACATAGACTGAAGCTTGACAGGGACAAAGAGACCCTCAAGGACTAATTCCTCCAGAGGAATGGGCCCACAGAAGAGTTTTTACTTGGCACTTGTGTGTATTAAGTCATTTTCATATATTAAGTCATTTGGCTCAAAACATGTCCTGTGTCTACAATGCGTTCATATTGCATGTTTGGAATACTCATTTCATCTCAAAGGTGTAATTTAACCTAACAGTAATTCCTACTTGCTATGCCATCAATCTGAAATGTCCGAACAGGTTCATGTTTCAAATGCTTGTTCCCAAGCTGGTGGCACTGTTTTGTGAGGCTGGGGAACATTTAGAAGGAAAGGCTGGCTGGCAGAAGTAGGTCACTAGAGACATACCCTTGAGAGTGGTACACATCTCCTGGTTCCTTCATCATTATCTGATTTACAGCTTACCATGATGTGAACAACTCGCCTCTGTGACACATTTCCACTGCTACGATGTTCTGCTCATACACAGAACCAAATGACTGTGGACTGAATCCCCTAAAAGTGTGAGTTAAAAATCTTTCTGTCATATCAATGCAAAAGTAACTAAGAGGCCGCATGGAAGACAGAATGAGCTTGCTGTCTGCTGCTTCAAAGTGCAAATTTCTGTATTGTGACTACAGTGGGCAAACAGCAGAACAACTCCAGACAAGTGAATAGTCCAGCAGCATCTTTCTGTGTCCACAAGATTTAAAAAGTACCTTTTCCAGTTCCAAGCATGATTTCCTTATTGTTAAAAATGTCTTAAAAAAAACGATTAGAGAACTGTTGGTTCTCTGCCAAGGTATGTATGCCACTACTGCACCCTTAGAGTTACCATGCCATACTGATCAGTGCCATCTTTTCCACTAGCTTCTTATCTAGAAATGATCATTTCACCACCTTTCTTCCCTTCAAATGCTTCCGTATGCCCCCTTGGTCTCTTTCAGATTCATGACCTCTTTTTTCTTTAATCACACACACACACACACACACACACACACACACACACACACACACACACACACACACACACACACACGGTTACTTGTTCACAGGAATCATAGGTGGATAGGACTATTTGTTGTTTCCCTCCTTTGAAAGCCTCACATGGTGCTTCTGGTCCCATGAAAGCTAGCCCTCAGCTAGGAAATTTTCAGATCGATTCCAGCTCTAGGACCTGTGTTTTCTTTGTCCAAAGTACCTGGGAAAAAACATACCTACCAACAGCATATCCTATATCAAATGCTCAGCTCTGAAAATAGATGCATACAAGTTACATTATTTGTGAACTTAGGAATAACATACACACACACACACACACACACACACACACACACACACACACACACACTAAACAATTAAAGAAAAGACAGGCCATAAATCTAAAAGAGAACAAGTGGGGATGGTGCTGGATGGTTTGGAAGGAGGAAGGGTGGGAAGAGAAGTACCATTTCCAGAAAAGAAGCTAGTGGGAAGAGACAATTCTAGCCATAGAATGCCCTTTTTCTCCAAGAAACTTTGTCTAAACTGTCCTACTTTTGAACTGCTGTTGTCAGCATTTCTTACTTCTTCAATCCTTCATTTTTTATTATCTTGGGTTTCTGAAAACTGATGTTTGCCTGAACTGAGACGAGTTCCCCTCATATTGCACATTTGAATTTCCTCCTTGAATTATAAAGTGATTCAGAATGTAGGTCATTTCTCTTACAAAATGCAGAGGCTAGAAGTATATGAATCATAAGGCTGGTTGGCTGAGTCATGCAAAATCAGTCTTTTCATCTCCAGAGCTCTTCCAGGAAGTCCACTCATGGTCCCAGGCCAAGGGTAAGGGATGGAGTACTCTATTACATTCTAAGGAGGGAGCAATACAAGAAGCATCAATGCATTTTTAAATACCTCCTAGGATGGATACTACTTTAATGGGGATAAGATTCCTGCCCCACAGCTACCTAAAATCTAATCAGATATTCAATTACCTCATTGCTTCCAGAGGAATATGTGCTGGGCTATGGATACAGGCTATATGGATAAGTAATGTTTCTTTAGATAAAAAAGCATAGCTCAATAATTATTTCAATAAAAAAACTTCTGTAAAAATGAATAGGGATAAGTCAAGTTGGGGGGGTAAAGTGAGGGAAAAGGAAGGAGATTTAAGAGAGGTGACATCTTGCTCAAATCACTGGTGCTCTTGGGGCATTTGTGAAACTGAAGAAAATAGTCAAGGATGAAATATTGCAGTAAATGTGAGGCAAATGACTAATGAAAAAATGATGACAAGCAGGGCCCCATGTATTGTCTAAGAAATCTGACCTTTATCCTGAAAATGATGGGAAGTAGAGTGACATGAGAGAATGGTCCTTCAGAACAGTGATTTAGCAGTAGTGTAGAATTAGGAGGATTGGGATAGATAAAGGAAGCTTGTTACCCGACTACTGTCACTCTTCAAGAAAGAGAGAGAGATCTTCTAAGTCTGAATTAGAGATGTACAGCTCAGAGTGTAGAATACTCACCTAACATGTGCAAAGCCCTAGGCTTGATCCCAGCACCACATAAATGGGGTGTGATAGAATACCTCTTTAACCACAGGCCTGGGAAGACACAAGCAGAAGGATCATAATGCAAATGTAAAGAGAGTCTGAGGTGTGTGAGACCCTGACCCTGTCTCAAAAGTGGGGATAAAGAGAGAGAAATTTAGATAAAGGAGTAGTATATAATTCCACAAATTGTTTGTTTAGCCAGTCTCTTATCTTGTACATGTGCAGAACTCCCAGACACAAAATAGAGCAATCCATAAGCAATTGATGCAGTATTGAAAGAAGTAGATAAAATAGGCAAACTTGTACAATATTTAGAGGCTAAAGCCATTGAAATTTAATTGTATATGTTAAAGAACTGAAAAATGAGCAAAGGAAAAATAATGGAAGGAATACGGATACCTGGTAAACATACTTGCAGTATATATGGTTGACTATACAGTTTTGATATTACAGAGTGAAAAGACAGTGCAAAACTGAACAGCTTTAAAGGAAAATATGTTGATCAAGCCTCCCAAAGGTGTTCTAGACAAGTTGACAAATTGGAACATATCTAAACTCTTCAGAACCCCTGGGACCAAAAGATCAACTCCAGAGTTACTAACAAGTAAATGGAAAAATTTCTAGGTCTGGGAGTCTAGATCACCCTTTGAGGGTGTGTAGGTAGTCAGAAGAGACTTCCCAATGTACAAGAAACACAAAAAAGAAAAAGAAAAGAAAACAAGCAGAAGAGGACATAAGATGTAAGAAAGGAAAGACTATGTCAAAGCAGAAAGTCAATTTTTTCTTAAATTTGATTATTGAAAGCTGGTAGTCACTTACAAACTGAAACTTTGTGCTAATAGAAGCCAAATTGTAGTGAGTTACCAAAGGAATGGCAGGGGACTGAGACAATGACTACAGGCAATCCAACTGAGAAAATATTATTTAAATTCCAGATGCCCCTCAACTGAAAAATGAATAAAGAAAATGTGGTACATCTACACAACTCAGCTGTTAAAACAATGACATCAGGAAATTTTATTTGATTTGAAGGCAAATGGATAAAACTAGAAAAAAAATCATCCTAGGTGAGATAACCCATACTCAGAAAGAAAAACATGGTGTGTACTCACTCATACATGGATATTAGTTGTAAAGTAAAGGATAACCAAGCAATGATCCACAGAGGAGGCTACATAACAAAGAGGACACAACAGGGGACAGGGACACATGGATTTCCCTGGGAAAGGGAATTAGAAGAGATCTCCTGGGTAGAATGAAGGCCGGTGGGCATGAGAGCATGAGGGATTGGTTTGGTGGTAAATGGAGGGGGAGAGTAATGAAAGAGACATCTTGATGTGTGTGTGGTGGGGAGAGGCATTTTAGTGTCAGATAGAAATCTGTTACTAGGGAATTTCCCAGGAATCCACAAGGATGACCCCAGCTAAAACTTCTAGCAATAGTAGATAGGTAGCCTGAACTGGCCACCCCTGTACTCAGATTGGTAACTATCCCAAATGTCATCAGAGAGCCTTCATCCTGTGACTGATGGAAACAAATACAGAGATCCACAGCCAAGCACTAGGTCGAGCTAGGAGAATCCCTGTTGAAGAGCCAGAGGAATGACTGTACAAGCCATGGGGGTCAAGTTCATCACAAGTGAACCCATAAAAACAACTAGCCTGGGCTCATGGGAGCTTAAAGAGTCTGATCCCACAGCTAGGGAGCCTTCATGGGACCAACCTAGTCCCTCTATATTTGTGTGACAGGTTTGTAGTGGTAGGAGCAGAGCCTGTCCCTAACACTTTGGACTGGCTTCCAGGAACATATTCCTCATATTAGGTTGCCTTGCCCAGCTTTGATACAAGAGGAGGAACTTAGTCCTACCTCAATTTGATATGCCATACTTTGTTGACACCCATGAGAGGCCTGCCCCTTTCTCAGCAGAAACAGAAGAGGAGTGAATGGGGGGCTGGCATGAAGACAGGAGCCAAAAGAGACAAAAGGATGGAGGGAGAATGATTCAAAGACTGAAAGACATCTAGAATGAAAACATGCATGTTTTACTTCATCAGTCTCACTGTCTTAACAAAATTCCTTTCTTTGAACTCCTTAATACTGGTCCCACAGATAATGGCAAACTCCCACCATTTCTTCATCTTCTCTGCAAACAGACTGGTTTCTGGGAATATTCAATGACTCACCTACCTCAGACCTCACATCGAAAGAGTCTGAGGACCTGACCCTCGCAGGCTTAGTGCTGCTTTCAGGTCTATGACAAATTCTGCTGTGGACTAGGAGGGGCATAAGAAAAATGGCAGGCCAACTAGAGCAACTTTCTAAGCAGTTTTCCTCTATCAAGAAGATTCCATCAGATCCCCATCATAAAATTTAGCCATCCAAACCCATCTCCCACCTATGCCCACCTGACCTTGAATCAGGGCTCAGGCTCAACATGATTCCCCAGCATTGCCTCTATCTATGGAGACAGCTTCTGTTGGGTGTAGGACTTTAAATCTTGCTGTCTGATGTCTTGATCTGAAAAGCTGTTTGAACTTCTGTGTTTTGGCTGCATCTCATTTCCATGGATCTTTAGTTGTATTGCCTTATTCTTATGCTTTTCTACCTCCAAGTCTTAGAGAGCTTAATAACTTGACCTAAGAGATATGTGAAAACATTGGGAAATTGTCTGTTGTGACTCAAGACCCTGACACAAAATGAGTTCTTGTTATTAACTCATAACTAGCTCAATGTTTGTCTTCTAACAGATCAACAAATTCTCGATGCTATTTTTTAGGTACTGATGTAGTCAACACCAATTATTTTGAGCTGAAAATATTAGACTAAGATGTATATTTTGTGAACATTAGTTATGCTTAACATTGTGATACTCAAGACTTAAAACCTATAATGTCTCCCTCTATTATATCATCTCTTATCTTGTTCTTTTCTGTTCTTCCCCCAACTCAACCTTCCTGCAGTAGACATTATAGGTTTAAAGAGAAATCAGGCACTAGATAAATGTCTGGAGAGCTACAAAGATGACACCAACTAACAATCTAAGCAACAGAGGAGAGGCTACCTTAAATGCCCTCTCCTGATAATGAGATTGATGACTAATTCATATGCCAAAATATAGCCTTCATCCAGCAGCTGATAGAAGTAGAAGCAGACACTCACAGCTAAACCTTGAACTGAACTGAAATCCAGTTGCAGAGAAGGAGGACTGATGAGCATAGGTGTCCATACCAGGCTGGTGAAACACACAGAAACAGCTGTCCTGAACAAGGGAGAGCCCTTGTTCCTGAGACTGATAGCTGGGAAACCAGCATGGGTCTGATTCAGACCCCCTGAATGTGGGTGTCAATGAGGAGACTTTGGAAATCTATGGGGCCTCCTGTAGCAGATCAGTACTTATGCCTAGCATAGGAATGGACTTTGGGAGCCCATCCCACATGGAGGGATACTCCCTGAGCCTAGACACAAGGGGGTTGGCCTAGGCCCTATCCCAAAGAATATGACAGACTCCAAAGAACCCCCATGGAAGGCCTCACCCTCCCTGGGGAGTAGAAAGGGTATGGGATAGCTAGGGTGTTAGTGGGGGGGGGCAAGGGAGGAGGGGAGGGAGAGGGACCTGGGATTGACATGTAAAATAATTTTCTTTCTAATTAAAAATAAGAAAAAGAAAAAATACTTAAAACCATGACAAAGAGAAATGGGTGATCCAAGTAGATCATGTACATGTGTGAAAATGTCATATTGAAGCCCATTATTCTGATTAATTAATATAAAATGTTAAAAATACAAACCATTGACAGAGAAAGGACATAAAATATGTTAAAAATCAATTACCTAAGATTTCATAACCATACTATGCAGGGACTTACCCAGGTAGTCCCAGGTAGCATAATTTCAAATGAGTGACATAAATAATAACACTTCTTTCTTGTGACTGTAAACTGAACAAGAGAATATGACATAATTTTGTTTGAGGTTTTCAATGGCAATATCAAGTGAAAAGTTAGTAGTGATCATAAAGGGTATTGTACAAATTACAAAATGCAAGTGTGCTAAGTTTAACTGAATTTCAAAACTCATTGGAGTCCTGTCATTCTATTTCTAGAGTTTAGGAGTTATTCTAGGTTCCAGACAGTAGGATTAAATCCAGATTGCTAATTTGACATGAAAAACGGTGTATGTGTGTCCTCTGGCCCAAAAGCTATGACCATTCCTTTGACAAGCTCAGATTTTTCACACCATCACGACTTGTAAACACTTTCTTTTTGCAATGCCCTTCCCTGTTCCTCCCCTACATAAATGCAATAAATAAGCACTCTTCTCCAACACTCGTGTCAGAATAATTTATGGCCTCTTTGGAGCTCTGGTGATTTTTCCCCAATACTGTCATGGAACAGCTTATCATCTGAAATCAGAGCAGCTGCATCACCTGCCTGAGACCCTCACACAACCCAGACGATTAACATTGCCCTGTAGACAATGTGGTAAGAGAGTCATCAGACAAACTCCACCTGACAGAACAGTCACTCAATCTCTCCTGTGCCCTCCCCAGGCTGAAATGTAGTCTTGCCCTCATCTGCATATATTCTCAGATGACTTTAGAGTATACAAGAGGTGGGGGTGAGCTGAAGGAGGCATTCCATGCATCTTTCAAGGGGTCGTCACCCATTAGGGCATGGGAATTTTCATTTGAGCAGCTGTTTGAGGGTCACCCATTTTCTTGTAAATAACCCCTTACCAACACTCTCCTAATAAGCCCAACAAACTCATTGATTCATCAATCTGGACTCCATTAGAACCATTTATGTAATCTGTCATTCCTCCCTCCCCAAGAAAATTACCACAACAGATTCCTGCATTGAAACACAAAACCAGGGGCTGAAGAGATGGCTCAGTGGTTAAGAGCGTTGACTGCTCTTCCAGAGATTCTGAGTTCAATTCCCAGCAACCACATGGTGGCTCACAACCATCCAGTAATGAGATCTGGTGCCCTCTTCTGGCCTGCAGGCATACATACAGGCAGAACACTGCATACATAATAAATTTAAAAAAGAAAGAAACACAAAACGAGGGGCAGGGGAGATGGATTCCTCAGAAATTGTGCCTGGTCCACAGGCATAGGACCTGAGTTTGAATCCTCAAAATCTGTGTAAAAATCAGGTGTGACCACATGCAACTGTAACACGAGTGTTCGAGAAGGGACTGAAACAGGAGGGTCACTGGGCTTGCTGGCTAGCCAGACCAGCATAAAGAGAAGGAAAAACAGTGAACTCAGGTTGTACAAGATCCTGTCTTATGGCAAGCAAAATCCTGATGCCTTCCTCTGGCCTCCACATGGAAGCACAAGGCATGTTCACCTACATCCATACACATGGACATACACCACATTACATATACCACACATGCTCAAAAAAAGAACAACAAAATTTTTGTGCTAGTTTTGTCTTGGTCAGGTTTGGTTTATTGATTCAGATTTGAGTGTGTGTGTGTGTGTGTGTGTGTGTGTGTGTGTGTGTGTGTGTGTTTCTCTATGTATAACAGAAGACACTTTTCAAAGTAGTGTAGTAGAGGACTTCACTAAGAAAATGCAAAGCAACATTTGATGAATACATTGTATATACACCAGTCAGGAATGAAAGTTCATTCAGCTACAGGATAGTTTCTGAGGAAGCCCTGAACTTCAAAAGCAACCCAGTATCAGGTGGAGCTGAAATCCAGTATCCATAGTGAACTAAGAATTTCTGGTTAAGAAAGAGTTCTTTATGAGCCTTTCTCTTTAATTCTGGGGGAAGAGGTAGTTACAGGTAATATATCTGTACTTAAAAAGTCTGCCAATCTCCTTTTCACTTCCCTGCTGTCCTGACTAGAGAAACCCATAAATGGCCTCAGCAGCCACTGCATTTGATAATGGAGGAACCTAGGTTCTTGACTATTGCCTCTCTCACATTTGAAGGTGTGCCTCTAATGACCCAAAGACCTTACCCTAACCTCGCCTATTAGAAGCTCCCTAACTTCCTAATAGAAACCAGCTGGGAATCAAGCCTTTACTAAATGGGCTTTTGAAGGACCAATAAGATCCAAACTACTTCCAGAAGCACGCACATTTGAGACCGTACTGATAGGCAACTCAAATATGAACACATGAAATGAAATGACATGAAAAAAAAAAAAAACCTGAGCTTATTTTGAGAGTATGCAGACTTTTGGATTAAAATAGATGAAGAAGGAAGAAGGAGGAGAAAGAAAAAGAAGAATAATGGAGGAGTAAGAAAAAAGCAATGATGAATGATGACTGAAAAGATAGAAAAGGATTGGATCATAAAGTATCTGATGTCCTGAAGACTGTTATCCTCAATGGGTGGCTCTGTAATACCTGTCAAGCCAATGAAACTAATTACAGATTTATGGCGTTAGAACTGAGAATAGATTTCTCTTATTGTGAGCCACCAAGTTAGTAGTAGTTCATTACCACAGCCACAGGAATATAATACACTTCAATAATTCTCTGTAAATTATACTGATTAGCCCAATGAGGTACCATCCTGTTACTACCTAAACAAGGTTCCCATTGTGAGAGTGTGAAGAACAGTATCTGAAATTACATGTAAGATTATAAATGTGCTTATATAAATGTTTTGCTATCAAGTGACTAATTTTCATCAGATTCTCAAAGCATCTCTGTTCCAATAAGTTAGAAGTAAATGAAAGAGCTGGATTTTGGCAAGTATTGGACCCTACCATAGTAAGACACCTTTCCGTATACCAATATGCAATCAGACATGGTCGACAAGACACAGCCCCAGGGCCATGCTGGGAGAATAAGTGTGCTTTTCTGACATTTGTCACTATGGGTTCTATGTAAAGTTATTCTTTTGTTTCAGAGTTATTTAGGACTCTGACCTCAGAATTTTGTTCTGTATCCAAAAGAATAGTATCTTATTTTGTAGAAAATCTTTTGTTTAAAGATAAATATACATAATTTAATCCAGCCCAATTTATTTCAGATATGCAGGCCAGAGATACAGTCCAGTTACCTGTAGTCACATAGCCACCAGTGGAACACTTGGTGTGTCATCTGTTTCCTTTAAGCTTCTCACCTCATTCATCTTATTTTGGGTTAGAAAGAAGAAACAAAGAAGGCATATACTTGTTACAACATTATCAGCCCTCAACTTAATAAACAGACTCATAACAGAAGCCCCAAACTCATAGTTAGCTGTTATGAATCAAGAAGTGAGCAATTATTAAAGTGAGATGCAATATGAGCATTTGGTCATAGCACAACCACTCAGCAGGCAGCAAAGCACTCCAGGAAAGAAAACACCCCAATCTTTCATTGTTCTCATCCAGAAATATGAACTTCTGTTTTTCAAATTATAAAAGATGGATTATCACTATAATGGAAAATGGTTGGATGAACCACAATAGAATATTCCATTCACACTAGATGGGCATTATGGCTCCTTCTGCTGTTTTCCTTTGATTTTTAAAAATTATTATGAATAGTCATATATAATATTTGGTTATATGTTCATTTCCCCGGAGTAGTACATCAAGGATAAATCACACTTAGTCTAAAATTGCTATATCATTTTATTTTTTAAGTAATTTTTAAATTTAAATTAGAAACAGGCTTGTTTTACATGTCAGTTGTATCATTTTATTTTCCCACCAACATTATATAGGTTCAAGCTGTTTCAGGTACTCCTCAAACTTTGTGTTATAAATATTTCCAATTTTAGATATTCTAAGAGATGCAAACTTGTATCTTCTTATGGTTTTCATTCATATTTCCTTAAATGTGTTCAATTCTTTCTCTCATTTGCTGCTTCAGTGGTTTCTACTCTTGTTAATGAGCCATTAATTATCCTGTGCATTTCTAGATAGGTCTTTGTTGGACATGTGGTTTGCACACCCATTCTTGGTTTGCTTTTTATTTTCTTTACAGTATCTTTTGAATTGACTATTTTGACAGCTGATGAAATCTAATTTGTGAGTATGTGAGTGAGAATGAATCTAAGCTGATCATCTCTCCCACTGACTCAGGAGCAAAGGTGCTTAAAGAGAAATAAATCATGTCTGATTGCATATAGGTATATGGAAATGAAGCTAAAACAACATGACATAGCTCAAACTGTTTCCATGTAACAGATAAGATACATAGTAATCCAATGTATGGAAATCGAGATATATGGAGTAAGACGTTAAAGATACTTTTAAAATAATGCAAATAACATTCAGTGAGAATTTACTACCTACTGGAGACTGTTCTAAATGCTTCCTTTGGCTTAAGTAATTTAATACTGTATTTTCCAACCCTTCCAGTGTGTGAAATAGCCCTGTTTCCCATCATCACAAATCTGTCTAGAAGTTGCACAGATTCTCAGTCTTTATTTCTATACTGTTCTGATCCCATGTTACATCATTTTTCATAAAGTTCTCAAAGAATAGTCTAACCTAATTTCTCAACCTGACAGATGGATTTTAGGGAATACTTAGCTATTTGATATTTGAAGTCCTTATCTCCCTATCTGAATCTTTTATTCATTCTCTAGTGAATCCAAGGTCAAGGACATGGGCATGATCTACACAACCAGCCACAATTCAACATTTAACTGTTCAGTCCCAGCTGAGTTTTAGCTCAGGATGTCCATGGAAGTCTTGTGGGGATGGATTTTCCACCCTGACACACTATCTGCAAGCATTTATTTATGGCTGCAGAACCCCAACCTCCACTAAATTTATAATGATACATTTAGGAGGCCAGAAATTGAAGACAAGTGTGTCTCACAGAGCTGCCCATAGAAAAGCATAATGTAGTGTGAATATTCTCATCTCAAAATTGCCATTTAGTATCTCAATCTTTAGAGTCTTCTGGCTAAAATCCCAAGACAATGTCAGTTACCACCAAAGTCTAAACCTTATACTTAATTTCAATCCTTCATATGTATCATGGGGTCTCCCTTCTCTTTACCACAATAAACATCACTATTTTACAATTCTCCTTATAAAAGTCTTAATGTAATAATAGATACTTAGAAATGGCATGTTGGACATAAAAATACATACAATTTTGTCAATTTCATAAATAAAACAAAGTTACCTTGAGGAAAAGAAAATAAAATTGCAAATGAGTAAACAAATACAAAAAATACAAAAATAAAACCACAATGCAAAATTCTTTATTTTTGAATCTATTCACTTTCTTCTTTGATAGAAAGTCTGTGTTTTTATTTCATCTGAAACAGGAATAAAAGCAGTTGAAATATGTACCTACAGCAAGTATGAACAACATTGTAAAACAAGCCAAGATAAGGTGACAAAGACATATAGGTACATGGAATGAGATTTTTAAAAATGAAGATGAGAGGAAGATAGGTAGAAAGTAGACATGACTTATGGGTGTGTTTGAAAAAGGTGGAGAAACAGTCTCCTATCTCCATGCCTTGGGCCTCACTAGCAAAGCAGAGCTCCATTCCAATTCAGTGTCAGGCTTATTTTAAGACTACATATAAGCAGCTTGACCATTGTTTAAACACATACAACTTGAACTAACCAACATTGCTATAGACAAGGTGGACCCTATTAGCAATTAAAACCTATGTCTAACATGAGGGAGGATTTAGGCTCTACTTCAAATGATGTGACAGACTTTGATGATTCCCCCATGCAAAGTCTCATAGACTCTGGGGAGGAGAAGAGAGATGGGATAAGGGATCAGTGGGGGCGGGGGCATGGGAGGGTGGAAGGGAGAGGGAACTGGGATTGGTATGTAAAATAAGATTGTTTCTAATTTAAATAAAAAAACCTATGTCAAGTAAGGCATAAAATGAATTGCAACAAGGCTAAGTTCATAGCCAACAAAAATGAGAACTAAATAAAAAGTTATAATGATCAAAATCATACATAGAACACACAATCCACATATGGGGAATAAGAAATTTTCAAAGAGTTTACTACTTTGGTGAATAAAATAAATGGGAGCTTTGAGAGCAATTTAATGAGATTGAATCCCTAGTTCTGACTAGGGCTTTGATACTGTTTAACTTTCTATATTTCAATCAACTGTAACACTGATAGAATGTAGTAAGAATTAAATAAAAACAAATCTGAAAATTTAATTCTCAATAAATATGTGTCTTTCAATAAAACCCTTATAGTTAATATATGATGATAATTTCTTATTGCACACAAAATAGTGAATTCAGTACTTAAAGTCTATAAAGGACAGTTTCTTGGCAATTTTTTTTCAAAAAGCATGTATTAATGCAAACCTTCTGAATCAAATCTCAGACTGTGTTTTGGTAAATTAAACCATTGGTAAAACTTATATAAAATTTCTAATACTGAAATATTGAAAACAATCCTGAAAGAGAAATTTAACTGATGGGATTTGATCACCAAATTCCAAGAAATAATTTTAAACTAACGTAATCAAACCAATGTTGAATTTGAATAGAAAAACAGACAAACCAGTGTAATTAAACAGAGGTCCCAGAAATGGACAAATGTTGGTTTTCTGCCAGCACAGCAGCTGCACCTGATTCTACTGCTATTTCAGCCAGTAATTGTAGCTCCACAGTTACTAGCCCACTTCTCAGGCAGAGAATCCAGTGGAACTTCTATGTCCCACCAGATCTGCCTCCTGCTGCTGCTGTCAAATGTAGTTTTCTTTCATCATTTTTAAAATTTATTTTACATACCAACCACAGTTTCCCCTCCCTCCTCTCCACCGATTCCATTCCCCTACTCCCTTATACACTCCTCCTCCACTCCTCCTCTGTCTCCATTCAGATGGGGTAAGGCCTCCCATGGGAATCCACAAAGCATGACATATCAACTTGAGGAAGGACCAAGCTCCCCCCCTCCCCGCCCCCCGCACAAGGCATCCTACCATAGGGAATAGGTTCCAAGGAGCTATCTCGTGAATCAGGATCAGGTCCTGGTCCTGCTGCTAGGGCCACACAAAAGACCAAGCAACATAATTGTCACCTAGATGCAGACGGCATAGGTCAGTCTCATGCTGGCTCCCTAGCTGTTTGTGCAGAGTCTGTGAGCTTCCACCAGCTGTCTCTGTGAGTTTCTCTGTCAAGATCTTTACACGCGCGCGCGCACACACACACACACACACACACACACACACACACACACACACACACACACACACACACACGCACACACACACACACCGCCTTTGCTCATATAATCCTTCCACCCTCCCTTCAACAGGATCCCGACCTCGCCCAGTGCTTGGCTATGGATCTCTGCATCTGCTTCCATCAGGTAGTGGACGAAGGCTTTATGATGACAATTGGGGTAGTCACCAATCTGATTACAGGGAAAGGCCAGTTCAGGTACCCTTTGGAGAGGGTACCAAATTAGTTTTAACTAAATCTCTATCGTTCTATTTACCAATAAAGACTCAGGAGTCAGAGGCTGGAGTGAAAACCTTCTAGCTCAGACAGGTTGAGGAGCTGACCTTCCCTCCTCTCCAGTGTCTCAGAAAGAGGGTGTCTCTAGTGTTTCTCAAAGCCAAAAAGGAAGGACTGCCACACTCAAAGTCCCTCCCTCCTGTTTCCTGTGTGTCTCTCTTTCCATTTTTCACACTTCTTCTGATCCTCTGATTACTTTCTCTGAACTAGTTGCTGGTTCCGGCTCCCGACCCAAGCTTGATTTTATTTAATTAATGCAAGCTCACACTCCGGCTTCACGGTGATCATATATCCTGCAACAGACAAATGCACAAATGCTCAGTTGTTTTAATAGCATCGTTTATTGGCACTAATGAACTGAATGAACAAATGAAGAGGAAAAACAAATGCCTTGAGCAATGCGATTAAAATAAAAGTACCTATTTGATATGTGTATGTGAGGCAAACCTAAATGTTATACCTAAGCATGTGAATATGTAGAGTTAATTTATTAACCACAGTAACTACATTTCAAATGCTCAGTAACTAATAGAACTAACATTTGAATATTGGACAGGGTAAAGAGAAGGTCTGTTGCTGGGGTAGCTCTAAAAAACACATAATTATGTCTTCACAATTGTAGACTAGCTAAATGCTTATTAGTCTGCACAAAGAAACCAACAGCAACAGCTATAAAACTGACAAGCTAGTGACCATGCTTTATCAGAGCTGTTTTTAATGATGTTGCTCAGAATGGTTTCCTCCCATTTTTTTTTCAAAAAAAAAAAAAAATGGTGTCAAGTACCACAAGAGTAACAGAACTGTGCTGTTTTCTGGGATTTTGTTTTTTACTTTGTTGTTGTTGTTGTTGTTTGGTTGGGTTTTTTTGTTTTTTAAAATGGAGGTGCTGGATGTCGCTACAATTTTGTTCAAATGACTGCAGAACCTTGAAAACCCGTTGCTGCTATTGATGCATAACATATATATAAATATATATATGCTAATTAAAACTCAAATGTGTGATGAATCCAAGGTGTTTCAGTGAGTGCTCACCTGTGCATGCGAATTTGATTTCATCTTTAGTAAGTAGTAAGGTTATATGCTTGCCAAAAAAAAATAAGTGACACACTGGAAGACAAATGTCACACAATTTCAATTTTATGTGTAAACTAGAAATGATGAACTTATGGGAACAGAGAGCAGAATTGTGGCTATTAGGCTTCAATGTGGGTCTTTTAACAAAGGGGAAATGATTGGTTTAAGGATATAAAACTGCAGTTGGATAAGAGGCATGGACTCTGTGAAGTCTTGAGGTCTACTGAAGCATGATAAATATGGTTGATAACAATATGCTATATTTTAAAAGTTGTGAGATAGTATACTTTAAGTGTTCTCAAAACAAAAATGATGAATATGTGTGATATAACATGTTAATTGGTCTAATTTAGCCATGCCATTGTGAGCATACTGTATTGTGTATCATAATTGAGCATGACTTTATTTGTGAGCTAAATAAATGAATGGAAAAAATTTTTTAAAAATCAAAAAAAAAAAAAAACCTACGTGGATGCTCATTAAACTTGCTGTTCAGAAAGTGAATGGAGCACCATAGGACCAGGGCACAGTCATAACACACATACTATGGAAAGCCCTTGTCTGTAAAATAAGGGAATCTTTTGTAAAACAAAACAACTACAAATGTACACAATGTGTCTTCACCTTCTTCTATACCTATGATGCTTGGTTTGGTCTTTTCACAATGTCCCATATTTCCTGGATATTTTGTGTTAGGGATTTGTTGGACTTAAGATTTTCTTTGGTTGATGAATCTAGTGTATCTTCAGTATCTGAAGAATTCTGTCTTCCATCTCTTGTATTCTGCTGGTTATGTTTGCATCTGTAATTCTTGATCATTTACCTAGCTTTTCTATTTCCAGCATTCCCTCAGTTTGTGTTTTCTTTATTGTCTCTATTTCAGTTTTCAGGTCTTGAACTGTTAGAATTGCTTCCTTCATCTGTTAGATTGTTTTTTTCTAGGCTTTCTTTAAGAGATATGTTGATTTCTTGAATTTTTAGTTTGTTTTTCTTCCATTTGTTTAAGGGATTTTCTCATATCCTCTTTGAGGTGCTCTATCATTTTCATTAAGTCATTTTTAAGGTCATTCTCTTCTGCTTCATCTGTGTTGGGATGTTCAGGTGTTGCTTATATAGTGTCCCTACCTCTGATGGTGTCATATTGTTTTTTCTGTTGTTTAATGTGTTATTATATTGTCTTCTTCACATCCCTTCTTCCAGTGGGTGCAGGTGGAGTCTCTTCCTCTCCTGGTGGGTACGGGACAAAGGTTCCCTTCTGACAGGTACAAGCAGGTCCAATATTCCGATGGCTCTCCTCTTCCTGTGGGTAGAGGCGGGACTAGTACAGGGACATTGGCAGTCCCTGGACAGACTGTTCTGCCTGGACGGTTTCCCATGTGCAGGCCCCAAGCCTCAGGATGCTCTGAGAAGGGCACCTGAAGGTAGGCCAGAAACAGGCCCACACTTACTTCCTCTCGTGGGTGGAGGCAGGACTAGGATGCTGGCAGGCTCTGGATGGTCTGCTAGGCTGGGTTCCCCAGTTCGCATTCCCCAGGCCTCAGCTAGTGGCTTCTTTATTTGGTGAAAATGTCAGTATGTGTTTATGCTACCAAGTCACTATGCATTTTCACTCAGGCTGTTTCATTAACCAAACAAGATCATGGTTTTGCACTGATAGTGATACACAAATCATTCTCAGCAACTTTACCAATATTAGCCTCAGACTTAACAACCCAAATGTCATCCAATGGAAGAATAAATTAATTTTTCTATATTTGTGCAGTGAAATACTACTGAGCAATAAAAGGGGACAAACTGTTCAAATACAGAGCACCATAGATGACTTTCAAAATGCTGAGATGAAGAAGCCACACCAAAAGACTTACTGTTTGCTTTATTGTTTTTAAATGTTTGCCTCTGAGAGAAGGTAGACATTGATGGGAAAGAGAACCTGTACATTCTCTTGAAGGACAGACATAGCATTTTACATCTTCCTTGTAGTGATACCCTCATGAGTCAAATGTATTAAAACACAGTTACAACATGTGTGTTTTACTGTACAGAAATCAGGCCTTAATAAAAACATAAGATAGATGTCAAAAAAGAGACTGTGTGACTAAAGATGTTTTTTTTTTAATGTGGCTTTCTTTCATCTGGTACCAACTGAGACTATAGTTTAGGTCTGTTTGCCTCCTATCCACTCAGAATCCCATATCCTAATAAAGTAGGCATTAAGGAATATTCCATTATCAAGTCCCATGGAGGGAAAAAAGACTGCCTCCTTGATCCCCAAATATTTTGCTAGCCTACCCCCAGCCTTAGATGGAACTTCTCTACCTTTGGTTTTCTGACAATTGATCACAGCAATGAATCTGAAATCCGAACATGTCAAAGAACACTAGTGCCTTTCTTATTCCAACAGCAGCCAGCTCCACTGTGCAATAGGCAACTCAGAAATCAAACATCTACTTTCTAATTCTCAGCTTGTGAGTCTGTGCCCAGACCTCAGCAGATATCTTAAAGGCTGTTGTCAATAGATTTCTTCTCTTTTATATTTTATAAACCTAAGAATCGTGCTTGAGCATTCAGTTGGCATTAGTGATATTTATTATTGCATGGCTAGGAATATCTTTTGGTTTTTCCATGACCTGGATACACTCAAACACATATTGACACCAAGGATGTTGCTATGGAGACCAAAGGCAACTGCATTGAGAATTGAATCCTGAAGCAAAGGATGAGTGCTTGCTAACACCCTAGTCACCTCGGGGCATATTGAATTGAATAAAGCACTAAATTTTGAAGTAAGGAGTGGTTACCACAGTGAATGGTAGCTGGAGGAATAAAGCATCGTTCTTTAAAGAAAATGGTTGTCATAATATGCCATGTGGTATTTGTTTCATATAAAAAATCAGGTCTGGATTTGCCATGTTAAATCACTACATCACAGAAATTCATAGTTGCACAAATATGCTGCATTAACATTAGTTATTCCCAAGTGGACATTGTTAAATGTTATTACATTATTCTAACTTATTCTTTAAAAAAAAACTCCCTAAATACCCTTAGTACAAAAAATTTTTAATTGTCCTCAAGCTAAATAGTCATCAATTGCTCTTTAAAATCAACCTGTTATTTTAAAATATTGCCATTTTGTATCACAGCTGACTGTCGTGTTACTTAATCCACAAATAAGTTCAAAATATTACAAATGAGATATATATACCTCTGTAAAAGAAACAATGTCTTTTTGTTGCTTTGTTTTTGTTTTTTTATTTTTTGCTTTTATTATTATGTTTTTTAAATTAGTAACAAGCTTGCTTCACATGTCAATCCCAGCTCCTTCTCCCTCCCCTCCTCTTAATTCCGGGGTAAGGCAGTTAATTTGAATTAGAAAATCTTAAAATTCTAAATACATTGCTAGAATATTTCACAATAAGGCTGGGAAATGAAATTTTTTCTCTGTATATATCATGCCCATTAGTATACTAGCAGATTTTAATTAGAATGCCAAGGCAAAAACAGAAAACCTATAGTTTTCATATCATAAATTGCAGATTGCCTTCTGTAGGGGTGACAATTGTACATTAAGAAACAAAAATGTAATCATTGTGCTACAACCCACAAATGTCAGGGAATCTGACGCTGAATGATCTACTCCTGGTCCTCTTCAACGTCATTTTTAGCACTTGTTTCCTATAGCCCTTCCTCCTCCACATCCCCTTCCTCCTTCTCCACCTCCTCCTACCACTACTTCACCTCCTACTACTCCTACTACCCCATGTCTTCCTCCAACTCCTCCTCCTTCTTTTTTAACTGTGCAAGATCCACTTTCTCAACTCTGAGATGGCTTCATCTTCAACCTTACTATGTTTCCTTTCTTCATATTCTTTCCGTGGACCAACTTGTACCCTGCATTTGCTGAGCACCGCCTGCTTTATATTTAAAAAGACATTAAACTCTCTACATCTGAATTTTTTTCTTTATAATGTGACCATGCCTAGCTTGTAGGATTATTGGCTATATTTTTGTTTATTGTCTTTCAAGACATTTTAAGTTATAAAACAATAGGCTTTTATAATATGCAATGTCTTGAAACAAACAAACAAAAAAAAACCTAGTTCCTGCTGTTTATTCACTTACAGTGGACATTTAGGTCACAAAGCAGTCACAAAGAAAGATGGCAGTGCAGTGATGGCAGAAGGTCGCACAGTTCACATGCTCAAATAATAATGACTACCACAAATTTCAGCAAGTCTACTTATACCATTTAATCCTCCCAATGACCCTGTGAGAGAAAGTTCAGCTCCATCCTAGAGATATTAAACTAAATATCAGAAATTGTATTTTTTATATACAAGTATCTCGTCCTTGAGGAAACCTCATTGCTTATCACATGATATTCTAGATTCCATTTAATTAAGCCACTTGATTTTCAGTAAAGGGTTTTAGAAAGAAATACAATTTACCCAGATATTTTAGAAGAAATAATTTAATGAAGGAGACATGTATTTAAAAAATCTGTTCACAGCAGTTAGGAACTATGTTGCTCACACTCAATGAGAACCAAGGATTACGTTTGCAGGGATGAACCTGGGTGAGACGCAGGGTGAGCAGAATTGAGCACTGAAGCAGGGAAGAGGCTAACAAGGAAACTCTTGCCACAACCTCCAATAGCCCTATGATCTCCTTCAGTTGCCAAACCCAACTAGAATCACTGGTGAAGAGACCAGGTGAGCAGTCCTAGAATCTGCTTTAAAGGACAGAGAAAGGACAGACGTCATCTTGGGAATAAGAGCATCCAGAGAAACAATGGTACTATTGGGTTTCTTTGAAATCCAAGGAATTATTGACTATTTCTTGGAAGCAGGCCTAACTGCTCAAGAAGATTCAAGCCAGATCTGTTACACAAAGAAGTCAATGCTCTTTCCACCACGTTTCAAAGATGTGATACTCTGATCTGTCTGTATATTTCTACTCTAAAGATCTTAGTGACAGTTTATTGCCTCAAGCTCTGCATAACTCAAAACAAAGCCCTTGATCTATGCTATCCAATACTTTGCCACCCTTTGTGATGTTCTATCACTCTATCGTGGTCTTTGAGATGACAACGTGCAGCTAATGTTACAGCAATAAAAACTGACTTTTGACAGCCTCTACCAGTAAGTTAGTCTTCCCCACACCACATAAAGCAGCAATATTTGTATCATTCTTTCCTCATTCCTTGAAAATGGCACAAAGATATAAATCTCTCTCTGAAGATAAAGAATGAGGAATACATATACAATGTGAACAGTAGAAACCCTAACACTGTGTATTGTATATCAAAATGAAACAGAAAATATAATTATAAAAGTCTCAAATGAAAAATTGTGGCTGTGGAAATGCATTTGAGCTTACAGTTTCCAATAACAAACTTTGTAAATCAAGGGCACCTGTTTTTGCACTAACAGATCACAAGGTAGACTTAAGTTCTGTATCTTCAAGTAAATGAAATGTGATGATAATCATTCTTTTAATTCATGTAGCAATTGTCTGTTGAGTTCCTTCTTTCTTCTAGGCACTGTTTCAGAGAAAGCTTAGCCCACAAGGAGTTGATGCTCCAATGGTTCATGTTAGAACATAAACTATACAGTTAGGTGTTAATGTGTGCTAAGGAAAGCTTCAGGTAGAAAAGCTGAGGAAATCATGGTAACTTTAGAAACAGTAGTAATCATGACCTCACAAGGAAGGTGACAAATGTAGGAAAGAGAGAGAACCATGCTAATTTCAGCACCAAAATCATGTCAAGCAGAGTAGCAAGTAACAACACTTGGAGTTGGACAAAGAGCTCTGAGAAAATTTAGAAACATTTCATGATTTAAAATTAGTATATATATATATATATATATATATATAATATATATATATATATGTCATTAATTTTGGACTAAGAAAAATATAATGCACAAGTATTTGTGTATACAATTACATGTGTATTCCATCCAATAGACAAACACAAATTCTACCCACATCAAGTGATGAAAATTTGACTAAAACAATGTCAATAGAGAATTAACACACATGCTTCTGGTCTCATTACTATGATACTCTGTGACTCAAAATAGTATTAACTAACACACACCCTTTGTGTCTTTGTGAGTCTTCATTCAAATCTAATACAGACATCCTCGCAGAAATGCCATTAACAGCATATACTGAAAGTACAGAGAAACAGTTGCGCAGAACTTGAAAAAGTGTTGGCTGTCATCTACTTTAAAAATCTTTATAGCACAGTTGAACTAGCAGTCAAAGAAAACCATTTTCGTCCAGAAATAAGAAATAAATCCTACATGGATAAGCTGGCTCTAGAGACAGCCCGGACCTTAAGACCATCAGACAAACCTTGCTCACCTAGAGCCTGGATTACACAACAGCCATGAAAGAAAAACAGAGACAGTAAAAGCTTAGGAGTAATGTGACAACCACATGTAGCTGAGTGCTAAAGGGTGACTCTTCTGTGAGTGAGCCCTAAATAGCCCACCCCATAAAGAAGTGTCTGCCTTGATTGTAGGTCTCTGAAAATAAAGAAGAAAAATGACAAAAAAGTTACTTTCCTATGAAAGACTATAAATACAATTCTACAATCACATTCCATGCACAGCCTGGAAAAATCCAGTTTAAAAACTGAGAAGTGAGCTTAGATTGCTGAGAACGAAGGAAAGAAGGAATTTCATTTCTTGGAGTTTTATCAAGTCACGAAGATTTTTCCACTTTATACAATTCAAAAGAATGCATATTTACAATCAACACTCACCAATTACATACCCCCCACCACCCCCCCCACACACACACACACAGAGAGAGAGAGAGAGAGAGAGAGAGAGAGAGAGAGAGAGTATTCATATGCACACATACACAATGCCACTGGGATAGATAGCAACCACGGTATCAAACCTGCAAAGACTATGTGGCCCTACTCTAATATATACCAAATAGGAAATTTTAAACGTTTAGTATGTGTGGGGCTTTGGTGGCACACGCCTTTAATCCCAGCATTCGGGAAGCAGAGGCAGGTGGATCGATGTGAGTTCAAGGCCAGCCTGGTCTCCAGAGCGAGTGCCAGGATAGGCTCCAAAGCTACACAGAGAAACCCTGTCTCGAAAAACCAAAAAAATGTTTAGTATGTTTACACAAATAAAAGGGAAGATTAAAGACTTAAAAATGACTGTTGAAATTGATCAAGAAATCTTTAAAAGAACCAATTCAATAATATAAGTGCAAAATGTAATAATAGAAATTTAAAGTAACAAGCAAGTGAGAGAGTAAGTAGTTCAGAGGCCAGGAATAGGAGCTCTGAACTAGAAAATATTTTGAAGAAATTTTTATAATATACATAATAATCATTTTAGTATTTATAAAAATTTGATAACATTTTGTATTCTAATTTTATCCCTTCAGTTCTCTGGTGAATACCATGCCAACTGTCAAAACAAAAGGTGACAAAGGAGAACCAAGGAAATAGAAATTGGTCTATTTTCTAAGACAGATTGGTTCTAAGAGCACTGACTTATTTAATATAAAGAATACTAAGCCAGGCACCTTTAATCCCAACACTCAGGAGGCAAAGGCAGGTGGATCTGGTTTACATAATGAGTTCTAGGACAGCCAGGAGTGTGACACAGAGAAATCCTGTCCCAAAAAAACAGACAATAAAAAACTGAATTTATAAGATTCAAGTGATAAAGATTGCATTGAGTGGCATCAAGGTTATTATGTTCAAGGAAAGTCTTGCTGTTTCACAAATGACAGATACATTTAGAAAATTCAAGCTACTTAGTGTAAAACCTACCTTCCAGGGCATGTGCTCCATAACCAAAATAAAAAAAAATAAAAATAAAAAGGTAGAACTAAAATGAAGCTAATTTCCACACCAACCTTAAGAAAATAGGTCAGCCAGTAAAGTGTTTATCCAAGCATGAGGGCCTGAGTTTGATCCCAGTACCTACATAAAAAGTTGAGCAAGAAGGTATGTGCTTGTAATGTCAGCACTGAGAAGATGGAGAAATAACCTACTCTAAGTCAAGTAGGAAACTCTGCATCATAACACAGAGTGGACAGATACAAAACCTGAAGATGATCTCTGGACACACACACACACACACACAGAGAGAGAGAGAGAGAGAGAGAGAGAGAGAGAGAGAGAGAGAGAGAGAGAGAGAGAGAGAGAGAGACTATTGGATAACTCTGTTTTCTATTTGTTTTATTTAAAAATGCAATCATATAGGCAAGAACTTCTATGCTCAGCACAATCAGACCCAACCACAACTTGAAGATAATGGAATTCATAACCTACATGATATACCATACAGTAGAACTGGGTGGGGGAGTGAGACTGACGGACTGGGTCTGAGAAACATAAGCATCAAGCCAGTCACAAAACCTTTGGTCTACAAATCTTCCCTACCTGCAAAATATGTTAGGGCAATGGTGGCATAAAGCTTATGGGAGTAACCAACAATGACTGATTGACTTTCCGTCCACTCCATGAGATGGAACCCATACCTGACACTGACCAAGAACCAGAGAATAAATAGCCCACATACCTAGGGTAAAACAAAATGCTACTGATCTAAAAAAAAAAGTAACAATAAAATGATTCCTAGTGATATTCTGCTAAGCTCAGAGATTAATACTCTATTCAGTCAGCATCAGAGAAGCTTCTCCCACTACAGATGGGGACAAATTCAAAGACCCATGATGAGACATTATTCAGAGAGACATTTCCTTGGAACATGTGGCTCTAAATGGGATGTCTTCATCAAATCCCTCCCCTCAGAGCTCAGAGAACCCCATAGAAGAGAATGCAGAAAGAGTATAAAATCCAGAGGGGATAGTGGACACCAGGAGAGCAAGAACCTCTAAATCAATTGAACAAAGCTCATAAGAACCCACAGAGAACAAAGCAGCAAGCACAGGGCTGACACAGGTCTGCACCAGGTCCTCTGAGTATAGCTTTGAATTTAGTACTTTGGGGGGTATTCCTGGATGTGTGAACAAGTGGAGATTCTTGTGCCTTCTCTTGAGGCTCTTTTCCTTGTTTTTGTTTTACATACCCAACTTCTTCAATGTGTTGGGTTTTGTTTTATCTTATTGTATTTTGTTTTCCAATGTTTTGTTGTTATCTTTTTAGAAGCCTGTTCTTTTCTAATGAGAAGCAGAAAGAGTACATCTGTATGGGAGAGGAGGTAGGGAAGAACTGGGAGAAGTGGAGGAAGGAAAACTGTAATCAGGATATTTGAGAAAATAATCTATTTTTAATTAAAAGAGGAAAGGGAAAAGTTTAAAAAGATTAAAGATATACGAGACGGCTCTAGAAAACACATAGAAAAGTCTCTGAAGTCCATTCATCAACTTTGCGATATATTCACTTAAAACATTCAAATGCTGGGTAAGTCCCCAAGTTAGAATTGAAACTTCATGGGTCTGGAAAAGTTACTAAGGGTAAGGCCAATTGAGCTGATAGATATGAGCCACTCATCCAAGAAACTGTTTAAAATGTGAATTCTTAATAGTATCAAATAAGGGGCCCTACTTTAATTTTAAAAACTTAAAAGATTGACATTTCTCAGCACCTAATAATGAGAAATAAGTTTATAAATATGAGAAAAAGCAGAAAACAGGGCAAACAAACACCTACATGGGTTCATGATAGGAAAGAACACTAAAAAGGCATTAAATGACCCAGAGACAGATATTGGGGTTCAAGCTTCAGGCTGAAGATCAGAGATGCAAAGCAGCCAGCCACTATCTCTTACATCTACTTCAGACTGAAAGGGGATGGTGGCTCCACCAAACCCCAGACTGCAATCACAGACTACTATGCTTTTCTCAGTGTGGCTGGAGAATAATCCTGAGACTGACTACTGAAGACCCTGCTCCCATCTTTTATACCTTTCTAGTGCTGGGATTAAAGGTGTGAGCTCTGTTACTCTTTTAGACTGGTTCAATCTCCTGAAGCACCTTAAACTCAGAGAAATCCATCTGCCTTTGTCTCCTGAGTCCTGGGATTAAAGGTGTGTGCCTGACTTCTATGGGTACTGGTATTGAAGTTGTGTATCATCACTGTCTGATCTCTATAGCTTGAGTCTGACCTTGCTTTGGAATCCACAGGCAAGCTTTAATAAATCATAAATAATATATCATCATAGGCAATGATGCAATAAATAAAAACAGGGAGAAGTTCCCAGAAATGATTATAGATATCAATTCTAAGATATCATAAGCCCCAGAAACCTTAAGTGGGATAAAAGGAAAGTTCACCCCAGGGTTTTCATAATACCAACACCAAAGACAAGGAATGGGTGTTTTTAAAGAATCTGAAGAGAAATAGATGCATCCTACAAGGACTGAAAGACTGGATTCTGCCCATCAAAAATATAAGAAAATGGCTGGGGAGATGGCTCAATGGTAGAAGTGCTTGATGAAGATTGAGGACCTGAATTCAAACCCTCGGTGCCTGTGTCAATACTGTGCACGGTATTCCAAATCACTGCAGGGGACTCTCGGGTTTGATTGTCATCCTATGGCTATCAAAACATGGACTTTAAAGAAAAAGGCTATTACAAATAATACTGCTATGAACACTGTTGAGCAGATGTCCTTGTATGAATGTGCATCCTTTGGGCATATGCCTAAGAGTGGAATTGCTGCATCTTGAGGTAGACTTATTCCCATTTTAAAGAGAAATCTGACACTAGGGAAATATCCAGAGATTCACAAGGATGACCCCAACTAAGAATCTAAACAATAGTGGAGAGGCTACTTTAAATGTCTTTCCCCTATAATGAGAATGATGACTACCTTAAATGCCACCCTAGAGCCTTCATCCAGTAGCTGATGGAAGCAGAAGCAGGGATTCACAGCTAAGCACTGAGCCAAACTCCTGGAATCCACTTGTAGAGAGGGAGGAGAGATGAGCAAAGGGGTCAAGACCATGCTGGAGAGACCCACAGAAACAGATGACCTGAACAAGAGGATGCTCATGGACCCAGACTGATAGCTGGGAAACCAGCATAGGACTGACACAGACCCCCTGAACATGGGTGTCAGCCAGGAGGCCTGGGCAGTCTATAGGGCCTCTGTCAGTAAAACCAGTATTTATCCCTAGTGCATGAATGGATTTTGGGAGCACATTCCTCATGGAGGGATACACTCTTAGCCTAGATAAACAGGGGAGGGCCTAGGCCCTGCCCCAAATAACTTATAGATTTTTATGATCCCTCATAGAAGGCCTCACCCTCCTTGGGGAGTGGATGGTGGATGGGATTGGGGGGTGATGGGGAGCATGGGCGATGGGAAGGAGAAAGAACTTGGATTGATATGTAAAACAATATTGTTTCTAATTTAAATAAAATTTATTAAAAAGAAAAGATAAAGGCAACAAGTGGTAGAAAAACAATGTAAATCTACTGTAGCAGTAAAAATTGTCACTCATTTATATCAGTGTCTAATAAACCATGCAAAGAACTGTAAGTAAGGATAATGAGGGTGGAGGAGATGGTTGGGTAAGGGTGTTTGCTGCACGGACATAAGGTCTCTGTACAAAGCCCCAGAATCTATGTGAAAAGCCAGTCATTGACCACAGGCAAGCCTAAGACCACATTACTGTGGGGCAGAGATGAAGCATCACTGAAGCTTACGACTACCAACCTAGCTGCAGATTCAGTGTGATTCCCTATTATACTGGGAATAAAGTGGAATCAAGGGAATAAAGCAGAAGATAATAGCACAGGGCACCCAATGTCTTTTGGCTTCCACTCTCATACACAGGGAGGTACACACGTTTACATACACCACACATATTCACACACATTCAAAGCAAATTAATCCCTGTAATAACAAGGTTTAAAATAAGATTTACTTTATTTTAGAGAACAAAGTCTCAAATTGCAGCCTAGATTGATTTTGGACTCAATGAGTCACCTGCCTCAAGAGTGCTAGGATTGCAGGAACACCTGAGGTTACAAATTTTAAAACAATGTTCCCATGGATATATGTAAAATAATATTTCCTTGGATAATAGTTGATAGGATATTCAGAGCACAACATATAATATAAAGTAAACTAATTGTACCTGTCTGTATCAAAAGGATAACTCTGAAAAAGAAAGAATAATAATTTTAAAGCAATTCTAGAAAAATATACATAATCTTTCAATATATAAAGTTCAATATTGGGCATAGTGAATAATATATTAAACATATAACATTTGCATTAAAATAAAGGAGAAAATAAGCAGAAGAAAGGTTTTTGCATGAATCTAGGACAGCCAGTCATTCTCTGTGGGAGGAATAGACAGAAACTCAGATATGGTTCTGGTTTGTAAATGATGGCCTGAGCCTGAACTAGTTGACTTTCTCATTGTTGATGGAAAACCTGAAAGCAGCAACTGAAAGAAGGAATCACACACTTGGGGTCACAGTTTAAAAGGATGCAGGCTGTGGAGGGGCATGAGATAGTACCACATCATCTGCAATAAGGAACCAGAGAGAAATGAAGGCTGGTACTCAGCCACCTTCCTCCCTTTTCTCTTTTCTTTCAGTCTTGATCTCCAGTGCCTTGAATGTCACTCCCTATATCCATGGTAGGTGTTCCCTCCACTGCTAAGCTTCTCCAGAAACACCTGGAGATGTGTGTCTCCTAGGTGACTCTAAACACAGTCAAGTGGAAACTAAAGATTGAGCATCATAGTGCCTAAATGTTCACTGTGGTTTTTAATGCTAATGATATTAAAACTGTGACTGTAACATAAATATACATGTTTGTGTCTGAGATACCTCACATGGAGGCATTTTTAAACCTATGTGCAAATAGTCTTACATTAAAACAGTCCTTACATGTAATCAATAATTCTGAGGACTGCACAGTTGGTACCTAATCCCTCATGTCACCACATGTGGCTCTTTAGTGTGCTTTTAGGCAGGCTGAGTTTTCAGTAAGAGTATCACTGATAACCTGTTAGGATCAAGAATCTGATGATTTCTGAAGCAGAAGCAGAGATCCATAGCTAAGCGCTGAGCCAAACTCCTGGAATCCAATTGTAGAGAGGAAGAAGTGATGAACAAGGGGTCAAGACAGGCGGTGGGAAAATACACAGAAACATCTGACCTGAACAAGTGGGAGCTCACAGACCCCAGTCTGGCAGCTAGGGAACCAATATAGGACTGAACCAGGCCCCCTGAATGTGGGTTCAGCTAGGAGGTCTAGGCAGTCTATAGGGCCTCTGGCAGTAAAACCAGAATTTATCCCTAGTGCACAAATGGACTTTGGGAGCACATTCCCCGTGGAGGGATACTCTCTTAGCCTAGATGCACAGGGTAGGGCCTAGGCCCTGCCAGAAATGATGTGACAGATTTTGATGATCCTTCATGGAAGGCCTCACCCTCCCTGGGGAGTGGATAGTGGATGGGATGGGGGGGCAGTTGGGGGGTGGAGGGATGGGAGGGAGATCTTGGATTGATATGTAAAACAAGATTGTTTCTAATTTAAATAAAATTTATTTTTAAAAGAATCTGACCATTTCAAATATTCCTACACTTTTTCTCAAGTCTGGACCAGGAAAAGTATGATGAATTTAACAACTGGTCCTGACAACAATCCAACCCTTAGACGACTGCATATGGCTAGATGCTAAACACAGAATTAGAAACTCCATTGAAAAATTACATTATGAAAATGTGTGTAACTTCAAGTGTTCTAGACAAGTCTTTCAAAAAATAAGTTGTGAAGTGTTTGAAGAGCATTAGAACCAATACATATCTGAACAACTGAGGGTGGAATCTGTTACAAACAGCAATCAAAAATGGTGCTTGCAGATGCTGGGGTAGGATTGGAAGAGGCAAGAATCAATAATATATCAAGGATGTTCCCATTTAGAAGACAATTTTGCCCTCAAGCCTGCAGAAGCCAGTTCTCTTTATTCCAAAGAAAAGGAAATGTATATTGCAATATAATAGAAATCCTTTTGACTCTACAATAAAATATTTATCCTTCAGTATTTCCCAGCCCTACCACGATCAAGAATCACTGAACTGCAAAGCCTGAGTTTCAAGCATTAAACATTTATTGTGCTATTTTTATGCACACATTTTACCCTAATTTCTAAGTATGATTGAGAAATTCTGCTTAATTATCTGTGCGCTTCTGCCTTTCATCCTGATGTGTAAAACTGATAATGAAAAGAAAACTGATGAGCTGCTTGGGAACTGGGTTGAAATTAAAGGCAAGGTATTCAACTGGTTTCACAAAGAAAATATCCATACCAATAGAGAACTGGGTTCCTCAGGTCTGAAGTCAAACCTCTCCTGGTAGAACTCGGTCAAGATCAGAGCATCAGAGCTCCACCAGCAGCTTCTGAAGACCCTGCATTTCTCAGAATTCTTGCCACCCCTACGGGATATACCACACTGATTCCAGCTAAAATTGCCTGGGAAATGTGCTCCTTCATACACATTTTTCATACTACTCACCCCGCTCACCCACACTAGTTCTCCTCAGCTCTGCTGAGCAACAGAAAATAAAATGTACTGACAACAAACACCTGAAATGCATAATAGTGAACAAACTCCTCTCTTAAGTATAATAACCACATTCATGTCCACAAAACTATGGGATGAACAGGTCAAATTCCACTGTTGCCCCAGTTTCTATAACAGAGATAAAGGCCAGGAACAGAGAGACAGAGACATATAGAAATAGATAGATGATAGATTGATAGATAGATGATAGGTAGGTCGGTAGGTAGATAAATTATAAATAGATAGATAGATAGATAGATAGATAGATAGATAGATAGATGATAGACAGGTTGTACATAGATGTCCATATAAATACAGATTATATAGATAGAGATAATATGATATAGACTGCTACTTGAGATATAAATAATTCATTTTTAATAAACATACAAACTAAATGGAATAGCAAGTATATACAGACATTAGCAACCATGACCTTGTCAGAAGCAAAGGTTTTGCAATAGAATGATACGTTACTCATACTTTTGCTGATGAGTCTTTGGGTTTTCTCCTTGGCTAGGCAAGGATCCTGAAGATTAAATATCTCTTTGACATGCTGACTCCATTGCCAGGATATAAACTCAGAAGACTGCTGTACTATAAGGGCATTCTAAATGTTTTGAGGCACTCACGGTTTCTCATAATGGCTACACCATCAATATCACACATAGGTTCTCTTCTTCACATTATTGTGTCTTTTCATACATGCTTTGTTCTTGTTGGTCTTCCTGCCCATTCCTTTCCCCAGTCCCCCTGGTCCTTCCCTGCTGCTTCCTCTCACTGTTTTGCTTTAATTTCACATGTATTCTATCACCCTCTGTTTATTTCTCTCCCCCTCTGAAGTTACCATGTTTTCCTCTCATGATCCCCTTTCTAGTTTCATGACCCATACACATACACACAATGTTATCTCAATCTTGGCATGAATTTGAAGCAGGCCCTGAGAGACCATACCATTTAATAAGATCACAAGTCAGCAGATGATAACACAGGACTCAGCTGCTGTGCTTCCATTCTTCCCAGGTCTTCCGTCTCTTGCTTCTGTGTTTACCCTGCATAGAGGGAGAATAGGTGTCACCCTGTGGCTTGAGAGACACCACTAGCTTGCACTTCAAAACATTTCCCTGCAGACCATCCCAAAGACCAGAACATCCTGCTTGACAGGCATTCCTGTCTACAGGGGCTCATTGGTAAAATGACACCACCTATCAACCCATTCCCTCAACACAGACTCCCTTGGATAAGATGTCCACAGCTGCTTGACTGTGAAATGGGAATATAAGAGAACAGCCTGATGGAGGTTTAGAGCTAAAGTAATACATATCAATTTTTAGTCTGTTTGGTTTTTGCAGTGTTGGATATTGAGACCAAGGCCTTGAGCATGCTAAGAAAGTGTTCTATTACTGAACTACATCCGTAGACCTCAACTGTTTTGTTCATTGAAATCTTCTCAATCCCAGGTAAACCTCGGGGTTCTCTAGAGTAGCAGAATTTACAGAATGAATTCTATGAATAAATGGAATTTAGAATTAATTCTATACATAAAGGGGATTTATTAGAATGACTTATAGAGTGTGGTCTAACTAATCCAAGAATGGCTGACTATGAATAGAAAGTCCAAGAATCAAAAAGTTACTCAGTCCACAAGGCTGGATGTCTGAGCTAGTCTTCAGTAGACACTGGAATCCCAAAGAACTAGTCTCTAATGCCAGTGAAGGAATGGACTTGCAAGCAAGGCAAGAATAAGCAGGCAAAGAGCAAAAGCTTCTTTCTTCCATGTCCTAATATTGTGTCTTCTTACCTCATTCTGGATCAAAGGGGTATGTCTTCCTGCCTCAGAGGTCTGGACTAGAAGTGGATCACACTGTTAATCCCATCAAATGAGAGTAAAGGCCATCTACCCAATTATTTTTGGTCAAATTAGGCAAGCTTTATTTTCTGTCAGTCAGGGCTATCTCCCTAAAGTAACATTTGAGAAAATAGCCTGGAACATGGGAGGAAAGTGAGGACTATATAGCCCAAGAGAACTGCAGGGCAAAGGGGGTTCCAAGGGTATTTGGTTATGTAGAAACCTGGGAGTACATCTCAAAATGATCTGATAGAACATCTATCTTCTCAGAGCGGATGTCAGGGTGTAGGGTGTGTATCTTCTCAAATTCTAGAAGATAGGTCAAGACATGGTCAAAATTAAGTTTTAGAGAAAATATGAATGAACTTATTTTCATGTTGTAACAAGATAGCTTCTAATCTTAAGATGGAGTGAGGTTGATCCATCACACTCACTTCAAACCAAGCCAAAAAAAAATCTCACAGATTTTCCCCCAACTTGTGGATAGTAGTTCATTCCAGATGTAGTCAAGTTGACAACCAGGAACAGCCATCACACCCAACAACATAATCACTTTTATTTTTAAAGTAAATAAAACATTCATAAAATATAGCTTCTTGTAAATTCCCCAATGTTAAAACAAAATTTTAGGAAAACAATTAATCCCTATATAGCTGAATCTTTCTGAAAATAAAAACCAGAATCTTGTGTCATAAATAAAAATGTATTGGTAAGTTTAAATCTGCTCTCAGTAGTAAAATACCAAAAAATATTTTCATTAAGATTAACAAATTTATCAGCATCCCTAGCCTGGTGGGATATATACATAAATAGAAGACATCCTAGCACTGTGTTGAATCCCAGCTGAATATTCAGTGAGTACCAGAGAATCAACAGGATTTTCTGCACTGCTATCCCTGAAGACAATCATGAACAGTAAGCAAGAAACATGCATGAATCAAACCAACAAATTCATGCACTGGCCTCTGCAACACCAACAGGGCTTTTAAAATGTCAAAAGAAAAGTATACTTTAATAAAAATCCATAAAAACTGTGCTGAAAAATTAATGTAGTACACCATGTGCAAATAAACCCCACATGAATAGAAAATTGAGATTAACTTCATGCATCAGTAAACTTCAGGAGGTAAATCACTATGACAATTTCTCCCCTCATTTCAAATCCAAATAGAGGTCTTTGGGGACAGTCAGTGCATTATGGAGGTTAAAATTTTTTAACTCTAGAGATTTGCAGAGAATATGTTATGTATTTATTTGATTGTTTACAATTTTTTCCTCATGAGACCCTGTCTTTTGGTTCAAGTGAGCACATTTAAATGAATTCATAACCTGGGTTAATATAGTCTGATTTGATTACTTAATAACTTCTTCGGGCAATAGAATGCATGGTAGGCATAGAGCTACGTTTCTGGTCACTAAAAGGTAACTTGATATCTAGGTGAAGAGAGAAAAATGCCAAGTAGGTAAACCAGGAAATGTGAACATGCTCCTCCACTCTCCTGGTTTCCTGTTCACATGCTGCAGCTAGTCCTCCATGGGTGGCTAGAGGCTGGAGTCCCTCCCCTCCATCCTCTCCTCCTTCAATTCCCTTCTTTTCCTCCATTTCTTTCTTTTCCACCTTTCTCCTTGCCCAAAATTAGTCATGCTCTGACAAACCTGGTCCTCCATGACTACAAAACTCTGGATTTCCCATCTGTCCTCTGCCACTGAGAGTAGATACAGCAGCAGACTGGGGGAAAGGACTAAGGAAAACCAATCCTCTAGTCCTTAGACTCCTTAACAGCACTGCGCCATGAGTAAAATGGAGCTGGAAAAGCTGAACAGGTTTTATGCAGAACCTCAAAAAGGAATAAAGTGCTAGAGTCCCAATTATTTATTTTTCTTACAGCTAGGATTGAAAATCTACTCTCCTCAGTCAAGAAAGGGGAGTGGAGGCATACATCCAATTAACGCCTACCTTCTTGTCATCACCCCAGGTTTGGAAAAGGTATGGGCTTTGCTGCCATTTCATGCTTTTGCTTTCATGAATGGAAGGAGATCCTTCAGATATGGTACCTGATGTAGTATAGGTGCGAAATGAAGAGGCTAGGAAACCATCTCTCAATCATAGTCTGGTTTTTATTTTGCTTTAATAGCCTTTTTCTTTTTTTCCAACTTTTTTATTTGAATTACAACAGGATTGTTTTACATGGCAATCCCAGTTCCCTTCTCCCACCTGTCCTCCCCTACCCCCCCAACTAAAACCTTATCTGTCACATATCTTTTCTGCTCCCCCTGGATGGTGAGGCCTTCCATAGGGTATCATGTCATAAGTGATATGATGTCATTTTCTGTCTCTTCAACATTCTTTCGAATACATCCTTCTCTCTCAGGCATGTTACTGCCTCTTTTAACTAGAGCAGAAGTCATAGACACTGGAAGATAAAAACACTTTAGGAACTTAAGAATCACACTGCTTAGGTATTCAATTGCAATGAACTCAGTGATATCTTTGGAGACTCCTTGTCTCATAATGTCCTATCAGTGTTCCTCCATGTTTAAAAATTTGATTTTGTTATTTTGTTAACTTTCCTTTCATATTTTTGTTTATTTTTTTCTCTCCTACATATCCTCTGAGTATATATGATGGCTTCCAGTTTAGCGTTTTTATGGGGTTTCTGAATTAAAGAATTGAGGGTGTCTGAGAAAAGAAAACAATCACACTGCTTATCATTGGTCATTGGTCATCTGTCTCCAAGGTAAATGTCATTGTAATCAGGTGTGCAATGCTACCATTGCCTAGAAACCTCCAGTTATACAGGACCTCTTGAAATAAAAAGGAACTGGTATGTCCATTGATTTTCAGTATGGGAAATATAATATAGATAATTCTATGATCTCTTCACTGGCATTACCACAAAGAAAATAAGTCTCTAACTCTATGTCAAATGTAATAATTGTGTATTAACAAAAATCAGTTTGTACAAATGAATTGAATGGAAAAGTTTATGTAAAAGTATACATTGGAGCAGGAAGAGTTTGTTCAGAGGAAAATGACAAGTTATTTAGAAGCAGAAAACAAATTTTCTCCCTCTGATTCCACAGAACAGGATATAGACTATGTAAAGAGTTAATGGAACGATAGGTTTCTAAGAATTACTTTCTACATGGAAGGAATGCCTTGGCTCATTGGAATCAATGTTTACATCATCACTAGCCAGGAGACCACACTGGATGCTGGTTATCTGAGGATTCTAAGCCTGCCTTTTAAGTTTCTTGGACTATTAAAAGCTGAAAGCCACCAAATCAAGGGAACACAAATAACATGGACAGAAAAAAATGTCCATGGCCATTCTTGAATAACAATTCAGAGTCAATGAATAGGGAAAAAGAAAAAAATATCTATTATGACAGAAATAGAGATTAAATTACAGTTTATTACAAAACTGGTGTAAGAAAGACCTAAGAAGAAAAGCCATCATGTTTCAGCAAAAGATACTACAATGAAAAGATTGAAAATCAATGCTTGCCTAGTTTGGCAAAACAGAAAAGTGTTGTTAACATGAATTCTGCAAATGTAGAAGAAAAAGCTCTAAGAAATAAAGCTATCATGGTGATTATGTGTTCAGACTATGTCTTTTTTTTAATATTTGCTTCATTATATTAAATCTCAAACAATGTCAAATTACATATTGATTTATTCCCTCTCATTCACTAGCATATTTGCAGAAGTGCTAATGGTTGTTGAGACAGACAAGTAACTGGTACCTGTTAAAGGTAGCTTACTAATAATAACAGATAGATTTTGAAAAGAAGTATGAACAGAGATGACAAGGTAAAAGACGCACAGTGAACTATTTTACTGACTAGCTTTGTCTTAATGTCACTATCTAAGCCAACATGTTCAAGGAGAAGCCTGGGAAAGGCCTGATGCCTAACCAGGAAGGACCAGATTCCGGTGCCTGGAAAGTCGATTGGGTTGAGCAGGGTGAAGCTAGAGCATGGTGGTTAGGAGCCAGGAAAGAAGATTAGGGACACTGAGCAAACACTAGATACTGGTCATTGTGGTAAGCACCTGTCTATGCTGGTTAATGTTTTTGTCAACGTGAGGTATGCTAGATTCATTTGGAAACAGAGGACCTCAATTGAGAAAATCCTTCCTTTTGGCCACTCTGCAAGGCAGTTTTTTGATTGATGATTGATGTAGAAGGGTTCAGACCACTGGTCATGGTGCCACCACTGGGCAGGTGGCTCTGGGTCATATGAAGAAGCAAGCCTTTAGAACCAAGCCAGTAAGCAGAGTTTCTCTTCAGTCCTTGTGTCCAAGTTCTGGCTTTAAATTCCGGCCTTGACTTTCTCTCATGACTGTAACCTGTAATGCATATAAACCCTTTTAATTCCCAAGTAGCCTTTGGTCGTAGTGTTTTATCACAGCAAAGTAACTCTAACTAAGAAAATTTCATACCATTAACTCATCAATTATTTACTTGCTCCCAATATAAAAGTATTAATATCTGGTTACTGAGAATTTTAAAAGCCCAAAAAGATTGTCTTGGGTCAGACAGCTAATAACTTGTACCTGGGATCTTGAACCTCACAGTTCAGAGTCTTTTCCATTCCATCACCTTAGCAAGAGTACGAGCCAAAAAAAGAAAGAGACATGTGATAGCAGATGCAGGAGACAGACAGGAAGTATAAATCAAACTATAACTGGTAAGTAATGAAGAGCCGGTTGAAGACACAGTTAAGGTTGGTCAGGGGATCTAAAATCACAGCCAGATCATCTACTTAAACTAAGACAGAAATCCAGGAGCCAGAAACCTAACAAATACAGTGGAAGATAGAACTTTCAAAATAAAGCAATAGTCTCCTTCATAAAAGAATCCCGGCGGCTGGTGCCTGAGCCTCAGGTGAGTCTGGGCACTGCTCTGCCACCCCCCCTCCCCGCCCTGTATCTCCCACATCAACCCCTGCCGGCTTCTGCCTAAAACACCCCCTCCAGACAAGAGTGGACTAGCCCAGACTGGAAGGTGAGCCTGGACAAACCTCACCCCTGTCCACTCTCCTCCATCTGTCCTGCTGAGGATGCCCAAGACTCAGGAGAGTCTGGGCATTGCTCTGTTCCCCAACCTCCCCCATCAACCCCTGCTTGCTTCTGCCTGAGCCCACACGGGCAAGAGTGGACCTGCCCAGACCCGGAAGGCCCACCCCGAGTCTGGACACACCCCACCCTTGTCCACCCACTGCCCTTGGCCATCCTGCTGCCCCCAGAGGCTGAGCCCTCGGCCAGCCACCTGAGAGAGAGAGAGATCCCACCTGCACTCACTGGAAGAAGGGATGGGAAGAAGACAGAGTAAGAACACACTCAACAACAGAAAAACCAATATGACACCACCAGAATCTAGACTCCACACCAGCAAGATCTGAAAAGACCAATATAAAGGATGAAGAAGAGATGGACCTCAAAAATTATATTAGGAAGATGATAGAGTCATTTAAAGAAGAAACAAGAAAATCCCTTAAAGAAATAGAAGAAAAAACAAGGAAAAGATTACATGAGATGGAAGAAAAGACAAACCAAAAAATTCAAGAAGTAAGCAAATCTCTTAAAGAATCTAAAGAAAGACAAGAAAAACACAATCAAACAAATGAAGGAAGCACTTGAAACAGTTCAAGGCATGAAAGCTAAAATACAAACAATAAAGAAAACACAGAATGAGGCGATGTTGGAAATAGAAAGGCTGGATAAACGATCAGGAATTAAAAATGTGAGTATAACCAATAGCATTCAAGAGATGGAAGAGAGAATCTCAGTTGTTGAAGATTTTCTAGAGGATATACAGTCATCGACCAAAGAAAATCTCAAGTCCAACCAAGCATTAACACAAAATATCCAGGAAATATGGACACCGTGAAAAGGCTGAATCTAAGAATAATAGGTATAGAAGAAGGTGAAGAAATATAGCTCAAAGGTACAGAAAACATATTCAACAAAATCATAGAAGAAAACTTCCCCAACATACATAAGGATATGCCTATGAAATTACAAGAAGCTTACAGAACACCAAATAGACTGGACCACAAAAAGAAGTCCCCTCAACACATAATAATCAAAACAGCAAACCTTCAGAAAAAAAGAGAAAATATTAAGAGCAGCAAAGTAAAAAGGCCAGGTAACATATAAAGGCAGACCTATCAAAATCTCACCTGAATCCTCGATGGAAACGTTAAAAGCCAGAAGGTCCTGGATAGATATAACATTAAGGGAGCATGGATGCCAACCCAGACTACTGTACCCAGCAAAACTATCAATCACTGTAGATGGAGAAAACAAGATAGTCCATGACAACACCAGACTTAAACAATACATATCCACAAATCCAGAACTAGGAAAAGTTCTAGAAGGAAAACTCCAACCCAACGAAAATAACTACACTCACAAAAACAGAGGCAATAGATAATCGAATTTTACCAAACAGGAAAAGAAACAGGAGGGTGAAATCCACACACAATGACACCACAAACGATAAATCCAAAACAGTCAAGAATCAACAATCAATGGACATTAATATCCCTCAATGTCAATGGTCTTAACCTGCCCATAAATACATACAGGCTACAAAAGAATGGATACAAAAAACATAATCCAACCTTCTACAGCATACAAGAAACACACCTCAAATTCAAAGACAGGCAGTACCTCAGAGTTAAGGGTTGGGAAAAGATTTTCTAATGAAATGGACCCAAGAAACAAACAGGTGTAGCAACCCTAATATCTAACAAATTAGACTTCAAACTAAAATTAATCAAAAGAGATGAAGAAGGGCATTTCATAGCCATTAGAGGAAAAGTCCATCAAGATGAAGTCTCAATCCTGAACATCTATGCCCCAAATACAAAGTCACCCACATTTGTAAAAGAAACATTACTAAAGCTCAAACAACATATAAAACCTCACACAGTCATAGTGGGTTATTTCAACACCTCACTATCACCACTAGACAGGACCACCAGACAGAAATTTAACAAAGAAACAATTAACTAACACAAGTTATGATCCAATTGGGTTTAACAGATATCTATAGAACATTCTATCCAAACATGAAAGAATATACCTTCTTCTCAGCACCGCAGGGCACCTTCTCTAAAATTGACCACACAGTTGGCAAAAAAGCAAACCTCCACAGTTACAAAAGAATTGAAATAACCCCCTGTATCTTATGAGATCATCATGCTTTAAAACTAGAATTCAACAGCAATACAAATTGCAGAAACCTACAAATTCATGGAAATTGAATAACACCCAACTGCAACATTTCTGGGGTGAGGAAGAAATAAAAGAAGAAATTAAAGGCTTCCTAAAATTTAATGAGAATGTAGACACAACATACCCAAACTTATGGGACACTTCGAAAGCAGTGCTAAGAGGAAAGTTCATAGCCCTAACTGCCCATATGAAGAAACTGGAGAATAGTCACACTAGAGAACTGACAGAACAACTGAAAGCTTTAGAGCAAAATGAAGCAAACTCACCAGGGAGGAGTAGACACCAGGAAATAATCAACCTGAGGGCTGAAATCAATAAAGTAGTAATTAGGAAAACATTACAAAGAATCAATGAAACAAAGAGTTGGTTCTTTGAGAAGATCAACAAGATAGACAAACCTCTAGCCAAACTAACCAAAAGGCAGAGAGACAGCATGCTTATTAACAAAATCAGAAATGAAAATGGGGATATAACAACTGACACTGAGGAAATCCAGAGAATCTTCAGGCCATACTTTGAAAACCTGTACTCCACAAAATTTGAAAATCAAAAGGAAATGGACAGTTTCCTGGATAGATATCACTTACCAAAATTAAACCAAGAACAGATTAGCAGTTTAAATCTACCTATTACCCCTAATGAAATAGAAGCAGTCATTAATAGCTTCCCAACCAAAACAAGCCCAGGGCCAGATGGCTTCACTGCAGAATTCTACCAGAAATTTAAACCAGATCTAATACCAGTACTCCTCAAATTGTTCCACACAATAAAAGCAGAAGGGACATTGCCAAACTCTTTTTACTAGGCTATAATCACTTTGATACCCAAGTCACCCAAAGATACTACTAAAAAAGAGATCTACAAACCAATATCCCTCATGAACATTGATGCAAAAATATTCAACAAAATATTGGCAAATCGATTCCAAGAACACATCAGAAAAATCATCCACCGTGATCAAATAGGCTTCATCCCAGGGATTCAAGGATGGTTCAACATATAAAAATCCATCAATGTAATCCACCATATAAACAAACTGAAAAAGAAAAACTACATGATCATCTCACTAGATGCTGAAAAAGCCTTTGACAAAATCCAACATCCCTTCATGATAAAGATCTTGGAGAGAACAGGAATAACAGGAACATATCTAAACATGACAAAAGCAATATGCACCAAACCAACAGCCAACATCAAACTAAATGGAGAGAAACACAAATCGATCCCTCTAAAATCAGGAACAAGACAAGGCTGTCCACTCTCTCCATATCTCTTAATATTGACCTTGAAGTTCTAGCTAGAGCAATAAGACAAGAAAAGGAGATCAAAGGGATACAAATTGGAAAGGAAGAAATCAAACTTTCACTATGTGCAGATGATATGCTAGTCTACATAAGTGACCCGAAAAAACTATACCAGGGAACTCTTACAGCTGATAAACACCTTCAGCAAAGTAGCAGGATACAAAATTAACTCAAAAAATCAGTAGCCCTACTATATAAAGATGATAAATCCAATGAGAAAAAAATCAGGTAAACATAACCCTTCACAATATCCACAAGCAACATAAAATATCTTGGAGTAACACTAACCAAAAAAGTGAAAGACCTGTACAGTAAGAACTTTGAGTCTTTAAAAAAAGAAATTAAAGAAGATACCAGAAAATGGAAAGATCTCCCATGCTCTTGGATAGGTAGAATCAACAGAGTAAAAATGGCAATCTTGCCAAAAGTAATCTACAGAATCAACACAATCCCCATCAAAATCCCAACACAGTTCTTCACAGACCTTGAAAGAACAATACTCAACTTTATATGGAAAAACAAAAAACCCAAGATAACTAAAACAACGCTGTACAATAAAGGATCTTCTAGAGGCATCACCTTCCCTGACTTCAAGCTCTATTATAGATCTATAGTTCTGAAAACAGCTTGATATTGGCACAAAAATAGATAGATGAATGGAATCGAATTGAAAACCCTGACATTAACCCACACATATGGTATGTACTAACTCATCTATGAATTTTAGACATAGAGCAAAGGATTACCAGCCTACAATCCTCTTCACAAAAGAAAATAGGAAACATGAAGGACTCTAGGGGAAAAATGCATGGACCCCAGGAATGGGAAGGGGCAGGAACTTCTAAGATAATTCGGAGCATGAGGGCAGGGGGGAGGGAGCTGCCAGAATGAGAGGAGGAAAAGAGGAGAGGAAAAGAAGAAATAGAGGAGCAGAAATATTGAGTTGGAGGAAGCATAGAAGAGAGCAGGATGAGAGATACCATATTAGAGGGAGCCATTATAGGTCCAAGGAGAGATCTGGCACTAGGGAGATTTCCAGAGACCTACAAGGATGATACAGACAATCCAGGCAATGGTGGAGAGGATAACCTAAAAGCCCTTCCCCTAAAATGAGACTGATGACTACATTTTATGCCATCCTAGAGCCCTCATCCAGTGGCTGATGGAAGCAGAGGCAGATATCCACAGATATACACTGAACTGAACTCTGGAACTTAGTTGCAGAGAGGGAGGAATGAAGGAAGCCTGGTGAAACCCACAGAAACAGCTCTCCTGAACAAGGGGGAGTACATTGACCCCAGACTGCTGTCTGGGAGGCCAGTACACAACTAATCCAGACCCCTGAACATGGAGTCAATGACTAGACCTCTGTACTCTAGGGGGCCCCTGGTAGTGGATTAGTATTTTTCCCTGGTATAAGAAGGGATTTTGAGAGCTCATCCCATGTGAAGGGATGCACTCTTGGCCTGGATACATAGGGAAGTGCCTAGGCCTGGCCTGGAATGATGGGGTGGACTTTGGGGAGCCCCCATTAAGGGTCCTACCCTTCCTGGGGAGTGGAGGGTTGATGGGGTGGGGTCTAAGTCAGGGATGGGGGAGGAGGTATGGGGGTGAGGGGAGGGAGAAGGAGAAGGGATTGATATGTGAAACAAGCTTGTTCCTAATTTGAACTAATAAAAAAATCAAAAAAAAAAGAATCCCAACAAACTGTCCTTAACATGTCAGTGCTTACACAACAGTCTTGTTATTAGCTTACAGTTTTCCATCTTACAAACTGACTGGAAGAGGAAGCTTTACCTCATCCTATTATTCTTCATTTTTTCTTCATCAGCACCAGAAGTTCTTGTTCATGAACTGCCAGAAATGGAGCTTCATCAAGAGGTGTGACAGTGAATCTTGATTGTCTAGAATCACTTTGGGGAAAAACCTCTAGGTTTATCTTTAAGGACACTGACAGAGAGCTTAGACTAAGATAGGAAGAACCACACAGAATATCGGTGGTACCATTCCATGGACTGGAGTCCTAGACTGAAGAAGAAGAGAAAAAGTGAGAAGAGCCCTACCATTCACCCCTCTGTTTGCTGACTACCAATGCAATGTGACCAACTATCTTCTGCTTCTGCCACCATAATTTCTCCTCCATGAGGCAGCTTACTTTCAAACTGTCACCCAAACTAAACCCTTCATTCCTTCAATTGCTTTTTCCAAGGATTTTTTTCATTGAAACTAATACAAGAAGCAAGAACTGAAGTATAAAATGTCTCTGAGATTTCAGGAAGCAGCCTCTCTGTTTATGGTCCTAAATAATTCATGGTTCATTTTCATAAACAATCCACAAACTTCCTCAGAGGAGAGCTACACATGTCATTAGTCTCAACAAAACAAAAATAAAGAAGGAAATCAGACAGAATAGAGCAATCAATGATAACCATTTACCTTGTCTCCATAGAGATAAAACCATGTGGAGTGGGGCAGGAAGATTTGCTCACTCCACTAAAGAGCCTGAAAAGTCCAAATTAAGACATTTGCAAGAACACTAGGGGACACAGTACAAGCCTCCAATGGTCAGTGAACCTGGAGTTCTGAGGGTCAAGGACAGAGAATAGGTGTCCTGTCTCCAGGAGATAAGAGGTTGCTTGCATTAACTCACCTTCCTTTTGCCTTACTTATTCTGTCTGCCTTGCCCACTCCCTAGTCCCTCTGATTGGGTCCACCTACCCAGCTTCCTTTTTCAGTCCCCCAGCTCCTACACCAGTCTCCTCTAGAAACAGAGAGAGAGAGAGAGAGAGAGAGAGAGAGAGAGAGAATGAGAATGAGAGAGAGAGTTAACCTAATCAAAAAGCAAAAGCACCTGGTTTCCTTTCCCAAAGAAGACAGATTGACTAGATACTTACTAAGGCATTGGGAATAAACAGTGCTTTATCAGTGGTCTCACTTAATCCCATCAGGGTGACCCCAGAATCTATCATCATGCCATGCCCTCCCACAGGCTACAGCACTGCATGATCAGATTTGGAAATTTTTGTCAGCAGAAAGCCTTTTCTGCATTTAGACAAAAGACCTAGTTTGTTTTCCAAGTGAAAGCACGAAAAACTGTCTTCAAAAGAAACAAGTAAAAGGATATGCTATGCAAGATTCTCTCAAAGAATATGGTAATTAGCACAAATATGCTATAATTACATTCTCAGGAACAGGTCTATTCAATGTAGTCATTCACATATGTGATTATGCATGGCAGCTAAGTACAGCAGGCATAAGCAAGATTGTCAGTATGCAAATGCCATTCCTACCAGGCCATACAATTTGTCAAATGGAATTAAACTTCTCAAAGGAAACAGAATTCTACAGGTCCCCCCAAAAAATAGCAAATAGCACGTTTCCCCACTCTCCTGACATGTTCTTTTCTTTCATCAGAATTCATTGTTCCTAATCGAATTATTTTTTTGGATTTTGTTTTTAAAGGTGAATTTCTTAATAAGGACTTTACCTTGTGATCATGTGGGTAAAATTCATTTTAAATATTTTAATTATGGGGGTGAGAAGTAGGTAATATTTCCTTGATTCTCCAGAAAGTCAAACTATGTTATATCCTTGAGCATGCAAAGAACATTCTCCTTGCCCTTTTAAAGACCAAACTAATGCTTACAAAAGGCAAGCAGATCTGTGTGTACTCACATGTACAGATACACACACACAGGTTCTCTCTGGTTCATTGAAAATCCAGACTATCACCACTCACTACACACTAGAGTTTGCTGGCCTGCAATTGAAATATAAATGTATCCTACTTGAAGACTTCTTTCAGATACCATGCTAAGCTTTGGGAAAAAGACTCTGTGGCTTCATCATACAGATTTTACCTCTGCTGACTCCTCACAAATGACTCTGTCAAAACATAACATGCGACTTCTATAATTAAATGCCGTTTGCATCAGAACACAAAGAGTCTGAAGTTCATATTTCTGCACTACTAGCTAAAGGAAAACTGGTCTCTGCTTCAAGGAAACCTTTTCCTGCTTTGCCTTACATATGACTATCATTCTCACTGGACTGGGCAGAATCAAAGAGCATCGATCCAGCCCAAGCCATTCGGTGATCAAAAACAAAGAGGAGGAAACTGCAGCCTCAGCCTTTGCAATATCTGTTTTCCACTGCCAGAGGCAGGAATCTTGCTGTAAATTCTCACCAGAACAAAAGCCTTGAGACACTGACATGGAGCAAGACCACACTGCTCTAAGAATGGTGTAGAACCTTTGCTATGATACAGTGACCCCACCCAAATAAGCACAAAGAGAAATCTTATGTCAAGGCTCCTTCCAGATTTCCAGGCTCATTTAAGCACACAGAGGGTTACATACACACAATAGGAGAGATGATTTTTCAGCAAACCAAATAAACTTAAAAAAAAAATAACTCTGATGCTAAAAGGTACCTGGCACCTTCTAACAAGAACCCACACCCCCAAAATTATGGTGTGATGGTTAATTTTTGATTGCCAACTTGGTTCCCTTAGTAAGCATACAGGATATTGTTTAAGAAACTTATCTCTATATTTACTAAGCTAATTCTAAAGATGTTTAACTGTAAAAGGAAGAGCCACCCCACATGTGGTTGGCACCCATGAGCTGGAATCATGAACACAGTAAGAAGAAAGGAGAGTGAATGCCAAATGAACACTGCATTATCTTGTCTCTGCTCCCTAATGTGACTAGGTATGAGAAACAGCCTCATGCTCCTGCTGCCATGCCATCCCCACCCTGGCTGGCTGAACTTTCAAACTACTAGCCAATAAGGCCTTGCTTTAACCTGCCTGTTGGATATTAAAGTCATAGCAATAGGAAAAGTAGGTAGGACATTGAAGCATTACTCAAAAATAAAGAACTATCAGCCAAGAATCCATAACATAAAGTTTTTTGTTTCAGAATGTCACTGGAGCATCCTGTTTTGCATTGTCTATCATTCTCTGCCCATTCCTTATTCATTCAGAGAGTTTTTGTAGAACAAATTCTATGTGTATGTCTCTATGGTGAACATTATGAAAACAACTTATGAATAAAATCTAGTCTCCAGCATCAAAGAGCAAGCCACTATGTAAGAGAGACAATTCTTTAAATAGTCGAACCAAAAGTATTCACCAAGGGATTTATTTTTATAAGCATAGTTCACTAAGGAGAAGCTTAATGACATGGGAGAAGCAGTGGACTGAAAGGATATCAAACTCCTGGCTCAGTCACAGATCAATCCCTGGTGTATTATTGGGGTTGATCATGAATTCCTTTGGATATGGTTTCTTTTTCTATAAAAGTATGACCACTCCCACTCTTCCCCTTCCCACATTTGACTTAGATTAAATTACATGTATTTTCAGAGCTCTTAGAGACTGAATGGTTATGATCCTTAACTTTATGAGTTAACTTGAGCATATCATGGCTCAAGTCTCTGAAGATTATATCTGCAAGGGGACTTCTGAAAGAGAGTAGCATTTGATTTAGTGGATTAGGTAAGGAAGATTGTCCTACCCTGAGTTGGGTGGACAATAGCCAATACACTGAGGACCTTAAGGAACAGAGCATGAAGAAATACCACCATCATTTTTTTCCTGATTTCCTGTTGACTAGAATAGCTCATCTTGTCTTGTTCTGCCCTCAGACTGGAATTTCCAATACCAATCCGAAACTCTGATTCTCAAGTTGTTACTATATACTACAGACTTTCCTATGCCTCCACATTACAGTGGCAGGTGGTAGAAATGTTCAGCCTTTTGTTCCTAAAAATTGTGGTGATACACTATTTATGATTTATTAAAGCTTACCTGAGGTTTCAGAAAGCAAAGCCAACCTCAAGATATAGAGATCAGACAGTGGTGATACACACCTTTAATCCCAGCAGCCAGAAGCTAGGAGGTGGTGACTCACACCTTTAATCCTAGAACTCAGGATTAAGAGGTAAACAGATCTCTGTTAGTCCAAAGCCACCCAGATATAAACAAGATTGATCCAGTCCTAAAGAGAAACAGTTAACACAAAGATGATCTCAGCACCTGGGATCACAACCCTTTAATCCCAGCACTAGAGGGGTATAATAGATAAGACCAGAGTCTTCAGTAGTCAGTATCATCCCCCTGATCATGGATGCCAAAGGGGAGGCCCCTGCACTCCGGGGAGCCTCCGGAGGTGGACTGGCATTTTGCCCTGGTGTGTGTGGGGGACTTTGAGAGCCCATCCCACTTGAAGGGATGTGCTCTGTCTCTGGACACATGGGGAGGGGCCTAGGCCCAGCACAGGAAGATTTTGTGGACTTTGTGGAGCCCCTGTTGAGGGCCCTACCCTGCCTGGGGAGTGGTGGGTGGATGGGGTGGGGGGTAGGTTGGAGGTGGGGGAGAAGGAATGGGGGTGAGGGGAGGGAGAGGGGACTTACATGTGAAACAAGCCTGTTCCCTAACTTGAATAATAATAATAATAATAATAATAATAATAATAATAATAATAATAATAATAAAAAAAAAAAGAACCTTCCCTTGAACCCCCATGGAGGGCCTTACCCTCCCTGGGGAGCAGAGGGGGGATGAGGTGGGGGGCTGGTGAGGGTTGGGAAGAGGGGAGGGAGAGGGAGAAGGGATTGACATGTGAAGCAAGCTTGTTTCTGATTTGAACTAATAAAAAATATAAATAAATAAATAAATAAAGCTAAAAAACAACAATAAAGTTGTCTGTTTTTAATAGAGTCTCATTAACAAAATCACTAAAAAAAAAAAAAGAAAGAAAGAAAGAAACCATGGACAGTGACACTTTCCTGCAGTGCAGTAAATTCACTTGAGGCCAGGAGTTCAAAACTATCCTGAGACTGCTCAAAATATGAAAGCATCCAAAAGAATAAAATTCTAAGAGTAAATAAGGAAAACACAGCCTTGCTCACTAATGCAGAAGAAACACAAACTTTTAGAGGCTTTAGTTCTTTCTGATTACTCTTCAGTTCAGCAAACTGATTCTGAGCACACTTCATAAATTTCCACAGGTCCACATTTCTGCAAGACAAAGTCAAACAGCAATCAGTTCAGACACACCTTGATTTTGGTGTGACATCACATACATCAGGAATATTTCAGCCACAGATACATTTTACTAATACCTAGAGCACCAAACCTCAAAGTAGCACAATGAACTGCAGAGAGAGAAAAGCCTACCCTATCCATGGTCAAGGAATTAGCTGACACCATGCTTGATCTGTCCAAGAAAACACCACGATTTAAAGAACGCTTTCTGCCGAATATTTTCACATCCCCATAAAGTTGAAAAAGTGTCATTCAAATCATTGAAAATTGTAGAGCACTCTACTTAAACCATATAACTAAGTTCACTTTAGCCCATTATGTGTCCAGTACATCAAGTATTTTTGTACGTTTTTGAGATTATACTATGATTACATTTCTCCTTTGCCTGTCTTCTTTCTAAACACTCCCATATACCTCTCTTACCTCTCAAATTCATAGCCTCTGTTTTCATTCATTGCTATTGATGCTACAGATTAGACTATCATCATATTTTAACTATGAAAATGGGAAATAGCACAAAATATTTGAAATATAAGTTATTCAATACAGGCCAATTTTCATATGGGAGTTAGAACTGCTGAGAAGGCTAGCAGGAGTTATAGAGATTAGTGGCAGCTAACCCCTCTGGGCTAGAGGAGCAAAGCGAACATGACATATAGCTGAGTGTAAAAGTAGGATACCAGATAAGAACTGGAATCAAGAAACAGCCTCAGTCACCACCAAAACAAACGCCTTAAAACTGATATAGATGGGGAGGCAAACCCCATCTCTTTCTTTCCTCTGACCAACGGAGCACATATATGGTAGAGGTCATTTCCCATGACACAGAGAAAAACATGGGGAAACATGGAAGCAGGGGAAATGCGTTTAAACAAGCCCATCAGTTGCCATCACTTACCTGGCAGCTCACACACAATCTCCTGGATCCTGAAGCATGCATGTGTCTGATCACTTTTGAAAACTGACTCACAGTGAAGACCAATAAAATCACATTCAATGTAAAGTATTTTGTTACTAAGAAACCTTTTCTGAAGCCATTGTTCTTAAATTCTAGCATTTTATATTCATTTCACATTGAAATTTCTCTTCCAAAGGCTATCACAGATCTGTGCATTATTGTAAAATATGCCATTTTAAAACTCTATTCAGTGGTGAGAACTGCTCATAATAGTAAGAGATGAGGAATCTGGCACTGCTTGCTGTTTTGTTTCTTCAAAGTGTAAACTGGGGAAAGCTGAGATCTAAGGAAAAATAAACAAAGGGGATGATGAAACTCACAGGGATGAAATGCTGCTGAACCTCTGACAGTTGCTGGCAGTAAGTAGTATCATTTTAGAATATAAAAACCTTTTCCAAACATGTCTGAAAACCACTGTTGTCAAAGGTCTTACAGAAATTTGAATTACTCACTGACTAAGAAAATGTCCCTTGGAATATTGAGAATGCACAAGACCTGCCAGATCACATAAAATATTCATTTTGATTGACTAGTTCAATCACTCCACTCTAAGGCCTTGGTTGCTCATGGCCATGTGTCTTTGGCCCATGACCTCATGAGATTGTACAAACAAAACAATTCCTAAGTATAGCTATCATTGTTTGTATAAGGTCCTCCCTGTCTGTTGGTGAATCACGCTGTACAAATCACATCAGAATAGCCTGAGGGGTGAGATAATGTGGATCCAGGACATTGATCTTCTCCATTGCAGCTGAGAGTGCAAATCTCAGAAGCCACTTGCCTTTCAAGAGACCAGAGAGGTTGTTATTAAAATCACTAGGAAGCTGGTTCAAACGTGCTTAGTTCTGCCTGCTGAGCCTGACTTTCCCTTGTGAGGTATGTGAAATTCAAACTTCCAACCCACTAATGCTCATGAAGGATCCTCTGACAATGCCCACACAATTAGGAATGGCCCATCTACAACTGGGGAAATTATATTCTTATTCCCTCCACTGCAGTTTTAAATGTTTTAGGTTTCTTTTTTCCACTTTCAAATGGTAAAGGGAGTAGTGCAATCTTGTGATGATCAAAAGCAACTCTGTATCATTGGAAGGATGGGGTGGTGAGAAGAAAGACATTAATTCAGTACTCTCCTTAGACATGAACTTGACATGGTCACCTGCTTAGGAATATTCCAACTTCCTTCCTAGGAGACTTTGAAAAGTTTGACATGGTCAGGGACAAATGAGCTTGTTCCTAAAATGTAACAATAGTACAGCCTTGTTGTTTGATTTAGTTTTTAGTGGAGCCATGGTTGGAAAACTGATGCCATAGGGAAAAGAAAACAGACACAACTGAGAGATGATTTCAAAATGGCGACAGGATATCTGAGGAAGAGAAAATGGAATGAAGAGCACAAATGGGGTCTTTGCCTTAGAAGTGAATAGACACAAAGTTCTTTGTTTCTACTGTTATTTCAAAATAATTATTAAAGATCTCAACAAAACACCCATTTTTCTACTTGGAAAAAAAGATAAAACATTATTTGTTTCATGTTTGTTGTTTGATTCCTAGTCGTGATCAAGCAACATGAACTTGTGTGAACCTATGTAATTTCAAGAAAGTTAAAAAAAGAAAAGAAAATCTCAAATTCATATTTACTTTCTCATGTCGCATGAAATGCCACTGACCAGCAATACCTTGCCCTGACTTCCTGCTTTGGAGCAAGTCTGAAGTCTCCCATAGGCTTGTGTTTTGAATGTGCATTTCCCAGATAGTGGTTCTGTTTGGGAAAGTTGTGGGGACTTTGGAAGGTAAGGCCTCACTGGGGACATTAACAATCATATCAGATGAGATAAGCCAAACTCAGAAAAGCAAATATTACATTTCTTTACTATGAAGAATGTGTATTGAAAGTAAGTTGGAGTAGGGTAAGAGTAAGGGTACCAACAGAGGGAAGGGAACAAGGGAATGGACTAAGAGGGGTAAATATGATCCATGTATGAGATAGATAGATAGATAGATAGATAGATAGATAGATAGATAGCTATGACAGAAACTCATTGTTCTGTATGATTAATATGCACTAATAAAAGTGGCATAAGGAGATATTATTTCTTTCCTTGTAAGATTTCTTGACCTAGCTAAATATAATTATGTATATTAACTACATTGTCTAAATGAAGTTTTTAATACAGTACTATGAGGCAGTAATTTGCTGTAGTTTCAATGTGTTTTTTTAATTCAAGTGTTGCCAAAGTGATGGGATTGAAAAGTAAGGTTTTCAAAAGGTCATGTGTTTATCAGTTTTTCTTTGCTATGACAAAATTCCAGAGGTAACTAACTTACGAAGGGTAAAGGCTTCTTTGGCTCATATTTTCAGATGTTTTGATGCATGATCAGTCAATGCTGGTGCTTTTGTGATCACAATAAGGTGGGTAGCACATCATAATAAAGGATGTGCATGAAGGACAGCTTCTCAGATTGGTTCTCCCCCACCACCATGCAGGTCTAGCAGATCAACAACCACTTTTACCTGCTGAGCTCTCTCACCGCTTATACTCAATAATTCTTAAACAGTTAACTCTGACTTCTTAGGATAATGTAGATACAGGTGTACAGCAGCAAATCTGTTCCATAAATGATCAGGGTTTTAGATATCTGACTGCATAAGGTCCTACACACTGTTCTCTGATAGCTCTGTAGGTCCTAACTCTCATTCTCTGCTTCTAAATGTGTGTGATACAGTCTGTGGGTTACAAAAGTAACCATTTTGAAAATTTAACTATTCATCTAAGTTTTGGGCTAAATCATTTAAATAAATGCAAATAAAATTAGTTAAACATTGATGTGGCTTTCTTCTTGTTACTTCATGATCCAACTGCATCAAACTACAAAAAAATGATTCGTGAATCAAATGCCCAAGCATGCTCACATTTTCACTGAGGTAAACAAAGGAGGAGGTTGATTAGCCCTCTCTGGAAGAATCAAGGAGGAATGAGTGGCTAAGGATTACACTCGCTATTCTCACCAGAAACATGATTGCAACAGGAAAATTTTCATCTTAGAAATTCATATTACACAAGACTTAAAAATCCAGAATCTGTGCTGTATAGAAAAAATGGGGAAAGAAATACTAAAGAAGAATATTAAATGGAAATAGTCTTACAGAGACAAAAAGATCAGTAATTGATATGTTTGCAATTCAAGAATATTTAAGTTATTCATCTGCTCCTTGAAAATGAGTCAGCTGTGATAAACTTTCCCCAATATTTCTGCACTAAAATAATTAGTTAATGGAGAACTGCACAAAGAATGAATAATCAACAATGCCCATGACTACTCTGTTTTATTTCAATTTTTTTGTTTTGTTTTGTTTCTTGAGGCAGGGTTTCTCTGTATTGTTTTGGAGGCTGTCCTAGAACTCTCTCTCTGGAGACCAGGCTGGCCTCGACCTCACAGAGATCTGCCTGCCTCTGCCTCCTGAGAGATGGGATTAAAGGCATACACCACCAACACCCAGCTAAATTTGTTTTTAATAGAAGTATATTCTTAAATTAATAATTTCTAACATCTTGTGCAGGTAAGAGGGTTCAGCATGTACAGGTGCTTGAAGCACAAGCCTGGAAACCAGAGTTTAATGCCTAGACCCCCACTAAATGTGGTAGGAAAGAACCAAGTCTGCAAACTTGTGACCTCTGACCTCCACAAAAGTAAATGGTATGGGCACTTGCATATATACATGTCATGAACAAACACAATTATAACACACTTTTACAAATAAAATTATCATTTTAGCATTTTAAACACTTTGACACCAACATACCACCAGAGACTCTTGAATACAAATGCAAAGGTCAGTATAGTGTCTGATATGAGAGTAACATGAATCTGTGCAGAAGCATGGGCTGATGAATGCCATTAAATCTCCAAGTGTCCTCGTGACTAGTTCAGAAACTGGACAAAGCTTCAAGGGAAGTGATCATGTTTGTCCCTTAATTTTCTGGAAACACGGGTGATGGATAACCTTCCAAGTGTCTTCAGGGAAGCCACTTAGAACAAGAAATACCACACTGGGATGGGAGGGACAGGAGACCTCTGCCCTGCTTTGTCTCCCCTGCTCTGCTAGACAAGTCACCATCTGTCCTCATTGCCACAAAGCCGATAGTGGGTCCCGCAGGGATCCCTGCCTCAGCTCTCACAGCGCTTCATGCTTTAGGAAGGGACTGGGTAAAGTGAAAAACTGACCCTAAGACCCAATTCCACCCATGAAAGGAAGGCACTGTGCACATCACTGGTACTAAAGAGGCCAGGAAAGCGTGTTTGTCTGTTTACTTCTGTTATCCTAACTGATAACACAAATAACCTCCATCCCTCCAGATTATGGGCAAGGAGGAAAAGAAGTCAACCAACTTAATGTTACCAAATTGAGGTTTTTAGCAACTTAAATACTTGTTTATGCTTTTGGCTGATGTATTAAAGAAGTTGCTCCATTAATGAGTAACATAAAAAAGTAAACCTGTTAAAAGGATTTATCCTGCATTATCATTTAATTACCAACATGTCTCTATATTCAATTATAGTGCTACTTCATTAGGCATGTGCACTGAGACTTTCTAATTAAACCCTCCCAGGTAGCTGCATGCTCAGCAGATTTGATTAGCAATTTTATCATTCTTTTTCTCATCAAACGTAAAGTAACTTACCTTTGTGCTTAGGTCAAAAAAACAGTAGTCTCCTCCCCTGGTTGTCTTTGCACAGAAACAAGCAGGTTGTCTCTAGGGAGTCTTTCACCTCAAACAATTCTATTAGAGAATGATACAGCTTGGAATTGGACACAACACTGAATCTCACTGCACCAGTGTATTTTAGGAATTAAGAGGCTTTAGAGTCATATTAACCTGGTTTCAAGCCCCATCTCCACCACTAGATGTGTTACTAGCAGATGACTTAACTTCTGTGTCACTGTGAGGAATAAAAGACAAAGCATAAGGTGACTACCATAGCATTTGGTATGCAGTAGGGGTGATATACATGGTTGTTCTTATCCTGTTGTAGTTGCTATCAGGATGTGAATAGGGAAAACTGGACATTTCAGTTAGGGTACACTTTTCCTCCAAGCAAGTTCATTTTAAACTTCTTTGCTTTTCTTTGGCTTGTGTTCTAGAGACAGGATCTCACTAGATAGCCACAATTAACTGGGACTTTTTATGTAGAGGAGGATGTCATGTGCCACCATGCCCCAACTTAATTTTAAACTAACAACAACAATATCAATGCAACTTACTGAAGGCCTGAAATAACAGCATCTTACTACACAGACTGCTGCTCGTCAGTTCACATAGGGTTTGAACTTGAGAGTTGTCATAGTTGTTCTCTGGTCACAATGCCCATTCCATTCTCTGCTTCTCCTTGCTCTATTCTGTGCCCTAAAGGATAATCACTTGAGTCTCATCACTACAGCTGTGGCCCACAAACCATAACTCAGTGCAACAACTGGGTGATACACAAATGTATAAAGGGCAGGAGTCACATGAAGGTTTACATTCTACTTATGGGTGAGGCTGGGCAGCAGGCAGGAGAGAAATAGAGAATTATAAGAAAATAATTTTACTTGTCCTAAGACAAAATTGGTAATTCAAAGGTCTGAATAAAAATAAAATTGCATTTTAGGAGCAGAACAGAATTTGACTTCACAGTGACCTGAAGATTAACAATACGTTGAGAGAGGTGATTTGGAGATGGAAAAGGTATGGGGTTGATAAGGCCATAGTGGAATTCAAAAATTGGCTGCAGATTTGACCAGGTTAGAAAACATTACTGAACCCTAAGCAACAGGGTTCAAACTACAGAATGATTTGGTCCAACAACAATTTAGACTGGTCATTTTAGCTGCAGTAAAAGTACAGTGACCAGTTGACTAGATTGCTCTAAAAAGATAAAACACATGCATCCAAACCCACATGTGGGCACAGAGATACTATATAGGGCAGCTTGATACTATATTCACTTAGCAAAATCATAGAAGTGCATTCTCCCCTGGGAACTGAGAGATCCCCTAATCCCACCTGTGAATCCATATCTACTCATCTGGTAAAGTGCGATATAGATGTCCCTCTAGTCCTGAGCACTCTACATCATATATTCTCCATGCTCCCACCAGAAATGAGACTCTGTATCAACTGCCACCACTCCAAGAAGAAATTTCTCTGACAGAGGCAGTGCTAACCAATCTATTAGTATAAATGTAAGTTAAATCATTTATAAATTAAATAATTGACAGCTAAAACTGTCAGACTTTACAATCTCCACCTATTATAACTGTTTTCTCTCCTTGTGTTAAAGGGACATTACGTTTTTAAGCCGACTGCAGGAACATTTGCCCTATTTTATTTTATTTAACACATCAGTAAAATACACACACACACACACACACACACACACACACACACACACACACACACACACGCACGCATGCACGCACGCACGTACGCACGCACGCACACCCTCCATAACATCCCAGTATAGCAACCATATAATCACAAACTGGATTTTGTGATAATTGTCCAATGGTTTAAATGTTGAAAGTATGTCACCAGTTATTCCTAATTCTTAAGTATTTTCAAGTGCCAGGTTTCTCTATGAGTTGTAGAAGAGTCAATTAGGTGGATAATCTGAGGCTGAGTTCAGAGCTTCAGCTTGCACATAAATAACTGAACACCGTGAAATACAACTGTAATTCTAGGGCTGGGAGGCAGAGACAAGAGGATCCTGGGCTTAGCCGGCCAGCTAGTCTAGCCATTGGGAGTTCCTGGTTCAGTGAGAGATCCTGTCTCAAAAATTAAGGTAGAGAGCAACAGAGAAAGACACTCAACCTCTAGCCTCCACCATGCATGCACACGTGATCACTCCACACACACAAACACACATGGAGACCAAAATACATTTCAAATCAAACCTAGATAGACTAAGGATACAATGAGGTTCTTGCCCTTTAATTTTAGTAAAAACTAAATAGAAAATTATTTTCTGCCTTATTCTGCCATCAAATAACTATACAACTTTACTTTCTTCTTATCCTTTTAGAAGCATTTAAACATCATATTTTGGAAAGATCCTATTAAAAGAAGTAAATTCTTTGGGAAACATATTTGATTTCATGTTTACAGCACTAGAGTCACCTGAAAGTCAATAGGTAATGATACGAAGAGGGGACTGTAGCTCAAGCAGCTAAAAAACATATTGTATGTCCTCTGTAATTAACACAGTTGGTACTGGCCTATTAAACAGACAAGTGAGTCATCAGGTGATGGGGGATGTCCTTCTGTATATATGTTTCTCTATTGGTTAATGAATAAAACACTGTTTGGCCAATAGCCAGGCAGGAAGGATAGGCAGGGCTACAAGAGAAAGGAATGAGGAGAGAGAGGGAGGCCGCAGGAGATGCCATGTAGAGACCAGGAAGATAGGATGTACCAGGCATTATCTGGTAAGATAAGGCCATGTAGAAATACATAGATTTGTAGTTATGGGATAATAATTAAGACAGAGCTAGCCAGTAAAAAGCCCTAGCCATCAGCCAACAGTTTTATAATTAATATAGCATCTGTGTGTTTATTTGGGGTAAAGTGCCTGTGGGACCTGGCAAGAAGGAACTTCTACCTACAAACAGGAAATAGAGTCCAGAAATAAGCATCATTGTTCATAGTACAATGTTCAATAAAGGTATTGTCACAAATCAAGTGAAAATGTTGATAACTTATTTAATGATACTGAGATAACTATAATAATAAATAAATTTATTAAAAATCTGTTTCATTCACAAAAACATGAGAAAGTACAACATAATTAGAAACTGAAATGGAACTAAACCAGCATGAATATTTTGAATTTTTCTGTAACCTAGACATGTAGAAAATGTTTAGTGGAAATTTTAAAAGAATATATACTTATGGTCTATTACCATTTATCTAAGAAATGGAGAGAGACAGAGAAAGACAGAGATGAGAGAGAGGAGAGAGAGAGTTGCAATGAGAGATTAAGCCATAATTAAAATTATCACTGAACCTGGAGTATAGTGACACTAGAGAGACAGATTCAAAAGTATCAGGAGCCTGGGCTGCCTGAGACCTTGTTCCAAAAATCAATTAGTCTCCCTACCCTCTCCCTAACAAAAGCATTCCCTTTCTCCTGTTCTCTCCCTCAAATCATTTGTAGCCTCCTATGCCCCTCTCTCTTTCTCCTCTCTTCTAACCTGACATGATCCTTTTCAATTTCCAGGTTTCTGCAGTTACTCCAGATTATGTCCTCATACATGAAGATTAGAGCCAGGAACCACAAATAACATAGAACACTTCTCTTTCCGAGCCTGGGTTACCTCAGTCCATATTATCTATTCTAGTTCCATCTATTTGCCTGCAAAGTTTATGATTGCATTATTCTTTACAGCTGAATAATATTCCATGGTGTTTATGTACCACATTTTCATTTTCCATTGAAGAGTGTTTAGGTTGTTTCTATTACCAAGTTATTGTGAATAGAATGGCAATAAACATGGTTGAGTGAGTATGTGTGGAGTAGGATGCTGAGTTCTTTGGGCATATGCTGAGGAGTGGTATAGTTTCATCATATGATGTGTTTACTTTTAGCTTCTTGAGAGTTCTCCACAATGATTTCCAGAGTGGCATGACCATCTTATAATCTAACCAGTGGTGGATGCAGGATTCCTTTCCCCCACATCCTTTCAAGAATTTCATCATTTATGGTTTGTTTTGTTGATCTTCCCCATTCCAACAGGCATAAGATAAAATCTCAAAGTTGTTTTGATTTGCATTTCCATAATTGCTAGGAATAATGAATATTTGTAATATATTTCTTAGTAATTTTTATTTCTTCTTTTGCGAACCCTCTGGAGATTAATAGTGAAGGAGGGGTGAGGAAAGGAAGGTAGAGTAATAGAAAAGATACCTGAAAATGTCCTAAGGAATAATATTCTTATCTATCAAGCTAAAGTCACTAATAATACATATTAATATGCATTTCCATCTATCATTCAAATGAAACTTTTCTATCTGGGCTAGCAATTCTTCCTTTAAGAGCCATGATCAACTAGCAAACCCCTACACCAGGCATGAGAAACCCACTTTTGAGTTGTTGGTCAGGTTTATTCCACATGTAGAAATATGTCTTCATTGCTGATTTGACTCCACAAACTCCAAACAAAGCACACAGAGATCTAAGCTGGTCCATATCTGAAAAACCCCTCTCTGAGGACTATCTTTCATGGTACCAGAAGGTATAATGTACTGTGGGAGTGAAAAAGCAAATAGTCCTATACAATTATGATGCCTATGAACTAAAACAACAATCATCATGCACAATAACCCTAAGGGTTCAAAAGTGGCATACACACCTTGGCAGTAACCAACAACTATCTACTTGGACTTAAGGCCCACTGAATAAGAGGGAAACCATGCCTCGTATTGGAAAACTAACTAACTACCCAGATCTAGTGGAATCATGGAGGTCGGAGGAGAACCTACCACAGTCACTTTACTAAACCAGCCTAATTCCTAATTACATTTTAAATATGTATCCTTATATATTTATAAGGTGATGTGAGAACTTACAAACGTCTTTATTACAGGGATTCAATGGGAAATACAAACTCACAAATACAGGACAAGGTGGAAGCTGCAGTGGATCCAGCTGTCATGTCCTGCCATTCTGCCCAGGGGAGATGTCAAAAACCACAAGACTTACTTCTGCTCTAACATCCCAAGAGAGAGAGTGACCACCTCCCTATCTTCCTCATAAAAGGTCATGTCTGCAGACAAGAGGCCAAGCCCTAAAGCCAGTACTCCAAGTCTATTGGTGGAACGAATTCCTACAACACTTCCCTTTTGTCTATATAAGAAGGTTCTAAACCTAATTTAAAACTGTATACAATAAGAAAAATTATCAAGTATTGTCAAGGAGAAATAAATGATAACAAACATACACAAAAATGGAACTACAACCAACAAGAACAACATCAAGCAAAAAAAAAAAAAAAAAAAAAAAAAAAAAAAAAAAAAAAAAACATACTAAATGCCCAGGCTATAGGTAATTGCAAGTAATCAAGATTATTCTGATAGCTCCTGGTAGCACTGATCTACTCCCAAGAGAATAATGGGCACTGAAGACACTCCATAAGGAGCTTATTTTCTTCTTGACAAACTGACCTATCAGGCAAAGAACTGCCCTTGACTCAACTGCTGAGAGTAAACATGATGTCCAATCTGGACTGGCAGGATACAAGGAAAAGCGACTGCTGAACCTTGCCAAGACAGGGTAGGACAGTCTTTTGAATTTTCCTGCTTCTGAAAATGGTATGTCAGATATTCTAGCCTATAGCCAAAGTTGATTGCCCCAGTGTTGCAGAAAAGACTGAAGAGTCTAAGTCATGTACCTAATATACCTTAGCTAAGATAAGAGAGAATAGTAACTGTGGCAGTCTGATCTTCAACCCATCAAAAACATGAGAAGTAAAATAATATGAACTGAGTAAGCACGAAGTGCAAGCAAGCAACTTACAAAAGGTGCAAGAAATGACAGAAATAGCTGTCTACCAAGACAGTCACCTAAAGTCTCTATGCAACATTGGATGCTTGGGACACTACCTGAGATGCAGTCTTGCCAAAAGGGTAAACTAAATCACTTTGCTATCTGATAACTAAGCAAATAAACACAAAACAACAAGAGCAGTAGTTAGTGTCTTCAAAGTATTTCAGTCAAAAATACTCAAAGTAGATAGGTTCAAAAGACAAGTAATATCATTTTCCCCCATTGAATCAATTATAAGTCAAAATAAATACATAAAGGAAGAGTAGCCTGCTGGATGTTTTTAAAATTCACAAACAACCTGTCAACAAAATGTCAGATGTATACCCTATTTGGATCATGATTCATACAGAAATGCCACACAAAAATAAATTAATAAAAACACAGAAGAAGCACATTGGGTACTTGATGATATGAAGGACTTTTTGTCTGACTATAGTTTCATTTGGAATGAGCACAGTACTATGACTATATTCTTTAAAGGAAATGCTGTTTAGAGGACACATAACCAAATAAGGATGGAAAGTTATATCTGGAATTTGTTTCTAAATGCTTTCAGGGGTGACAGTAGTAAGTACAGAGTGTAATGAATGGAAGTCCCTGTGAGCTATGTGTTGATGGGGTAGCATGCCATTCTCTCTGCTGGAAGTTATCTATAAAAAGGTTTTCACAGACACCAATGAAAGCCTTGTGTTGTGACACATGCCTATAATCCCAGAACTCAGGAAACTAAAGCAGGAGGATGGAGACTTCAAGGCCAGCTTGAGCTGCACAGAAAAACTATATCGCTTATGCCCTTCCCTCTAAAAGAGAGTGGCATGTGACTCTCAGGTCCACAATGGATTTTTATCAAATGGGGCACTCACACATGCTAAGTTCCAACTTTCTTGTATGAGAAGAATCTAGTAGTAATTCTGCTGACTGGCTTACCACTTCTGCTTTTGAATCTTGATAAGGAGGCATTGAAAAAAGCAAAAAGGTTTCAAAATCCAAAGAGATACTTTTAAATGTCATTTTTCATGGGATTAGACAAGTGCTCAAGTTCTCTGGACCTCCTATTTTTTTCCCATTAATTAGTAATGTGTCATTGCCTTGGGGGTAGTGTGAAGTTTCCCCATATATTTTGAAGCCATTATGAATCCAAGTTGGACATAGTTATTCATTCTCCTGATAGATTTATGTGGATTACTATAATACTAATTGTCTTCCCAGAACTATTATTTAAGTACTTTTGGATGACAAGCATCTGGACCCCAACAATGAATTGCTCTCCATATCACCCACTTCTAGAGGGCATATATCACAGGTCAGAAATCAATAAATGTTCATGAATTAAATTCCATGAGCTGATTAGAAGTCACCTCCAAAGGCTAATTTACTTCCTAAATTTACTTTCCCTGAGTTTGTTGCCATATGTTATGTAAATATTATACAAAATATCTCAAAATACCTCATAATTGTTTCCTAGTCAAACCATAACTGTAGTAAAAGGCCAAGTAGGGTGTGACCAACTTAAAACACATAGCTAGGGGGTGATTTATTGCTGTGAGTTAAGCAATAATAACTTAGCATCAGGGTTTCAGTTGCTGTATGTGACAAATGTGTGGGACTCCTCAGTAGAAAATTGTCTCATCATAGTTTCTGTTTGATCCCCTGGATTGCATGGAGCTAGCACATGCTGGTGCCTCAATGATGAGCAATGAAACAGAGTGGCAGGTTTTTACACAGGTGACACTCGCCTACATTAACTATGTCAAGGCTGACAAACCAGTGCAACAAACCAGTGTTGCATCTTTCAACAAGGTGGGCTTAAAATTATCCATGGAATAATAAAAAGGACAAACAAACTTGAAATGACAATGGATTTACTAAAAACCCTATGTGGGACAACAAACATCTAGACTTGAAATCTCGTTAAAAATATTCCCACTCAAGAAAGAAACTCAACTGCAGCATCACGGGGACAGCATGGGTTTGAGTTCTGGGAATTGGAAGGCCCTTTTCTCATAAAACCCAGAGAAAGGCAAAAGCAGTTCAATTAGAGTGTGTAACTGTGGTCATCTGTTATCTACAGATCAGTGAAATGGCTCACCTCGGCCCTGGGGAGCTCTGTTGTGCATTCTGTCCAGGAGATTCCCTCAGGTTTCTCCAAAGCTATTAATTGTACAAACCACTGCAGTGAAACTCCCTTTTCAGTGCTCTCCCTTGACTTTAGCAAGCAAACACTAGAGTGCAGTGCAGAGTAGAAGGACATGCTCTCTTTAATTAAAAAGAAGTTCGTGATCTGCAATTTCAAAGTCCATCAAGCATAGCCCTATAAAAAAACACATGGGCTATCCACGGGGCTGTAGGAACTATGTCCAAGAAGCACAATAAAATTAATTGAGTTCAGGTTATGCCTCTGATAGCAAGACATTTCAAAGGAGATCATCTCACCCCATCAGTCCACTGTGTAGTGATACATTTGTCTTTACAAGAGGAGAGCAGGGCTAAAGCCTTGAAGTCTTTGCACAGTTGTGTGTTCCAGGCCATATCTGATACCATAATTCATGACTTCACTGATATTCCCAATTTCCATTAAATATTTTACATATTGTGATATGGGATTTTAATTCATTTCATAAAAAAGTTAATGGGAAGTTAAAAGCAAGGGAAATGAAGCAATTTAATGTGTCCCACGGTGTTTATTTCTAATTATTTTATTCTTTGAAATGAAAGAGAATCAATCCACAAGAGAACAAAATATAAATTCACTGTGGTCATAAATTCACTATGTAAAACTCCCAACAAAACTGATTTGAAGAAACTGAGAAAGTAAGTGCATATATTCAGGAAAATCTGTAATCACTAAAGCATACTACAGTTTCATTCTCCTTGAAAATAAAAACACATACCATGGTAAGTTTCTTCATCCATGAAATGAGAATCATAGATCCTGTAACACATACAGAAAAGACCAATACAGGGGTGGAGCTTTCTATAAAGTAAGGAGCACTGAAACCTGGCAGCCAAGAAACTGATCATTACCTGCTAATGACCAAAAATGGAACAGTGTCATACCCAGCACAGAACAAAGTTAATAGCCCATTCTCCGAATTTACTGTTTTAATGAAAGACGTCTTACCAAAAGCACTAGTTTAAACAAAATTAAACATGAAATAAAGCAGAAGCATCTTATACTGCCAAAACATAAATACACAAAACACATAAACATAACAATGACTGTATGTCAAATACAGGACACAACTGGAAGAGCTCATGGTGGTAAAGCTATGTCTATTTCAAAGTTAGACTAAATGAAATGGCTGTGACTTATAACCCAGAGTGCAGAACAAATATGTAATCATATAGTGGCTTAAATAGATAAACAAATGATTGAATAAATAAGTCAACAAATGAAAGGACAAAATTAATACCAGTGCAGAAGAATTTCAATTCTAGACAGCCATAGAAGCTGGACAGTGGTGGCACACCTTTAATCCCAGGACTTAGGAGACACAGGCAGATAGATCTCTGTGAGTTCAAGGTCACCCAGGGCTTCAGGAGATTGAACCATCTAAAAGAGTAACAGAGCTCACACCTTTAATCCCAGCACTAGAGAGGTATATAAGGAAGAAGCAAATGGTCTCACATGGCAATTAGTCTCCAGCCACCTTGAGGACAAGAGAGATTTAGTTTCCAGTCACAGGGAAGACAGGATCTCCATTACAGCTCTGGTAGAGGTAAGAGCTACTGGCTAGCTGCTTTACTTCTCTTATCTTCAATTGAATCCCAATATCTGTCTCTGAGTTTTTGTTAATTGTGTCACATAAGTCCTTCATCTCACTCCCTCAATGTGGCCTGTGGACCAGGACCTTTTGCCAAGGAGTACAAGAGGGGAAAACAGCCACTAAACAGTGAAAATGTGTGACAAACACTACCTGAGCTGCAGAATCAACATTAACATCATTGATAGTTTATTCCCTTGATGTGATGAAAACAAAAATATAATTGTTCTTATGTGGTCTTCCTATCTCACAACTCTGGTCTAATCTTGGGTGTAAGAAAAAAAAAACTATCAAATCCTAATTCAGAATCTGCATGGTGCATCAAAATAGTCAAAGTATTACTGGCCTTATATTATTAAATACAAAGAAAATCTGAGAAACTATCACTATCTGGAGGTGCCTAAGGGACATGATAGTTTATTTGAGAGTTTGAATGGAATCCTAGAACAAAATAGCACATCAGGTTAAAAACTAAGAAATTTGAATAAAGTTGGGATTTCAGTTAACAATAGTACATTAATATTGGTTCATCCAATAAGAGCAAGTGTATCATACTAATACATGATGTCAATGTGGGAAAATGGATATGAAGGAAGAGGCACAGATTATACAAGAATTCTTCTGCTATCTGCTCATTTGTTACATGAATGTAGAACTTTTAATTTAAAATTTAAGTTATTTTAAAGTGCCTCTTTTATCTGTGTGCATAATATATGACATGGCAGCCTGTCCTCAACCTGTTCCCCAACCAGTGGAACCCCAGAAACTACAGTATGAAAGCAAGCTAAAGAATTTTGTGTTTTCTCTCTTGTCCTCTGGTTCACATCTTGCTAAAACCGAAGTGCCTTACTACTTCATGTTCTCTGCATCCAATCAGCACAATGTTCTCAAACCACAAGTGTTTGTCTCAAATTAGGGCAATTGTGACATTTGCAGAGTGTTCTGTGCCAGAGCACAGGGGAATTGATGCAGTCGGGCAAAACAGTGAAGGTACAATGCTGTCCATGCCAAGTGACATCAAACATTTCCACAGATCCCTATGAATTGGTATTAAGAAAGAAACACTACAGAAACAGCTGACCTGACCAAGTGAGAGCACACAGACCCCAGTCTAAAGCTGGGGAACCAGCATTGAACCTAACCAAGCCCCTATGGATGGCCTCACCCTCCCTGGGGAGTGGATGGGGGATGAGATGGGGGTGTTGGTTGGGGGCATGGGAGAATGGGAGGGAGAAGGAATTGGAATTAATATGTAAAATAAGATTGTTTCTAAATTTAAATAAATAAATAAGAAACACTAACCAGATCAGTGACCACACATAGATCACCAGGTGCTATGTTCATTTTTTTTATCAAGGATAAATCTTAAACTACTGCAGGCTCTACACCTGATAAACTTTAAAGTAGTCATCCTCTCAGACCCATGAAACTTCTGCATAGACCAAGCAGGCAAGTAAAATGGGGGTGTAATTAATAATTCGACTCTTCAAAACTGTGCCACTAATAAATGAAAATCCCCTTCGATGCATTTTGCTTCCAATTTACTGTCTTTGTAGGGAACAAGAAAATTTAGACATTTTCATTAGCTTTTCCATAATGACACTATCCCATGGTCAGGGGCACATGAGATATTTCTTCCAGGTGCCAATAATTTTGCAATCCACTTCTACATTCAGAAGCCATAGAACTGACAGCAAGGAAAACAAGGGTACAGTGTGAGTTACATCTGAGTTGACTGTATCACTTGGTCATTGCTACAGTGGCATTCAGAATAACCAATGCTCAGGAATCTCTAATGGATATTCTTTCCCGAGTATCCAGACACTAACGTAGAGTAGATTGAGAGTATAAACCAATGAATGGTATTGTTGCAGAGTTCTCCAAGAAGATGCGAGTCATCAGTAAAGAGGTACTGTGCCTGAGAACAGGCTCAATTCTGGATCCCTCGTAAGCCTCCCTAGCCATCTTCATTCACTTTACCATCAGGGTTTCCTGTTATATAATTCATGGGATGTTTCTGTAGGATACACACCTATTTTATTCTTAGTAGCACCATAGTGTCTATTTATATACAGTCCAAGCTCTCTGTAGACCAAGGTATGCTGATAACACATTGTCCTTGCTGGCCTTTCTAATAAATGTGCCTTGTATTTGCCAACTGGCCACTGGCCTGACATAATCCACCATCCCATCAGTTCTACATAGAGCAATACCCGATATAACGAGAATCAAGTGGGCCTTTCTGAGGATGCAGGCCATACTCTGAGTTAACACACCAATTCAGGACTTTTAGGACTCCAGTCACGACTTCCACCTGCCCACTCTGGGAACTCCTATCCTGGGGTCCGCAGGCAGGTCGACTTGGCCCTTGACAACCACACAACCCAGAATCTGCTGACATCTCTGTGCTAGTCCCACTCCCACCCACCTGGAGAGCAAGTGCTTCAGACCCACCTTGAGACCCATCAGAGTATCGGACCCTCTTGCACCCACAGGAGGAGAACCTTGGACCCATACACACCAGGAGAGGAAGAGACACCACCTGCACCCACTGGAAGAAGAGATGGGAAGACGACAATATATGAACATATCCAACAATAGAAAAACCAATGGGACTCCAGTCACAGCAGTACATTTGCTGTGGTCCTTCTAGTGTTATTTCCACCTTGATAGGAAACCATGGAGTCTAATCCACATATATTCCCCAAGTTTATCTTACACCTATCAGCAAAGTTTTCTATTATCTTTTCTCTTACACAATATTCCATCCATTTGCAGTTCTATTTGAATGATACAAATGGTTACAGAGATATTTCCTTTTCTCACACACAAGTTCCTTCCAAAAGTTACAGCTTAAGGATTATCCACTTGAGCTTGTCACACAGAAGAGGCATCTTCGGAGTAAAATGTATACCTTCATTATGACCTTAGGATTTGGAAGAGATTAGTCGGTGATTTTTAACCTGAGAGTGTGTCTCTGTAAATCAATTAATTAATTTTTATTTAGAGTATTTTATAAACTAATTTTATTGTTTCCTGGAATCATTCTTGCAAGGTCAGCCTTTTGCTATACAAGCCAGCATCATTTGAATTTTAAATATGAAACTTTGCTCTTAAGAAAGATTCAATAAGGAAAGAGTTGTTCAAAATGTATGCACCTTTGCCAAATGATAAATAAAATATGGGTTAGAGAGTAAGAATTACAAATATTACATATAATGTGAAAACGGACATCTCTACACTTTGGGGAAGGGGAAAGAAATAAAAGCTACGTTAGCATCAGCTAGATAAGCCTTCCAGAAGAGGCCAATTGGAAAGGCTTTTCAGAATCATAGGGAATTCTATAAAATGTGTTATGTAAATATAGCTGAATGTTTAGAAATATGATTTACATACTGTGTTTCTTCTGGGTCATTTCTGTTTTCATGAAAAGTTGTTGATAAATATGAAATATTGTCACAAAGGCAAATACGGTTAAGAAGAAAAGAGAGATGAAAGGCAGTGTCATCACTGCTGGCAATTGGGACGGTGCTTCTGGAGAGCCATTAGCCATGCCACCATCAGAGGTAGGTGACCATTTCCTGTGACTCAGAGATCCTGCTGCTGGGAATTCAGCTTAAGAAATTATATTACAAGCATGAAATGCTAGAAGTATGAAAATTAAAATTTTAAACAATTTTTAGCCATAATGAAAACCATTATTATTATTTGTATACTAAACTTTAAAATAAACTAACAAGAAAAACAAAATGAATAAATATAAATATGGACCGAAAAAATCCAAAAATAACTTGTTTTTATGAAGACATTGTGAGGAATTTTAGTTCATGTTTTATTTTTAAATGTTTTGAAACCTCTAATTTAGAATCAATGCCAATTGTCACAATAACTGATGCTCCCTGAGCTAGTGGCTTTCAGGTTCTTGTCCCTCAGATTTGAAAGATAAAATTCTCAGACCACAGAAGATGACTTTCAGACAGAAGTTATTTTTACATTCACAAGTAGGAATGTGGGGGTGGGGACTGAGTTCCACAATAAGAGGGATCTCAAGAAATAGGATGCCATAGAACTGCTGGTCTCCTGTGTAATGACTTACAGAATAAGCTGGTGTAAGCCATGTGGAGGAGGACAAACTGGCCTCTCCAGTTGGCCTGACCAGATGTCTAGGTGTCTCCTCTCCAGCTCAGCCATGTAGACAGGGAAGGCCTTTAAGCAGAGATCCTCACTAGGAAGGTAGGAATTGAACTCTTTTCCGATGTGCCTGGCCACATGAAGGACATTCCTGAACTGCTGCCCTGGACCACTGCCAAGTTAAACAAGTATCTCATACAAAGAAAAGCATGTATTACTATTACAGCAGATTAAGCCCTCCTGTAAGACATAAAAGGAAAGTCTCTTTACTGTCACTTGACTAGTTGGAGAAAATCCAGAAGAAGAACCATATTGAACAGAAATCCTTTACAGCACATATATACAGGTTTGCATTCTTCTCACTTCCCCAAGTTATGCTATAATCAATAAAACACGTTTTACTGAACCATAAACCATGTTTGGCTATCTTGGACAAATGGGGAGTTTACAAAGCTGAGACATTGTCACAATTATCTTGAAACAGATCAAAGCTGCTCTCCAGGGCACCTGTGAGTCAGGGCCATTCTCCCGACCTGGCAGAATTATGCTCTTCCCATAAGGGCAATAAGGCTTAGTGAGCAGCTTGCTAGCCAGGGTCTTCTCTGGACAATATCTCTGTTAGTCAGACAGAGAAGCATGCTCAGGGAACAACATTTTAATAGAAACATATCCTTAGAGAATCTAAATTCCAGGTATGTTCTAAGTTCAACTCTACTTTTCTAATATGCCTATTGATTTCTAGGAGGTCTAGTTCAGTGTGCTGCTTATCTGGACTTATCTAAGTGTAGTTGCTTGAATGTATTTGGCTCCCATAAGATCATAGGGAGATGCACTAATAGGAGGTGTGGCCTTGTTGGAGGAACTGTGATCTTGTTGGAGGAGGCTTGATGACACACTGCTTTAATCCAGACCTTCAGGATGGAGGACACACCTTTAATCCCCTGGGGCCACACCTTCTCTTGGAAGTGTGTTACTGTGAGGGCGGGCTTTGAGGTCTTTTTCTCAAGCTTCACTCAGTGTGACAGTCAGAGACTTCCTGTTGCCATGATGATAATGGACTGAACCTCTGAAACTGTAAGCAAGCATCCTCAATTAATTTTTTATAGGAGTTGTTGTGGTCATGGTGTCTCCTCACAGCAATAAAACCCTAAGACACTAAGGTAATAACACTTCAGCTGAATTCTACTTCTCTATAACTTGATATTGTTAAATCTTTTATCAAACTATCTAAGTCTTTTATGACACAACACTATTCTACCTTTTTATTCTTCATCACTACTTGGTGATCTTGTTTGGGATAAACCTATTGATGAATGACTTCAAGTTTACAGCTTCAAAATAAAATTCATCCACCAGCACACATCATACTTGGGTGTGTCTAGCTATAGGCCAGAAGCCAACATTTAGATAACGTTGCAAGCTAATGTGGGTGTCAAACCATCTGAAGGCAACTGGGTTGGGCAAATAATAAAAATAACAAATTTTGAATTAAAGAATATATTTTTAGAAATCCCTATCAGAGTCTAGAAAGGTGGTTCTACAAGCAAATGCACTTACTGAACAAACCTGATGATCTGAGTTCAATCCCCAATTAATCATTGCAAAATTGGAAGGGGTAAACCAACTCTAGGAAGCTATCCTCTGACTTCCATACTAGTGCTATCATGAGTAGGCACAACACACACACACACACACACACACACACACACACACACACACACACACACGATACACACATAATAATAAACTGATAAATATTTAAACTCTATATTTATCAAGCAAAGCTAAACTAACTGCTGGGCATATATATCTCTCTTCCCACACCATTCTCCATGATTCCTTTGTCTTGGGAATTCTGATAACATTTTAAACACAAAATATAATGATGGGATTAACATTTCCCTTTCTGCCCTTCATTTTATGCTTGTCAATATCCAGAGTCATTAGAGGCCTAGTACATCAACAGAAATAGATGACAGATAGATAGATAGATAGATAGATAGATAGATAGATAGATAGATAGATAGATAGATGATTGATAGATGGTAGATAGATTACATACATATGTGTGTATATGTACATATATGTATATTTTCCAGGCATAGTGACACATACCTGTAAACCAAGCCCTCTAAAGGCAGAGACAGGAGACTCACAGGTTCAAAGCCAGCATGAGCTAGATAGCAAAGCTACCTGTTCGGTTGAGCTACGAAGTTAGAGCATGTGTCAAAAAGAAGAAAAAAATTAAAAGCCTACTTTGTATATGAAAGTGAAAGCATACCTGGCAAGTCTGATAGCACACACAACAGTCTTTGAGCCGATTTAATCTTAAGCTTGTTTGTCTTTGTTTTCACCATTTACCATCCAATATCCTTGGAACTAAAAGTGCTAAAAATGGGATTTTTCAAGACAGTCCTGTTGTCTTGTGTCAAGAAGGACCAGGAATTTTCATCCAAGCACTTAACCTCCCGCTAGCTTTCAGAATATTTTATTTCTTCACTAATTACACACATCTGCATAGCACTCAGCCCGTGGCAATTAGACACAAATTGAGGCAATTTGATAAAACCCAAGTGTTACAATTTCATCTACCTTTTCAAGTCTTTTCCTTCATTATAATTGTAATTCACTCCAGTGCATGCCAAAGTCATATGAATGCTACATCTATTTGTGGGGAACTCTAGGTTGAAAGTGTTTGGCCAATGGCTCCATTTTCACGCTGTTGCTTTTCTTTCCATTTAATTCCAAAATAAAACCCCAAGCTCCTGAGATTAGTTCTTGAAGTCCTTTTCTTCCCATCAGCAAAAGTTGTTACTTAAAGGGTTCCTTTAGAATTCTCTGATGTTCAATCTATAATTGTGGGAGGTGATCATTTAAATTTCAAGCCATAATTTTTTAGTCAAAATTCGGACAATACTGTCACTACAAATATCATGTGCTGAGCCCTTGGAACAGATAAACAGCCTGCTCTTTTTAGTGAGACTAGACAGATATACAGTGTCCTTAACATGACATAAATTCTCTAGGTGGCTTACTGATAGTACTTCCCTGAAGAACCTTTCTGACTCAGAATCTTCTGAGATTGCCACCATGAACCATGTAAAACTCAAAGTATCAATAAAATGTCTGAATCAATCAATATTTTATTGACCACTGAAAATTTTCTCAGGTTTCTTTCCAGGTTCCCATAGATCTCTCTTCTCCTTTAAGGTAATGTCAACCTTCTTACATTTCTTCCAGACTTTCTACAAAACAATTGGGATAATCCTCGAACATGGCTTTCTGCACTGCTGAAACTAGTGTGGTATTTCTTAGGTGGGATTTTTACTAGGTATTGAATAAGCAGTTAATACTCACTGCATTCACAAGCTGCTGAGGTGAGCAGATGCCATATGCCCTTCCCTCAATGACCCTGCCCTGAACTTGGTGTTGCAAATAGCAACTGCATCTCTACAAATATCTTTTACCCATAGGAGAACTCATAGATATAACCAACCTATCTTTTCCTACCTCTGTTGTCCAACCCACTCCCTTCCTTTCTCTTTCCTCTGTTATTTCCTTTCTTAATTCTCCTCAGTGAATGGTCAATCCTCAGCCTGCCAGTAAGTCATCCCCTTGGCCTTCCTCACATCCACCATTTCAGAAACAGTACTGGAAACTTTCACTAAAATGGAAAATTAGGGTGGGTGTTCATATACATTTTTTATATTTTGAATGAATCAGTTACATGTCAACTTAAATTTTGATGAATTAAGCAAATGGAGAGCAAGGTATTGACATGTGTGTTATGACTGTGTTAAACTTAAAGATTAGTGGAAATCAGTATGGCGATTCCTCAGGAAAATGGGAATCAGTCTACCACAAGACCAGCAATTCCACTCTTAGGCATATATCCAAAAGAAGCACACTCATACAACAAAGACATCTGTTCAACTATGTTCATAGCAGCATTATTTATAATAGCCAGAACCTGGAAGCAACCTAGATGCCCCTCAACTGAAAAATGGATAGAGAAAATGTGGTACATTTACACAATAGAGTACTACTCAGTGGAAAACAACTGAGTTGAAATTCGCAGGCAAATGGATGGAACTAGAAGAAACCATTCTGAGTGAGGTAACCCAGTCACAAAAAGACAAACATGGTATGCACTCACTCATATATGGATTTTACACATAGAGCAAAAGATTACCAGCCTACAACCCACTCCACTAGAGAAGTTAGGCAACAAGGAAGACCCTAAGAGAGACATACATGGTCTCTGAGACGAGGAGAAAGGGACAAGATCTCCTGAGCAAATTGGGAGCATGGAGGGAGGAGAAAGGAAGCTAGGAGAATGAGAAGGGGAGAAGAGGAGGGGTGAGGAGGACATGAGGGAGCAGGAAGTTTGAGTTGGGGGAAGAGTAGAGGAGAGCAAGATAAGAGATACCATAATATAGGGAGCCATTATAGGTTTAAAGAGAAATAAGGCACTAGGGAAATGTCTGGAGATCTATAAGGATGATACCAACTAACAATCTAAGCAACAGTGGAGAGGCTAACTTAAATGGCCTCCCCTGATAATGAGATTGATGACTAACTTATATGCCATCTTATAGTCTTCATCCAGCAGCTGGTGGCAGTAGAAGCAGAGACCCACAGCTAAACACTGAACTGAACTGGAATCCAGTTGCAGAGAAGGAAGACTGACGAGCAAAGTGGACAAGACCAGGCTGGTGAAACCCACAGAAACAGCTGATCTGAACAAGGGGGAGCTCTTGGCCCCCAGACTGATCACTGGGAAACCAGTATGGAACTGATCCAGACCCCATGAATGTGGGTATCAGTGAGGAGGCCTTGGAAATCTATGGGGCCTCTTGTAGTAGATCAGTACTTATCCCTAGCATAGGAATGGACTTTGGGAGCTCATTTCACATAGAGAGATACTCCCTCAGCCTAGACACACAGGGGAGGGCCTAGGCCCTATCTCAAAGGATATGACAGACTCTGAAGTCCCCCCATGGGATACCTCACTCTCCCTGGGGAGCAGAAATGGTATGGGATAGGTAAGGTGTTAGGGGGGGACAGGGAAGGAGGGGAGAGAGAGGGAACTGGGACTGACATGTAAAACAATCTTGTTTCTAATTTAAATAAAAACACAAAGGAAAACAAAAATTTAAAGAGTAGGCCACTAGTTCCTGGCTATCACCTGCAATGACTCACATACAGGCAGTAATACTGTTCCTAAGTGTCAGTTCAGTTCCACCCTGATATGTCCTGCAGGACACTAATTGCATTATTTAATTTCTCTGTGCTTCAAAGTCATTGTGAATTAAGTGGAAGTTATGTCACATGGGTTGCTGGGGCAGGGGGAGGGGGGAGGGGGCAGGGTGTTAATGAGCTGAGACATGCAGAAAGCCTAACCCATTGGATGAGAACTTTTCAGTTCCTAATAGGTACAAAATGCTGACCTCAGCATTTTAACTAGACCCACACAGATATAAATTTGTGCTTATGAAATATCATTGTTAGATAACATGGAAAGAAAAGGTAACACAGTATACTCAGGACTGCTGACATCTGAAGCTCCTGTTAGCATCTAAGAACTTTTCCTCCTGGAAGTCTGGAGTTAGGTAAATAGTGTTTACATGACAGGCCCTCAGTGAAACTTTGACAGCTTTTTTGCCTATAGTTGTCACTCAACACCTGTTCACTTTATTCATGGTTTCACATCTTATTACTAGAGAAATTAAGCACATGTTGTATTAGTCCCTGGGGATAGTCTTCTAGAACTTCATAACTGATTTTTTTCTAAACTTTACCCTTTCTCACTTTCCTCCCTTTTTGATTTTTTTCTTATATAGTACCATTCCAGTAAAACTTACCCATGACCACAGAAAACAAAATAAATTTATGGAATCTATGTTGCTGCTTTGGCCTAACTAAACAGTCACTATTATGCAGAGCCTCAACCTAGGATAACATACACCCAATATTTACAACATTTCCACAGAAATACTGTGATGTTAAAGCATTTTGAAATATCAAAATAAAAATTAGTAAGCAATTGAAGAACATAACACTAGTTGCTTTTGAAGAGATTAAAACACTACCTTCAGCCATAAATGTTAATTCAGTAATTCTACTTTCTAAACAGAATAATAATAATCCTTGTTGCTAATGACAAAGTTCTTGTGAATACATCTTACTAAACTTTGGGCCTCAGAGTCTCTTAGAAGTGACTTGGGGGTGGGAGCGGGAGATGGGGTGGGTTTCTGGACTTGACATGCAGACTTGGCATGCAGCCCTCTGTCCCATAGTCAAAGCTCAACTACTATAGAAAGACTGCCTTGGAATCCCCAAAGGTAGCTTGCTGCAACAGGACAGCTGTTGAACCAAACTTGATTTATAACTTAGAAAAGATAAATTTAGCCACTGAGCTCAAAATAATTAACACAACAGACTCCTCTTGAAAGTAATATTTTTAAAATCTAAATTTAGGACAAAGTAGGTCATCCAGTAAAATCTAGCATATCTTCATTTCCAGTAAGCATCTTTTAAAGGAGTCCTCAGATGGCTTTTTCCAGGGATAGGACCCAGGGATGGGAGTGGCCTTGAGAACATGGGATCCAATTCTTGAATGAGCTAAAGCCACATTAAAACACACCCCTCCTCTCCTACTCAATTCTATTTGTTTACAAATACAGTGTCTTGGTTTTTTACATTTCTCCAGTAACATTTCATGATACTCACCAATGAACTTAACTGTATGAATTTAAAGTAGATAGTCTAGGACATATGACACTAGGGAAATGTCCAGGGATCCACAAGGATAATCCCAACTAAGAATCTAAGCAATAGTGAAGAGGCTACCTTAAGTGCCCTTCTCCTGGCTTCCTTCCCACTCTGCCGACCTGACCCCTCCTGAGGTGAGTGTACCTTCTGCTCTTGCCCAACTCCTGTTCAAAGCCCCATTCACAACAATCTCTCTGGGCCTGCACCTGCTTGGAGACCTGTCCAGGCAGGGAGGAGCTCCCTGAATCGGGAAACACCTCACTCTTCCTTCCCACTCCACCGACCTGACCCCTCCCAAGACCCATTCACCCTGGATCTCTCTGGGCCTGCAATTGCTTGGAGTGGACCCGCCCAGGCAGGGAGGAGCCCCCTGAGTCTGGAAACACCTCACACTTCCTTCCTGATCCACCAGTCTGACACTTCCCAAGGCCTAACTCCTACCTAGTGAGGAGACTACCAGGAGAGGCAAGACCATCCTGAGATGCAGAAATTGAAGTCCTGGCCCACACACACCACCTGGTCACAAGAGGAGATAGAGAGACCCACCTGCACACACTGGAAGAAGATATGGGAAGAAGACAGAATAAGAACACACTCAACAACAGAAAGACCAATATGGCACTACCAGAATCTAGGGACTACACACCAGCAAGATCTGAAAAGCCCAACGCAAAGGATGAAGAAGAGATGGACCTCAAAAATTATCAGCGGAAGATAATAGAGACCCTTAAAGAGGAAACAAGAAAATCCCTTAAAGAAATAGAAGAAATAGCAAGCAAAAAATTACATGAAATGGAGGAAAAGATAAATGAAAAAATTCAAGAAATAAACAAATCTCTTAAAGAATCTAAAGAAACCCAAGAAAAAACAACCAAACAAGTGAAGGAAGCACTCGAAACAGTTCAAGGCATGAAAGCTAAAATACAAACAATAAAGAAAACACAGAATGAGGCGATGCTGGAAATAAAAAGGCTGGATAAATTATCAGGAACTAAAGATGTCAGTATAACTAATATAATTCAAGAGATGGAAGAGAGAATCTCGGTTATTGAAAACTCACTAGAGGATATACAATCATCGACCAAATAAAATCTCAAATCCAACAAATCCCTAACACAAAATATCCAGGAAATATGGGACATGGTAAAAAGGCCAAACCAAAGAATAATAGGTATAGAAGAAGGTGAAGAAATACAGCTCAAAGGTACAGAAAACATATTCAACAAAATCATAGAAGAAAACTTCCCCAACCTGCAAAAGGATATGTCTATGAAAGTACAAGAAGCTTACAGAACACCAAACGGACTGGACCACAAAAAGAATCCACCCCAAAACATAATAATCAAAACACCAAATATACAGAATAAACAGAAAATATTAAGAGCAGCAAAGGGAAAAGGCCAAGTAACATATAAAGGCAGACCTTCAAAAATCACACCCAACTTCTCAATGGAAACTTTAAAAGCCAGAAGGTCTTGGATAGATATCCTACAAACACTAAGGGAGCATGGATGTCAACCCAGACTACTGTACCCAGCAAAACATTCAATCACTATAGATGGAGAAAACAAGATATTCCATGACAAAAACATATTTAAACAATACATATCCACAAATCCAGTACTACGGAAGGTTCTGGAAGGAAAACTCCAACCCGAAGAAGATAACTACACTCACAAAAACATAGGCAATAGATAATCCAAATTTACCAAACAGGAAAAGACACAGGAGGGCAAAATCTACACGTAATGACACCACCAACAATAAATCCAAAACAAACAAGAACCAACAATCATTGGACATTAATATCCCTAAATGTCAATGGTCTTAACTTACCCATAAAAAGATATAGGCTAACAGAATAGATACAAAGAAGGAATCCATCCTTCTGCTGTATACAGGAAACACATCTCAACTTCAAAGATAGGCGTTACCTCAGAGTAAAGAGTTGGGAAAAGATTTTCCTATCAAATGGGCCCAAGAATCAAGCTGGTGTAGCAATCCTAATATCTAACAAATTAGACTTCAAACTAAAATCAATCAAAAGAGATGAAGAAGGGCATTTCATACTCATCAGAGGAAAAGTCCATCAAGATGAAGTCTCAATCCTAAACATCTATACCCCAAATATGAAGGCACCCACATTTGTAAAAGAAACATTACTAAAGTTCAAACCACACATAAAACCACACAGACTTATAGTAGGAGACTTCAACACCTCCCCCCTTTCACCACTAGACAGGACTACCAGACAGAAACTTAACAAAGAAACAAAGGATCTGACAGAAGTTATGACCCAACTGGGTTTAACAGATATCTATAGAACATTCCATCCAAACACAAAAGAATATACCTTCTTATCAGCACCACATGGCACCTTCTCTAAAATTGACCACATAGTAACAAAGCAAACCTCCCCAGATACAAAAGAATTGAAATAACCCCCTGTATCTTATCAGATCACCATGCTTTAAAGCTGGAATTCAACAGCAATACAAATTGCAGAAAACCGACATATTCATGGAAATTGAATAACACCCAATTGCACCATTCCTGGGTTGAGGAAGAAATAAAAATTGAAATTAAAGACTTCCTAGAATTTAATGAGAATATAGACACAACATACCCAAACTTATGGGACACTCTGAAAGCAGTGCTAAGAGGAAAGTTCATAGCACTAACTACCCACATGAAGAAATTGGAGAAAAGACACACTAGAGAATTGACAGAACAACTGAAAGCTTTAGAGCAAAAAGAAGCAAACTCACCATGGAGGAGTAGACGCCAGGAAATAATCGAACTGATGGCTGAAATCAATAAAGTAGAAACTAGGAAAATATTACAAAGAATCAATGAAACAAAGAGTTGGTTCTTTGAGAAGATCAACAAGATAGACAAACCTCTATCCAAACTAACCAAAAGGCAGAGAGGGAGAGCATGCTAATTAACAAAATCAGAAATGAAAATGGGGATATAACAACTGACACTGAGGAAATCTAGAGAATCTTCAGGTCATACTTTGAAAACCTGTACTCCACAAAATTGGAAAATCTAAAGGAAATGGACAGTTTCCTGGATAGATATCACTTACCAAAATTAAACCAAGAACAGATAAGCAGTTTAAATCTACCTATAACCCCTAATGAAATAGAAGCAGTCATCAAAAGCCTCCCAACCAAAAAAAGCCCAGGGCCAGATGGCTTCACAGCAGAATTCTACCAGAAATTCAAATAAAAGCTAATGCCAGTACTCCTCAAACTGTTCCGCACAATACAAGCAGAAGGGACATTGTCAAACTCTTTTTATGAGGCTACAATCACATTGATACCCAAGTCACACAAAGACACAACTAAAAAAGAAAACTACAGACCAATATCCCTCATGAACATTGATGCAAAAATATTCAACAAAATATTCTCGAATTGAATCCAAGAACACATCAGGAAAATCATCCACCATGATCAAGTAGGCTTCATCCCAGGGATGCAAGGATGGTTCCACATACAAAAATCCATCAATGTAATCCACCATATAAACAAACTGAAAAAGAAAAACCAAATGATCATCTCACTAGATGCTGAAAAAGCCTTTAACAAAATCCAATATCTCTTCATGATAAAGATCTTGGAGAGAACAGGAATAACAGGAACATATCTAAACATGATAAACGCAATAAACACCAAACCAATAGCCAACATCAAACTAAATGGAGAGAAACTCAAAGCAATTCCTCTAAAATCAGCAATAAGACAAGGCTGTCCACTCTCTCCATATCTCTTCAATATTGTCCTTGAAGTTCTAGCTAGAGCAATAAGACAACAAAGGAGATCAAAGGAATACAAATTGGAAAGGACAAATTCAAACTGTCACTATTTGCAGATGATATGATAGTCTACATTAGTGACCTGAGAAACTCTACCAGGGAACTCCTACAGCGGATAAACACCTTCAGCAAGGTAGGGGATACAAAATTAACTCAAAAAAATCAGTAGCCCTACTATTATACAGATGATAAATCCAATGAGAAAGAAATCAGGTAAACATCACCCTTCACAATATCCACAAGCAACATGAAATATCTTGGGGTAACACTACCCAAAAAAGTGAAAGACCTGTACAGTAAGAACTTTGAGACTTTAAAGAAAGAAATTAAAGAAGATACCAGAAAATGGAAAGATCGCCCAGAACTGAACTCTGGAACTTAGTTACAGAGAGGGAGGAATGAAGATCGAAGGGGTTGGTACCAGGCTGGTTAAACCCACAGAACCAGCTGGCCTGAACAAGGGGGAACACATCGACCCCGAATGCTGTCTGGGAGGCCAGTACGGGACTGATCCAGACCCCTGAACATGGCTGTCAATAAGGAGGCCTCTGTACTCTAGGGAGCCCCTGGTAGTGGATTAGTATTTTTCCCTGGTGTCAGAAGGGATTTTGAGAACCCAGGGATGCACTCTTGCCCTGGACACATGGGGAAGGGCCTAGGCCAAGCCCAGGATGACGTGGTGGACTTTGGGGAGCCCCCGTTGAGGGCCCTACCCTGCCTGGGGAGTGGAGGGTGGATGGGGTGGGGGATAGGCTGTGGATGGGGGAAGAAGAGTGGAGGTGAGAGGGGGGAGAGGGAGAAGGGATTGACTTGTGAAACAAGCTTGTTCCTAATTTGAACTAATAAAAAATAAATTTTAAAAATATGCCCTTCCCCTGTCATAAGATTGATGACTACCTTAAATGCCATCATAGAGCCTTCATCTAGTAGCTGATGGATGCAGAAGCAAAGATCCACAGCTAAGCACTGAGATGTGCTCCTAGAATCCAGTTGTAGAGAGGGAGGAGGGATGAGCCAAGGGGTCAAGACAGTGCTGGAGAAACCCACAGAAACAACTGACCTGACCAAGTGAAAGCACACAGACCCTAGTCTGACAGCTGAGCAACCAGCACAGGATCGAACTAGGACCCCTGAATGTGGGTGTCAGTTGGGGGCTTGGACAGTCTATGGGGCCTCTAGTAGTGGAACCAGTATTTATTCCTGGTGCACAAATGGACTTTGGGAGCCCATTCCCTATGAAGGGATACTGTCTCAGCCTAGACACTGTGTGGAGGGCCTAGGTTCTGCCCTAAATGATGTGTCAGACTTTGATATACCCTCTTGGTAGGCCTCACCCTCCCTGGGGAATGGATGGGGGGACAGGAGGTGGATGGGAGCATAGGAGGATGGGAGGAAGAGGGAAATGAGATTGGTATGTAAAATAAGATTGCTTATAATTTAAATAAAAAATTATTTTTTATAAAATGTAGACAGTCTAACAAATGGACATTTATCTATCCAAACAGTTAAAGGCCAATCACAAATACATTCGCAAATGTTACAATACATAATCACAAATGTTAAGTTAATTTTGAACCATGATACTAATAAACCTTAAAATACATTACAAACTATGATGATCTATTAGATTTTTTTTATTAGTTACTATTTCCTCCTTTGGTCTGTCTTTATCATTTCTTCAATAATAAGAACTAATATCTCTCCAGGTTAAAAATCTGGATATGAAAATAAGAGTTACACTCCTGAAGGTTTCTCAGTGAAAAAAGGGTGGTGAGATACATCCCCATTCCCTTTTCTCTGCTTTTTGCTTTGAGATACAAGCTCCCCTGCAAGCCTTGTTCTCCGACTTATCTCTGGTAGTCTTTCAACTTACAGTGTTGCCATGTCTGGACGACTGAGAGGGAAAGTGTGGTTACTGCTGGAACAGGCCACACTTGGCTGGTCATTCCTCAGGGAAGTTTCCAATCAAGAAGCTTCTGTACAAAGTTTGCAGCATCCAAAATAAAAAACAGAAAGGTGGAGCTCTGTCAATTGTGATTGCCAGAAAATCTGGTTGTTTTTAAATGATTTCTGGTTTTGCCTCAATGTACTGAGGTAGTGCTCGGTATTGTTCAACCCTCAGATTCCAGAAATGAAACAGCAGGGCAAAAAATCAGAAACTAAGATAAAGCCATCTCATGAATAAAAAAATTAAGTGTATTGAAAACAAAAGAACCCTTAAAATCTCATTGTTTTCACTGCTCAGGTGACATTTTTAGTCTTTCAGCATGTATAATAAAGACCGACGGCACATATAATAAAGACTGAGTTGTCTATTTACATTTAATTAGAATGCTGTTTTACATGCTGTTCTTAAGCACCATGTTTCAAAATTATACTTCAGCGTCAAGCACTCAGTGAGGAAGTTTAATTCAAAAACCTCGGTCCTCTGTATTCTTAATTTTTTTAAATTACTGTACTAGTTGTTCAAACCATAAAACCTGTTACCCCCAAAAAAATGTTTTAATCACAAAAGGATACCATCTTTGATTCCATGAAATAAATGCCATATACCTTGTCATATATAGGTAGAAAAAGAAGGAAATTGGAGCTGGAATAAGAACCCTAATTTTTTTCACCTACCAGCTGGAACTCCAAAGATGTCATTAAGGACTTGAACTGAAACAACAAAACTTCCTAATTTATTGGTCATGATAAAGAAAATAAATAAAGTGGGATGGTAAAGGAAAGGAAAAATGGAGCTAAGCTCATTGTATGGTAGTTTGTAGAAGTAAAAGGCAATATCTAAAAAATGCAAACATTCTAAATACCACAAAAATTATACAGTAAACTGAGGCAAATGATGGACTGTAGATGATTTTAAACCAATAAAAAACATGAAATTTTACTAATTCCAAAACACTAAATTTGGAATTACACACATATTAATAAATATAGGTGAATTAAATTAATGCCTTAATAGAAGCAAAAATGTATAATGGCAAGTGGAGAAAGAAGGGAGGAATTTGAGCTAAAGTACAAAGGAGTAGGAAGGAGACAAAATGAAGGGAAGGAAGAGAAATGGTGGGAGAGAGAGACAAGAGAGAAATAGAAAGGGCAAAGGTTCAAATCTTATCACCTGGCCAGTTGGAATGCATACTATAAAAATTAAATGTCACAAAAAGGGTTACTGTGCTAGTTAGTTTTGTCAACTTGACACAAGAGTTACCATGGCAGAGGAAACCCTTATTGAGGAATTGCCTCCATCAGATTGGCCCATGGCCATATCTGTAGGATATTTTCTTGATTAATGATTGATATAGGAGAGACCAACCTACTGTGGGTAGTATGCCCCTGTCAGGTAGTCCAGGTTTGTACTAGAAAGAAAACTGAGTAATTGTGGAAAGCAAGCTAGTAAGCAGTGTTCCTCCATAGCCTCTGCATCAGTTCCTACCTCCAGTTCCTATCATGACTTCCCTTAATGATAGACTGTGATGTAGAAGTGTAAGCTGAAATAAAGCCTTTCCTCCCCAAATCACTTTTGGTCAGTATTTTATCACAGCATCAGGAGCAGCAAACTAGGACCTGTTTTAATCAGAGCTTTTCAATACACCAAAAGATATATAAAGGATGACAAAGAAAAACATAGAATCAATAGCAGAATCTTATTCACCCCTAGTTTGTGACAACTCGGGAAGGGGGAAAAATAACAGAAATCCAAATATAAAGTGACTATACCAAGAAGACAACAGCACTTGCATGCTTATGTCATCCCTATTCACAGTAGCCAGGATACAGAATCAAGCTAAATACCCCTCAATTGATCAATGAATAAAGAAAACGTGGTATGTATATAGACAACATGATGCTGTCAGCCACTAAAAAGGATGGCATTCTATGTTTGCTACAACAGAAGTGGGCCAGGAGAACACTGTAAATTAGCCAGGTACAAAAAGACAAACACAGCATGAGCTTACCCATGTGAAATTAAAAATGTTGCCTTTATTAAAGTTGGGAATAGAACAATAGTAACTGAGGCTAGAGAGTCAGTGAAAGAGAAGATGGGGAGAGATTAGCCAACATTTAAGAGTGTCACAGATCAGTAGGAGGAATGGCATTGTTCTGTTCATGGGAAGGTGAATATAGTGAACAGTAATGCATTGTCGGTATTAAAAAACCAGAATACATCACCCCACAATATGGCATATGTTCAAGGCAAGGGGTATGGTAATCATCCTGATTGAATCACTATGCACACATATAGGAATTGAAATACAATGTTGTGCCCAATAAGGGGTACAACTGTTATATCACTCAAAATTAAGCAAACAGTGTTAAATGAAACAAGCTCTAAATGAATTCAAAGGTAAAAATAATCCATGTATATCTCTGTTCCATGAAATAAAAAGTACAGTTAAGTTTTACACAGAACCACTATTAAAATTCACATTTTCTATGAGTCAGTCCCACAACATTAAAATAGCAGCAACAACATTCTCTAATCAAAGTGCAAAAAAATCAGAAATAAATAAACCAAAAAAATAACATTTTTAACAATTGGATTACTTTTTATAAGCCATCTATTTTCAGAGACTTCACTTCATCAACTACAAAATAAAAATAGGTCCCCAATCATGTAGTCATTTTGAAAGATTGATGAAGTTTAAAATACCACATTTATAGACTCTTATCCTAGAATAATCTACTTTCTCACTGCACTTTAAAAACAGCTTAATTTGGCAGCTCCAGATATTTGAACAACTTGGTCTGCACTTTCTACATGGGCCCATTAAGTCAAATTAAATTAAAAATTCAGGTTTTTAGCCCAAGCAACATTCAATTATCCATATAGCTTTTGGCTTATACTGGATATCAGAATATTTCCATTATTTCAAATGCTCCTACTAGGAAGCAGTGGCTTTGGTTATACTGGGGAAATCAGCCAAATATTTCTGAAGTTTATGAGACCTGTTTAAATTTCATCTCATCAAATTAGCAGGGTCCTTCTAGTGAGAGTCTCAAGTGAATTTTTTCCCACTTCACCTCCTAGTAGTACTAAAAGATCATTCTCTCAGATACACATTAAGGTGCTAATTGAATACAATGAGTAAGCTGGGCATACTAATTATCACTAATAAGTTTATTGCTGATTGCTTAAGCCTTCAACAGTTACTCACCTACGTGGTGTGATTCAAGTCAACTTGATGTCCCTCATTCTCCTTAGGAAAGTGCATTTTAGTCAGTTGATTTCATCATGATGTATGAGCCCAGAGGAGTAACAGCATAGGCATTACTTTTAATATTGACACAAAATATGTATCCTAATTAAAGGAGCTGTCACAGCTTCCATGACCAAAATTATCTGAAGCCACAAGCAGTGTGTTCCCATTAGCTCCATATATCACTAGAGCTCAGGAGAGAAAGCAGCCTGAACAAAAACAGCGAGAGGCCAGAGTAGGCCTGCACACAGAGAGAACTGGAGGGAGTAACCATAAAAGTAAGTGGCATTAGTGAGGCTGAGAAACCTGAAGCCAAGGCTTGCCAAGAAGGGAAAACCACTCCCCTTCCACCTATAGCCACTGTGAGCTGAAAAGGACCAAACAGATGTGAGCTGTGGAACTCACTCTCAACCCAGACACAATTTGCTGAGAAACAGAGCTACTTAGCTCATATATAAAACATTCCTTCTCTCCAGCATCTACTCACTTTGAATGAACAGGTGATTCTTACATATCACAGCATATTCCTATACTTCTACAATGAATCCAAGCATTGAAGGAACCATGGCCTTTACTCAAGAGTCTCATCAGGGTTCATTGAGAAAAGAAAGCTGAAAGTCATCTTCAAATAAGAGTACAGACTCTTCAATAAAAATATAAAGGAATAGTACAGCAGTAGGTTTTAATAAATAATACGCGGTGGTTAAGCAAGTTTGTCTTAGGATTAAAATGATAAATCAACATTAAATGCAACTATCAAAATGATTCATTATTTTAAACAATGAGATTAGAAACCTATCGCCTAAGAGATTGTATTTGCAATACAAATACCACAACTTATCATGAGAAATGTTTACACTGTAAAGTGTTAAGGGTATCTCTAATAGAATCAGGGAAAAATTCTTTGTGTGGTTCTATTTTTCAAGAAGTTTAAGATCTACTAGAGAAAAAGAAAGTTGGATTATCTTTGTTTACAACATATACGCTTTCATCCAAGAGACTCTCACCCCATCCACTAGCTCAGAAAGAGGCATTTAGTAAGAAAATGACAGGAACTATAAAAGTATAACCCACTTCCACAAAATTATAATACCTCTTTGTTAAGCATTATCAAAATCTTTATAAGATATAAAGCTTTGACAAAAATCTGTAAAGCCTAAATAAGTAAGGGAACTAAATGTGAACAAAGTACAAGTTATCCATGTGGGAGGATGTCATAACTAATCATTTTATTGTGTATATTTATTTTTTAAAATAAGAAAAGAAAGCAAAGCAAAAATCATTTTCTCAGACTAATAAGTAAACTTAGTGAACTTCTAAACAAAACCCACTAGCTCTTTAAAGTAAAAAAAATGAATAAAATAGCTGCCAACAGTCTTTTTAACTTTTATTGCATTTTATTTATTTGTGTCAGGTGAGGAGACATGTGTGCCACTGAACGCAAGTGGACAGAAGACAATCTCCACGAGGTGGTTCTCACCCTCCACCATGGGGATCAAACTCAGGTCATCAGGTTCTGTAACAAGGTCCTTTACCCCCTGAGCAATCTCACCAGCCAAGATGTTCTTAATAAGGATCACTGGCAGAAATGACTCCTAAATATTATTAAAACTTACTTTGGGGCTGAGGATAAAAATCACAAATACAATACCTGCTTAGTATGGGCAGGGCTCTGAGTTTGATACAGCACAATAAGTTAAATAAATAAATAAATCTTACAAAGCTCACAGAAATAGACAGAAAAATCAAAAGTAAAGAAACAGACACAATTTCATGAAAACTGGGCATTGGTGGCGCACGCCTTTAATCCCAGGACTCGGGAGGTAGAGGCAGGTGGATCTCTGTGAGTTCGAGGCCAGCCTGGTCTCCAGAGCGAGAGCCAGGATAGGCTCCAAAGCTACACAGAGAAACCCTATCTCGAAAAACCAAAAAAAAAAAAAAAAAAAAAAAAAAAAAAAAAAGAACTTCAATTATAACGAACTTGTACCAAGTTATTGGAAGAAAAGTAAATTATTCACTACATACCCCCAGAAAACTAGCTCTCCACGTGGGAAAATTATGTATCCTAACATAGTCATCAACCAAAGTTTACATAAATGCAAATGTATTTGGAGAGTAGTTTGATGATATTGTGAGTGATATATATGACTCCTTCAAAACAACATAGGAAATCATTGCAATTAAAAATAATTTACATGTCTAGAAAGATGGATTAGCAATTAATAGCACTTGCTGTTCTTGACAAGAAATGGGGTTCAGTTCCCAGCATCTACATGGCACCTCATAACTGTCTATAATTCCAGTTCTAAGGGCTCCAGTGCTCTCTTCTTACCTCGGCAGATTTCAGACATACATGTGATGCACAGACAAAAACACTCAGAAATTGATAATGTGCCGGGTGGTGCTGGCACACGCCTTTAATCCCAGCACTCGGGAGGCAGAGACAGGAGGATCTCTGTGAGTTTGAGGCCAGCCTGGTCTCCAGAGCGATGGCCAGGATAAGCTCCAAAACTACACAGAGAACCCCTGTCTCAAAAAACCAAAAAAAAAAAAAAAAGAAATTAATAATGTAGTTTAGAAATTACAGATTTGACCAGATAAAGCTTCAGTATTGGGGGAACCTAAACAAAATCAAAGATAATGTTAAGTTATAATATGATAGAATTCTGTGTGTTTCTTCAGAAAGAAAAATTTTATCTTTATATGAACAAATAATAAGAACAAAAGATATTCAGCAAAAATAATTCAACACTATGTGTAAATTCACAACATTTAAGTCAATAAAAGTCAAAGAATAATAGTATACATTTCTCAGTCAGTATTTGGATAAATGAAAATGACTGATGAAGTCCAGATACATGCATTTAAATCACAGTTTAAAGAAAACTCTCCTGCATTGTTGATAAGAGAAAGTGGTGTTTTAAAGTACTCCCACTTTGAGCCAGAAATCCCTATAGTATTAATCTATACATAAATGTAAGCATTAGCCTATAGTGTATCATTGATTTGCAAGGAATACTTTTAAATATTTCATCCAGGTGACAGGTGAGTTCATGAAAATGAATGTATTTATTTTCAGGTTCCCTTAAAATAAGAAAGACTAGCTGATTTCATAATTAACATACATATGACTCTGTGAACCAATATTATACTACATTTCCTCACCAAGTACTTGGTACATCAAGCTCACTTTGGTGCCAGAGTTCTTACAATTGCAGTCGTATATTTCTTCATAACTTTTCTTCCACATATGAATTTATCTGAAAGCTGAAAGATATGTATGTGTCGGTGTGTGTGTGTTATATATGTGTATGTGTATAAGCATGTATGAATAGAAAATGAGGGTGCTTATCTGAGATTCATTTTATTAAAGAACTTAAAAAGGCTTCACACACATCTGAAACAATGTGATTTAGGTAGAAACTATCATCAATCCCTCACTTGGAAATAGAGTAGAAGTTAAGATATTAATTGCTATGCATTTAATTTTGCAATTAAAAATAAACCTAAGAAATAAACAAAAAGTAGTCACTTTAGATTAAACTTTTTCTAATTTAACCCCATTTGCCTGATAAATCTTGATGTGACTCCACTTGTACAAGTACAAAAAAACAGGCATACAAATCAAACATTTACTGAAAATAAGTCATAATGAAACATGCCATAAAAACCATTCTTTACTATACATATCATTTTTCCACTAAAGGATGAAAGCAAACTTGTACAGTAATAAGGTGAATATGCTTGTTTAGTTTTACACAAAGCACTGAGTTTTTGGATGAATAACACTCCAGGAGATAGTGTACTTTCATATAAACATCAATGCTAAAAATGTCACTTCACATAATACATAGTAAAAAAAAAATGTCAGAAGTGTGCACAGATAATTTAAGAAATCATCAGACATTCATTCCTAATCCTAAGTTCACTTAATATTTGTCAGTTACTTTGTTTGATTGCTTTACAAAATTTAAGTCAACAATTCAAATGCCATTGTTAGTGATCAAACATTCTAACATAATACAATTCAAAGATACATTGATTTGATGGTTAAAAACTAAGGAATAACAATAAGAAAATATTAAAAACTCTTTCTTGTTCATTATTAAACCACTGTGTTTCTATGGGAGCAGACAACAACCTCACATGCACAGTACAAACACTATAATTCATAACACAAAACTGTTTCAAACTTGAGCCCAGGTGTTACCATACTGTCCATTTAACAGTGTTGCACAGCTAGACAGCGTGTATTGAGAGGGCATAGGCAGAGCAAGGGCATGTGCAGTGAGAGGGCATTACAGTGAGAGAGCATTGCAGTGAGAGGGCATTGCAGTGAAAGGGCATTGCAGTGAGAGGGTGTGTGCAGTGAGAGGGCACTGCAGTGAGAGGGTGTGTGCAGTGAGAGGGTGTGTGCAGTGAAAGGCAACTGCAGTGAGAGGGCACTGCAGTGAGAGGGCACTGAAGTGAAAAGGCACTACAGTGAGAGAGCATTGCAGTGAGAGGATGTGTGCAGTGAGAGGGCACTGCAGTGAGAGGGCACTGCAGTGAGAGGGTGTGTGCAGTGAGAGGGCACTGCAGTGAGAGGGTGTGTACATTGAGAGGGTATGTACAGTGATAAGCATAAGTGGTGTGTTTTGAAACAAGGCTACAGTGAAGTCCTGGGATGCAAAGTGAGTAAGCACTGCCACAAACACCTTGGATTTATTATGTGCTTAGTCTGGAGTTAATTTTTGCTTGCAGGGTGTTCGGAAACCTGTTGCTGTTGCCAAATGTTTCAGAGTTTCTCCATTGGGATCATTGCCATTTAAGAAAATATGTCCTTCACTGTGAATAGGACAAAATGGCAGCCTACAGAATGGGGAAGATTTTCACCAACCCCACATCTGACAGAGGGCTAATTTCCAGAATACATTTAAAAAATCAAGAAACTAGACATCAACAAACCAAGCAATCCAATTAAAATGGGATACCAATCTAAACAGAGAATTCTCAACAGAAGAATCTCAAATGGCCAAGAAGCAATTAAAGAAATGTTCAGCACCCTCAGCCATGGGGGAAATGCAAATCAAAGTGATCCTGAGATTCCATCTTACACCTGTCAGAATGGCTAAGCTCAAAAACACAAGTTGACAGCTCATGTCGCAGAGGATATGAAGCAAGGGGAACACTCCTCTTGTGCAGCCACTTTGAAAATCAATCTGGTGGTTTCTCAGGAAATTGGGAATCAATCTACCTCAGCACCTGGCTATACCACTCCTGGGAATATACCCAAAGGTTGCTCCATCCATGACAAGGACACTTGTTCAACCATGTTCATAGCAGCTTTTTTTTTCATAATAGTCAGAAACTGGGAACAACCTAGATATCCCTCAACCAAAGAATGGATAATGAAAATGTGGCACATTTGCATAATGGAACATTACTCAGCTGTTAAAAAAAATAACAACATGAAATTTACAGGCAGATGAATGGAACTGGAAAAATCATCCAGAGTGAGGTCAACCAGACCCAGAAAGATAAACATAATATATACTCATTTATAAGTGGATATTAGCTGTAAAGGATATCCATGCTGCAATCCACAAACCCAGAGAAGCTAAATAACAAGAAGGGCTCAAAGCAGAGGGATGTAGGGACATGAATCTCCCTGGGAAGGGGATATACTGTGGGTGGAGATGGTGAATAGGGACAGGAATGGGGGGAATAATATGTGGGGGGATGGGGGGATGGAGTACGAGGAAAGATAACTGGAATTGGGGGGGGCATCTTAGGGACCAGCTAGAAATCCAATACAATGGAAACCCACAGAAATCTGCAAAAGTGACCCTAGCTAAGAGTCCTAACTATGAGGGAGATGGAGCCTGAAGCAGCCATCTCCTGTAGCAGGAAAAACTTACTGTGGAGGGACTGGGACACCAAACCAGCCACAAAACCTTCAACTTAGAATTTGTCCTTCCTAAAAGATGTGCTGGGGTAAAGATGGAGTGGAAATTGTGGGACTGGCTAACCAATGACTGGTCCAGCTTGAGACTCATACAATGAGAGGGAGCCCACTAGTAACAATGCCTGGAGGGCCAGGACTCAAGAGGTTGGACATCCCAGAGACCTAGGATAGAAACAAACAAGACTGGCAAAAAAATCTATGAAGTGATTCCTAATAATATTCTGCTATACTCATAGATTGTTGCCTAGCCCAACTGTCATCAGAGAGGCTCCATTCACCAACTGATGGAAACATCCACAGACACCCACAGGCAAACATTATGTGGAATATGGGGAGTCCTGAAGAAGATGGAGGAAAAACATTGTAGGAGCCACAAGGGTCAATGACACCACAATAAAACTCACAGAGTCTACTAGCCTGAGCTCATAGAGGTCCACAGAAACTGAACTGACAACCAGGGACTGCATGGCACTGACCTAGATCTTCACTGTAACATCTGCAGTATATGGTTGCATCATTCACAGCCTATAGAAACTAGGTTCCTCCAAAACCTTTCACAGATGTGAAATGGCTGAGGAAGAAGGAGACTTCCATTGCTATCCCAAGAAAACATCACTTCTAGGGCTTGAATATTCTTTTGTTCCATATAATTTGTGTCAGATCAAGAGTAAGTGCAACATAAATATTTGTTTAATCTATGAAGAAGTAAGAGGAAGGAAAACAGGAAAAGAAAGAGATCAAAGTTCACAGTCACATATACAAAGACCAAGATAAAAAACAGTATTCAATCTTAACTATCATTATTTATTTAACTTTTCCATGGCGGTACATGTCTGTCATCCCAATGCTTGGAGGACAGTTTGAGGCCATGCTGGATAACACAAGGATATTCTGTCTAAACAACAATACAAACAACCAGAAGCCCACAGACTATGTCTTAGATGTGTCATTGCATCTGATAAAATCTGCCAGTTTTGGATAAAACACATTTCCTTCTCTAGCAATTAGATAAGCCACTAAATGTAGAAAATAGAAATTCTTGCACTTACAAGAAAAATTACTCTGTGCACATCTAAAAAACTATAATAAAATAACTGGGACTTGGGCCACAGATCTCTGTCCCAGCCACCTACTTTAGGCACTGGGTTTCTGTCTGGCACAGCATGCAGGGAACCCCAGCACCACCTGTAGCTGCCTGTCACATTCAAGGGGGAAAAGGAGTCTCAATTCCTGGACCTGAGGGAGACTTCAGGGAACTCATGCCCCCTGTCCCAGCAGCACTAGTTCCGATGAGTAGACCTTCAGGGGCAGACCCAGATTTTCAGGCTAAGTTTACATAAATTAGGAGACTCTAGCTATGAAAAAGAAAACAAAATTCCAGACACAACATTAACTAGAGAACTAAATACATGTTTACATCTTTTTTCTTTTTCACTGTCTATTTTGAGAGGTATGAGTTTTCCCCTAAATCTTAATTATTTTAATCATCAGACATTTAGTGTCCACTGTGGATAAGTTTTATATTTTGCAGTTTCTGCCTGTCTTGAGTACGGTTTCTATCACGGTGATAAAAACACCATAATCAAAAGCAAATTGAGGAGGGAAGGGTTTATTTAAGCTTGCACTTCCAAGCCACACGACATCACTGAAGGAAGTCAGGGCAGAAACCAAAGGCAGGAACATGGAGGTAGGAAGGGAAGCAGAAGCTATGGAGGAGTGCTGCTTACTGGCTTGCTCTGCCTCTGTTCTTATATAACTCAGCACCACCTGCCCATGAATGGCACCAGCCACAGTGACCTGGCTCCTCCTACATCAATCATTAATTAAGAAAATGCCCCATAGGCAAACATCATGAAAATATTTTTTTCAATTGAGGTTCCCTCTTCCTAGATGACCCAGCATGTGTCAAACAAAAAAAAAAAAAAAAAAAAAAAAAAAAAAAAAAAAAAAAAACTAAACATGATACCAGCTAGACATTTCGGTTTACATTTCTATAGTAATTACCCTATCTACGTAAACTTTGTTGGGCCCATACTTCACTTTGACCTCATATTGAGCTGCAAAGATGCTGTGGCCAAATTACTTATACAACATGCATTGCTTCATCATTGGATGTTATATATAACATGCTGCTTCATCACTGGATGCTTGTAGAAGCTTGGCCACTGGGACACTTGTTCTTTGGTCTTGTGTTTCTAGAGATTAAATCAAGGCCATGTGCATCATGGGCATGCTCTATCCCTGAGTTGCATCCCCAGCCTTACTTATTTCATTGGTTTGTTTGTTTGCCTCTTTGTTCATTTTAGAGTCTTCTATGTAAGCAGCCACCCATAAGCTCCTCATCCCCCCTCCTCATCTTCACTGGCAGCCTCTGCCTCTGCATTCTTACTGCCAGATTCTATGTATACTGAAGTTGCTTCCTTATCATTTTCTGGGTGTGTTTTACCTAAAATTGCTGGATTTCATCAGGAGATACATTAATAGCTATAAGATATAATCCTTATAGCTATGTGAGGGGAGTCTATTGGATTTTGTTGTTTGGGGGTTCTGTTTTGAAAAGGGTGTCCTTGTTTTGCCCAAGACAGCCTCAATCGGCCTAGGTCTCCCAAGTGGTGGGATAATAGACACATTTCATTCACAGGGAGTATGTGTTTATTTTATTTGTTTTAGTGTTGTTCAGTGAGTTTTTACTATGTAACCCAGGCTGACCTGTAACTGTCCATTCTTTTGCCTCCACTTCTCCAGTGCTAAGATCACAAAATAAACCTAGATCTCCCCAGTGTTTTCCAACCTGTTTATAATCTTGGATAGAGGCTTACCGGTAATCTTCCATTGTCACAAGTTCTTTTTGTCATAATTGGACAAATAATTGAAGTGTTGGTCATAGCTTTTTCAGACTTCCTAAAAATCGAAGTTGAATGAGTGCCTTCTGGAAACAATGAGCAAGCATTTGCTAGAACAAAAGCATCAAGCCAGTGACACACCATGACAGGTCGCTCTTTCCCAGAGGCCCACACACCAACCATTAGTTCTCATTTAGTGTTACTGAAAACCATCATTTCTTTGGCCAATATCCCAGCATTACAGTTAAGGTCTATAAAATGCTTTATCTCAAGTTCTGACACCCTTCAAAGCTAAGGGAAAAAGCAAAAGTGAAAGAACTTTCCTTAAGGTCAATGTGTTGCTTAATATCAACAAAATAAGCTTGAATTCCATTGGTAACAATCCAAGGACAAAGATTCACAACCTGTTGCCTGTAAGTCTCCATTTCTTGGACTGGCAAGATCCCTCGAGTTGTAGAAAGTAATTCTTTGTACACTATAAGAAAGTATAAAGAGAATTGGCACAGAGGAAAACAGACTGGTGATTTAAGAAAAGACAAGATGGGGGCAATGTGAAGGTTTTCTTTACCCACAGATGCAAAGGGAGAGAAAATATACCAGGAAAAAACATATTAGTAGATTTTATTTGATTATGATACAAAGGTGAAAAAATGTACCCACAGTAAAACATATTAATGACAACTTAAAAATACTCAGATGAATTGCTTTCTATTTCTACTCAAAAGTAACCTGGGCATAAAATATCTAATGACTTCACTCACATTTTCAACAGCTCTGCTTGTCTACATGCAATTATACTTAGTATAGATAAAGAAAAAAATACTGTATTTAATGATCTGCTTCCAAGGGCAAAGGGGAGGTGGTGTAATTGGAAGTGTTCAACCGTAGTTTATAAGCAGCACTGTGTTTGCATGTGGGAAAATAGTAGTCACATGATAATGTGGCCAAAAGTATGTAAACCACAGTGGCAACCCTGGAGTAACCAGGAAAGGCCTGATCATAGCATTCTACAGGGAGAACCAGACCTCATTATATGGCAGAGATATTCACAGTCCAGAAGAGCTTGAAAGAGAGGGTTCCCCTGTCTCTAAATGGAGAGTATCTGCTGAAAGCATGCTCTAACTTTAATAAAACAACTGCTCTCTCTCTCACTTGCTCCCTCTCCCTCTCCCTCTCCCTCTCCCTCCTAATTGGTTTTAACCCTAGGGTGTTCTTCTACCTCCTCTCCTTTGACTTCCATATATTCAGTGTCTGCTTGGAATTCTCCCGTTTTCTTGCTGACACCATTGTTTTCAAGTGCTTGTGTTAAACTGCTGCAAAACCATCAAGCCTTTCTGTACCAACATGAATTATTCAGAATTTCTGTTGGCTGAAGTTTCACCCCCAGATACCTGAAGACCGTTGTCTGGCTACCATTATAATGCCTTCTCTTGGTCAAATGATGCTGTAAGACTAAGGTCTCCTGACACAGACCACTGGCCCCTATGCACAGCAGTTTCCAGAAGTGGGTTTAGCATGAGGTTTGAACTATGCACTGCCATAAATACAAGTAGAGCACACATATCACACAGTTTTACCTTTGGCATTTACTATAGTTTCAACTAGCTTTTAAGGCATGAGTCTAGATAATATTTTTCTTCTTTTAACATTTTTAAATCAGATATAGTGAGTCTCTATTACATAAAATAGTGCTCTGGTTATCAACAAATAAGAAGCAAAAACCAAAATAATCTGGCAAAAGAGATTCTGCAACAACAAAATTTTCAAAACTTGAAATAAATAATCTTGGAGGGAAAATGCCAAAAAAAAAAAGGCATGCAGGGTGAATGAGATGATGACCTATGTTAGAGTCAGACAACCCCAAGTTTAAGTTCAAATTCCAACTTTGACATTTCTCAGCTGTGGGCTTTGAAAAAGTTGCTTAATTTTTCTGAACATGAGATTTTCTTCTATAAAATAAATGTAAAAATGAAGCCTACCATTTTAAATGCTTAGATAAATACACGCACATGCATGCATATACAAGCTTGGCACTTGCCATCCTGAGTTCATAAGGATATCCCAGAGGCTAAAATTTTAACTGAAATTTTTAAATTATGTTTCACAAGGCAAGCAGAAATTCCCTTAGTTCTTAGCTAAGGCCAAAGAAATAATAAGGAAATGTCTTAACCAAACACAATAGCCCTTCTTTTCTTCAGATGACTTTTATTCACTGATATCAGTGATTCATGCCATTTGCAATTCAAACAATGAATGAGGGCCACAGCCACCTGAACAAGTGGCATGAAGTCCCATCAGAAGACAGCATCACCATTCTGTCCATGCTTGCCAGCCATCTGAGATCACTTATCACAAACAATTTAGCCAGGTGTGGCGACTCATGCACATAACCGTAGCAACTGAAAGGCAAATGCAAAAGAATTGCTGTGCATTCAAGAGAAGCCCAGACTACATAGTGAGTGCCAGGATACCACGAACTACAAAGCTAGACCCTGTCCACAAAAGCACAAAGTATTAAACAAATAAATAAGTGCTTTACCTGACATCCAAAAATACTCAGGACAAATTTGCAGTGTGCAGCATAAAAGGCTAAGCTGAACATTCCTCTCTCTCCTCTACACGTCTTAGCCCTTCTACAAAGTTATGTAAAGCCTACATAATCTATAATATTTCTTTAAAATCTATTAATAAATGTAGACAAAATTGGCTTATATCACATCAAGATGCCTTTTTGTGATAAAGATGTGAGAAAAAGACAAACATATATTGCTATTGAGAATGTAAATTAATACAAGTCACTATGGAAATTAGTCTGGAGATTCCTCAAAAAGCTAAAGATAGAACTACCAAGTAAACCAGTTATACCACTCCTGGATATATACCTAAAAGACTTGAAATCAGCACATCACAGGAATACATGCACATCCGTGTTTATTACTTCACTATTCACAACAGCCCAAACCAGCCTGGATACCCATCAATACATGAATGGGTAAAGAAATTTTAATGTATGGGGCTGGGCAGATAGCTAAATTGGCAAAGTACCTGCTGTGCAAGCATGAGAACATGTGTTTGAATCTCTAGCACCCAAATAAAAAATCCAAGTTTGGTGACACACTCCTTTAACCCTAGTATTGGAAGGGTGGAGACAGGAGGATCATGGGAGCTCATTGACCAGCAAGTCTTGACCAGTCAGTAAGCTCCAAGTTCAGTGAAAGATCCTGCCTCAAAAGTAAGGTGTAATAGAGGAAGATAGCCAACATTAACCTCTGACCCCAACATATACATGCACACACATGCATATGCACCTGCATACTTGTGCATACACACACAAATGTATACACACCCACATAACACACACACACACACACACACACACACACACACACACACACACGTAACACAGATTAATAAAAGACACAGAGTCTGATATTGAGGTTCAGACTTGAAGCTGAATATCAGAAAAGCAAAGCAGCAGGCCACTCTCACCTTTACCTCAGGCTGAAAGGGCTGATCCACACAGGGGCTCTTCACCAAGTCTCAAACTGCTTCCTCTCTTCAGTGTAGCTGGAGAATGAATGCCTCTCTGAGACTTGCTTCTGTCATACATACTTTCCTAATGTTGGGATTAAAGGTGTGAGCTATCATTCTCTTTTAGACTTGTGTAGAACTGGTTGGCCTTGGACTCACATAGATCCATCTGCCTCTTAATTCTGAATCCTAGTATTAAAGATGTATACCACTAACTCTTGGCTTCTGGCTACTGAGATTAAAGGTGTGTGCCTGGCTTCTATGGCTTGTAGCTGAGTTTGCTTTTCTTAATCCTCAGTCAAACTTTAATAAATCATAAACAATATGTCACTGGACATATACATAAAGCAAATGTGGTACCTATACACAATGGAATTTTACTCTGGCATAAGTAGGGAAATTATGTCATTTGCCAGAAGGTGGATAGATGTAGAACAAAATCAACCAGATTCAGAAAAGCAAATAGTGTATGATTTATTTCACATGTGAAATCTAAGCTTTAAACATATGATATGAAGTCAGAAGAAGGATTATTTGGTGACTGCGGGGAAGAGACAAGAGATAGCGATGATGAAATCAGTATGGACAAATTATATGATATGCATGTGTGAATGAACACTATATAAAAAAAACTCCAACCATTCTCTGTGCTAGTGTTAAAAAAATAAGCAAAAGAGCTCAAAAGTTTTTCCTTGTTTTTCAACAGGAAAAAAACTCTGTGGTGCTAAACCACAGAAATTTAGGGTTCATTTGTTGACCAAGAATAATGTGGTCTCTACTGACCAGTACAGAGTAGATTTTAGTACTATAGAAAATTATTAAACATACTCTGACAAAGTTGTCTTCATAATTACAGGAAACAGGGATTATTCATCCTTTTAACACATCACTGCAGAACACCAGTCTCAGTCACCTTCATTCCAAAAAGACAGTGAGTGACCCCAATATCTCCTTCAAGACTGAGAATGTCTGGTTATGTTCTTACTGAAACTCATGGCACGGTATAGTGTCTCTTGAAGGTATGGTGTAATAAGTGAGGACTCTGTAAGAAATAAGGCACCAGCTTTTAAAAAGGAAGCTGTAATATGTGCAAAAAGAAATCAAACAAGAAATAGGGAAATAAAAAAGAAGCAAAGGCAAATTAGAAAACCAACCAAAAGTTTTAGGTTTCAGCCCTAAAATCTCAATAATCACATTAATTGTGCATGGACAAGGCATATGGTGTAACCAAATCAACCTTGAGAAAGTACAATAAAGCTATAACCCCAGTGGCTCAGATTATGTTGATGGTTCTTCTCACCATCCTGGTCCCACAGCCGTGTCAGCCCCAAATGAACACACAGACACTATATTAATTATGAAACTATTGGCCAATGACTAGAGCTTTTTATTGGCTATCCCTGTCTTAATTATTAACCCATTTCTATTAATCTAAGTATTTCCATGTGGCCATATCTTACTGGAGAGCTCCTAGGGCATCCTCCCTTCCTGGAATCATATTGCAACTCCTTTCTGCCTACACTTCCCAAAATCCTCCTGGTCTGGTAGCCCTGCCTATCCTTCCTGCCTGGCCACTGGCCAGACAGTGCTTTATTCATCAACCAATAAGAGAAATGTATACAGAATAACATCTCCCATCACTATACACCTGAAAGTAGAATCACGGCCCTGTAAGTGACAAAGATTAAACCACATACCTTAAGTTGGCCCTGCACTCAATATGACTAGTTTCCTGATGTAACAATTGTCAATGAATTTTTAAATCATACTATGGCCCATGTATCCTCTTGTGGGTATTCACACAGACATATTCCAGCAGGTATTTAAATGAATCTTTGCCAAAAGGTATAACTAACCCAGGTCAGGCATCCATCAACAAGTTAATGGATAAGCAAAGGGCAGCAAGAACATACAATGTCACATTATTATCCCTACAATGAATGGGCCTTGCATAACTGAGCCTTGGAATTATTGTGTTAAAGGAAGCAATTCAGATGCCAGGAGAAAATACTACATGCTTCCATATATACAAACTATATCAAATAGTCAAATTCGTAAGGACAGAAGCAGAACAGCAGCTCCCAGGGCTAAGGAGAAGGGAGATAAGAGCCTTACACTTAAGGGTTACAGATTCTACTTGGCATGTTTTATTCTTAAATTTTAAATGTAGTGGTGATGGCTACATTGTGTACTCATAGACTGACCTATGAACCTAACAGAGATCACAACAGTAAATGTGAGCCAGCAAGATGGCTCAGTGAGCAAAAGCCCTTGCTGTAGAAGCCTGATGATGAGCTCCATCCCTAGATCCTATGGTGGAAAGAGAAGAAGCAGAAAGTTTTCCTCTAACCTCAATACCTCATGCTGGCATATGCACACCTGCGCACAAAAACACACTCAGGCACATGCACGCACACACACACACACACACACACACACATACACACACACACACACACAAGTACCTTCTAATAATAAAAATAATAAAATTAATTTAAGTGAGTATTATGTATTACATATTATATAGGGGTAGAGAAGGAAAGTGAGAGTGTAGCTCAGTGGGAAACAGTTGTCTACTATGTGTAGAGTCCTGGATTCTATATATATATATATATATATATATATATATATATATATATATATATATGAAGAAAGACCATATAAGGAAAAACAAGAGGATAGCCATCTACAGACAAGGAGAGATGTTTCAAAAGAAGTCCAGTTGCCAATGCCTTGGTCTTAGATTTAAGCTTCCATATTTATGAGGGAGTAAGTCTGTTTATTAAACTTCTAAGTTTATAGTATTTTGTTATGGGAGTCCTAGAAGATTAATATAAGGTCAAATGTAAGATTACAGAAAAACACATGAAGCAAAATCATGCCTGTACAAAATCCACAAGAATACATAAATTAGTTTCTGGAACTGATGAGTGCAACAAGAGTGTCCAATAAGGGCCTTGAATCTATTCACATTTTCTGTGGAGGCCATAAATAATTTCAATTTGGAATCTGAAAATCAACATTTACAATGTCTCAAAACTTACTTAGCTACAAGTATGTACATAATCTGAGAAAATGAAGATAAAATTCCTGTTAGAGTACATTCTTTTTAAATTAGTGTACATAAATTGTACAACAAATTTCATTATAATATTTTCATAATGAAATTCAACCCTGACCATCATTAACCACACCTCCCCCTCCTTCCCTGCTCCCTTCTTCTTCTCAAATGGTCTGTCTTACTCTGTTATAGTCTGTTTTGAACCAATACTCTTCATATGAGATAGAAAGGCTGCAACTGCCTCTGAGTCTGACTGACCTTACATGATGAGTAGCAGTTTTATCTACTTCTCTGCCAGTGACACCCTTATCCAATCTGTGTCACTGAATAATACTCCACTGTACACACGTTTTGACACTCTACATCCCACATTTTCTTTATCCATTCATCTATTGATGAGCTGATCCATATATTCTGTAATACTGCCAGGGAAGGCAGAATACTAACACAGAAGGCTTTTAGTGGTAGTTCTTATATTTTTGCTCTCCCTTTAGATCAGCCTCCTCAAAAGAACTGACTTCCCTATGGGTGGGATAATTTATATTCCCTTCCCCTTCATCCTCTACAGAATTTGGTTTTTGTTTGTTTTGTTTTGTTTTCATGATGATAGCCATTTTGATGTAAAAGAATCTTGGTGCAGTTTTGGTTTGCATTCTCCTGATAGCTAAATAAATAGTATATTTTCTTGCTGCAGTTTCTTTGGCCATTGCTGGCAACTTGGTCTGTGGTTGTGGACTTTGTGACTGCCCTTTCTCACATCTTGACTGGTCAGGAAAACATATCCCCAAGTGGATAAAACCTCCAAGAGCTATTTCCTGGTATCCATTGCTGCTGCTTATGTTCCATGTCCTAAAGGTTCCACCATGTCTCCAAGCAGTGCCACCAAAGAGAGAACACGAGCCTCTGGGACAGCTCAGACTCAAACCATAAGTTCCATAGACTAACGGCTCTCTCATAATGCAAAATGCCCGAGTCAGTTTTTTGCTTTATTCTTAATCAATTGTATTTTTTATCTGAAGGTGGTGTCTCATAGCTGTAGTTTGGCATTCAAGAGAAGAAGATTATCCTAGGTTCAAGTCCAGCTTGGGGAACATGGTAGGTTATAAGCCAATTTATGCTCAAAAAGGAGAACTTGTCTCAAAATAAAATTCAAGGTATTTTTAAGTACTACTAGGTTTTCAAACAATTTAAATGAAAACATAGAGCATAGTTCGAGTATTGACAAATATATAATGAAATGTTCTCACATAGCAATACTGTGCAGAATAATTTCACAGCTCTTATGAAATGCCACATTTCATCTACTCACCCAACTGCCTTCTATCTCACAGCTCTGGCAAGCACTGGTCCTTTCCATTTTCTCCACAGTTTTAATTTTTCAAAACCTTCATACAGTTGAAGGCTGGTTTTGCACACTGGCTTCTTTCCCTCAGCAATAAGGCTGTTGGGTTCCTTCTTGTCATTTCATGATCTGTAGCTGAATTATCCTGGGTTTTTCAATATATAATGTTTCTGTGTAGCTCAGGCTAGCCTTAAATTTATGATTCTCTGCCTCAGTCTTGTAAGTTACAAGAGAACAGACTTTTACCACACCAAATTAACTTGGGGGAAAGAGAGGGCACTGGGGATTCAATCCAGAACCTTACACATGCCAAAGAAGTTCTCGGTAACAGAGTCATATTACCATCCCTTCATTTATTTTAGTGCCTAAATAACTAGTTATTTCCTGGCTGCTCCCAATCTGTTTATCCATTCACCTATCAAAAGACATCTTGATTGCTTTCAAGTTTTCTCAACTGTGAAGAAAGCTGCTATAAGTACTAGTGTTCAGGTTTTTGCATGAATGTATCAGAAAAAGATATCGCTAAATCAAATGATCAAAGTATGTTTATTTTTGTAAGAAATTGCCAAACTGTTGTCTAAAGCAGTTTTAGTCTTTATTTGGCATTCCCACAAAGAAAAAAAAAAAATCAAGAGGCAGCCCATCCCTCCACATTGCCACCAGCATCATGTGACTTGCAGTGAGTGCCTCACTTGCAGCGTCTAGTTGTACAGAGCCATGTCTTTGTTTAATTTATTCTTTCATGAAAGACTTGAGCATCTTCCCATGTTCTCATTAGCCATGTATGCATCTTCTTCACCCATTTTAATAGTTTTTTTCCTTCTTGATACAGTTTAGGGTCTATTTATATACTTTGGGTACAAGCCTTTTAAGAGACATGCATGCTGCATACAGTTTCCATCATCAGCTTATAGTTTCTCTTGTCATTCTTTTAACAGCTTCTCTTGTAGAGGGGATATTTTAAGTTTTAATGAAATCCAACATTTTTTTTCTTTTTTGAATCATATTTTGTGTGTTTTACATTAAAAAAGAAAAATATATTGCCAGATCCAAAATCATCTAAATTTTCTTTCAGTACGTTTTAGGAATTTTATAGCTGTATTTTTTACACTTAGATCTATGATCCACTTTGAGAATATTTGTGTAAAGACCATATAAGTCTATGTAAAGATTCATTTTTTTCAGTGAGGATATTCAGTATTCCAGTACCATTTGTTGAATGAATTCATTATTTTTCACAAGGCTAATTCAAAGAGAAATGAACTTTCCCACAAAAACTGAAGAATAACTGACCAACACTTTTTGCCTTACAAAAAAATTAATCAATCAGTTTGGATCAGAACTAAAAATTAAACCTGTGTAGTCTTTGAATGGGCACTTCACCAAAAAATAAATATGGATGATAAATATGGTTATTCAAAATATTCAATGCCATTTAGTCACCAAGGAAATTTAATTCAAAAGAAATTTGATACCATTAGTCTTTTCATGGTGTTCCAGACTTCCTGGATATTTTATGTCATGATTTTGATGGCTTTATTGTTTTCTCTGACCTATGAATCTATTCCCTCTATTGTATCTTCAATGCCTGTGATTGTCTTTTTCATCTCTTGAATTTTGTTGGTTATGCTTGCTTCTGTAGCTCCTGTTTGTTTACCCAGATTTTCCATTTCCAGAATTCCCTTGGTTTGTGTTTCCTTTATTGCCTCTATTTCAATTGTCAAATATTGGACTGTCTCCTTCACCTATTTGATTGCTTTTTTCTTTGCTTTCTTTAAGAGACTTATTTCTTACAATTTTTTTTGTCTTTCCCTTGATTTCTTTAAGGGAATTTTTCATTTCCTCTTTAAGAGTGTCTATCATCTTCATGAAGTTATTTTTAAGGTCATTTTCTTCAGCTTCTTCTGTGATGAGATGCTCAGGTTTCCTGGTGTAGGACCACTAAGTTCTTGTGGTACCACACTGCTCTTTAGGTTGTTGAATGTATTGTTGCATTAGAATCTACCCATCTCTTCCTCCAGTCAGTGCAGGCAGTCTCTTTGCCTCTTTGTCTGCTCTGTGCAGTCACTGTCTGTGTCTCAGGGAGCCACTGAGGTCTTGGGCAATAGGTTTGAGGGCAGAGTGGGACTTGTAGATTTCAGGGTCCAATGTGGGGTGGTAGAACAGCCTGCCTGTGAGAGCCTTGCCTGCTGACCTGGTAGTGTAGCTGAGGTGGGTGAGAGACGAACCCAGATTTTGTCTTGGGGCCTAGGGTCTAGGACTGGATTGTCTAACTGGGAGGTCGGTGATTCACCTCTTGATCTTCTCTGTGCAGTCACTATCTGTGTTTCATGAAGCATCTGAAATCATGGGGGATGGGTGGGTTTGGAGGTGGAGTGGGTCTGTTGTGGGGGATAGAGCTGCCTCTTGGTCCATTCTATGCAGTCGATGTCTGTGTCTCAGGGGCCACTGATATCTCAGGGGATCAACTGTATTTTATTGAATTATAGATGCACCCTTCTTTGGTATGACTTCATCCCATTTACATCCCCAACAAATCTACTTCTAAATCATCATTATGAGGTAAAGACATTGATAGGGTAGAAGAAACCTCCATCAGTGACTAGAGCTGATTTGTTCTGGGAAGATGGTAGGGGACCAGTCTAACAAGTCTTTTCTTTCCTTTCCTTGGCTAGTAGGATCTCTCCTGATTAGTCCTCACCCCTTTCACCTCATTTGCCTATTAACTCCCACCAATTCGGGCCCATCTGGGACTATGTAAACCTCTGGGCATAGTATTTTCAACAGTTCAGCTCTCTGTGAAGCCTCAGGCCGGTAACTGAGCCAGACCAGATGCCTTGGGTCTTCTGTGGAAAATTCAATCCCACTTTGCATTGGAAGACTTTTTCCTGTCTTTAGTGGATTCACGAGACCTTCTCACTAATGGAATTCTGTTCATGACTCAGAGCCAAGCCCACTGTTCATGCCTCTTCCATTCTCATTGGCAACCTAGTCTCTACAGATTTCCAAATCCTCTGTCCTTGGGCACCCCACCACCATGAAGAGTTCAGAGCTTCCTCATTTCAATTTGAATTGTCACTCCCAGGTGAATAAACTCCTAACTTGTTCACCCCTTGCTGTCTGTTTCATTCTTTGTGATGGAAAGACTACCTGCCCAAGAGTGACACCACCCACAGTGACCTGGGCCCTCCCATATCAATCATTAACCAAGAAAATGCTCTACAGACATGCCCACAGGCCAATCTGATGGAGGTGATACTTTAACTGAGGTTTCATAGACCTATGTGACTACAGTTTATGTCAAACTGACAGAAAATAAACCAGCAAAAAGCTTTTCACTTTCTTGGTTAGATTTATTCTACAATTTTTTAGGCTATTATGAATGGGATAGTTTCCATGATTTCTTTCTCAGTATCTTTGTCATTGATATATAGGAAGGTTACAGATTTTTGCATGCTAATTTTGCATCTTGATACTTTGATGGATGTGTCCATCAGCTTTAGGATGTTTCTGGCAGAGTCTTTAAGGTCTGTCATGAACAGAATCAGCGCATCTGCATATAAGGGTTTTTACCTCTTCCTTCCCTGTTTGTGTTCTCTTTTTCTCCTTTTGTTTTATTGACCAAGCTAAGACTTCACTGTTGAACAGGGGGAGAGAGAGTGGACATCCATGTCTTGCTCCTGGTCTTACTAGAAATGGTTCAAGTTTTTCCCAGATTAGCATGATATTGGTTGTAGGATTGCTGCGTGTTGCTTTTATTGTGTTGAGATATGTCCCCTGAATCCCTAGATTCTCTCAGACATCTATCATGAATGAGTATCGAATTTTGCCAAAGGCCTTCCTTTTCTGTATCTAATGAGATGATTGTAGGGTTCTTCATATATTGGGTTAAATTTATTTATTTATGTTGAACTGTCCCTGAATTTCTGGAATAAAGATTTCTTGATAGTGGTTAAGAAACAGGTGATATGAAGGGGAGAAGAGGGAATAATGGTATGGGAAGTATAAGTAAGGAGAAGGGTATGAGAGAAGAGCAAAGGAAGTGGCTGGGGCTGATAACTAATATATTAGGGATACTTGAAAAGGCCATATGGAAACCTAAAGTTTAGAACCTTCATATTTATGCATATATATGTATGTCTATATGTTTTTATATAAAAAGTTATCCTACACAGGGAAATATGCTCATCCCAAAAGCCATTGGTTCCCAAATAAAAAGTCCAGTACCAGGTGTGAAATACCTTTCCTCAAGTTCTTGGTCATAAATATCCAGGATACCCACCCCCCAAAAAATTACAGGTTATTGCTATTGTTCTTGGTTGCCCACCAGTACTTGATGGCAAGACCCCATCAGGTCATGGAGAAATCAAGTTTTTATTGACCAAGAAGCTTTCTCCCTACTGTCTAACTTTCATAATGCTGAAAAACACTTTACAGGCTGCTAGAGATAAAGGAAGTCCTCAGCAGTTTTACCAGCTTTAGAACCTATAAAATGCAATAAGAACCAGTATTCCAAGATATGCCTGTGGGTGCAGTAGTGACATAAGTATTATAGGTTAACCAGTTACTTTCCCATTAGATGTGAAGCTCACCAGATATAAATCAGGAAAAAAGCTTGTCTGGTATTACAGATCTGGATAAGAATTCAAAGTTGAAGAGCTCGTAGACTTCAGAAGTGAACCTAGTATCATTATTTTACCAAATAGTCGGTATCTAATGGACCTCTAAATTCATATCTCTCTATTCATACATTAATGCAGCTCTACAGCTTCATCAGAGAAGTTTCTTTGGATAGTAGATGATGATTAATGCAGAAATACACAACTAGTCAAAGTACAGAGAACAAATGACTATAGTATGCTCAGACACAAATGAGATATTTAACACCCATCTCCCTATAGCACAAGGACCACCACAAAATAGGAGGACAAGAAGAGAGTAAGAGAGAAAACTCTGGAAGAACTGGAGCAAAATATTATCTCCAGGACATGACAGGACTTCACTCATGAACTACAGCAGCTGTGGCTGCCTGCATAAGACCAGGACCAGATCAGATCAGCTGGCATTCTAACATGGAGTAGGAAGTGAGCATATGAGCTGTTAATGGAGCTATTAATGGTTGATGGCTTCTAGGTTAAGGATAATAAGTTTACTTTAATGGCGTGGCTCCTGGTAGGTCCACCATGCTCTGCTGGATGACCACATAGTCAGCAGTACATGGACAGCACAAATGGAGTGGAGAGGTTGCTTAATTTCAAAAAAAGAAAAAGAAAGAGAAAGAGAAGAAATTAAGTTGGGGGTAGGAAAGTGGGAGTGGATTTTGGAGGGGTTAAGAGAAGAAGTTAGGGCTAAAATGATTGTCTTAGTTACTTTTCTCTTGCTGGGAAGAGACATCTTAACCATCAAAACTTATAAAAGAAAGCATTTAATTTGGGGCTCATGGTTCTAGAGGGTTATAGTTCATTATGGCAGGGAACATGGCAGTAGGCAGGCAGGGATGGTATTGGAAGAGTAACTATGAAATTACATGATGAGACAATAATCATGAGGCAAACAAAAAGAGAGTTAACTGGGAATTGTGTAGGCTTTTGAAACCTCAAAGTCCATCCCCACCAACACACCTCCCAATCCTTCCCAAACTGCCCCACCGACTACAGACCAAGCATTCAAATATATGAAACTCGGGATGCTATTCTCTTTCAAACCACCACAATAATTAAAATATATTTTATGAAATTCTCAAAGAATTAATAAAATATGTCTTTAAAAGAGTATTCTTATAGGACTCCTAATGGTGGGAACAGGGGCTGCCTCTGACTCTTTCACCTGCGCTTGGGAAGCTTTTCTTCCTACAGGGTTGTCTCGTCCAGCCTTATATGAGAGTTTATACATAGTCTTATTGAAACTTGTAATGCATGATTGGTTGATATCTCTGGAAGGCCTGCCCTTTTCTGAAAGGAGACAGAGGAGAAGTGGGTCTGGGGGAGAGGGGAGGTAACTGATGAAGGGACTGGGAGGAGAGAAGGAAGTTGAACTACAGTTGGGATGTAATATATAAGAGAAGACTAAATTAATTAATTTTAAAATTAGTGGCTTTCTTCTCTTCTTTCTCTTTTCACGAATCCCAAGCCTACATTCCAATATCTCATTAGCATATACACTAACAATGCAGTGTCATTCTGAGTTGGTCATTTAAAAACTCTTCTAAATGTGCAAGAAAATTCCAATTTTATTTTATTCCAGTAGCCTATAATCTTAAAAATTTATAAATACAGTTCTTATCTTGAGAGTGTATTAAAAAGGCAAATTTCTTTGTTAGTCATTGTGCATATACCAACTATCATCTTATTGCAAATATTACAATTCAACCATAGTTTCATTATTGAGAAAAAATATTAGTAAGTTGTATTTTGGGTCCTCTTTCTTGATTTATACAATAAATTTCATAACAATGTCTCTATCAAATCTTAATTTGCAAAATCTCTGGAATGTGATATAGAAAATTAGAACCATGGTCTAAAATATTAACTTGGTAATACGAGTGCTGCATAGGATTCCTTTATAATATGCAAACTACTAGTCCAAGCTCTATGTCCTGAAATTCACAAGAACTATAAAACTCATGCCTAAACCTTGAAGAAAAGGAAGGTATAAGAACAGAGAAATTTTCTACTTTATTATCCTAGCCTCCTAAGCATCATGGCATCAAGTGGCAATTTTCAATTCCATACAGAACCAACCCTTCTTCCAGGGCATCATTGGAGATGCTGTATCAAGTACCAGCCATCTTATGGAAGGACAAAAGATCCCAACAATTAAACGTAGGTCTGGATCAAATACAAAACTGCTATAAATTTTGAATCTGTAATTGTGCCTTTCCTTGTCAGTTCTTTTCCAGTATCCCTTTACTGTCCCTTTTACAAGTTTTGTTTTGCCACTGATCTGACCTCTTCCCTTAAATACTTACATCAGCAGTTGTTTCCTTCAACATTCTCCAAAAAGCATGACTGTTCTCTGCCAGGGAGCAAAGCAGCAGGATGCCAGTTTTGTTCTCAGTCATTTGTTGTCTCTGCCACATAGGTGGAGCTGCCTTGCAAAAAGCATTTAGTTTGCCAGCTGTACCATTAGACGCCCCATGGCCTGCTGGAAATTTCCCTCCTTTCCTTAAGTATATTTTCAGTTGAATTCCAGTCTTTCCTTCATTTTGTTAGCTGACACACTCTTCCTTTCCTATTACATCATTGCCTGTGCCATAAAGATAACGCCTATAAAGCCTGGTTCAGGGCAGGCCTTTTATTCCAGAACTTAGGTGTCAGAGGCAAAATGAAGAATCTGACACCACCCTGGGCTGCACACCAAGACTCTGTCTAAAAAACATAAATAAATAAATAAATAAATAAATAAATAAATAAATAAAGTCTGTATTAAACATGAGTAATACTCAAAAAAGCAAGAACAAGACCACAAGCTCTGTTTTTCCTTATGTATTTATCTTGAAAAGAGTCATTCACCAATGTATGACATTTACAAAGTGTAGATAGTTTGAGTTCATTAAAAAATGTCAAGATGTTCTCTAGAAGCCTAGACCACATCTGGCATGTATTCCTTGCCAAAGCAGGTGAACAAAGTTCACTAAGTTCTAATGCTACATTTCATTAAAGGTCCTACAGTCAAAGGAAACCTACACAGAACTGGAGCCCCATGCATTTATATCACCACCACACAGAAATGGAGAGCCCAGACTGTTCCCAAAGGAACAAAACTATAAGTCTTATTATAAAGTCAGTAGTGGGAGTGTAAGAAGCAAGGGACACACTGAACATGCAATAACTCCACCCCCAATATTTCCTCTTCAAAAATACAAATTCAATAGGGTTCTACATGTCAGGGTAACTCTAATTCAAATATAACTATTTTCCCATTTCCCTGTTGAACTAAATAGCTACATTTTTGAAGAAATGAAAATATTTTTCTGAAAATACCTCATTATAAATTGAAACAAATTAATGAAAACAAGCATCCAATATATATGACAGAGAGAGGTTTATTAGGCACACTACACACAGGCACCTACATATTTTTCAAAAATGAACACTCCCAAATTAAATTCACAATGTATGTGTGGGAAATCAATATAAAAAGACAAATAATCAAGTTATAAAAAAGAAAATGGTCACAATAATAATCAAGGGAATGATAATTAAAATAGCATGCATATTAATTTGTATATATACATTGTATGTCTTCAAGAGATTAATTTTATCTTTATATTACTTCATATTTTGATATTATAATACAATTCCATCATTTCTCCCTTCCCTTTTCTACCTCCAAACTCTCTCATATACCACTCCTTGCTCTTAATTGCTGTTGCATGCATATATATATATATAAACATATATATATATACATATATATATATGTATATATATATTCCTAAATACAATCTGCTTTGTCTGTATAATGTTACCTGCATATGTATGATTTCAGGGCTGACCATTTGGCATTGGAAAACCAGTCAGTGAGCTCTTTCTTCCCTGGGAAACTATTTCTCTCACTCTTAGCATTCCTTAGTAGCCTGTAATCCTTTGTGTAGAGCTTAGGCCTTATACTCTTTCCCTAATCCACTATACCTATTGTTCTTTTTAATCAGCTCACGTTTTAGTCAGTCATGTTGATGAGACCTTATGGGTGTAGCTTCTGATATTATTTGGAGATGCAAACTCTCTGACCCTCTGGCTCTCCAATCATTCTTACCTCTTTTCCACAGTTTTCCATGAGCCTTGTGTGAGGGAATTGTTTAGCACTGGGCTCCACTACTCTGCATTTTGATTGGATGTGGTTTTCATAATGATCTCCATCTGTTTCAAAGAGAAGTTTCCCTAATAAGAAGTGAGAACTGTACTTACCTGTGGATATAAGGGAAACTATTGATAATATAGTTAGGGATTGCGCTGGTTTAGTGAGGTGGTGGTTTTAGGGTCTCCTCCAAGATCTATGATCTCACTAGGCCAGAATAGCAGGTAGGTTTCCAGTACCAGGCATGATTCCCCTCTAGTTGTGAAGTTTTCAAGTCTATTAGTGAGCCCTGACCAACAACTCCAAAGAGGGTTTCTCATGACTAACGTTGAAAACTTTGTTAGATGGTCTTCAGCTCCTGGAGGGAGCATTGTCAGCACAGATGAGAAATTTTCATCTAAACTATATATGTGCATTCATTCACCAACTTACGTGTATTATGGGTTTTTATTTTTAAGTCATTAATAGTATGATTCATCATGACTTTTTCAGACATTTGAGGGGTTAACTTAAAAGATACATCTTTATCTTGCTGTCATTTTCTGATAAATTCTTTGAAAATATTAATCAAAAGTTTGGATTTCTTAAAGTGGGTGACATTCATGACACATGAAACAGACATTGTTGGTGTTCTTGGAACCTTTATGCCATGCACACTAGTGGAGGCGGTGACTACTATTCCTCACCAAGTCAGCAAAATAAAGTGTTACCAAGCACTGTGGGCAAGGTAGATGGGATTTTTTTTTCAAATGTACCCTTCTTGGTAAAGTAACATTTTTGTTACATTTTTAGGATGCCAACTCTACAATTTCTGAAGAGGCTCATTGAATTAGTACTCTATTCTGACATCAACAATAAAAAAATATGCCAACAGCCGACAGTGAAGTCAGTGCAGCATCTGTACTTTCACCCACATTTATAGTTTCTTTTGAATTTGTATGTTGAAGGAAAATGGAACAGCTTCTGTTTCCTCCATTAGTCACTTCAGATTAAAAGAATGCATTCAGTTCTGTAATATGTGACATCGTCTAACAGAAACTAATTTTTGCTTAATTATTTGTCTGCACTTGATATTGAACCTAAGATCTTGTGTGTGCCATATAAGTACTCTCAGACTGAGTTATAGTCACCCTTTTTGATTTTTTTTTCATTTTAATTTTCCAAGCAGTGTCTCATGGAGTTGCCTCAAATTCCCTTGAATTCACTGCATAGCCCAGGCAGTCCCTAATCTTGCGATCCTTCTTCCCCAACTTCCTGGGTAGCTGGAATTGTAAGTGTGCACCACCAGACTCAGCTCCAAAAACTAGTTACTTTGCTCCAAGAGAAAATTAAGCTTCACCCATTGTCAAGGCATATACATCAACTGGAGTTACTTGTCACAAGGTCTTCTTTTACTTAGCACTGCAAAAAAGCAATATTATCTAATATAGTGATGAGACTATAAATGGAAAGGCCTAAGTCTTGGTAAGATTTCCAGACTTCAAACTGAGCCTTCTTCATAACTCATTTCTCATGCATTTTTGATTGAGCAATATAATTGGCCTATTGGTTCTAAAGACTTTATGCTTCTATTATGTAAGTCTGAGAAATATCTGAGCCTTCCAGTCTCCTAACACTTGCTGTAAAAATAAAATCAATGAAAGTGTCAGTTAAATTGCATTTCCTTTGCTTTGACAATTTCACTTCACTTTAAGTCCAATACAAATACAGATAGTTCACCATCATGTCATCTCCAAAATACATTTAAAAAAATAATATTAATCTGATGCAATAGTAAACATTATAACTTCACAAAGCTGATAACTAATAGTTCTTGGCCTGTGCTGAAGGAGTCAGTTAGATATTATTTAGATTATGCTATTATCTGGGTAACTACATAATAAAAATAATTTTAATCACGTAAATGATGAAATTTTAAGGAGGTAACCGGAAAAGCACTTTCACCCGGCATGCTGTGTATTTCCCCTTTAGCCAAGAACCCACAAGAATCCAGGAACTAAGATCCAATTTCCTAATTCATGTGGAAGCAAGTTTCTGCAGGGAGAGGTTCTCAGAAAGAACCACACCTTGCTTGAACCCTTCCACAAGGCTGATTTGGGGGAAATGAAAAGTAAGGAAGGGAGTGCAGCTAGAGCAAACACCTGTGGGGAGCATAGAAATAGAAGGAAAAATAATTTTTCTTTAAAAAAAAGAAAAGTGACCTTTTCTCATTGCCATGATGAAATAGCAGACAAAATACCAGCATGGGACTGATCCAGACCCCAGGAACGTGGGTTTCAGTGAGGAGACCTCGGAAATCTATGAGACCTCCTGTAGTAGTTCAGTGCTTATCCCTAGCATAGGTGTCGGCTTTGGGAGCCCAATCCACATAGAAGGATACTCCCTGAGCCAAGAAACATGGAGGTGGGCCTAGGCCCTATCCTAAAGGATATGATAGACTCTGATGCCCCCTATGGAAGGCCTCACCCTCCCTGGGGAGCAGAAAGGATTTGTCATAGGCAGGGTTTTAGCTGTGGGGAGTGGTAAAGGAAGAGGGGAGGAAGAGGGAACTGGAATTGACATGTAAAACAATCTTGTTTCTAATTCAAATAAAAAAATTGAAGAAAAAAAGTAACAGGGAAGAAAGGGTGGGTTTGGAATTTGTCACTCGCTTGGTGTTTGTTTCTCTTTTGGTAGCATGCAAGGTACCTTCCCAAATCAAAGATTCTAGAGAGTAGTGATGGAGGCTCTGTTAGAGCTCTAGAAAGAAAGGTGTCCTGTCTGTCAGAAGCCAGGCAATTCTGTAGTTTGGAAGGGAAAAGTATCCTTGCCATTGGAAGTAGGCAATGCCTACAGCTTTGTTCCAGTGAGGGGATGGTTTCCCTGCAGGAATGTAGCGGTTCTGCTCCTCTTTGGGGAGAGCCACTATAGCTCTGTTCTGCTCTGCTTTGCTAAGGGGGTTTCCATGCATAATTGTAGCAGCTCTGCTCCTGCTCCAGGGAAAGTTGTTACAGATCTGCTCTCATAAGGGAGTTTTTCTCCCAGAAATGTAGCAACTCTGCTCTTCTCTGGCCAGAATCATTGCAGATCTGCTCTGCTACAGAGAAAGTTGTGACTTTTCTGCCCTGCTCCACTCAGGTGAAAGAAAGTCCTTACCCAAACCTTATTCAAGAGATTTATTGGGAGGGAGAAATCCAGTAGAGTGGCTGGCTCTGCCATGGTGGCAAAAGGCAACTCCCAACTGACCAGGTAGAGGGCTTACTTATACAGGGTTTCTTTGGGGCATGGAGATGTTCAGGGTGGGAATTGGACAAGCTCAGAGATTGGCTAGATTTCATGCTTAGGAACTAGTTGGGTTTTGTGCTCAGGTAGTAGTTGGTTTTCATGCTGATTTGGTCAGGGGTGGGGTGTGTTTCTTTGACTCTGGTTTTAGAATCAAGCTGGATTTCTTTGGGTAGTCTTTTTACCCTACATAGGCACCAGTTCAACTTCTCCATATTCAATTACTTGTTTACATCTTGTCTTCAGCAACAGATTCTTGCTATCAGTTTATGGAAAGCAATCTATAATCTTGGCAATAAGATTTGGAGATTACTATTGGGCTCCTTTGACCTATAATTCAATTAGATGTAACCTAATCCTGGTACCAGAAGCTTTGGTGACAAGGAATGGCCAGTTAAGACTCTGTCTCCCTCTATTATTTGACAGTTTTATTTAGATCATAGACACACACACACACACACACACACACACACACACACACACACACACACGCACGCACGCGCACGCACGCACGCGCGCGCACCACACACACACCACACACACACACACACACACACACACAACACATATATATATATATATATATATATATATATATATATATATATGGAAGATTCTATTGTACTATGTTTCATACTATATTTCAAATGGTCCTTAATTTTAGCTGTTTCTCACAATATACCCTCCATCATCCTCCTTTCCACTCCCTCTTCCCAATTTATCATTCTGTTCTAGTCCATCCCAATTTATCCATAAGAATCTATTCTAATTCTCTCTCCTAACAACATCTACCTGCCCCCACCCAGTCCCTTACTCTTTACTTAACCCTGTGGTTCTACGAATTATAGCTTTGTTGTTATTGATTTGACAGCCAATACATTTAAGTGAAAACAAGCATATTTATCCTTCTGGGTCTGGGATACCTCACTCAGGATGACATTTTTTTCTAATTCCATACATTTATTTGTGAATTTCATAATTTGGGGGGGTTTTGATGCCTGAGTAATACTCCATAGTATAAATGTACCACATTTTCTTTATCCATTCTTCTGTGAGGGACATCTGGATTGTTTCTAATTTCTGTCTATTATGAAAAGAGCAGCATTGAATATTGTTGAGCAAGTGTGCTTGTGGTAGGATGAAGCTTCCTTTGGGTATATACCCAAGAGTGGTATAGCTGGATCTTGGGGTATATCCAATCCCATTTTCCTGGAAAGCTGCCACATTGATTTCCACAGTGGCTATACAGGTGGAAAATGAAGGAGTGTTCCCCTTGCTCTACATCCTCACCAGCATGAGCTATCTTTTTTTATTGGTCTTAGTCATTCTAATGGGTGAAAGATGAAATATCAAAGTAGTTTCATTTGCATTTCCTTGATGATTAAGGATGTTGAGTGTTGCTCTAACTGTTTCGCAGCCATTTGAATTTCCTCTTTTGAGATTTTGTTTAAATCCATACCCTATTTTTAGTTGGGTTGTTTTCATGATATCCGGTTTTTTGAGTTCTTTACATGTTTAACATTAGATCTTTATTGGGTATGTAGTTCCTAAAAATCTTTTCCCATTCTGTGGGCTGTGGCTTTGTCCAAATGATATGTTCTTTGATGTGCAGAAGCTTTTCAGTTTCATGAGGTCCCACTTATTAATTATTAATCTTAGTGCCTGTGCTAACAATGTTTTGTTCAGGATGTCTTCACCTGTGCCAAAGAATTTAAAGCTATTCCCCTCTTCCATTTCTATAAGATTCAGTGTATCTGGTTTCATGATAATGTCTTTGATTCATCTGGAATTGAGTTTTTATAGAGTGATAATTATGGATATATCTTCATCCTTCTATATGCAGACATCCAATTAAACCAGCAGCATTTATTCAAGAAGCTTTCTTTTTATCCAGTGTATATTTCTAGCTTCTTTATTTTTTAAAAAAATGAGGTGTCTATGGATGTATGTATTTATGTCTGGATCTTCAGTTTGATTCCATTGATCAACATGTCTGTCACTGTGTCAGTACTATTCTGTTTTTATTATTATAGTTCTGTAGTAAAACTTAAAAGCAGTGATAGTGGTACCTCCATTAGTTCTTATATTATTCAGGATTGTTTTATCTATCCTGTGTATACCTGTATAAAATGACTATTTTTACTGTCTTAATCATAGCAATCTATAAGAGTGAGAGATCTTTACATCTTCTTATATCTTCTTCAATTTATTTCTTCAGTGTCTTAAAGTTAGTATCATGCAAGTCTTTCACTTGCTTGGTTAAAGCTACCCAGATGTTTATTGGATGCTATTGTGAAAGGTGGTGTTTCCCAGTTTCTCAGTCTGTTTGTCATTTGTATATAGGAAGGCTACTGATTCTTGTAAGTCAATTTTGTATCCAGCCACTTTGATGAGATGTATATCAACTGTAAGAATCTCCTGGTATACTTTTGGGGGTTATATATTTGAATGCTTAGGGAGTGGCACTGTTTGAGAAAGATTAGGATGATTAGGAGGTATGGTCTTGTTGACATAGATGTCACCTTGTTGGAGGAAGTATGTCACTGGGGGATGGCTTTGAGGTTTCAAAAATCCCATACCAGGCCCAGTGTCTTGCTCTGCCTGTTGCCTTTGGATTAAGATGTAGATCTCTCAGCTACTGTTCCAATGCCATGCCCTTCTGCTTTCTGTTATGATGGCAATGAGCTAATATTCTGAAACTGGAAGCAAGGCCCCAACTAAATGTTTCCTTTAAAAGAGTGGCTTTGGTCATGGTGTCCATTCACAGTAATAGAATACTGACTAAGATCCTTCTATGTATCATCATATCATCTGCAAAAAAGACACTATGATGTCTTCCTTTTTTATCTGTATCCCCTTGATCTCTTTCAGTTGTCTTTATTGTTCTGACTAAGACTTCAATAAGGCTGAAACATTATACTAGATGGGTACAGCAAAAGAGAGCTGTTCTTGTGACAGTAAAATACAAGGAGTTTATGGACAAATATACCCTACATGCTACAACTTCATAATCCAGTCAACTCTCAATAGTACCATTAACCAGTGGCCAAGCCTTCGACATGTGAGCCTGTTAGAGTGCTATTTCTTATCCAAGCCATAACCATTATTTTTCTCCCTTTTGCTAACTTTGGACTTGGTTTTTTATTCCTTTGATTTTCTAGTTCCTTGAACTGTAAACTTAGGCTGTTTACTTTATGTCTCCTCTTTTGATATTGATATTTATAGCACTAAACTTCCCACACACATTTCCTGTTACTGATGTTACAATTTATATGTATTTCTTTTGGACATTCATGGAGACAACTTTAATAATTAGAGTTATACTAGCTGCTTTTATATTTTAAGTTTGATGCCAGAATTAAAATTGTTTTATCCAGCTGAATATAGTGGTACATGTCTATAATCCTAGCTATAATTCATATAACTCCTAATGTATAATTCCTAATCAGGAAACAATGGCAGGAGATACACGAGTTTAAGGCCCCTTTGATGTCACTGGAGCCACTTTGGCTACAGCTTTGTTGTTACCAATGCTCTTGTTTCTTTTCTTCATGTTAGCAGCTCAGTCCACTCTACCATAAGCACTTAAGAGAAACCTTTTATAGGACTTAACATTGCAACACCAGAGGAGGTGTCTCCCCGCTTGCTCACCAAGTGAGATAACAGACTCCTTAGACAACCAGGGACTAACCAATCACATCAAGCTTTTCATGCAAATAAAAGCTTATGTTTATAATAACCACCGAGTCATTTGTACCCAGTCACAGCACTCTTCTGGTAGGCTACCAGAAGTGCTCTCTGACAGGAAATGGTTTCAAGGTCATGCTGTGGAATAATCCTTCTGTACACTATGGTCTCTAATCATTAGTTTTTTAAAAAGCTGATTGGCCAATAGCTAGAAAGGATAGAATGGTGGGAAGAATAAGGGAAGAGTCTGGAGAGTCAGGAACCAAATGCGGAAGAAGCAACACAGGATGTTCATAGAGAATGTAAATGAGCCTTGAAGCAGCATGTAGATTAATAGAAATGGGTTAATTAAGTTGTAATTGCTGACTGCAGACAAGCCTAAACTATTGGCCCAGCATTTATATTTAATAGTAAGTCTCTATGGTTATTTGGGAATTGGCTGGCGGGACAGAAAAGCCTACCTACAGATGGCACCTCATGTTAGGTGCCAAGTGACGCATTTATCTAATTATTACTTATCAATTACAATTTATCTAATTATTACTTATCAAAATCAGGAGTCAAATATTAAGAAAACAGCCTGAATCAGCAGAGAAGCCACCAGTGACCTCCAATCTCTTCCATTCCTCCAACCAAAAGGCCTGAGATCCTCTCTAAGCCCCTCCTTACTATTTCCTGTCTCTCTATCTATCCTCAGTCCTCCAAAACCTTTATGGTTAATTTTATTCAGCTAGTGGCTATCTCCACCCTCTGATTCAAAACAAACATTAGCATCAAAATGCAATAAAAATATCATACAACCTCATGGGTCCCAGACTGATAGTTGGGAAACCAGCATAGGACTGACCCAGACTCCCTGAAAGTAGGTCTGAAAGTAGGTGTCAATTAGGAGGCCTGGGCAATCTATAGGACATCTAGTAGTGGATCAGTATTTATCCCTAGTATACAAATGATCTTTGGGAGCCCATTCCACATAGAGGATACTCTCTCAGCCTAGACACAAAGGGAAGGACCTAGGCCCTGCTCCAAATGATATGACAGACTTTGAAGATGCCCCATGAAAAGCGTCACCCTCCCTAGGGAGCAGAAAGGGGATGGGATGGGGGTTGGTGGGGTGCAGGGGAGGAGAGGAGGGAGAGGGACCTGGGATTGATGTGTAAACAAGCTTGTTTTTAATTTAAATTTAAAAAATGAAAAAAGAGAGAGAGAGCTAGCCAATAAAAAGCCTGAGCCATTGGCCAGACAGTTTAAATATATATAACAAGGTCATCTAGAGTTTATCACGATGATAAACTTGTAATGACTTATAATGGTAAAAAGTACAGCACAAACCAGATAAACCAATGGCAGCTGAAAATGAACTTTCATGATCTGGAGCAGTGCAATCACTGTGTGGCTTCCTTGAGGTCTTCATGAATTCTCAGGAGAGTTGGAACTCCCATAAAAGTAGTCCATCTGACTGTTTGATTGGCAGTCCTTTTGCTCAAGGCAGCCAGAGCAACAAGGTAGGAACCAACAGTAGCTAATTAAGGTGTCAAATTACCTTAACAATCACCTAGCAATGCTTCACACCTGCCCACTGCCATAGAGTGGAGGGGGTCTCCATTGTCTGTCTCATGTCTACTGGGAATGACTCTCTAAGCTTTTATTTCTCTAAGAAAAGCTTTATCTCTCCTATACAGTCTAAAGGATAGCTTTCACTTCTATAATATTGCTCAGAATGATTATTTCCAGATGCATCCAGTTACTTGCGAATTTTAGAACTTTATTTTATTTACATCTGGATAATAATTCTGTTTATGTATCACATTTTCATTATCCATTCAACAGTTGATGGACACCTAGAGTGTTTCCACTCCTTGAGTATTGTAACTAGAGAAGCAATGACTATGGATGAGCACGTTTCTCTATAGTAGGATACAGAGTACTTTAGGGACATACTCCGGAGTAATATAGCATCTACCCTGACATCCACAGTGGCTGCACCCATTTGCATTCCCAACAAGAGTGAGTAAGTGCTCCCTTTCCCACATTCATGTCACCATTTGGATTTTGTTGCTTCATTTCCGGTTTTTCTCTCAGCCATTCTGACATGGGTAAGTGGGAATCTCAAAGAAATTTCTAGTTTCAATTTCTTTGGTGGCCCTTTTTGAATTGTTCATCAATGGAGTCCCACAACAACCCCCTTCCCTGTTGCCAAATCTGTTGCCATTGCTCTGGATTACCCTTCCAAACTTGACCAGAAGACTAAGCCTGAAGAAACCACACACATTGGTCAAAGGGCACAGGAAAAGAAAGCTAATACCAACCTAGAACTTTCATCTCTACTAACTGCATTTTGCAGTGTAAAAAGTCCTCTGCACACTGCTGGATGAGACAAACAATGAACAGTTTGACCTAGCAGTGAACAAGCTGCAATAACACCTGATCTGTCAAGATAAGCTCCCTGGAGCAGCAGTAGCAGAAATGTTATAGGCGTAGTCAACCTCATTAGGATTCGATTTAAAACCCACTCCACAAAACAGAAGGCATGCCTGTACTGTTAACTGGACCAACACCCAAGGCCCATCAGATCATAAGTCCCATGTGAGAACCTAATATTATTAATCTGCTAAATGGACATACTCAAAACAGCCTCCTAAGTTCTTATCTTCGTACTCTTAGATTGGTGCATCTCTGAATCCTCATCAGAGACACTGCTTTTTGCAGTGGATGACAATTAATACAGAGTCCTACAGCTGGTAAACATTCAGAGAACCAGAGATATTAAATGTTCCACTGTAAATGTGACTACCACACCATGCCCCTCCCTCCAGAGCCCAGGGATCATCACAGGGGAGGGTGCAGAAAGATTATAAAAGATGGAGTTCGAGGATATCTGCAGGAAAACATTATTTTCTGGGTGAGGACGGTCATTGCACACATGAGCTCTCAGAGTTGTGATTGTATGTAGAAGACTTGCATAAGATCAAACCAGATGGAATCCCAGCATGGATGTGGAAGTGGCTCAGAAAGTCCTACTCCTAGGTGATAGATTATTGTCATTTGATGCCTGCTGGGGGAGAAAGAGTTTTCTTCGGGGATGTCACCCCTGAGAGGCTACCCAGACTCTAGTAAATTGTCCTATACCCATGTGCATACAGAGGGCACTATGTGGACTTAGTGGATTTAAAAAGAAACAGCACATGAAGTTGGGAGGGAAATGAAGCAGGGAGGATAGAGAACATGCTGGTGGGGAGAACTGGAAATGGATTTGATTGAAATGTATTACCTGTATGTATGGAATTACCAAACAATTTTAAAGCCTCATTGAAGCCATTGTGTGGCTGGTAAAGAGATGTTGATGAAGCACTTTTCTCACAAGTAGGAGGACCTAAGTTTGACCCCAGAACCTACATAAGAATACCAAGCATGTCTACACCAGTGTATCAGGAGAGATCTGCTGTTTTCAGCCAACAAAGTCATAACTAATTACATTTCTACATATTACACAAGTGACATAGGATGCTAAGTTGCTTTAAAGAGAGTAAACCAGGTTGCAAGTCTGATCTACTCTCACAGTCTGTAAACCTTTGTCCAGGATGTTTTCTCTCTCAGAGTCCTGCTTTATTTATCAAGTAAAGCAGTTGATTGACAGCTGCCTATTCAGAACATTATGACAAGGTTTGCATAACACACCTGTTAGGCACACAGGCTTTGTGCCTCCAGAGTGTCGGTATATTCATTTTAGTCTCTGTAGTTTAGCATGTAGTGGCTAGTTCATCAACTCAAGTTTTAGTGATTTGGAAAATGTCTACAAACTATGAAATGGTGGTGGTAGTGACGATGAAGATAAAAAAAACTTTCTCTGGATTTTAACCAAAAGAAAATCAAGCTTTGTGGCATTCACTTGCAATCTCAATCTTAGTGTTACAGAGGTAGAGACAGGCTGCTTCTTGCTGCTCACTGGCCAACAGTCTAGTCTACTCAGTGAGTTCCAGGCTAATGAAGACAGGTCTCAGTGAGAAAGGTAGATAACTCCTAAAGAATGACAAACAGGACTGTCATCTGGTCTCTGTACGTACATGCATGCATATGGTATACAAACACACCCACACATACACACATAGTCACAAACACTCTCTAATTTGAGCACAGAAAGAAAGAAAAAACAAAGATGAATATACAGAAAGAGAATATAGATAAGATTACCCAGTAAGAGTTCAAGCCTGGGTTGAAACTAAGTATTGTCAACGTATAGTGGAAGTTTTCTCAACCAGTCAATAGATTTCCTCATCAACATTCTGTGGCCCAGAAACAAAGGCAGGTAAACAGTTACTGAAGGAAGAGCCTGAGAAATGACAAACAGGCAACAAGATAAAGAATCCCTATGCCCAACTATTCTCCAGACAGTAACCCATAAACTAAGTACAGTTTGTATGGTAGACCCTGAGCTAAGTCTGCCTGGTGAGATCCTCAGGGACCTTCCATATATCCGCAACTGATCAACATTTCACCTCCGTGCATGCATGATAACTACTCACCATGATAGTGTGTTTAAAACAATTTTTTCTTATAATGACAAAATTTAATTTCATCAATGCCATGAACAGTGATGAACACAAGACTCTAATCCTATCTTCTAAGAATTTTCTTCCTTTTGAAACAATTTATTACTTTTGTTTATACTGCATTAAAAAAATAAAAGAAAGCAGAGTCTGAGATGAAGAAGTAATACTTGGCTACCATATCACAGTGAAAGATGAAGATTTGAACTTCATTCCTCTTGTCCTGTATGCTCTAAGACAAAGTCAACAAGGGACGATTTGTAAACAAGAACAAGATTTAGCAGGTAGCCAGTACTCTCCAGTAAGTGTCAGCTAAAAAGAAGTTACAATCTGTGAATTGGCATTAGGTTGTTAATGGCAAAATTCAAAATACAAAGGTGAGAATGGGTAGTACTTGGGAATAGCAGTGAAGGTCTCCAGAAATGTGTGAGAGGGGAACTTTGAGTCAGCATGTCATGCTTAGCATAGACACTAAACTTGGTAAAAATTTAGTGGGAGAGGAGAAGAATATGCATGGTCACAAGGACACTGTATAGTAGCAGGAAATAATTAAAATGTAAATGGTGTTTAGATGTTGATGCTCTGTAAGTTCTCAGGAAATACAAAAAGGCATATATATACATATGTATATATAATTTAGGTATTTTATAAAATATAAGTGTGTTATTTATTTAATAATGTCACATTTCTACAGAAAGAGTCAAAGACTGAAGATGAGGCAATGTTTCTAGCAGTGAGCTAAATGTTACATAAAAACATGGAAGAAGTCAGTTAATGGGAGGATATGAGTACCCTATGGACAGAAGTAACAGATAAAGTAAACTGGAATGAGTTTGGGGGTTTGAAGAAAGCAGAAGAGGGATCAAGCCAGAGAAACAAATACAGATGAAATGAGAGTCTAGGAAAGGCCTCAATCTGGTTGGGGTTTTTAAAACAAGTATTTAATTCTTGATAATCTATAATGAAAACATGCTTTTTTTGGCTCATGGTTCTGGTGAGTTGACAGTCCAAACAGCATAATGCCAACAGCTGGCAAGGGCATCCTTCCCTGCATCACAATATGGTAGAAACAGAGACATGACAGCATCTGCAGAAGGCTGAGCATGCAGACTGGCTGTGTTTTTACAGTACACTCTGTAGGGATCAAATCCAATCTACTGGAACAACATTAACATCCTTCAAGGCTGATGCCAAATGACCTTATCACCTTCCATGAGGCCTTTTCTCTTAAATGTCCACTACCATTAATTACATTGGGCTAAGTGTCCAGGGCATGAAACTTTGAGTGAGATATTCAAGTCACAGCCAAATCCAAAGCTGGAAATAAAAGAGATGGGAGCAGTTTGTGTTTTGCTTTGTGAGAAAGACTGTCCTGCAGCGTAAGGCAGAAATTCCCATGAAATTTTGCATAAGGAATTTCTAACTGTAATAGCTCTTTTGTCCTGCACTTTGTGCTTTAGAACATGATCAAGTATTTTCCCTGCCTGTTTTGTTCTTAAATATACTTGAAATTAGAAGAGAGATGTGTCCTTACTAGAAACGTGGGATACATCAAACCCTAGTCCATGAATATTTTATAGGTAGAAGGAATTAAAAGATCAGATTAAGTTCAGAGCAATAACTGGGTCTCTGCTCAGAATTAATGTGCCTCATTACTTGAGTGAAGTTGCAAGAGCAGACACTGCTCATTTCCCAGTCAGAGCACTGAACTAGTGACATCTTCTGAGTTCAATTAAGAAACTCACCCCTGTCTTTACATAATATTTCATAACTTGATAAAATATTCTAAGGTAGAAGTTATGTTTGGCCATCCATGCAAACTTTCATTTTGTGAAAATTAATATAATTTATGGCCCGGTATGCCTCAAAGCTTAAGTATTTCAATGACAGTTAATATAATCTCCCCCAATGGGTAAAACTTACTTGAAAAAAATAAAATTTGAATATTTGCACGATGCTAATAAAATGTTTAACTCTAAATTTGCTCAATGCTCAGAATAATTGCTTCATTTCACTCCATTTGGATTCTTATACTTCATTTTATCAGTAATCTGTCCTTTCAATTGTTAGAGTATATCTTTATATTCCTCTGCATCAATGCCAAACATGAGTATTTACTTTCTAAGATAGGTTCCTTGCAGGTGTGACTTCAATGATCTCATCCAGCGCTACACATAAAGTCCTTTGCTCTCCTCCTGTCAGAAGACATGGGCTTTCTCCATTCTTTGAATTTAAGCTTGGCTATTTAACTGGTTGTGGCCGCCGTGGTATTAGTAAGAGTATTAGTCAACTTTCTCATCGCTGACTCTACACCTGACAAGAATCAGCTTAAGGAAGAGCAGGTTTATTTTAGCTGCTTAGAGATGATACCATACAATATGATAGTAAAGTAAGAAGAAGTTCATGGTGGTGGTTGGGCATGTGCTTGTGATGCCTCACATCTTCGTGGACCAGGAAGCAGAGACTGGACAGGAAGTGGGTTTAACTATAAACTTCAAGGACCATCCTCTAATGGCTCACTTCCTCCAATAAGTCTCCATATCTCCTAAAGGTTCCATGACCTCCTGAAACAGCACTGCCCATTGAGGATCAAGTATTCAAAACTATGAATCTAGAAAATATGCTTCATATTCAAATCACAACAGCAAACAAGCAATGAACAAAGATTTTGCAAATTATTTGCCTTGTCATTGGCTCTAAGTGGGACAGTGTGAATGAACCTCATCCATAGTGTAGAGCATTTGAAGTAATATCTCAGCTTGGCATCCCACTAACCACCTCACATGAAGCTATTTTCAATATCCCAGTCGTGTTTTAGCCACTGGATGTGTGTATCCATTTGAATGACCCAGGAAAGAATTTCAAAACTTGCAAGCTAGGCTCAGCCAAGATTGCTGACTCTCAGAACCATAAGCAAATAAATTGCTGTTTTTGTCAATAATATTTATATGATTTGTTGTACAACAGTAAGTATACCAGTATACTGCTGCCCTCCAAAAAAAAAAAAAAATAGCCTCCATCCATTTAAAGAGAAAAAAGGAAAAATGTCTGACTGAGCAGATAAAGAGGAAATAAAAGTATCATTGTGCTAATCACATGTTTAACTTAATCACACACCTACCACCACCGAACCTCTCACAAACTCTCACTCTTCTAAGTTAGCTGAGTACTGGACACCCGCATAAATAATTAACTTCCATGTGGTTTAATAGAAACTTTTTCTAATGTCCCTTGATCCACATTTACTGATGGCAGAGTTCTGGGAAGCAACATGTGTTGAGCTCACATCTCACTCTCAGCTTCAATGAATCAAAAGGCCATCTGTTATTGACACTGTACCATGGGAAAGGTTACAAAAAGATTCTCACTTAGTCCTAGTCCCCCAAAATAAGAGCAAGATCCATCATGACAGCTTTCAATAAAAGATGGGAGTCACAACTGGACATAATTTTTTTCAACCAAGTTTTTTGCTTGTCTACAGGAAACATTAGTTGATTTGCTCTAAGATGGGATGCCAGCCTCTGTTTGGTTTTTGTTTAACATTACAGATGATTGTCATGCACAGTGCTAAGAAAAACCAGCTAAGACAGGCTAGAAAATATGAAAACTGATAGCATTTCACAGGATCAATAAAGTGCCTGGGATTACATCAGTGTCTTCTTTGAGTGGAAATAGATCACCCTGAGCCAGGAAAGTGATAGAAAGAAAAGGTCCAGAAGCAAAGCCCAAGATTCTCTTCTAATTACTTAATATACCTCAAACATCCCCATCCTTTGCTCAGACAAAGGCAAAGAAACACCAACCTCCTGGATTGCTGATGTGCAAAGGATAGTATTTGGCAAACTCTAAAATGTTTTCTTACAATAAGACAATACTACACATCCTAGGGAAAACATAGGCCTTTAACTTCTTTAAAAAAAAAAAAGCTGAATCAATTGAATTTCTGGCCAATTACCTAACAAAATCCTAAGGAAACACAGAAGACAGAGAGAGAGAGCGATGAGAGAAAGGGGAAACCTTGGAGTAAAGTAGCATCTAAGAAATGAAAATCAGGAACTTTGAGTGGAATGAGGAAGGTGGACATCAACATAAAGAAGACTACACATAAAGAATGTCTTTGGAAATCCCTCAAAAATGGTCATAAATTAAAATTCCTTCAAATTCCCAATAATTTCTTTATATTCATTATTATTATTATTATTATTATTATTATATGACATCCTGAATGCAGTTTCTCCTCCCCTCTCTGCTCTCAGTCCCTCTGCCCACCTCTCCTCTCCCCCAAATTCACTCCTCCTCCGTTTTACTTCAGAAAAAAGTAGGCCTCCCAGGAATATCAACCGAAATTCTTCATATGCTTAAATTGATGGACAAGTATAAGAAAGAAGGATAGAATAGAATGGAGCTTGCGATGATGCACTTGTGTAGAGGCCCTTGATGTGGTGGAGGCAGCTCTTCTCTATCCGTTTTCACTTGAAATCAGGTTACTTCTTCTTCTATATTTGAAAGCTGCTGTGGCTGGAATCTGATGAGCTCCCACGGGCTTATGCTTTGAGCACTTGTTCTCAGCTGTGGTGTCACTTTGGGAAGCTGCAGAACCTTTCCTAGGTAAAATCAGACTGATGAAAATAGGCCATGAGGGGCACAGTTTGAAGGGATAACCCAGTCCTAACTCCAGCATACTCTCTCTCTCTCTCTCTCTCTCTCTCTCTCTCTCTCTCTCTCTCCTTCCTACCCTTCTGCCCTGTGAGCCATGACTCTAACCACAAGGTCATGAACCCTGTGTCTCCCATGCCTGGCCTAACATGGTAGACAAATCTCTGAAACTGTGAGCCGGAACAAGTATTTCCTCTTGTGGCATCTCTGTCAATTTTGGTTTTTTTTCCAGCAAAGGTACTTTTTGTTCTTATTATTGTTGAAAATAATTTTTTATATATCCTGATTATGATTCCCCTTCCTCTGCTCCTCCTAGTTCCTCCACACCCCGCCTCCCATCCAGATCTGCCCACTTTCTGTCTACCGTTAAAAAACAAATGGGCGGCCGCCGCAGACTGACCTGGAACTAGGTGAGTGAGCTCCTGCCTGCTCCCGACTCCAGGCCAGAACACCCCACCACCCCCATCCCACCACCCCCTCCTGAGCCTGCCGGCTTGGGCCAGACACGCCCAGAGAGGGAGGAGCCCCTGCCCCACCAATCTGCTAGCACCCATTCTTACATTCCGCCGCCGCAGACTGACCTGGAACTAGGTGAGTGAGCTCCTGCCCGCTCCCGACCCCAGACCAGAACACCCCACCACCCCCATCCCACCACCCCCGCCTGTGCCTGCCGGCTTGGGCCAGACAAGCCCAGGCAGGGAGGAGCTCCCTGTGCCCCAAATCTGGTAGCACCCCACTCTTCCATTCCGCCGAACGACCAAGAAACTAGGAACTAGCGAGGAGACCACCAGGAGCGTCGAGATCATCTAGAGTTGTGGACATCGAATTCCTAGCCCCCACACACCACTGGGCCACAAGAGGAGATAGAGAGAACCCACCCGCACCCACTAAAAGGATATGGGGAGAAGACAGAATAAGATTTCACTCAACAACACAAAGACCAACATGACACCACCAGAACCTAGGGACTCCACTCCGGCAAGAGCTGAAAAGCCCAACACAGAGCATGAAGATGAGATGGACCTCAAAAATTATCTCAGCAAGTTGATAGAGACCTTTAAAGAGGAAACAAGAAAATCCCTTAAAGAAATAGAAGAGAAAGCAAACAAAAAATTAAATGAATTGGAGGAAAAGACAAACCAAAAAATTCAAGAAATAAATAAATCTCTTAAAGAATCTAAAGAAAGCCAAGAAAAAACATCCAAGCAAGTGAAGGAAGCTCTTGAAATAGTTCAAAACATGAAAGCTGAAATACACACAATAAAGAAAACACAGAATGAGACCATGTTGGAAATGGAAAGGTTGGATAAACGATCAGGAACTAAAGATGTAAGTGTATCCAACAGGATTCAAGAGATGGAAGAGAGAATCTCAGCCACTGAAGACTCGCTAGAGGATATACATTCATCCACCAAAGAGAACCTCAAGTCCAACAAAACCCTAACACAAAATATCCAGGAAATATGGGACACCGTAAAAAGGCCAAACCTAAGAATAATAGGTGTAGAAGAAGGTGAAGAAACACTGCTCAAAGGTACAGAAAACATATTCAACAAAATCATAGAAGAAAACTTCCCCAACCTACAGAAGGATATGCCTATGAAAGTACAAGAAGCTTACAGGACACCAAACAGACTGGACCACAAAAAGAAGTCCCCCGACACATAATAATCAAAACACCAAATCTACAGAATAAAGAGAAAATATTAAGAGCAGCAAAGGAAAAAGGCCAAGTAACATATAAAGGCAAACCAATCAGAATCACACCCGACTTCTCAATGGAAACTCTGAAAGCCAGAAGGTCTTGGATAGATACCCTACAAGCACTAAGGGAGCATGGATGTCAACCCAGACTACTGTACCCAGCAAAACTTTCAATCACTATAGATGGAGAAAACAAGATATTCCACGACAAAAACAGATTTAAACAATACATATCAACAAATCCAGCACTACAGAAGGCTCTGGAAGGAAAACTCCAACCCAACGAACATAACTACACTCACAAAAACACTGTCAGTAGTTAATCGAATTTCACCAAACACAAAAAGAAACAGAAGGGCAAAATCCACACGCAATGATACCACCAACAATAAATCCAAAACTAAGAAGAACCAATGAACAATGGACGTTAATATCCCTGAATGTCAATGGTCTTAACTTATCCATAAAAAGATATAGGCTAACAGAATGGATACGAAGACAGAATCCATCCTTCTGCTGTTTACAAGAAACACACCTCAAATTCAAAGACAGGCGATACCTCAGAGTAAAAGGATGGGAAAAGATTTTCCAATCAAATGGGCTCAAGAAACAAGCTGGGGTAGCAATACTAATATCTAACAAATTAGACTTTAAACTGAAAGCAATCAAAAGAGATAAAGAAGGGCATTTCATACTCATCACAGGAAAAGTCCATCAAGATGAAGTCTCAATCCTGAACATCTATGCCCCTAATACAAAAGCATCCACTTTTGTAAAAGAAACATTACTAAAGCTCAAACCACACATAAAACCACACACACTTATAGTAGGAGACTTCAACACCCCCCTTATACCACTGGACAGAACTACTAGACAGAAACTTAACAAAGAAACAAAGGATCTGAAAGAAGTTATGACACAACTGGGTTTAACAGATATCTATAGAACATTCCATCCAAACACAAAAGAATATACCTTCTTCTCAGCGCCACATGGAACCTTCTCAAAAATTGACCACATAGTTGGCAGCAAAGCAAACCTCCACAGGTACAAAAGTATTGAAATAACCCCCTGTATCTTATCAGACCACCATGCATTAAAGCTAGAATTCAACAGCAATACGAATTGCAGAAAACCTACATTTACGTGGAAAATGAATAACTCCCAATTGCACCATTCCTTGGGTTGAGGAAGAAATAAAAAAAGAAATCAAAGACTTTCTAGAATTTAATGAGAATGTAGACACAACATACCCGAACTTATGGGACACCCTGAAAGCAGTGCTAAGAGGGAAGTTCATAGCACTAAGTGCTCACATGAAGAAACTGGAGGAAAGTCACATTAGAGAATTGACAGAACAACTGAAAGCTTTAGAGCAAGAAGAAGCAAACACACCAAGGAGGAGTAGACGCCAGGAAATAATCAACCTGAGAGCCGAAATCAACAAAGTAGAAACTAGGAAAACAGTACAAAGAATCAATGAAACAAAGAGTTGGTTCTTTGAGAAGATCAACAAGATAGACAAACCTCTAGCCAAACTAACCAAAAGGCAGAGAGAGAGCATGCTAATTAACAAAATCAGAAATGAAAAGGGAGACATAACAACGGACACTGAGGAAATCCAGAGAATCTTTAGGTCATACTTTGAAAACCTGTATTCCACAAAATTGGAAAACCTAAAGGAAATGGACAACTTTCTGGATAAATATCACTTACCAAAATTAAATCAAGATCAGATAAACAGTTTAAATCGAACTATAACCCCTAATGAGATAGAAGCAGTAATCAAAAGCCTCCCAACCAAAAAAAGCCCAGGGCCAGATGGCTTCACTGCAGAATTCTACCAGAAATTCAAACAAGAGCTAATTCCAGTACTCCTCAAACTGTTCCACACAATAGAAGCAGATGGGATATTGCCAAACTCTTTCTATGAGGCTACAATCACTTTGATACCCAAGCCTCACAAAGATATGACTAAGAAAGAGAACTACAGACCGATATCCCTCATGAACATCGATGCTAAAATACTCAATAAAATATTGGCCAACCGAATACAAGAACATATCAGAAAAATCATCCACCATGATCAAGTAGGCTTTATCCCAGGGATGCAAGGATGGTTCAACATACGAAAATCCATCAATGTAATCCACTATATAAACAAACTTAAAAAGAAAAACCACATGATCATCTCACTAGATGCTGAAAAAGCCTTTGACAAAATCCAACATCCCTTCATGATAAAGATCTTGGAGAGAACAGGAATAACAGGAACATATCTAAACATGATCAAGGCAATATATACCAAACCAATAGCCAACATCAAAGTAAATGGAGAGAAACTCAAAGCGTTTCCTCTAAAATCAGGAACAAGACAAGGCTGTCCACTCTCTCCATATCTCTTCAATATTGTACTTGAAGTTCTGGCTATAGCAATAAGACAAGAAAAGGGGATCAAAGGGATACAAATTGGAAAGGATGAAGTAAAACTTTCACTATTTGCAGACGACATGATAGTCTACATTAGTGACCCGAAAAACTCTACCAGGGAACTCCTACGGCTGATAAACACCTTCAGCAAGTTAGCAGGATACAAAATTAACTCAAAAAAATCAGTAGCCCTACTATATACAGATGATAAATCCAATGAGAAAGAAATCAGGGAAACATCACCTTTCACAATATCCACAAGCAACATAAAATATCTTGGGGTAACACTAACCAAAAAAGTGAAAGACCTGTACAATAAGAACTTTGAGACTTTAAAGAAAGAAATTAAAGAAGATACCAGAAAATGGAAAGATCTCCCATGCTCTTGGATAGGTAGAATTAACATAGTAAAAATGGCAATCCTGCCAAAAGCAATCTACAGATTCAATGCAATCCCCATCAAAATCCCAACACAGTTTTTCACAGACATTGAAAGAACAATACTCAACTTTATATGGAAAAATAAAAAGCCCAGGATAGCCAAAACAACTCTTTACAATAAAGGATCTTCTGGAGGCATCACCATCCCCGACTTCAAGCTCTACTATAGAGCCATAGTTCTGAAAACAGCTTGGTATTGGCACAAAAATAGACTGATAGACCAATGGAATCGAATTGAAAACCCTGATATCGACCCACGCACCTATGGATACCTTATTTTTGACAAAGGTGCTAAATCTATACAATGGAAAAAAGACAGCATCTTCAACAAATGGTGCTGGTACAATTGGATTCGGACATGCAGAAAATTACAGATAGATCCATACCTGTCACCATGCACAAAACTTAAGTGCAAATGGATCAAAGATCTCAGCATAAATCCAACCACACTGAATCTTCTAGAAGAGAAAGTGGGAACTACCCTTGAACAAATTGGCACAGGAGACCACTTCCTGAACATTACGCCAGAAGCACAGACATTGAGGTCTGCAATTAATAAATGGGACCTCCTGAAACTGAGAAGCTTCTGCAAGGCAAAGGAAACAGTCAGTAGGATAAAACGACCACCCACAGAATGGGAAAAGATCTTCACCGATCCCACATCTGACAGAGGACTGATTTCCAAAATATATAAGGAGCTCAAGAAGCTAGCCACCAAAACACCAAACAACGAAATTAAAAAGTGGGGTGCAGAACTAAATAGGGAATTCTCAACAGAGGAATCTGAAATGGCTGAAAGACACTTAAAAAAGTGCTCAAAATCATTGGCCATCAGAGAAATGCAACTCAAAACAACTCTGAGATACCATCTCACGCCTGTCAGAATGGCTAAAATAAAAAACACCAATGACAATCTATGCTGGAGAGGATGTGGAGAAAAAGGAACACTCCTCCATTGCTGGTGGGAGTGCGATCTTGTAAGACCACTCTGGAAATCAGTATGGCGGTTGCTCAGAAAAATGGGAATCAGTGTACCTCAAGATCCAGCCATTCCTCTCTTGGGTATATACCCAAATAGGGCATGTACTTACAACAAGGACATATGTTCAACCATGTTCATAGCAGCATTGTTTGTAATAGCCAGAACCTGGAAACAACCTAGATGCCCCTCTATTGAAGAATGGATTGAGAAAATGTGGTACATTTATACAATGGAGTACTACTCAGCAGAAAAAAGCAATGGAATCTTGAAATTCGCAGGCAAATGGATGGAACTAGAGGAAACCATCCTGAGTGAGGTAACCCAGTCACAAAAAGACAAGCAAGGTATGTACTCACTGATATATGAATTTTAGACATAGAACAAAAGACTACCAGTATATAATGCTCTTCACCAAAGAAACTAGGAAACATGAAGGACTCTAAGGGTTAAATGGTCCCCAGGAATGGAAGTGGCATGAACTCCCGAACTAATTGGGGGCATGAGGGTGGGGGGGGAAGGAGCTGCTACAATAAGAGCAAGAGAAGAGGAGAAGAGGAGAGGAAATGGAGGGGCAGAAACATTGAGTTGGGGGAAGAATAGAGGAAAGAGAGCAAGATGAGAGAAACGATATCAGAGGGAGCCACTGTAGGCCCGAGAAGGGATCAGGAACCAGGGAGATCTCCAGAGACCTACAAGGATGACACGATCTGACAATCCAGGCAATGGTGGAGAGGATAACCTAAAAACCCTCCCCCTAAAATGAGATTGATGACTTCTCTTTATGCCATCCTAGAGCCCTCACCCAGTGGCTGATGGAAACAGAGACAGACATCCACAGATATACAATGAGCCGAAATCGGGAATTTAGTTGAAGAGAGGGAGGAATGAAGAACGAAGGGGTCTGTACTAGGATGGAGAAACCCACAGGAACTGTTGGCCTGAACAAGGGAGAGCACATCGACCCCAGATGCTGTCCAGGAGGCCTGTACAAGACTGATCCAGACCCCAGAACATAGATGTCAATAAGGAGGCCTCTGCACTCCAGGGAGCCTCTGGTAGTGGATTAGTATTTTTCCCTGGTGCAAGAAGGGACTTTGAGAGCCCATCCCATATGAAGAGTTACACTCTGGCCCTGGACACATGGGGAAGGGCCCAGGATCAGCATAGGAAGACTTGGTGGACTTTGCTGAGCTCCCGTTGAGGGCCCTACCCTGCCTGGGGAGTAGTGGGTGGATGGGGTTGGGGGGTGGGCTGGGGGTGGGGGAGAAAGTTTGGGGGTGAGGGGAGGGAGAGGGAGAAGGGACTTGAAATAAGCTTGTTCCCTAACTAGAACTAATAAAATAAAATAAAATTAAAAAAAAATTAAAAAAAAAACAAATGGGCTTCTAAGGGGCAATAATGAAATAAAATATAAGATAAACCAAAAAATAAAAAAATCATTGGAATAGGACAATGTGGAAGGGAGAAAGCCCAAGAAAAGGCACACGAAACACATATAGATGCAGAGCCCCATATGTCCCACACTCAGGAATCCCATAAAAACACAACAACAAAAGCCATAATATATGTGCAAAAGATCTGAGGGCAAAAATAAATAAAATAAAATAAAAAGATAAAATTTCAAAAAGAAGAAGGAGGGAAAAAGTAAAAGCCCTGACATGAAATTGTGAGACAAGGAACCTCTGAAGATGCTGATGATTTCATTTTCTATTGGCCATGTACTGTAGCCTACCTTTAAGAGTAGATATTTTCCCCATTGAGACTTTCTTGGAGAAAACTTAGTTTTTATTTGCAAGCAGTTATCAGTTGGACATGACTTCTGGGTAAGGGATAGGGCCATGTGTTCACTTCTCCTTCAGTTCTAGGACACTACCTGGTATAGACCCTTTCAGGTCCTTGTGCATGCTGCCTCAGTTTCCGTGAGTGCGTGTGTGGCGTGTTCTATTGTGTTTAGAGGGCCTTGTTCTTTTGGTGTCCTCCATCCACTCTGTCTCTTACATTCTTACTTGCCTCCTCTCCCACAGGTTTCCCTGGGCACTGAAGAGAAGGATTTGATGGAGATATCTTGTTGAGTACTGAGTCTTCAAAGGTCTCTCACTCTCTGTGTATTGTCTGGCCATTGGTATCTGTATTTGTTCCCATTTGCTGCAGGAGGAAGTGGCTCAGATGATGCCTGAGCAAGGCATTGATCTATGAATATAGTAGAATATCTTTAGGAGTTATTTTATTGTTATATTCTGTTAGTAGGTGTCTTAGTTAGAGATTTTTTATTGCTGTGAAGAGACACCATGACCTCAGCAAGGCTTTTGTTAATTTCCCCATCCCCTCTTCTCTCCCTGCCCCAGCTGCCCCCAGTTTCCTCAGTAGATCTCATCTATTTCCCTTCCCAGGGTAATCCATGTATCCCTCTTAGGGTCCTCCTTGTTACCTAGCTTCTCTGGAGCTGTGGATTGCAGCTTGGTTATCCTTTGCTTTACATCTAATACCCACTTATGAGTGAGTATATACAGTGTTTGTCTTTCTGAGTCTGGGTTACTTCACTCAGGATGATTTTTTTTCTAGTTCTAACTACTAGTCTGCATATTTCATGAGGTCATTGCTCTTAGAGCTGAGTAGTACTCCATTGTGTAAATGTACCACATTTTCTTTATGCATTTTTCAGTTGAGGGGCATCTGGGTTATTTCCAGGTTCTGGATATTACAAATAATGCTGCTATGAACATAACTGAGCACATGTCCTTATGGTATGAGTAAGCATCCTTTGGGTATATACCTAAGAGTGGTATCAATGGGTCTTGAGGTAGATTGATACCCAATTTTCTGAGAAATCACCATACTGATTTCCAAAGTGGCTGTACAAGTTTGTAATCCCACCAGCCGTAGAGGGGTGTTCCCCTCACTCTACTTCTTGACTCAGAGACAAAAGAAAGTCGACTGTCACACTGAATGAAGTCTGAGAAGAGACCTGAAAGCCCTCTCCCACAGTGACACACTTCCTCCAACAAGGCCACACCTCCTAATAGTGCCACTCCATTTGGAGACCAATGTCTTTCAAACCACCATAATAGAACAGTATTCGGTTTTATCCTAGGTCCCTGGGATACCTAGTCTCAGGTTCTTGGTCACCCAATCAATGTCTAGTATGGAGTAGGCCTTCAGTCAAATCAGATATTGGATCATTACCACCACCACCCCAAATTTTATGTCACTATTGCACTATCTAACCTTGCAGGAAAAACACCATTGTAGACAGAAGGATTTGTGATTCAATTGGTGTTTACATTTCTCTTTTGATACCATGCAGAGTACCTTCCTTTATCAAAATGCTAGAAGACAGAAGTGAAGACTCTCAGTACATACTAGCTCATCTGTCAGAGTTTTTAGTGATGTGACAGAAACTTTCTGCTACAGAGGCATAGATCTGTGATGGCAGAGATTTGCAGATGCAATAAAAATAAAAATGAACTTCTCATGAAGATTTGGCTTACATGATTGATAGTTCATGGTTTATTTTTAATTCTGTAGGGGAAGCATTCCTTTTGTTAGTAATGACTTAGATTAATTTATCAATACTATAACATTAAAAACAAAAAACGCTCCCAAAATGATTCAGACATTAAAGAAGAACTTGAGTATTAAAATACTAAACAGAAGAAATAAAATTCTTTCTCATTTTTTCTCATCTCAAACTTGGAAAAAAATGTGTGAAAGCAAAAATCTGAGCATTTATTTTGAATGTGATAAGATACCAACTTGAGGAAAATCTAACAATTCTTTTATATTTTCTCATACATAAAATCAAAAGTTAGGTACCTTCCCTCTAACAAGAATTTAGAGGGAATGACAAGCTTACTTGTCCAGTAAGTAAAAACTGAGTATTTTGTGAAGCTCATTTTCTTTCTCCATATTTCTTTACCTCAAAACCTACTAGCCATTTTGTGCAGCAGACACAAGGCCTTATGTTCTTTCCTCGTGGACTAGTGGGAAATGATTTTTTTTAGACTATCAGGATGTATTGTTCTGCTGTCTGAGTTGAAAAAGTGACCATTGAAATGTCTCATCTTGCCAAGTAGTTGTCTGGCCTGGGGTCACTCTGTAGATCTATTATATTTAGCCAATCTTACTCTCTGTCTAGCTGTTTATAATGACCTAGGATCCACTGGACATTGTGGTGTAGGGCTACAATCCTAGGACTTGAGCGGCTGAGGCAAGAGGGTTGCAGGCTTGAGGCCAGCATTGGGAACATAGCAAGAATTTGTTCCAAATGCAGTAAGAAAGAAACTGGGGTCATTAAACCTGACACAGTAAATAGATGAGCCACAGTAAATAACAAGATATGTTACACACTGAAATGAAAGTTTTATAATAATTAAACAATATCATCACACATATGGGGGCACTTGGTGAATTGCATGTCCAGTGAAAGAAGTACATATTAGTTTTCTCTTACTTGGTGGTACAGCAAAGTACCACAAACTTAGCAGAATAAAACAATGCCTAGTCATCTTCTCTCATTTTCTGCAGGGCCTGAATCCAGGCTAAAATCAGCTGAGTCTGTTATTCAGGGCATTATGACGCTAAAATCCAGGTTCCAGGCTGCATTCCTAGGAGTAGCTTCCAATGGTCATCCAAGTCCATACCAGTGTTGGCAGAGCTGGTCCTTGCCATGGTGTATCTATTTTACCGCTGTATGTCAGCTTGGGGTTGCTCTCAGCTCCGAGAGACTGCTCACCACCCCTTGCTTATAGTCTCCTCACAAGCTGTGTTACAAGGCAGCTCCGTTCTGAGACCATCAGAAGGATGGCCCTCTCTATCTGCCAAGACAGCATCTTACAGAACTGTGTAACCACGGAAGTACTTCTCCCACCTCCTGTCCCTGCCACCTGTGACTATCTGAGCACAAATTAGAAATTTTGCCTGCACTTAAGGGGAGAGACTCGTACAGTGGCACAGCACTGTAGGGGATTTCCTTGGGGTGTACCTGGTATTTTTTGGCTTACTTGTCTTTTTGTTTGTTTGTTCATTTGTTTGTTTGTTTGTTTTAAGGGTTTGTGTTGAAAGAGAGAGAGAACATGAAGTTGGGTCATCAGGGAAGTGAGAAGGACCTAAAAGTAGATGTGCCGTATGATCCAGCTGTATCACTGGGCATTTACCTAAATGATTCCAACTCAACACATCACAGAGATGTTTGCACATCAGTGTTGATGACAGCAATGTTCACACACAATAGCTAGACCATGGTACCAACCTAAGTGTCCAAGTATAGAAGAATTGGTAAGGAAAAGACACTTCATATGCACAATGGAACTTTAGTCAGCCATAAGAATGAAGTTGTATCATATTTGGGGAAATGAATAATTATGTTAAGCAAATTAACCTACTCTCAGAAAAACAGATAATGTCTCTCATTTGTGGTTCCTAGATTTTATGTAGTCACATAAAGCCATGTATGTATATACTAAATGGAAGTAGAAGTAACATTGACCACAGGAACCAAAGGAGATTAACAGGAGGCAAAGTGGCAGAAAAGGAGGGGGAATTCAGAAGGTAACATGGTGAGGGGAAGAATATGCTCAACATACAATACATTCTTGTAAGAAAAGTAATAAAAAGAAAATATATCCACCCCTATATATTGCATCATATATATATATATATATATATATATATATATATAATTTTTCTAAGCATAGTGACAATTTATTAGAAACCTACCATATACTAGGCATTGGGATTTTTAATAACCACCTTCACTAATACTCATAGCTCTAAAAGTGACTCTTAACATGTGTTTTACACCTAAGAAGATTAAAATGCCACGGGGAAAGAAAAGAAATTCCAGGGGACTCTATTTCAGTTGCAGGCCACATGAGCCACGTCCCTGGGAAATTGTACACCCTGGTCATGCAAAGTGGTATGCCCAGGTTCACATTCTAATAATGATAAACAGCCCCAAGTCATCTAGTTATAAAACTTTCACACTCTGCACCAAAAATTGCCATACTTAAAAATTCCAATGTATTTTACATTTTTATGTGAACTTCAGTTTAAGGAGTTATATAGGTATTATCTACTGAGCCTTTACTGTATTCCACACTCAGTATTTGGTGATATTTTATTTAGTCCTTGCAGTAGTTTGAATAAGAAGGGCCCCCATAGACTCATGTGTTTGAATGCTTAGTCATCAGGAAGTGGCACTACTTGGAAAAAATTAGGAGGTATGGCCTTATTGGAGTCCATGTGACCTTATTTAAGAAAGCCCACTCAAAGCCCAGAGCCTCTCTCTTCATGCTATCTGCAGACCTGGATGTAGAACTCTCAGATTCTCTTCTTGCATCTGCCATGTTTCCCACCATGCTGATAATGGACTAAACCTCTGAAATTGAAAGAAAGCCCCAATTAAGTGCTTCCTTTTATAAGAGTTGCCTCAGCCACAGGTCCCCTCACAGCAACAGAACATTGACTAAGACAGTGCTCAAAGTTTTCTGATACAATTATTACATTTGCATAAATAAGGAAAATAAGATGCTGTCAGTAAATAAAGCTGCCCAAGATACTCAGGCAATAATTAGTGAATTCAACAGTGAATCCAGGTTACCTTAAGTCATCATAGGAACTATGGTGTCTACAAAGCAGTTCATCTGGAATCCTCTTCACTTTTATCCCTCTCCTATTAAAAACGATCATGATACCTGGCAATGATTTATCATCACATCAGACTTTATAGTCACCTCCACACAAATCTGTGGTTGATTAATTAACTAAAATTGGAAGGCATTTGGATGATGAAAAGTGCCAAGTAATCCTATGAATAATAATTAGCATTAGCATGGCACTCCAATTGAATTATGCATGTCAGTATTGGGAATCAATCAGCAGAGAGAGGGTTGCATATCTGATGACCAGAACCAGTTAGGATGGTTCAATCAAGGCAGCACGAATGACAAGAACAACTGTCAACATTAACAACAAAGAAAAAACTTACTACCATCTAACATATGCCAGGCCCCACCCAGGATCCTGGAGACACAATACTGAATAACAAATAAAAACTCTACTAAGTTCTTACAGTGAATCCTCACAGCACCAGGGAGCACAGCCCCCAGCAGCCTCAAAATAATTATGTGGCCATGGTCACTGTGATTCTGGGTCAGCACTCCAGTCCTTGGGAGTAATGAGATGAAACAAGGCAGGAATGCAGAACCAAAAGAAACTTTGTACAATGGAAATGATAATGTAGCAGAGATTCCACTTCTAAAACAAGGCAGAGATCTGCTCATGGGAAGAAGACCTGAGCTGGAGACTGGAAACAATATGGGTGCTGACAACCAGGAGGATCAAGGTGTAATTTGTCTTCAGAGATTTTTTTAATTACTATCCCTCCTGGAGCCCACTAAAAACAGAAATGGCCTCTAGAAGCTAAGGTGCAAGACACCTATGTTGTCTAGTCCAGTGGCTACAGCTGAGGAACTAGAGAAATGAAGAAAAAGGAAGGGCCTGATCAGGAATTCCCCTTGTCTACAAGATGTCTCTGTACCTCTTAGAAGTTATTTGTTTTGTTTTGTTTTGTTTTGTTTTGTTTGTTTTTCGAGACAGGGTTTCTCTGTGGCTTTGGAGGCTGTCCTGGAACTAGCTCTTGTAGACCAGGGTGGTCTCAAACTCACAGAGATCCACCTGCCTCTGCCTCTGCCTCTGCCTCTGCCTCCTGAGTGCTGGGATTAAAGGCATGCACCACCACCACCCGGCTTACCTCTCAGAAGTTATGTTGAGAGAGCATGCCATGGATTCAGGACTCAAACCAGATCTTAAAATGATAGCATCCCTCTCTACTGAAAACAGATTTTGTTTATAAGCATGAATTCAAATGATAAAGTTTACTCACCCAGTAATTCTGCTTGTGGATAGTTGACACCTTTTCTGGAAGCTGTACTCACAATCATTTTGTAAATGGTGAACTTATTTCAAACTGTAAAGCCATCCTAACAAAAGTATGGCCTCACTGTGTGCTACCCTGGATTGCACGGGGCTTCATGACCTGCTTGATTTTCTGACTCATATTTTTATCAAGCTTCAGTTTCTTTAAAGGGCCAGATTATTTTCTTCTAATTCTATGATTCATCCCCTTTTCTGCCACAGAAGGAAATGTCTTCTCTTTAGTTCTTTAGAAGGCCATCAGGGGTCCCTTTCCTTCAGTAAAGATATGTGGCCTATCTGGAGGTTGTGATCTTATTTGCAAAGACTCAGTATTTTCCCCAAGGGGGAAACATTAAAGCACTATTCCACTGTTCGATGATGATAAGCTATGAAGATCAATAAGTTAGTTGTAATAAATGAATTTTCAGCTTATAATATTTCCAATTTACAAGAAATTTATTGGAATATAACTCCCTAAGTCAAGAAGCATGTGACTGTCATGAGAAATATCACTATATGTGTTTTATGAAAAATTTAACTATGCTGTGGGTCTCTGCATCTACCTCCATCAGCTGCTAGAGGAAGTCTCTCTGATAACAATTGGGCTAGACATTGATCTATGAGTATAGCAGAATATCATAAAGAATCATTCCATTGTGTTTTTGTGTGTGTGATTCATGTTTAGTTCTACCCTAGGTCTCTGGGTTATCCAGTTTCCAGTTCTTGATCATTCAGGAAGTGTCAGGTATGGGATCCCTCTCATGACATGGGCCTCAAGTTGGATCAGACATTGGTTGGCCACTCACTCAAGCTCTGAGCCACCATTGCCCCCAGCACATCTTTCAAACAGTAGACAGAGCTCAGGAAACCCTGTGGAAGAGAGAAAGAAAAGATTGTAGGAGCCAGAGGGGTCCAAGACACCACAAGAACACAGCCTCAGAATCAACTAAGCAAGACTTATAGAAGCTCACAGACTGAAGCAGCAATCATGGAGTCTGTGTATACATTGTAGTTGTGTAGTTTGGAGTTTTTGTGGGACTCCTAACAGTAGCAGTGAGGCTATCTCTGACTCTGTTGCCTGTTCTTTGTACCCTTATTCTTGTACTGGGTTGCCTTGTTCAGCCTTGATAATAAGGGTTTGTGCCTAGTCTTATTGCATCTTGTTATGCCATATTCAGTTGATATCCCTGGGATACCTGCTCATTTCTGAAGGGAAATGGAAGAGCAGTGGATCTGAAGGAGAAAAGGGTTGGGGTGTAGGGGGCGACTGGGAGAAATGGGAGGATGCAGTTGTGATGTATTGTATAAGAAAGGAATAAACAAAAAGAAAAGAAACAAGAAGAGAAGGAAATTAGCTAGGCATCATGCTATGCACTGCATCCTTTGAACATATGTATTACTTTGGGATGGCGAATCCTGGTGACACACAGCCTAGGAAAGTGCTCTGCCACTGAGGTATATCCCACCCTTCTTCCACTTTTTATTTTGAAATATATTCTCATTAGGTTGGCCAGGTTGGACTTGAATTCTCTTTGTAGCCCAGACAAGCCTTGAACTTGTAACCGCTGACCTGAGCCTTCCAAGTAACTAGGATTACAGTTATGAGCCACCAGGCATTGATTTAAATATTAAATATATTACTTTTAATTCTGTGCATAGCATATATATTTCTATATCTTAAGTTTGGAAAAATAAAACCCAAAAAGGTTAAGCAAGATGTAATCAGAATTTCAGGCTGACAACAGATAGCTAGGGTCCATGCTCTCTTCTGGCTCATCCCAGTGTCCTTATTCTTGCCACAGAAATTTTATGAATGGGAAAAATGTTGTAAAAATGATTAAGAATTCTAAGACAAATCTTGAAAAGAGTAAAGACAAAAATCACCAGTTACCCAATATTATTAATCCATACAAAATACTTTATTTAAACATGTCACAAATGAATTATATTAAGATATCATCTAACAGAAGGTAATACACTCCTGAGAATGCCAAACTGCTATGAACACCTTTTGAGACAGGCCTTCTCTGCCTTCTGACTATGTGGGCTGATACACGGAACTGCATACAGCTCATGGTAATGTTGCTTGTGTGCTTGCCACTGTTTTTATTTGATGAAAGTGGCCCCACAGTCCACTTCAGTAATGAACTTTTGCCCCCATCATTCTTTTTCTTTGGTCTCAGGTGGTTGAGCCAGGAATGGAAGCCTGAAACAAATTAATCCAAATGGATTCTGCCTCCTAGGAATTTATTAGGAGAATGCTACACTGTCTCTGTTAATGTGAAACATTGGACAACTGGGAATCTTGGAAGGCCTTTTTCTATGTGCATGAGTCAAGCTGTTGAGAAAGAAGAACTCAAAGGGAGAGAAATGGATGTAGACAAAGACCAAGGAGAGATCAGGACTGCTCAAGGACACTGTGTCATCCCAGGAACAGGGAGACACAGAACAAAACCACAGTGGAACAAAGCGACTTTCCACATTTGATCCCAGCTCTCTGAGAGGTCTCACTTTGCTTTTATTAGGACATTGCATCCTTTCAGAACTGCCGTTTTCACTTAAATCATTTGCCAACAGTCAAATGATCACTGATTATATAAAATAAATGAAAAATGTTATTTAAATAAAAGAAAAAGAAAAGACAGTAACAAAGTTGACCTATAAAATATAACATTCAGCTGCCTCACTGGGCGGTATCAATAAATAATTATTGTTTTCTTATCAATGACCATGAAGGAAAAAAAAATATATTCCAAAAAAAAAAAAAAGAATACTGTGAAAACTTCTAAGAAACTCAATAACCCATGTTCTAATTCATTTACTTTGGCAGAACCCACAAGGGAAAGTTTACCTGCAAGATGTTCCCACAATAGTCTGGGTAAGTGTGATTGCTCTCTTAGCCCTCAGGTACACTCTGCAGTTAGGAACTTAGGCCTCAGCTCTTGTTCAACGGCTATCTGTTCATTTTCCTGTGAATAATGCTACAGTCTAAACAAAACTATACCATGATGGATGGAGAAGATTAAAGAGTTCCTTTTACTATCAAGCTTTCATATTGAATATAATATTTTATTAATTCTTTGAAATTTTCATACATATATTTGATTTATTTTGGTCATTCACTCCCCCATGCCTCCTATCTCCTCTCTGATTCACCTACACATGCCATCTTCCTTCCAACTATGTATCCACTTTTTTTAATAGCCCACTAAGTCCAATTTGTGTTGTCCAAAAAAGCAATGGGGTCCACATACCAGGAGCCACATCCCTAAAGAAAACTGATTCTCCCTCCCCGAGACATCATCAACTGCCAGTCACTCCTCCCTAAGGTGGTGGCTAGTAAACACCCCTCCCCCTTTCAGCTAAGAATGGGAACTGACTTGATCTTATTCAGGTCTTTGCAGGCAACCACAACTGCAGTAACAATCTCGTCCAGTCCAAAACCCATTGTCTTGCTTTGGTCTACCCCAACCTTCATTTTGTTCTCTCTTCTTAGATGTTTCCTGAGCTTTGCAGGAGCTGAGAGACATAGATGTCACATTTGTGACTGAGCACAGATGCCATCTAAATCTCTGTGACACTAGAGCTGACCCTGCTGGTGGGGGGCAGGTGAGTAGTCCTATGAATATAAGAGGCCCTCCCTTGTGTCTATGCAGTATCACGAGTGAAGGAAATATGCACTCCCACCCCTTACCACCTGAGGTAGGTGGGAAATCTTGCCTCGGTGCGTAAGAACAGACCAGTTAGTCCTGCCCTCACCAACTGCAGAGTTGGTCCTGTGCCTCACCTAGGCAAAACAGGAGAGCTACCCCTGGTAGTATGTATGAGGTGGGTGACCTGGATCCAAGGGCATGAGAGCAGAACCAGCCAGCTCCTTGCTGATTCGTTTAATTAGCCTGGGCAATGCTGGGGAGTTCACCCAGGTGGCAATGATAAGGAAAAGCTGGCATGCTGACCAACCCAGCTACCCCCCAGGCCCAGAACCAGGGTTATGAGATAGCCCACCCCAACATCCACTATGACCTGTTGGAGTATGTGAAGGGCCCATACCTGCAGATCCAAAGCTATAGGATCTCCATCACATAAGGCAGCAATAAGAAATCCAAGGGGTGTCCCATTGCAACGAACACTCAGAACTAAAGGATTTTGAACTAAAGAGTATACTGTAAGACTCACTGAGCCACACTACAGCTTCCACACCAAGACGTTTTATCTGTCTGGTTGTTTAGTTTTTGTTTTATTTTTAAATTTTGTTTTGTTTTGTGGGGGAGGTTGCAAGCACAGAGGGAGGATGTGAGGAGACAGAGAGGTGAGTAGGATTGGGATACATGATGTGAAATCCACAAAGACTCAATAAAAAGTTAAAAAAATAAATTCTGTGAAGAAATGATGCAGCTGTTTGTCAATAGAAAAAATAGACTACAAACATTGGCTATTTATCAATGGGTTATTACTACTAATGTGACCATAAACAATAATACAGATGTTAATTAAATAGTCTTCTGAAAAGTATTGGCCAAGTGAGGTGTTAAATACCCTCTAATCTTCCCAAGTAGTCCTGTTTTTAGTCTCAATACTGACAACTCAAGAAATGTGAGTCTCTGAGGATTGTCATATGGGTCCTCTGTGGCAGTGTTCTTCCCAAGTCATCATTTCCTTATGCGAAGCTTATTATGAAAAACATGGGATTCAAAAGCAGATTAAAAGCCACACTTTCCTTGATTTTTTTGTTAAAAGCAATTGCCTGACTGACTGATCCTGTGAGGCTAGTGCAGATGAATCTCCTGCCCCCTGAGGATTGCTTCTAATGAATGGCTTGGATGTGAGCTTTGATAGAACATGTATTCCATGGCTATAAAATTTTGAGGCTGATTTCCACTGTCTACAATAAAAAGTCACTTATTTATATCAATTTTGTTTGTTTGAATGGGGAGCCACAAAGTCTCTTGTTCACCACTGCATATGCCAGGCTGGCTTCTCCATAGCACATAAGAACTCTTCTGACTCCACCCCATAGGAGTTCTAAGATCACAGATGTATACCCCACCCCATGGAAGTTCTGGAACTAAAGATGTACACCACATCTCATGGGAGTTCTGGAACTACAGATGTATACCCTACCCCATGGGAGTTCTGGTACTACAGAGGCACACCCCATCTCATGGAAGTTCTGATATCACAGATATATACTACTGGGTCTGGCTTGAGGTGGGTTCTGTGGATACAAACTCAGGTTCGTCCTCACAAAACTATTTCCCTTTTATTTAGTATTTTATTTAAATTGTTTAAAGATAAAAGTAGTTTGAGCCAACGGTGCATATTTTGACATTCTTTTTCCTTCAAACAGGGGTCACCCCATTAGTAATGAGAGAAATCCCGCCAGGCCTCTTGTTGCTCCATAACATCTAGAAATCATCAAGGAAGGTAGAACTTAACTCCTGTATGTTTGGGGGTTCTTGAAATGTTCTTTATTGCTATAAATTATATAAATCATGCTGGGCACTGGGAAATCTAGCCCATAATACCTATGCCTTAAGAACTGTTAATTGGTGGAAAGGTGTTTCACATGTAAAAAACTACCAACTGGACTGAGAGATGGCTCACTGATTAAAAGTGCTTGCTGGTCTGCCCTCCGCCCCTCCACCTGCTGCCTGAGCCAGAGGTGAGTCTTGGCCCTGCTCTGCCCTCAAATTGCCACATTACCTCCTGCTCGGTTATTCCTGAGCCTCCCCTGGACAAAAGTGGACCTGTCCAGACCAGAAGGCCCATCCTGAGTCCAGACACACCTCAACCTTGACCACCCTCCACCCTCTGCCTGCTGCCTGAGCCTGAGCCTGAGCCTGATCCTGAGCCTTCTGGCTGAGCCTGAGCCCTCCACCTGCCACCTGAGAGAGGGGAAGACCCCAACTGCACTCACTGGAAGAAGAGATGGAAAGAATACAGAATAAGAACAGACTCAACAACAGAAAGACCAATATGACACCACCAGAATCTAGGGACTCCACACTAGCAAGAATTGAAAAGCCCAATGCAGAGGATGAAGAAGAGATGGACCCTAAAAATTATCTTATGAAGATGATAGAGAACATTAAAGAGGAAACAAGAAAATCCCTTAAAGAAATAGAAAAAAAACAAGCAAAAAATTACATGAAATGGAGGAAAAAACAAACCAAAAAATCCAAGAAATAAACAAATCCCTTAAAGAATCTAAAGAAAGCCAAGAAAAAAAACAATCAAACAAGTGAAGGAAACAATTCAAACAGTTCACGGTTTGAAAGCACAATTAGAAACAATAAAGAAAACACAGAATGAGGGGATGCTGGAAATAGAAAATCTGGGTAAACTATCAAAAATCTCTGATGTAAGCATAACCAATGGAATACAAGAGATGGAAGAGAGAATCTCAGGTGTTAGAGACTCATTAGAGGATGTACAGTCATTCACCAAAGAAAATCTCAAGTCCAACAAATCCCTAACACAAAATATCCAGGAAATATGGGACACTGTGAAAAAACCAAACCTAAGAATAATAGGTATAGAAGAAAGTGAAGAAATTCAGCTCAAAGGTACAGAAAGCATATTCAACAAAATCATTGAAGAAAACTTCCCCAACCTAAAGAAGGATATGCCTATGAAAGTACAAGAAGCTTACAGAACACCAAATAGATTGAACCACAAAATGAAGTCCCCTCTCAACATAATAATCAAAACACCAAACTTACAGAATAAAGAAAAAATATTAAGAGCAGAAAAAGAAAAAGGCCAAGTAACATATAAAGGCAGACCTAACTGAATTGCACCCACTTCTCAATGGAAACTTTGAAAGCCAGAAGATCTTGGATAGATGTCCTACAAACACTAAAGGAACATGGATGCCAGACAGACTACTGTATCCAGTAAAGCTTTCAATCACTATAGATGGAAAAACAAGATATTCCATGACAAAATCAAATTTAAGCAATATATATCCACAAATACAGTCATACAGAAATTACTGGAAGGAAAAACTCCAATGCAATGAAGATAAATATGCACAAAAAATAGGCAATAGATAATCCCACTTTATCAAACACCAAAAAAAGTGGAGAAATACACACACAATAACACCAACAACAACAAATCCAAAACAAACAAGAATCAACAATCAATGGTCATTAATATCCCTCAATGTCAATGGTCTTAACTTGCCTAAAAAAAAAAGATACAGGCTAACAGAATGGATACAAAGACAGAATCTATCCTTCTGCTGCATACAAGAAACATATCTCAACTTCAAAGACAGACGGTACCTCAGAGTAAAGGGTTGGGAAAAGATTTTCCAGTCAAATGGACCAAAAAACAAACTGGTGTAGCAATCCTAATATCTAACAAATTAGACTTCAAACTAAAATCAATCAAAAGAGATGAAGAAGAGCATTTCATACTCATCACAGGAAATGTCCATCAAGATGAAGTCTTAATCCTGAACATCTATGCCCCAAATACAAAGGCACCCACATTTGTAAAAGAAACAATACTAAAGCTCAAATCACACATAAAACCTCACACACTTATAGTAGGAGACCTCAACACCCACTATCACCACTAGATAGGACCACCAGACAGAAACTAAACAAAGAAACAATAGACTAACACATGTTATGACCCAATTGGTTATAACAGATATCTATAGAACATTCCATCTGAACACAAAAGAATATACCTTCTTCTCAGCGCTACATAGAACCTTCTCTAAAATTGACCACATACTCGGCAATGTAGCACACCAACTCAAATACAAAAAAAAAAAAAATGGAATAATAACCCCCTGTATCTTAATAGACCACCATGCTTTAAAGTTAAAATTCAACAACAACACAAATTGCAGAAACCCTACAAACTCATGGAAATTGAAAAATGCGCAATTGCACCATTCCTGAGTCAAGGAAGAAATAAAAAAAGACTTCCTAGAATTTAATGAGAATGAAGAAACACCATACCCAAACCTATGGGACACTTTGAAAGCAGTGCTAAGAAGAAAGTTTATAGCACTAAATGCCCACATGAAGAAACTGGAGAATAGTCACACTAGAGAATTAACAGCACAACTGAAAGCTCTAGAACAAAAAGAAGCAAACACTCCCAGGAGGAGTAGACACCAGGAAATAATCAAACTGAGGGCTGAAATCAATAAAATAGAAACTAGGAAATCACTACAAAGACTCAATGAAACAAAGAGCTGGTTCTTCGAGAAAGTCAACAAGATAGACAAACCTTTATCCAAACTAACCAAAAGGCAGAGAGAGGGCATACTAATAGCAAAATCAGAAATGAAAAGGGGGACATAACAACAGACACTGAGGAAATCCAGAGAATCATCAGGTCATACTTTGAAAAACTGTACTCCACAAAATTCGAAAATCTAAAGGAAATGGACAATTTTCTGGATAGATATCACTTACCAAAATTAAATCAAGAACAGATAAGCAATTTAAGCAGACCTATAACCCCTAATAAAATAGAAGCAGTCATCAAAAATCTACCCACCAAAAAAAGCCCAAGACCAGATGATTTCAGAGCAGAATTCTACCAGAAATTCAAAGATCTAGTACCAGTAATCCACAAATTGTTCCACACAATAGCAGCAGAAGGGACATTGCCAAGCTCCTTCTATGAGGCTACAATTACCATGGTACCCAAGCCACACAAAGACAAAACTAAGTAACAAAAATAACTACAGACCAATATCCCTCATGAACATCGATGCAAAAATATTCAACAAAATACTGGCAAATTGAATCCAAAAACACATCAGAGAAATCATCCACCATGATCAAGTTGGCTTTATCCCAGGAATGCAGGGATGGTTCATCAAACAAAAATCCATCAATGTAATCTACCATGTAAACAAACTGAAAAAGAAAAAACCACATGATCATCTCACTAGATACTGAAAAAGCCTTTGACAAAATCCAGCATCCCTTTATGGAGAGATCAGGAATAACAGGAACATACCTAAACATGATAAAAAGCAATATACAGCAAACAACAGCCAACATCAAACTAAATAGAGAGAAACTCAAGGTGATCCCTCTAAAATCAGGAACAAGACAAGGCTGTCCACTCTTTCCATATCTCTTCAACATTGTACTTGAAGTCCTAGCTAGAGCAATAAGAAAACAAAAGGGGATCAGGGGAACACAAATTGGCAAGGAAGAAGTGAAACGTTCACTATTTGCAGATGATATGATAGTTTACATAAGGGACCCGAAAAACTCTACCAGGGAACTCCTACAGCTGATAAACACCTTCAGCAAAGTGGCAGGATACAAGATTAAGTCAAAAAAATCAGTAGCCCTACTATATACAGAAGATAAATTTGCTGAGAAAGAAGTCAGAGAAACATCACCCTTATCTTGGGGTAACACTAAATTAAAACAAAAAAAAAGAAAAAAAACGAGAAAGTCCTGTGAAGTAAGAACTTTGAGTCTTTAAAAAAAGAAATTAAAGAATATACCAGAAAATGGAAGGATCTCCCATGCTCTTGGATAGGTAGGATCAACATAGTAAAAATGGCAATCTTGCCAAAAGCAGTCTACAGATTTAATGCAATTCCCATCAAAATCCCAACACAAATCTTCACAGACCTTGAAAGAATAATACTCAACTTCATATGGAAAAACAAAACAAAAAAAAAAAAAACCCAGGATAGCCAAAACAACCCTCTACACAATAAAGGAACTTCCGGAGGCATCACCATCCCTGACTTCAAGCTCTATTATAGAGCCATAGTCCTGAAAACAGCTTGGGATTGGCACAAAAATAGACATGTTGACCAATGGAATCAATTTGAAAACCCTGATATTAACCCACACACCTATGAATACTTGATTTTTGACAAAGAAGCTAAAGTTACACAATGGAAGGAAGAAAGTATCTTCAACAAATGGTGTTGGCATAACTGGATTCAGATATGTAGAAGATTGCAGTTAGATCCATATCTATAGCCATGCACAAAACTTAAATCCAAATGGATCAAAGACCTCAACATAAATTCAGCCACACTGAACCTCCTAGAAGAGAAGTTAGGTGGTACCCTGGAACAAATTGGTACAGGAGACCACTTTCTGAACATAACACCACTAGCACAAACATTGGGATCGACAATTCATAAATGGGACCTCTTGAAACTGAGAAGCTTTTGTAAAGCAAAGAACACAGTCAGCAAGACAAACGCCAGTCCACAGAATGGGAAAAGATATTCACCAACTCCACAACTAACAGAGGGCTAATCACCAAAATATACAATGAACTCAAGAAGCTAGTCACCAAAACACCAAACAATGCAATTAAAAAGTGGAATGCAGAACTAAATAGAGAATTCTCAATAGAGGAATGTAAAATAGCTGAAAGACACTTGAGAAAGTGCTCAAAATCCTTAGCCATCAGTAAAATGTGACTCAAAACCACTCTGAGATACCATCTTACTCCTGTCAGAATGGCTAAAATTAATAACCCCAATGACAGTCTACGCTGGAGAGGATGTGGAAAAAGAGGAACTTTCCTCCACTGCAAACTTGTACAACCACTTTGGAAATCAGTATGGCAATTTCTCAGGAAGATGGGAATCATCTATCTCAAGATCCAGCAATTCCTCTTTTGGGCATATACCCAAAGTATGCACACTCATACAATAAGGACATATGTTCAACTATGTTCATAGCAGCATTATTTGTAATAGCCAGAACCTGGAAGCAACCTAGATGCCACTCAACTGAAGAATGGATAGAGAAAATGTGGTACTCAGTGAAAAAAAAAATGGAATCTTGAAATTCGAAGGCAAATGGATGGAACTAGAAGAAACCATCCTAAGTGAGGTAACCCAATCACAAAAAAAGATAAACATGGTATGTACTCACTCATTTTTGATTTTTAGACATAGATCAAAGGATCATTAGCCTACAATCCACACTACCAGAGGAGCTAAGAAACGAGGAGCCCAAGAGAAGAATGCATAGTCCCTCGAAGAAGGGGATGGGGACAAGAACCCCTGATCAAAGTCAGAGCCCGGGGGCAGGAAAGGAGAGCCTTCATCCTGTTGCTGTTCGAAGCAGAAACACACCTACAGCTAAGCACTGAACCACACTACTGGAATTCAGTTGTGCAGAGGGAGGAGGGATGAGCAAAGGAGCCAAGACGGGGATGGAGAGACCTGCAGAAACAGTGGAATTGACCTACTGATAGCATGGGGATCTTGTCATAAAGCTGGGAAAACAGCATTGGACCAAACCAACCCCTCTGAATGTGGGTATCAGCTAGGAGGCCAAGACAGTCTATGGAGCGCTAACGGTGGAGCCAGTCTTTATCCCTAGAGCACAATGGACTTTGGGAGCCCATTTCCTATGGAGGGATACTATTGTAGCCCAGATACAGCAAGGAGGGCCTAGACCCTCCCCCAAACTATTTGACAGACTTTGAAGGTCTCTGGTGGGGGCCTCACTATCCCTGGGGAGGAGTCAGGGTTGGGGTGGGTTGTGGGTAGTTGGGGAACATGGGAGAATGGGATGGCGAGGGAAAGGGGGGATGGATATGTAAATATGAGTAGTAATTAAAGAATAAAAAAAGAAAAAAAAACTATAGAAGCAGGGTCTTCAGTAGTCAGTAGGAGGCACTGATTCTCCCACCACACTGAGGAGTAGAGTATTTATTATCCATCCACATTGAAGACAGGGGAATTCATTCTCCAGCCACAATGAGGATAGGAGCACTCATTCACTCTCTAGCCAAGCTGAGGAAGGTTTCAGTCTGTGGCTTGGTAAGAGCTCCTGGAGACAGGATCAGCCCATTCAGCCTAAGAAGCTTTCTATTCTAAGTGGCCCCATGCTTTCTATTTCTGCTATTCAGCTTCAAGTCTAAACCCCAATATTAGTCTCTGGGTCTTTATTTTTCATGTTGCACTGGGATTCCAAGAACACTGTGGAGAGTGGACTGAGCTAAGGGGAAGTGTTCCTCTTCCCTTGACTGACTAGCTGAATTCCTTTCCTTCTCCCTTTCTCTTGAGATTTTGTCTCCCTATATTGCCTAGACTAGCCTCAGTCTGTGGTTGTCCAACCTCTGCCACCTTTCTGCTGGAGTTTTGGTGCCAGTCCTCAGTATTTGGTGAGGTCATCATGGTGGCCGACTCAAGTCAATACAATCACATTTGAAATAATCACCTCCAATTGTCTTAATGCTGGGTGTGATGGTGGATGCCTTTAACCTTACCACTCAGGAGGCAGAGACTCAGAGAAGTCTATGAGGTCCTGGCCAGCCTGGCCTGGACCTCAGTTCCAGGCCAACTGTGGCTACATAGTGAGACTCTGTTTCAGAAAAGAGGGGGTACATTTGACATTGATATTCATCCCTGTATTTTTACATGATCATATCCACGTGTACTTAAAACATCCTTTTGCAACTTTCTGTGTGTCACTGATAAATGTATGGGAAATTTAAAACATGTGTCCACAATTGGGATATGTGCAAGGAGGGATTGCCACTGGAGGTGCTCCCCTTGGTCAGAATATTCATAAACTTGTCAGTATAGTGATGTTTAATTTTCAGAAGACTTGGCTGTCTTTCAATATTTCTTGGTGAACAGAGGAGAAAGAACTAGTGGTGGAGTTGTATTCTGCCTGTCTGTCCAGTGTCTCTTCATTTCTGGCTTTGCTATCCATCTTCGGACAACATATAATGACACCACAAATGCCTCATCCTTATTTGAGGCTCAAGTTCAACAAAAATAGATTGCTTCCCTGGCCAGGTGTCATGAGTGACAGGAATGAGGATGGCCTATAAAGAAGGAAGTGTCTCCTTCTGCCTGCTTACTCTCTGCTCCTGGTCAAGTCCCTTCCTTCACTGGCATTAGAGCCTGGTTGTTTGGGATTCCTGCACATACTGACGACCACCTGAGACATCCACCCTTGTGGAGTGAACAGATACTGGATACCTGGAATTCACAGGTAGCCATCGTTGGATCAGCTGGACCACAGCCTGAAGAGGGAAATTCTGCCTCTTACTGCAACATGAGCAGGAAATCAGAAAGCCAAGACCCAGACCCTTCCTGCACTCCATTGCAGCTACCTGCAGAAAAACAGACCAGCTTAGAAACAACATCAGATGAGGAGAAACAACCAAGAGGAAAGGGAGAGGAACTGGCTTCCCATTTCAGGGAGACCTGTGAACAGAGCACAGCTCTGATGATGGAAAACCCAAGGAAGAGAAAACAGTTCCAAGCACTCTGGGAAGGTCAGAAGGGGGAATGAGGAGGCCTTCCACTTTGAAAAGAGACAGAAGACCACAGCAAAGGAGGCCAAGCCGAAAGCCAATGGCCACCAAATTTAGGCTGCCCAGAAGATCAGCACACAGGACCACCACCACTTTGAAAGAGTCTGGTGCTCTTCCTTTGTGCTATGTCTGAGGCAGTTTATGGAGACATAGTCCAGTTGCAGGCCCAGCATCATTTCCCGCTACCCCAGGAAAAGTTCTCTGAGCTCACACAGCTCTCTAGGTCTCTGAGTGCCATGATTCAGACCTTCTACAGCATGGCCACCCAGGCTGCCTATGCCTTCCCTCCTGAGGGCTGACTTTTCCCAGACCAAGTATCTCACCCCCAGGAGCTGTCTGGGAGTGAATCTCAGAGTTCTTCATTGGAGGGAGGAGAGAAGATCACATATCTTGACAGCCCATTGGACAAGTCCTGAGCCAAGGACAAGAGACCCTCTTAAGCAGAGGTGAAACTTCTGAGACAACAAAGGACTGCTTCATCTCCCTGTGTACCATAGCCTGGAGCTTTCACATACTGTGTAAACAGTAACACACAGTGGTGACAAGAGGAATTGGAATTTTTCCTCAGGACCGTGAACAGTGTTTCACTGACCATAGGATTCAAGTGCTGCATTTGTACAGGACACCTGCTTCCTCTGCATTTGCACTGGACACTTGCTTTCTCTGTATATCTGCTGAACTTGTATGTTTGTGTTCTAGAAACTTCTGTGTTTGTATTTTAGAGTGTGACTAATAAATATTGATTCACACAAAAAAGTGCTTGCTGCTCTGCCAGAGGATCCAAGTTTGATTCCAAGTATCCATTCAACTGCCCAAGCTGTTAACCCTCCTAGGCCTAACAGTTCACAGTTTCCAAATGGAGACAATAGGACCATCTCATAAGACCCACCCACGTGATGGTTAAACAAACTAACACAAGGTAAGTAAAGGTATTGATAGAAATGTTTGTACTTACCTACACTGCTAGCCAACAATCTAATGGAATTAATAGGCACAGATACCCTGAAGGAAAAACAAGCCATTGCACCCTCTCCAGACAGGAATCCATTACAAAGTGAGAAACCACAAAGCCTGCTAATTGGGTTCTCAATTTTACTTTTCTTTCCAGCTTTGATTCTTACTTTTATCATGTCCTGTGATGTGTGCTCAAATACATCTTGTCATGTAATTTTAAGAAACTAAATACAGTGATTCTATAAATGAAAATATGACATAGGCCTGTGAGGTCACGTGATCATTCCTTCTAACTCAAAAGACACAGCTGAACGTGTACCTGTTTTTAATTAAAACCCTAAGTCTGTCTGACCAAATCCAAGGGGCAATTGCATATCAAAATGATAGATGGATTGTCAGATAAGCACTCCCCACAAATAATTTCCTTGCAGGAGTTGGGAATGACATTGATTGAGAAACGGCAGGCTATTATTCACAAAAGCTGTTAGCTAAGACGTCTCTCCACTTGCTCCCCAGGGTAGCATCCCAGCATACAGTGCCAGTCTGGGACTGAGGCTTGCTCTAAAGGAGAGCACATACACCCAAGGTACGTCCTGTAAAGTCTCTGCAGTGAGGAAGCAGGCTCATATGTCTTTGTCCCCGGGAATCCATTTCCCAGTTAGTTTCCCCAGCCCCTGACAGATGAGGGAAAGTTCTTCCAATCACTCAAATTCCAAGCAAGAAAGAAGAAAAATTGAAGTCTAATTAACCTGCTGGTGGAAAACTGAAGCTGCAATTTTCCAGTGTAAAAAGACTCTGAACACTAGAAAATGAGTCTTGGAGAGTCCATTAATATCAAAGCCTTGGGCACAAAGCAGGTGCACCTGGCCACATGGCTAAAAACCATTCCAAACCCCTCTGACATTATCCACCTTGGGGGTGACAGTTGGCCTCCAAAGGAGGAGCCTCCATTAAAGGTTAGACTTTCAGATACTAAACAAAGGAAGAATTGGAAGTTTCTTAGATGCCAAAATGTGCCCTGGCCTTAAATATGAAATGTGAAATACTTACCTCCTTCTCCAGAACCCAAAGACTCCATTAGCACTGTGTTCTCCTCTGCCCACATCATTTCTCCCTCTATGTTTGAGTATTGTTCTTCCTCTCCTTGGCCATTGACATGAGGCCAGTTAGGTCTACTTTGAAAATAAAAATTGAGACAAATAACGTAATAATCAAGGACAATAACAAATAGAATTCTCTCCTTTTGCATTCTTGGTTTCTTTACTTTTTAGTAGAATATAAACCACAAATGTCCTGAGCATAGATTAACAACAGCCTATATATTGAAACTATATAGAAATGAACTACTCTTTCTACATTTCTCTCTTTTAACTATGAGCTCCTAAGTAGGATCTATGCCAAAAGCATCTTAGAAGTATTATGCATGACATTGACTTGGAAATTGCACTTCTGTTTTTAATCTACTGTGTTTGCATTTCAATAAGACCCAGCGTGAAATATCTGTAGCTAAATTTGAGAGTGAGTTTGAGTTGCTATTATTTAAAAGTGAAAGCCCTTTGTTTCTGTCAAATATTAATGTTATCTACCTCTGATATCAAAACCATAAAAGTGCATCATTTCACATAATGAAGGGATTGTTGTAAATCAGTGAGAAAAACATGGATCCTGTCAAATGGTGTTATAAAAACATACAAAGAAAACATTAAGTCTTTCATACTAACCTAAAAAATCAGAGATCTAAAAGATAAAGGAATGGGAAATTTACTGGGAGATTATGTATGTCTCCTAGAAATGTCAGAGAAGCTACACCCATGAAGTCTCACCAACATGGCTGCCTAACCATGACCTGAACAAGGTCATGTCAATGTGGAAGGGGAATGACTTCCAAAGCTTCAACCCTAAACAACTACAGGCAACTAAGGAGTGCTGAGAGCGGGAGAAATAGTTTTTCCCAGGGAACAGGACACTAATTGTTATCCAATACCAAATGACTAGCCTTAGAACATATACACACAGATAACATTATACAGAATGAAGAGGTTATATTTATATATTAAGAAGATATGTAGCAACATTTAAAGAAAAAGAAGCCTTGAGAGAAAGTGATTATAATATAAATGTTTGATAAACATGTACCTTGTGACAGTCATATAATTTAACAGGCTATCAATATGTATTTTTATACAATTTGGGATAAATCATGCACAAATAGATACTGTCTTTTTGGTTTTTCTTTAAGACAGGCTGCCCTCAAACTCACTAGGGAACCCACATCAGCTTTGCTCTTCTTGAGTCTCTGGCCTCAAGGTCATCAGTGCTGAGATTATAGGCATACGTGACCACACATGGCTCATACAGTGTCTGCAAGGTAGTGCCGCTTGCCTTGTATGGGAGGATCAAGCATTCAAGGTCAGCCTGACCTTTGTTGAAAGACCCTGTCTCAAATAACCAAAATGAATTAAAAGAGAGGTATGGAAGAGGGGTGATGGGAAAATAGGAAGAAAAAGAAAGGAAGGAAGGAGTGAGAGAGGAAATATGAAAGCTTGAAAAGTAAAATCTAATATCCTATAATTAGCCATAGTTTAACAAAGCAGCAAATTCACAACCTATTTTTAATTTTATTATTGGTGGTGGTGGTAATTTGTGTGTGTGTGTGTGTGTGTGTGTGTGTGTGTGTGTGTGTGTGTGTGTAGGAGGTGACAAGGGTATACATGCCATAGCATGGCAGATATGGAGATCAGAGAACAACTTTTTAAAGCCTGTTTTCTCCTACCTTCACCTCAGTTCCAGAGATTGGATTCAAGTTTGCTGGGAAGCAGCCTTATCTACCATCTTGCCAATCCCTCACAACCTGTTAAAGGTGTGGTGGCAGATCCAAATAAAATACTATAGAGTAATGATAAATTTTGACTTGATAGTCTCAGCTTGATAGACTCTATATTCACCTAGGACACAAACCTCTGGGAATGTCTGTGAAAGTTTCTAGGTTGGGTTAATAATTTGAAGCACAAAGATCTACCCTAATTGCAGTCATCACCATGAACTGAACTTTTGTCTCTCACTGCTGCCTGCCTGTAGACACAGCTTCCTCAAGCTCAAACTGCCATGACTTCCTGGCAATGCAGGAGGAATATACTCTCAACTGTGAGCCAAAACAGCCATTCCTTAAGTTGCATTCATTAGATACTTTGTCACAACCAAAAGGAACTAATTAGTACATGTAGCAAAGAATAAAAAAATTAAATTGTCCCGTAGAAAAATAAAAATCATTAATTTCCTTATATCCTGTGGTGGGATAGACAGCCCTCACTTAAAATTCAGAAGCAACAGAAGAAAGAAAATTTGCCTGAAATAAAATAAAAATTTTAAATTTTGTGTAGGAAATTTTGTATAAGAAAAATACCATATATATGGTATTTTATATATATAGTATAGAAAAAGAGATGAAGGATATAAGAAAACGATCAAATTATCTTTAAATTATATTAAGATATTACTTCTCATCTATAAAAAATTACTGACAACATATTTTGTTACAGTGGAACATAATACAGGAATAAATGAAAAGGTCTGATTAATAGCTATAAAAATCAGCTGTGCACTTTCCCTTTAAATCCACATCTAGGATTCTATCAGAAAGTGGCAAGTTATGAAATATTTTGCATATGACAATATTCATTGCAGAATTATTTTCCATACTAAAATCTTAAAACAAATTACCACAGCTGTAGGTGTTTGTGCCACTATTTGGGAAGGTTGTGGAACGTTTAGGAGGCAGAGCCTTGCTAGAGAAAGTGAGTCACTAGGGACAGGCCTGAATGCAGAAGAGTATGATCAGCCAGCTTCTTGCTCCTGCCATTATGTTTCCCCTGCTGGCTTGCCTTCTGTTCATGATGTATTTACTGTATCTATCTGGAGCTGTGAGCCATATAAGCCTTTTATCCATTAAGTTGCTTTTGTTTATTTTTTCAGTGCAATAAGAAAGCAACTAACATACACCCCAACACCTTCAATGAGCAAGGTTGTAAATGTCACTTACAAAGTAGTGAACCAAATTTAGAAAACCAAATTTAAAAGTTATTTGCTGTAAATAAATTAAACAGCATGACCAAAAGCAACTTGTAAAGGAAAGGGTTTATTTCAGCTTATAACTCCCAGGTTATACTCCTTCATTGAGGGAAGTCAGGACAGGAACTCAAGGCAGGAACCTGGAGGCAGGAGCTAATGCAGTGGTCATGGGGGAGTGGGGCTTACCAGATTGCTCAGATTGCTTTCTAATAGCAATCTGACAAGTATCCAAGGGTGTCACTGCCTGAAGTAAGCTGGGCTCACCAACATCCATCATTAATCAAGAACATGCCCCATGGGCTGATCTGATGGGGACATTTTCTCAGTTGAGATTCCCTCTGCCAAATGACTCTAGCTTTTGTCAAGTTGACACAAAACTAGCCAATATAATTGACCCCTTGTCAACTTGACACACAAACACATCACTATTTTAACTATGACCTTTTTTTCATTTATCCCCAAGGTGATATATTAATAGTAATATCATATTATATATCATCCAACTTTAAAGTCCCACAGTTTAAAAATTCAAAACTGAGAGACACAAATAAATGGAATGATATCCCACATTTACTGATTATAAGTCTCAAGATTGTTAAAATGTCTATAAACCCTAAATACTTCTACAGATTCCACGAAATCCGAACCAAAATTTCAATAACATTTTTCACAAAAATAGACCTCCAAAAGGTTTATGTGACTAAAAGAGATTCCGAATAGCTTCAACAATCTTCAACAAAACTGCAACATCAGAGGCTGACACCTTTAGCCCTACACCCATGTGCTCTATAGCCAGAGCCAACACTGGATGAAAATTTTCATACGTATTGAACAATACAGTATAAAATTATTAAGGGCAGCACTTCTATTGCATTTGGTATTATTAGTAACCTAGAGATAATTCAGAGCAGGACTTTTTAAACCCCTTCACTCCTGACTTCTCTATAGTAGAGATTTTTTTCTCTTTGTATTTTATTAGTTCTTTGAGAATTTTATAGAGTGTATTTTCATAATTTTTACTTTCTATCCCCCAACACCTCTCAGCTTCAGCCTCACTTCTCTAATCACACCACTGTGGTTCTCTAATACTCTATTGTGTTCTCATTTTTTAAAAAAATTAATCCAATTTGTGTCTCCCATAAACTCCTGGTATGTACCCATCACTGAATCACAATATACCTACCAAGGGCCACTCTGTTACAGAAACCTGGGAATTCTTCTCCCAGCAGCTATCAAGTGCCAATAGCTTCTCAAATGGTGATGAGACTTTGTGCCCACCTCCACTCTCCATGCTAGAATGTTTCTTGCTTGAGCTTGCACAGGTCTCGTGCATGTTGTCACAAACTGTGGCTTCATATGTTCAACTTCCCTGAAAAACAATGTTTCCTTGTAATCATCCACCACCTCTGGCCCTTATGATACCCCCACCCCCTCTTCTACCATGATCTCTAAGCCCTGAGAAGAGGACGTATGATAAAAATGTCCTATTTAGAGATGCTCATTCTATACTTCCTTACTCTCTACATCCTGACCAGTTATAGGTCTATGTCAATCACCATCTACTGCAAAGAGAATTGTCTTTGATAAGGTTTGAGAGATATGCTAATCTATGGGTATAATAATAAGTTATTAGGAATCAGTTTAATAAGATAGCCATTTTACAAAATAATAGTAGCGCTCCCCTAGGATCTATGCCATGTTTGGCAACAGGCTCTTGGTCCCAATAATGGAGGCAGGTAAGGGCTTCATCTTGTGGAGTGGGCCTTAAAACCATTCAGAAAGAGAGTAGTTAATCTCTTGGTGTTACTGCTGTACCAGTGGGCATATCTTACTGGGTTAGGAGTTATCATAGTTCACAGAGTACACAGGTAGTAAGACTGATGATTGCTTTTCTCCTCTTGTGGTATGTGTAGCACTGTCCAGCACTATGAAAGCTAACTGGTAGAAATGAATCTTCCAGGTGAGTACCAGCATAACTTTCCCATGTTCTGCAACTCAAGGTTGTTGTGTGTTCATCAAGAAGAGCTCACCATCAAGTTCTGGAGAGTAACTGCGGTGATATAAATGACAAATATCCCCCATATGTTCAGGGACTTGAATAGTCTTCAGTGAATGGCACCATTTGGCAAGATTTTAGTGACACAGCCTTGCTGGAGGAAGTACATCAGTTTTGGGAGGACTTTGAGATTAAAAGCTTTGTGCCCCTTGCAGTTCACTCTGAAGTAAAGATGTGCACTCTCAGCTTCCTGTGCCTGCCATTATGCCTGTCACTTGTTTCCATGTCTTTCAGCCATGATGGACTCTTGTCCCTCTAGAACCATAAGGCAAAATAAACTCTTCCTTCTATAAGTTACCTTAGTTGTGGTATTTATTATAGCAATGGAAAAGTGGTTAACACAGTAAACAACACTGATGGCAATAAGCTGTAGTGTTCAGTTGTTTCAGCCAGCAACTCACAGGTGACTCACTATTGGCGCTGTTGCCAAAAACTATTCAACCCTAGTTATGTAGATATATATAGTAGTATGATTGTTTGAATGTAATTGAACCTATAACCCCACAGAGAGTGGCACTTTAGGAGGTGTGGCCTTGTTGGAGGAAATGTGTCACTGTAGGAGTGGGCTTTGAGGTCTGCTTTGCTCCACATACACTCACTAAGCCAGACCACTTTCTAATTGCCTGCACAAGACATGGAAGTGACTTATGCATGGAAGTCACTGCACCCCTGACACTTCCTCAAACAAGGCCACACCTACAAGGTGACACCTCCTAATAGTTCCACTCCCCATGAACTTATAGGGGCACCATGTCTGCCCGCACACCACCATGTCCCAACATGATGATAATGGCCTGAACCTCTTAACTATAAGCCACCCAATTAAATTTTCCTTTATAAGAGTTGCCATGGTCATGGTGTCTCTTCACAGAAACAGACACCCTAACTAAGAAAAGTATGTGAACAAATTAGACATTTGCTGGTGGTTGATCATAAAGAAATTGGTTTTAAAACAATGATTTTGTATACACATAATTTTGCCATTTATTAAAGACTAGAATAAATTCATATTGTAATGAGATGGATATGTGTATGTTTGTTTTACATAAGGAATTAAATCACGGCTAAATATTTGATACTGTAAAACATAGAGTACCCTCAATATTTTGTGCAGTTAAGCAATATTTTGGTGTTTTCAATTCTTCAGTGTTATCTTTCTATAAATATGTAGTAAAAGAAAATGGCAGAAGTTTCTTTCAGACCATTTCAGAAACTATTGAAATTTTGTCCTAACACAAGATAAAATTCATTTAATGATTTTTATTAAACTCACATAAGTAATTCAAACAGCATTTTTTTAAAATCTACCATTCTAACACAATCCAAAAATTTACCAATTTGATAATTACATGCTGAAGACAAGAGGAAAATACTATTGTTTTCTGAAATTAAACCACAGCATTTCTGTGAGAGCAGAAGAATTTAAATGTACAACAAAAACACTGCAGTTCAATAGCATACAGTCGTCAAGTATGAGCTGAGACATTTCAGGCACATTCACTGGTGTATCCCAACTTGACAACGCCCATAGTTCAATGCTCATGAGTTATGACAGATGAGCACTGCCAGAAACATAGCTTTCTGGGTGCTTAATGACAAGGAAACACTTCCCAGAAAATTCTGCAGTGATGGTGTCTTCTTAATCACAGCTGATTATTCAACCCCAGCTGGCCAGTGCCAACTGTCCCAGCAAAGCAAAGATTTCACTGCGGTGGCTCTAGTCTCTTGTTAATCACAGACAATGCTTCTGGCCCCATTAATCAGAACCACAAACTCTTAGTTCAAAATACTGCTCACATGGCCCTACTAGAGTCTTTTTTATTATTATTATGTGATAAAACATCATAACCAAAAGCTATTTGGAGAGGAAAGGACTTATTTCCGTTTACAACATTCGGGTCACATTTTATCACTGACAGAAGTCAGAGCAGGAGTCAGGACCTGGAGCGAGAGCCATGGAAGAGCACCATTTACTGCTTTGTTCCTCCAGTTTTTCTCAGCCTGCTTTCCTATATGCACTAGGACCACCTGCCAAGGGGTAACACCACCCACAATGAGCTGCCCCCCCACATTGATCATTAATTAAGAAAATGCACCACCAGCTTGGCCATGGGCCAATCTGATGGGGCAGTTTTCTCAATTGACATTTCCTCCCTCCAAACCACTTTAGCTCATGTCAGGTTGATATAAAACCAGCCTGCAAAAGACCCTGCACCTCACCAGGATAGCACAAATGAGTCAACAGTTTTAGTGCAGGTGTAGGTAAGCCAGTCCCAAAATTGTGGTCATGAGAGAGCTGTCCCCATTTTCCATCTGGTGGACCAACCTTATAGCTGCCCAGGCCCAGACCCAGGGTTATGACTTTGATCGGTCCCAACTTACCACCCCATCTGTGATCTGCTGGAGCACGTGAAGAGACCTGACTCACAGACCCAAAGCTACAAGATCTCCACAAAACAGGACGCCAGCAGGATGGCCAGGAAGAATCCTAGTGGGAAATCAGAACCGAATGTGTAGTGAAGACCAAGAGCCTTGAATCAGGCCAAAGACTCTTTGCAATGAACACTTGCAAGTAGAGATGAGAGAACAAAGGGGCATATGGCCTGTCTTGTTGGGTCACGCTGCAGCTTCCATGATGAGATTGTTAATTCCTTCTCTTTTTTTTATTTTACACTGTATTTTCTTCTCTTGAACTTTGTTTTATTTGGGGGGAGTGCAGGAGTTGAGGGCAGATGCAAAGGGACAGGGAATGAATGGGATCAAAATACATGATGTGAAAAACACATAAAATAAATTAATTAAATTTTAAAAAGAAGAAAAGGGAAAATACTAGCCTGCACAAATACCTTGGCTTTGTTGTATGTTTGATTTTGAATTAATTTTTCACTATTGCACATTCATAAAGATTTCACTATTGCCATATTTTCCACAAACCCCACATTCAGTTATGTGACAATATATAGGATCATGACACAGTCTAATAATCTGTAATTTGAAATATATAGAGTACTATCTTTAGGTTATATTTAAATACTATATTACCCTACAGAAGATGTTTAGACAACCACATATTTTGGTATCTGTGGAAGATCCTCTAAGGATACCAGGGATCAACTCATATTACCTACAAAGCTACTGTATTAATTAGGGCTGTCAGGAGAAATAGAACCAAGAAAAATATGATGATAGATGATAGATACATGATGACAAAAGATAGATAGATAGATAGATAGATAGATAGATAGATAGATAGATAGATAGATTGGTAGATGATAGATTGGCAGATAGAAGATAGGTAGATGATACATAGATAATAGAAAGGTGATCATTGATTGATTGTTTTAAAATTTAATTAATATGATCTGGAGAGATGGCTCAGTGGTTAAGATTAATGTCTGTTATTCCAGAAGTCCTGAGTTCAATTCCCAGCAACCACATGGTGTCTCAAAACCATCTATAGTGGGATCTGATATGCTCTTCTTGCATAAAGTTGTACATGTAATAGAGCACTCATATACATAAATAAATAAATAAATAAATAAATAAATAAATAAATAAATAAATCTTTTTAAAAAAGATACCTTGAAGAATACACACTCATACAATAAGAGCATATGTTCAACTACGTTCATAGCAGCATTACTTGTAATAGCCAGAACCTGGAAACAAACTAGATGCCCCTCAACTGAAGAATGCATAGAGAAAATGTGGTACATTTACACAATGGAGTACTACTCAGAGGAAAAAAAAACAATGGAATCTTGAAATTTGAAGGCAAATGGATGGAACTAAAAGAAACCATCCTGAAGTGAGGTAACCCAATCACAAAAAGATAAACATGGTATGCACTCACTCATTTTTGATTTTTTGACATAGAGCAAAGGATTACCAGTCTATAATCCACACTACCAGAGGAGCTAGGAAACAAGGAAGACCCCAAGAGAAGACTGCATAGTCCCTCGATGAAGGGGATGGGGGCAAGAACCCCCTGACCAAATTGGAGCCCAGGGGCATGGAGAGGAAGGAGAGCCTTCATCCTGTTGCTCTTCGAAGCAGAAACAGACACCCACAGCTAAGCACTGGACCATACTAATGGAATTCAGTTGCTCAGAGGGAGGACGGTTGAGCAAAGGAGCCAAGACAGGGATGGAGAGACCTGCAGACACAGTAGACTTGACCTACTGATAGAATGGAGACCCTAGTCATAAAGCATTGTACCAAACCAAGCCCTCTGAATGTGGGTATCAGCTAGGAGCCCAAGACAGTCTACAGGTCCTCTAACAGCAGAGCCAGTCTTTATCCCTAGAGCACAAATGGGCTTTGGGAGCCCACTCCCTATGGAGGGATACTATTACAGACCAGATACAGCAAGAAGGCCTAGGCCCTCCCCCAAACAATATGACAGACTTTGAAGGTCCTTGGTGGAAGGCCTCACTATCCCTGGGGAGGAGTCAAGGGGTAGGTGTGGGTTGGGGTTGGTTGGGTAGGGAACATGGGAGGATGGGAGGGTGAGGGAATGGGGGATGGACATGTATAAATAAATAAAAATAAATTTAAATAAGGAAAAAAATAAAATAAAAAAGATACCTTGTTCTAAAAAATATTACAATTAATGTAAAGACCAGGCATTGGTATGCATGCCTTTAATCCCATTACTTGGGAGAACTCAAGTGAGTTCAAGGCCAGCCTAGTTTTCATAGAAAATTCCAGGACAGCTAGCACTACATAGAGACCCTGTCTCAAAACAAAAAAATTAATTATTGTGATTATGGAAACTGGGAAGTCCCACAGTAGATCATTTGAACTTGGTTCTCTATGAGTCCTGTCATCCATAACAGTGGGGTCAGATGCAAGTGTCTGCAATAAGGGGAAGGCACCCAGCTAGCATTCTTCTTGCCTTGAAACTGTGAGTTCTAATAAATCCTTCTTTTCCTAAGCAGTGGGGCTCCCCACCCTGAACCCATGAGCTGAAATGAGTCCTCCTAAGCTGCTTCGTATTAGACTTCTGTTGTAATTGTGGAGAAGTAACAGATAACAGGTACTGTGTCACTTTTGTTCTTTACATATTTATTTATGTATTTATTTGTGTGGGGGAGTGTCTACAATGTATAAAGGTGCTACAGCTTCCCAAAATAGTGTCACCAGCTGGGGGGACCAAGTGCTTAAACACACCAGCCTGCAGGGGCCATCTCGCATCCAAACTGTAATGTATCTGAACAGACATCTATGAAAGGAAAATAGGAAAGACTGGCAGGGTAGGAAAAGTTGCTGATTGTTATTAGTCATCAGAGAAATCCATGTAAAGACAGGATGGGTTATCAGGGCAAACTTATTCATAGGGTTATTCCAAAAGACAGAGGAATAAGTGTTAACAAGAATGTGAAGAAGAGAACCTATGTGTGATATTGATGGTGCAGCCATTATGACAAACAGTGAGTGCCTCAAAACATTTAGAATGCCCTTACAGTACAGCAGTCTTCTGAATTTATATCCCGGCAGTGGAGTCAGCATATCAAAGAGATATTTGCATCCGAAGTTTCCTTGCCTAGCCAAGGAGAAAAGCCAAGGACTCATCAGCAAAAGTATGAGTAACCTATCATTTCTACTGCAAAACCTTTGCTTTTGAAAAGGTCATGGTTGCTAACGTCTGTATATACTTGCTATTACATTTATTTTAAATATATTACCTATTCAAAAGCAATAAAAAAATTCTCAGATTTAAGTACCAAAACTTATGCCTCTGTGCTGACATAATGACCAGTTTCCCATAAAATCCTTTTGATAATGGCTTTCTGGACTTCAGAATAGGCTGTAAAATAAGAATAAAAATCTTTTAAAATAAATTAAGATATATTACATGATGTTATAAGATACATGTAGAATAAAATAGTAACTATGATAAAACAAATTAACATCTCCATCATTTCATAAAGCTGCAAATTTTCTTCATCTGTGGTTAAAAAGCAGCTTAAATACTCATTTAGTTCAAATCCTAAATATAAACCAGGCATGGTGACACATGCATGGAATCCCAATGCATGTGAGGCAGTAGGATTAAGAATTGGGGTCTGCCTTGGCTACATAGTGAGTCCCAGTTCAAACTGAGTTACCTAGCATGACCTTGTCTCAAAGAATAGATGAAAATACTGAATATAACGCACAATCATTAGTTATGATTCTTAGGTTTTTCAAGGCATCTTCATCACACCCATTTGGTGTTTTGGAACCTGGCCTTAAATCTAAACTCAGGGAATCCCTGCCACCATTCTGACTCTTATACCTAATGTTTTCATCTTTGTCTCTAGACACTTGATTTCTCTCTTTCTTTCTCTCTATTTCTTTCTTTAAGATTACATATATGAATGAGAGCTAGCAATCTTTTTGTGCCTGGATTATTTCACATCAGATGGTGTCCTTTCTTACTTCTACAATCCTTGGTGCATCTTAAATGGACCACTCAATTTACTCTTTAACCTTATAAAGGATGGGTGCTAGAAATAATGAAAACATAGTAGGTCTTCATATGTTAATTTTATTTACTCAACACAAAAGCAAACTCGCTTAGTAACCCTCTAGTATCAGAGAGCTTCTCTTCTTAAACAGACATTGCAAGGGTCCCTGAATTCCCCAACTACATAAAATCTCCTTTATTACAGGTCACAGTGAAGGCTATCCCACATGGTGCCCTTCCTCAAGTCTACTCTCTCTAGTATATTTCTCTCTAGTATATCTCAACAGTGTTTATAGGTGCTAGTAGCAGCAGCTGGGCTGGATGGAGCCTCCCCAGAGTTCTCACCTCACTTTCTATATTGGTTTCTTTTTTTTTTCTTTTCAGATTTTTTTTATTTGAATTAGAAACAAGATTGTTTTACATGCCAATCCCAGTTCCCTTCTTCCTCCTGTCCTCCCCTACCACCCCCTCAACTAAAACCATACCTATCCTATACCCTTTCGTCTATTCTTCCCCTGACTCAACCTTTCTGCTCCCTCATGATCTCTGCATCCTTCCTCTTCTTCCCTTCTCATTCTCGTAGCTCCCTCTCCCCTTTTCCCCTGCTCTTAATTTGCTCAAGGGATCCTGACCCTTTCCCCTTCTCCAGGGGACCATGTATGTCTCTCTTAGGGTCCTCCTTGTTTAAAAGCTTCTCTGGAAGTGTGGATTGTAGGCCGGTAATCCTTTACTCTATGTCTAAAATTCACATATGAGTGAGTAAATATCGTGTTTGTCTTTTTGTGATTGGGTTACCTTGCTCAGAATGGTTTCTTTAGTTCCATCCATTTGCCTTTGAATTTCAAGATTCCATTGTTTTTTCCACTGAGTAGTACTCCATTGTGTAAATGCACCACATTTTCTGTATCCATTCTTCAGTTGAAGGGCATCTGGGCTGCTTCCAGTTTCTGGCTATTACAAACAGTGCTGCTATGAACATCATTGAACAGATGTCCTTGTATGAATGTGCTTCTTTTGGGTATATGCCTAAGAGTGGAATTGCTGGATCTTGTGATAGAATGATTCCCATTTTCTTGAGGAGTCGCCATACTAATTTCCAAAGTGGCTGAAATAGTTGGTCCTCCCACCAGCAGTGGAGAAGTGTTCCCCTTTCTCCACATCCTCTCCAGCATAAACTGTCATTGGTATTTTTTATTTTAGCCATTCTGACAGGAGTAAGATGGTATCTCAGAGTTGTTTCGATTTGCATTTCCCAGATGGCTAAGGATGTTGATCACTTTCTTATGTGTCTTTCAGCCATTTTAGATTTCTCTATTGAGAATTATCTATTTAGTTCTGTACCCCACTTTTTAATTGGACTGTTTGGTGTTTTGGAGTGTAGCTTCTTGAGTTCTTTGTATATTTTGGAGATCAGCCCTCTGTCAGATGTGGGGTTGGTAAATATCTTTTCCCAGTCTGTGGGCTGCCGTTTTGTCTTGCTGACTGTGTCCTTTGCCTTACAGAAGCTTCTCTCTACACTGGCTTCTTAATCTAGAAGAAGACTTCCAGATTCCTAAGCAACACCCAACACTGATTAAACAAACTTATCCCCACCTCTAAATTTTTCTGCTTCTGGTAGTCAAACACTTGAATCCAACTCCCTTGGGGTTTTTCCTCCTCAAGATAAATTCTATTATTATTTAGTAGCTGATTTATCCTAATTGCCTAATATTTTCCTAGAAACCTTGACATATCACTGGTTAATAATTCATGTCTTTAAGCAACTTAATTTTTGTGCCATCTGCCTATTTCCTGTAAGCTATCTTATGAAAGGCTCAAGCTGGCATGACGTGAGGGTTCATCACAACTGCTTTGCTGTTGAGTCTCCCATGCTGCAAGCACCTAAAAGAGTGTGCTTTATGAAAGACCCTGGTTGAAGTGTAAAGTGGGGTTCAATATCTCTAAAAGAAGGAAAATGGAGCAAGATTGACAGAGCATACGACTGAACTGTGCTGTACTGTAAAACAGAACCTGAGACCATCTGTGGGGAGCTCTGAAGCTAGGTTTGAGAATTGGGACCCATTATAGGAAGAAAAGGTTGATATTTTATTAAGAAACAGTCAGACTACAGATACAGGATGGGGGAGGGAGACCCACTTTGGACAAAATAACTGGAGATAATTTTTAGAAGTACTGATAATTAGACACTAGATCCTTCCATCTAGAAGGAAAATTCAGCATCTTTTCAGAGTTCTACAAGCATGGCATAGAATTAAAGAGGTTGTCTAGATTACTGAAACACTGCAATCAATTATGAAGAAAAAAGAAATGACTTCCAGCCTGAGCCAAATGTACAAAAGAAATCTTTGTTAGAAACTAAAGCTCATATTGGTAAGGCAAAAAAAAAAATTACTCTGCTCATAGACCTTTCTGATGCTTAAATGTATGTATCAACTTGACATAGCCACAAAGTGTCTGATGCTTGGCAAGTGTCTTAATTACCTTTCAACTTCTGTGAAGAAACATGACTAAGGCAACTTATTAAAGAAAGCATTGAAATGGGGCCTTGCTTACAGTTCGGAGGGCAAGGCCATGACTATCATAGCAGGAAGCATGGTATCAGGCAGGCAGCCATGCACTGGAGAAGAAGCTGAGAGACCACATCTCTTTCATAAGCACAAGACAAAGAGAGAGATAACTAGGAGATAACTCTTTGAAACCTCAAAGTCCATCCCCAGTGACACACATCCTCCAACAAGGACACAAGCCTAATCCTTCCCAAAATGTTCCAAAGATAGGGGACCAAGTATTCAAATGGAGGCTATTCTCATTCAAATCACCATAGCAAGCATTATTCTGAGTGTGTCTAGGTATTTCAGGATGAGATTAACATTTGAATCTATGACTAAGAAGAGGGAAGTATCTTCTCCAGTATCACTGGGCCTCATCTAATCACTGTGCAGAATGAAAGACTGGTCTGTCTCTGCCATAAAGTCTTCCTGCTTTAGTCTCAATCTTATACCTTTGCACTTGGACTAGACCTTAAACCAGGAGCTGTCTTGTTAATGGGTCTCTGAACTGCTGATGCTGGGATCTTCTTAGTCTATATAACCATGCAAGTAGATTCATTAAGATAACTAAATAAATCAACCGTGTGTGTGTGTGTGTGTGTGTGTGTGTGTGTGTGTGTGTGTGTGTGTGTGTGTGTGTGTGTGTTTATCTGTAAAATATTCATTCTGTTTATCTAGAGAATCTTAGCTACTACAACTTATTATTGATTTTATTACTCATGGTGTTAAATGAAAGTTTCCTTCCTGATTCCTTGTATCTAGGAGAACTGTACCAATATAATCATCTGCCTTTTAAGAAAGGGAAAATGAGGATATATCACCATTGCTTGTTATATAAGGATAGATTTAGATATTCCCAAGTCATTTATTCACTCAAGGATACCCAAATAAATATCCAGCACTACATTAAATATTCATAGTGGTAAAGGCAGATTGGTCCAAATGTCTGAAAAAACTCTGGGAAAAGGATATACCTGAGTGACAAAACACTTGCCTTACATATGCAAGGCTACAAGTTCAAACTCCAGCACAGAATGTATAGAGTATTAACAATATGTTTATATAGTGGATATATATTATATATGTACATATTTTTCTGGGAAGCCTCCTGTAGTAGTGTAGAAGTTAACACTTGCATGTTTTGTAATTGTCATAAATACGAGGGAAACACAAAAACAAGATGAGATTCACAACCGCACAAAAGACTTAAACAGATTTTGGTAATATATTTTAACTCTTCTAGTCATACTGAAGGTTTCTCTCACTGGAAGCATAATATTCTACCATTGGAGAGAGTTGCTGTCTGCTTGGAATTTTCTTTTAACAGATAACATATTTTAGAGGTCATAGCTTCTTCCTTCAAAATTATGTGAAACAGAACTTTGATTGGCCATTAGCCTCAAAGTTCTAAAAAGATAAAATTCTTGAATTATATCCTTTTCAAATTTTATTTTGAAAATAAAATATTAGTATAGTACATGAATGCTTTGATGAACTGTATACCTTCACCTATACTCACTAATTTTAACAATTTGCATATGTTCTTCATAGCTGTCTCTTGCTCTTGAATAATTATATTCATATTTCATATAAATAGTAACATTTTCATAACCAAAGATGTACCATTTGAAAGTTGATCACCTACATGATGTCCCTTTACTCCTAAATACTTTTATATTTGCCACCTCTAAGAATAAGAACATACATAAACAATAGTACAGACATCAAATATAGAAAATCCTATCTGATTTAATGTTGTATTGTTCGAGTTGTATTACAATTTCACCAAGTATTCCAAAGCAATCTTTATATAAACTTGTTTTCTTGAGCCAGAATCTAATCCATTATCACTCACTGCAATTACTTATCATGTCATTTAATTCTTCTTCACATAAAAATATTTCTTACCTTTCTTTGTTTTTATCATGTTCATTATTAAATGGACTCTCCTTATAATGTACATTTTTAATGTTTGGTCACCATTTGTTACATATGTTGGGTAAGAATATAACATCAATGACTCACTGTCTTTGTCACTTTGTCCTAAAAGACAGTGGTGTTTGGTATCTTCTACATGGCTCCTCCAAGAAGAGGAGAGGAACAGGAAGGAAGAAGAGATAACTAACATGGTGGATGCTTGAGAAAGTTACATGGATGCCTACTAATGTAAAGTTGATAAAATGTATATATGCATATGTGTGTGAATGTGTTATAATAATATATATTATACTTTCATATACAAGAGTTTAATTGTGGTTATCCTACACAGGAGCTCCTCCCAGAAGCTTGGAGTTACCCAATACAAACCCCAGTTCCAGGTGTGGGAATACTTTATCCTATGCAGTTAGGAAATGTGACCTATCATCTCTCTTCCTAAAACATTTAATTTACCCCAGTTCTTTATAGAGTGGAACAATATTGGGCTATTTCAAAAGAAAATCTGGGTGTTCTCTGTGTCCATTAGACAAGGGTATAATTGCTCCTAAGTTCACTCAGTGCGTGAGTTTTGATGTCCCGTAGGCAACGTAGACTTTCAGGGATGAAGAAGATGGCTCTGCAGTTAAGAGTGCACACTGCTCTTGCAAAGGACCAGAGTTCAGTTGCTAGCACTCATGTCAGCTGCCTCATAACTACTGGAACTCCAGCTACAGGAGATCTGACATGTTCTCTGTCCTCGGACAACTGTAATAACACAAACATACCCTTTACAAACACACATGCATACAAAAAATTTTAAAAGAACAAAAAGCAATTCTTTTTTCTTCCTATTTAGACAATGTTCTTTTTATTTAAATTGAAAACAATCTTATTTTACATATCAATTCTAGTTCCCTCTCCTTCCCGTCCTCCCATGTCCCCCACCAACTTCCCATTCACTCCCCAAGGAGGTGAGGCCTCCCATGATGGGTCATCAAAGTCTATCACATCATTTGGTGCAGGGCCTAGTGCCCCACACCGCCCACATATCTAGGCTGAGAGAGTATCCCTCCATAGGGAATGGTCTTCCAAAATCCATTCGTGCACTACGGATAAATACTGGTTCCACTGCCAGAGGTCCCAAAGACTGCCCCCCAACTGACACCCACGTTTAGGGGGCCTGGTTTGGACATAAGCTGGTTCCCCAGTGTCAGACTGGTGTCCATGTGCTCCCACTTGTTCAGGTCTGCTGTTTCTGTGAGTTTCCCCAGCATGGTGTTGATCCCTTTGCTCATAACTCTCTACAACTGGATTCTAGGAATTTGGCTCAATGTTTAGCTGTGCATGTCTGCTTCTGCTTCTATCAGCTACTGGATGAAGGCTCTAGGATACCATTTAAGGTAGTCATCAACCTCATTATAGAGAAAGGACATTTAAGGTAGCCTCTCCACTATTGCTTAGAATCTTACTTGGGGTCATCCTTGTGGATCTCTAAACAATTCCCTAGTGAAAAAAATAATTCTTAATAAAAGAAATATAGGCTCTTGGTATACATTAAATCACAGATTAAGAAATGTGTAAGTATTAATGTGTATGATATTATGGATTTATGTACCTCTAACTCTACTTACATGACAAGATTCCTTTCTGACTTCTCCAGTTCCACATATGTAATTCTACTAACCCACAGTAAGAGGCCTGGATCCAAACAAGGAGACTACATTTATTCATTTTCTTAACCTTATATATATGCAGAATGACTTTGGATTTTTCATCACTGTACATACAAACAGAAATTATTCAAAAATGCTGAAAATTTTCTTTAAAGATATATAGTAAAATCTGAGTTTAAGAGTTATAAACTGTTATTTCAAATCAGAATGGTCTTATTTACAAAGGGATTTAATACCCCTTTATCTTGACTTACATTAATGATAATGTAAAATGCATTATAAACCCTCCAAAAGTTTTCACTTCTTAACTGATCATTATTGCCTTTCATATTCTCATCTATTTGAGTGTTTTAAGACATGTGGTCAGAGGCAAAGCCATACCAAACAGGTGCATATTGCATTTCCTAAAGAGATGCCTGTGAACATACCCCTATGACACCCACCAAGTGGTTGTGTACAAAGGGACACCACTAGGACCCAGCCTTAGGACTAGACTGAAGAAAATCATATTTCTAACCACTAATGCTGCTAGCTCTCAAACTACAGAGAGTACAACCTGTGGGTTTACCCTTCTCCATGCAAGCACATTAAGAATCTTACTGGCTGAATACGCATCAGCACTAGAAACCTAATCCTAAATTCACTTAAAGACCTACAGAAGCAAAAAGTTGACAAAAATAAACAGACAATTGCTATTTCTCGTGTAGCCCGTGCCCTTGGAAAAAGCATTAGCCTCAGCACATCTAACTCATATGCTTCAGTTTAGTTCTAGCCTCATGCCAGAATTACTAATATTATTTATTGATTACGAGCCTCAAATTCACCACAGAATGTCAGGGTACAGAAAGAAAGAGGTGACTAATACTGCAAGTTATGGCCACTATTTTCCCATCAATCAACTCAGAATTATCACCTGATTTGCTGAAGCTGACCTATCTGCCTGTTCTTTGGAATTAGACCAAAATGCATTCAGTCATCAGCTGACATCAACTGGTGATTATCTTTATATTCTCTCAACATGCACCCAAGGGATCACTTTTCCTACATAATGGGATGGTCTTTCCAGGCTACTGCCATCAAAATGTGACCTATACTTTGTCAAGATCACTCTGCTACTGCATGGCTTGAGAACAAACCCTTCTGTTTCTTGTGTCTGGAGTATTACTGCATGGTGATTTATCAGAAAGGCTTCAAAACACCATAGTTCGACTATAGTTTCTTCTTCAGACTGAAATATATGGTTCACAACTAACAGCAGACTGGGACTGAAAACAAATAAAAATGGCCAAGGTTTAAAAGCCCAATCAACATTGGTTAGGATAATAATATTTAATAAAATTGTCTCAGACTATTTGCACACCAATAATCTATTAAATCTATACAGTAACTACCACCTGTATGAAAAACTTCAGGGAAAGCCAGGCCATGGTGGCACACGACCTTAATCCCAGCACTCAGGAGGCAGAGGCAGGTGGATGGATCTCTGTGAGTTCAAGGTCAGCCTAGTCTACAGAGCCAGATCCAGGACCAGCAAAGGCTATACAGATAAACCCTATTTAAAAAAAGAAAAAAAGGAAAAAAACAGTTACTCAACGTTATTCAAGGTTGGCCAGACTGCTCTCCACTCTCCTAGTTCTAGGTCACTTGAAAACTAATACAAACTGGTATTTCAAACCATGTGTGTGCATGCATGAATGCATGCATGTGTGTGTGTGTGTGTGTGTGTGTGTGTGTGTGTGTGTGTGTGTGTGTGTTGTTGTTGTTGTTGTTGTTGTTGTTGTTGTTGTTGTTGTTGTTGTACTAGGGACTTAATTTAGGGCCTCATACTAGATAAGGGCTCTACCACTGAACAATATCCCTAGTTTTTTGAAACAGGGTTTCTCTGTGTAGCTCTGGCTGTCCTGGAACTCATTCTGCAACCAAGTTGGCCTGGAACCCACAGAGATCCACCTGCCTCTGCCTCCCAAGTGCTGGGACTAAAGGCATGTGCTACCATCACCCAGTGTGTTTTACTTTTTATGTTGAAAAATAATCACTCAGTTATCCAGGGTGGTCTTGAATTTTCTGTCTACCTCAGTCAGCTCCAGAACTTGGAAATCCTCCTGCAAGCCCTCCAAAGTAGCTGAGATTATAGGCCAGCACCTCAGATATTTCTCTCTTTTTATGTGCATTGGTATTTTGGCATGCAAGTCTGTGTGAGGGTGTCTGATCCCCTGGAAGTGTAGTTACAGACAGTTAGGGGCTGCTATGTGGATGTTGGGAATTAAATCCAGGCCCTCTGGAAAAGCCGTCAGTGCTGTTAACCACTGAGCCATCTCTTGAGCCCTCAGATATTTCCTAATGTTTATGATTGCCCTTATACTTATTTTTCTACTGAATAATGAACATGCTGAAAATTAGTACACTGCCAATATGCCATGCTGACCACATTGTGGCCTCACTATGCTATAATAAATATACCATAAACAGGAGGTTTATATCATTTAAAATTTGTTTCCAACAGTTCTGAAAACTAGGAGTTTAAAGACTGAGGTACAGATTTCTAGCTGAATCATCACACACAGAAAAGCAAGGCCACTCTCTTGGGTCTCATTTAGGAGGCACAAATCCCATTTACAAGGATCCACTCTCATGACCTAATCACTCTCTAATGCCATCACATAATTCTGTCATCTTAGGGCTCCAGCATATGAATTGGGGATGTGTGTAAACTTCAGTTCATTATAGTGTCACAGCAAAAATATTAGGACATCATGGCTCAACTAGTAGACTTTGACCCAAGGAGGACTAAAATTATTATAATACAGAAGGGTATAAAGTGTTCAGCAGAAGTCTATCAGGGAATTGAACAATAACCACATTTTGGAATAGATCGTTTTTTTGTGCTGCTTTTGGTCACAGTATTTTGCAGTAAACTCCCCCTTTATTAAAAAAAAAAACCTCCCCTAAGTGTTTAACTAATCAGCAAGTCCATGGACAAAAATATACTTCAGTGTGTCTATGTCTACAGTGAGTTCTACACGACATTCCCTCTCCTTTATTCCACAACTGAGCCTTGGCACATGAGACTAAACAGCAGCCCTGCTTTTAATTAAGCTAAGTACACCTGAGTCATTCTTTTCCAAATGGTCTTGAATCTAAATCTTCAATGGTTGGCTCCCACTTATGGCTCCCACTTACAGAAAGCAGTGGAACAAATTAAATGACCATCATTTTGGATGCAAACAGTCACATCCAAAATGTTAGAAGTTTCAGTAAAGCAATCAACCTGCTTTTCGTAATAAACAGCTGACAGGAATCTGGACAAAAGGAAGGGATTTGTGTTACAGAATAATCTGATTTGAAACTTGCAGTGGGTGGTACTTGGATATTATTTCAAACAAGACTCCTGTAGAATAGTATTGTTGAGATAATCATGAAAAGGTGATTGTGGACTGGGTGTTAGATCATATCAATAAATTATAATTTGTATTATTAAAGATACATAATAAGAATTAATTTAAATTAAATTAAATTAAATTTTCTTTTAAAAAATGTCTCAAAGACAAAAAAACAAAACAAACAAACAAAAAAAAAAAAAAACAAGGAAACCTTGGCAACCTTTTAACTTCCCTGACATGTGTTCCTTATCTACCCTCTTCCATGGTTTAAATTCAAATAAACCATGACAAAATTTTAAGTTTGATGCTTTCATACTTTGATATAAATATTTAAGAGTTCACAGGTCTTGGAGTGCTCTTTCAGAAGAGGACCTTTCTTGCGCATTCTAAATCAAAACTGAATAAGATACCCATTAAGAGAGCAATTTATTTGATGCTGCAGTAAGTGGGAAAAAAGTTGCACATAGCTCTGGTTTTACTATACAGAATCCTAAGGGAAGGTTTCCCTGCCTGTAATTCTTAAACACCCAACACACACACCCAAAACAGGAAAAAAGAAAGAGTTCTTCAAGATGTGAAGACAAAGAAAACTGGAATGCAATTCTATGTTCCTTGGTTTCATTCAACACTGTGTTATTACTGAGTTGAATTTTTTATCCACTAGTCTTTCAAAAGACTTAGTTATATTTGATAATACAGTAAGAAAGAGTGGAGGGAGGTCAGAGGTCAAAGAATTAGTCAATAAGGGACTCACCAAAAGATCCCTCTGGAAGCCAATGCCATATAACTCTTTTAGAGTTAGAGTTAGGGTCCTTTTCCTCTGGAAATCCTCCTCCTTCCCCATCTACTGTGACATGGAAGAATCTTTAGGCAACTAACAGCTAATGTTAGTTAAATATTCTTCCTAGGGCTCTTATTTTGAAGAGAAGACCTTAGGTGAGAAATAGAGTGGGCCATATTTCCAGATTTCTTTTCTGTGGACTTTTAGAACCATCACACTTGTGTGCTCACTCAAGGCTTGTAAACTAAGAAGCTGAGTGTAATGCCCAGGGAAACCAACCTCTTAGCTCCAACAATGTCCAACTAATGTTCTCCGTGGATTTTAAGCTGCAACGCAACTCAAAAAGAGAGGGGAAATGTGGCAGCAATGACTGTCAAGATAGCAAATAATTTTTCAACATCTCCAATTTAATGAAAAGATTAAGTTTATTAGGTTCATATCAGTCTCTTATGATTAGAGCAAGTTCGTCTCTGGAAGTTAAATTACAAAACCATCAGTAGGATTTACTAATTTCAGTAAGTCTCTTTGCTTCTGGGACAAATTATTTTAATTACTAATATGCACAACCCCCACATAGGCATTAAGAAAACCTTAGGTACAGAAGAGGACATAAGAATTAACTAAATGTTCTTCAGTTGTAGATAATTAATTTCTGAAGAAAACAATGAAGTACTGTTTATTCCTCATTTCACAAATTGAGGTAATACAAATGTGGAAAGACTGCAAGCCAGAGACAGATGATGACTATACACGTTTTCTGCACATGGCAGTGAAGTGGCATATATGGACTCACAGGGCAAGTGACAAGACACACAAAAGTTCAAGCAAGACAGAATATCAGCATGGAGAGAGGAGGTAGGCATAATGCCCCATCCCTAGAGGAGGAGCTTTTGACAATTGACAGCTTCTTGGAAAGGGAGCGTCATTTTTCTTCAGGTATGTGGCTCCCGGAAGTTAACCAAGATGCAGTGAATAGTCCCACACCTAGGAGGATATGGGTAGCACAGTTGAATTCAATGAGTTAAAACAAAAAAAAAGGGACACAAAGTTGGGTGGGTAGGGAAGGGGTGAATCTGAGAGTAGTTGTGTAGGGGTGAATTTAATCAAAATACATGGTATTAAATTCTCAAAAAGCTAATAATGAAAAAATAATGCTAACATATTGCTAAACAACACAGATTATATTATTAGTAAAGAACACCAGATCTCTCTCCATGGACTGACTTTCTTGTCAAATAAGGCATAGTGTACATTTCTACTAAAAGATACCTTTTTTCTTTCTCTCCATTTTTCATTTAAATTACAAACAAGATGATTTTACATATAAATCCCAGTTCCTTTTGCCTCCCCTCCTCCCCTGCCCCACCCCAACTAACACCCTACCTATTCCATACCCTTTCTGCTCCCCAGGGAGGGGGAGGCCTTCCATAGGGGTCTTCAGAGTCTATCATGTCCTTTGGGATAGGGCCTAGGCCCACCCCCTTGTGTCTAGGCTCAGGGAGAATCCCTCTATGTGGAATGGGCTACCAAAGTTCATTTCTATGCTAGGGATAAGTACTGATCTACTACAAAAGGCCCCATAGATATCCGAGGCCTCATCACTGACACCCATATTCATGGGGTCTGGAGCAGTCCCATGCTGGTTTCCCAGCTATCAGTCTGGGGACCAAGAGTTCCCCGATGTTCAGGTCAGCTGTTTCTGTGGGTTTCACCAGCTTGATCTTGAACCCTTTTCTCATCACTCCTCCTTCTCTGCAACTGGATTCCAGTTCAGTTCAGTGTTTAGCTGTGGGTGTCTGCTTCTACTTCTACCAGCTTCTGGGTAAAGGCTATAGGATGGGATATAAGTTAGTCATCAATCTCATTATGGGGGGGGGGCATTTAAGGTAGCCTCTCCTCTGTTGCTTAGATTGTTACTTGGTGTCATCATTGTAGATCTACAGATATTTCCCTAGCACCTGATTTCTCTTTAAACCTATAATGTCTCCCTCTATTTTGGTATCTCTTATCTTGCTCTCCTCTATTCTTCCCCCAACTCAAACTTCCTGCTCCCTCATGTCCTCCTAACTCCTCCTCTTTTCCCCTTCTCATTCTTCTAGCTCCTTCTCCATGTATGTCTCTCTTAGAGTCTTCCTTGTTTCCTGCTTCTCTGGTGGTGTGGATTGTGGGCTGGTACTCCTTTGCTCTATGTCTAAAATCCATATATGAGTGAGTACATACCCCGTTTGTCTTTTTGTGACTGGTTTCTTCTAGTTCCATCCATTTGCCTTCGAATTTCAAGATTCCATCCACCCCCCTGCTCTGAGTAGTACTCTATTGTGTAAATATACACATTTTCTGTATCCATTCTTTAGTTGAAGGGCATCTAGGTTGCTTCCAGTTTCTGGCTATTACAAATAGTGCTGCTATGAACATAGTTGAACAGATGTTCTTGTTGTATGAATGTGTTTCTTTTGGGTATATGCCTAAGAGTGGAATTGCTGAATCTTGTGGTAGAGTGATTGCCATTTTCCTGAGGAATCTCCATACTGATTTACAAAGTGGCTGTATGAGTTGGCACTCCCACCGGCAGTGGAGGAGTGTTCCCCTTTTTCCACATCACCCAGAGAAGGGGAAAAGGACAAGATCTCCTGAGCAAATTGGGAACATGAGGGGAGGGAAGAGGGATCTAGGAGGAAAAGATACCCTTTTATTGCCAATTAATCTATATGGATATAAACAGGTCAAAAATATAACTACTAACCAATAAGCTATTTTTTCATATGTGATTTTGTAAAAGAAAAATATCCTAAATTTCTATACACTTAAAAAGTATCTCCAACTTTTTTCTTTCAACTTTTCTTTGTAGTCAGATAAAGTCATATCCAAACAATTCAAGTATAGCAATGTTTTTTTTTTCACATCTTAGTAACTTTTAATAATGACTGTAAGATTTTTTCTCAGACATTTGATTTGTTAATAGCAAAATCATGGGACTATATTAGGTGATATCAGCACCCAAAGAAACTGTTATTCTCTTGTTTGGAAGGAAATCAACCCCTCCAACCTCTTCTCAGAAACAAGTGCAATATGATGAACTAGAAAAATAAAAAGGGCAGCCGGGCGTTGGTGTCACATGCCTTTAATCCCAGCACTCAGGAGGCAGAGTCAGGCAGATCTCTGTGAGTTTGAGGCCAGCCTGGTCTCCAGAGAGAGTGCCAGGATAGGCTCCAAAGCTACACAGAGTAACCCTGTCACAAAAAACCAAAAACCAAAAAAAAAAAAATTTAAATAAAAAGGGCATTAATACAACTTTGACTTCCACAACTTCTGCTTGTTGCCATTGGTCTCCTACTATTGTGAAACCTATCCACTTTTATCCTTTGAGGAATGGATAAGATATAAAAAAAATATCACATACTCTGGTACGTGCTTTCAACATGGACTCAGCAAAAGTGGCTGTAAGCACTGATGTAATTTTTTAAACATCTCAACAACGTGTTGGTGCTGTTTTTATCATCATTATTGTCAAACATTTGTTGATCTGTCATGTAAATCATGAATCCAAGTGTTATTATGAAACTAATAAAGGTTTTTGTCACTCAGCCCTTCCTCTTAAAATGTTTGAGTATGTTAGACACAGTCACAGAACCTACAATTTATCTATAGTATATCTTAGTGATGCAGGACACTTATATATGGTAACATGTCAGTTAACCAAAATCCCTGTGCTACTGTCTTTATTCTATAGTGGCCTTTGGGGTGCCTCTTCTTTAATCTGGGTGATCTCCAGTAACCATCAAAAGCATTTGCTTCAGGAAAAAGATACTATATTGCATTCTGTTTTTGTAGTTACATGAGCCAAGAAATTCTATTAAACTTTCAGAGGCAACATGAGGTTGTTTGGTTGTGTTTTTTCTTTCTATCATTTGCAAGCAATTGTGCCCTAACTGATTCAAAAGATGGCTATCGTCTTCCAAAGTTAATATCATTTTATTGCAGTCTATGTTTTTATTCATTTCATACTTTTTAGACAATAAAGAAAAGCTTAACTGAGTTCATAGTATAAAAGGCCTAAACCTTCATTAAATAGGTAGCTGTGGAGTAGATGAACCAGCTAAAGTTAGTAAATGGACAAGGTACTGAATATGAAATAATTTCCCTGTTCCTATTTTGTCATAACTTCCCAGAGCAAGGAGCATGGTAGCACATTACAACATCAAAAGAAAATAAAAGACATTTATTAATATAGACACAGATGCTTAATTCATTTCCATCTCTTCTCCAGTTGACACTAATTCACTATCTCTCTGCTTTGCAGGAATTTATATTAACCTATCCCCTTTCTACTTGGCATTATTGGAAAAATTATACAGAGCTGCTGTGAGGTGGCTAGCACACAAAAAGCCAAAGAAAAAACAATTAAGCCACTTATCTGCTATTTGCCTCACATGCACTGACTTCCTTCTCACGTTCCTGTCCTTCAGGTAGGCATGCTCACCAGAGAGTGAAAAATGAGGACAGTGTAACACGTATTTTGTTTTGCGCTCACAAGTGCAATAGATCTCATTGAACTGCCAATTGTAGCTGTTAAAGACATTATGTCATGACTGAAGGCCCTGTCCTCTAAGGAGGTTGAAGAATGTATAGGGATGACACACAGCCTGGGAAGATGGGTGTGGCGGGGAAAGATATTAGTCACACAGGCGTGCTGAAGATCCCTCATCCTATGGCTGCTAACTACCCTACTGAAAAGGAAGATTCTCTCGCATTTATACTTGGAAATGGATTCTGAGAGGGAGAAAATGGTAATTTATTTCCAGACCCTGCCAATTTCCATACTGTACTCTCACTGTATCATAGTCGTAGGCCTGTTCAATGACAGGAACAATAATTTCTGATCTCCCTGCTCAATGAATAATCTTATTGATCTCCACTTTATTTTTTATTTTTCCAGTGATTCAGCAGGTCAGAAATGCTCCTGTTCCAGGAGCTTCCTATCATTTAGCAAGTCATCCAGAGTGTTAAAATGCCTTTACAAGGTAACAGTAATTTCAGCACCAAGGAGAGTGCTCGGCTCCCCCGACAGGCACACAAATGTGCATTTGAATGCCATACTGGACATGATGCTAAAAAGAAATTTTAAAATGTAACTTAATAGCTACCAAAAAATTACTAATTTTTGTTACAGTCTTAACTTTCTGTACCTTTAAAATTAGACAGTGGTTCATACATGTTCATGGCTGCAACAATGTTCTGTTTTTTTCAGCTCTGAGATGGAATTAGCTGTTCCTTGATATTTTTAAATACCCAAGCCACAATTTCTCCGTGGTCTTAGGTTGATTCGATGGTAGTGCAATAGAATTCAGTTACTGGATTAAAAATTCCATGAGCACAAGTCCAAAAACTATCCTTGCTGCTGTTTCCTCGGTGTTGTGAACATGTTCAATAAATACATGAATTGAGAAAGAATGGACATTCACTAAAAGTATTTTTAAGTGAATGAATGAATGCTTTGCTTTTAACTGGTTTCGAAGGCCCTCACATGCCATACTGCTTAATCTGAGCTGTGAATGCAGGAAAACCACGCCTAGTCCAGGTACTCTTACTGTCTTGCATGGTGTCCTTGGATGGAACACATCTCTGTGACCAGTTAGTCAAGGGTTCCCTTCTCTGCGCTAAAGAGAGAAAAGGTCAAGCCTCCTCCTATGAGACTCTCCTGAGTTCACAGACTCCGGAGTCCAACTACACTAGAGGGAACGAACAGTAGCCTTGGTCATTTCTGAGCAGCCACCACAGCTGGTTTGGGAAGACCATCATCTGTTTGAAAGGCCAGCATCCACCAAGGACAGGGCCAAAGGTGAAAGAGAAAACTAGAAAAGGTAACAATGCAGGCTTGAAACAGATGTTCCCAACACTCAGCACACTGGGATGACTTCTCAGGCCCCTGAATCTTTGTCTTCTCTTTGTCAATCTGTGCAATGACACATGTTTGAGCAAAGTGTAGCGTCCTGGGTACAGGTAGGAACAGCCCAGTCCTTAGCTCCTAGGAGGTTTCTAGGCTAAGGCGCCACTCCACTTGGACTGTACTATTGGGTTCGAAAATGGGGGGAGCTTCCAGGCAAAGGCTAATTTCCATTTCAAACTGCATTCTGGTACTTTGTACTCCAGCACCATTGGCCGATCAATATTTAATGCTTGGAGATTCTGACTCTGCGGGAGTCATGTCAGGGGACCCTGGGAGCCAATCTGCTTGAGCTTCTGTGTGATAATTATTCATGGGCTCCTGCCTCTTGCTCTTTCTCTAGCACGGTCCCACTCTGCAGACTCAGTGCCTTACTCAGACTCCTCTCTCGCTCTCTCCGCTGCTACAGCCGGACTCTTCTCCTTTGCCTTCGCCACTGCTCCACGCGTGCACATCCCTACAATGGCTAAAACAGCAATGGGTAAGAATTGCGCTTCTCTCTCCCCAGGCTCAATCTGGAGCCCTTCTCTCTCAGGGCTCTGAAGACATTAATAGGTATTTTATAAAGGAAAAGACATTTATGATCCACGGGAGCTGGGAAGGTCGGAGGCAGCTCTGGGAGATGAGAAGGCAAGAAGGAGGTCTTTATAAAGCTTTATAAAGTCTTTATAAAGCAAATGATTTATTTTTAAAAGGTAGAAACAGATAAGTTGCCCTCTGATGGGTAAGAATTTTATTCTACTTCCATATTTAAAATTAAAACGCCATGGGAGAGGAGGGGGCTACCTTAACTCTCTGCCTTCAGTGAGATGAAGGGACATTTCAGAAAGTGGTTTGTAATGTTTTATATTCGTTCTGTAGTTTAAAAAGAAAATAGAACGGAAAGGGGGTAAGGTTGGGAGAAAAGAGAAAATGCAAAGTCAAAGCGGTCCCATCCCGGAGGTTTGAGAGATGGGTGGGAACGGGGGAGGGGAGTGGACACATTTAATGGTATTGTCTCTGTTGGAAAAACCGCTAGTCTTGGGGCGCGGTGCGGGGAGGTAAGGCGGCCGGAGGGGTGGGGTAGGACCTTAGCTCCTTTGTTTTAGGAAGAGGGAGGGGAAGGAGGAGGAGGGCGTGGAGGGCGCGGGTGGGCAGCTGCAGGGGCGGAGAAGCGTGCACGGCGGGGAGGGGTAGAGGGACTCGGCTCCCAAGGCGCTGGGGTGGGGTTTCTTTGTGTGTGGAGCTACGGTCCCCGAGGTGGGGGGGCACCTGCAGCGCTGGGCACACTGTGCGGACTGCCCCACCCTGTGCGGAGTCAAGCAGTCCCCACCCCGACCTAGCTCCGCGCCCTCAGTGGGAAGGGGGCCGGGTGGGGAGCTCAGCGCGACACCAGAGAACCCAGCCCTGCGGGGGCAGAGGAGCCCCGCCACGCCCCACGCACTCACTAGCAATCTTCTTATACCAGAGACTTGACCGCTAACCTCGGCTGCCCCACCCTGGCCTCATTGTTCTCCCTTAGGGCTAGAGGAGAGGGGGTTAATACATTTTTCAGAACCACTTTAAATAGGGTATTTAGACATAATAGCAAAAAGAAAAGGGAAAGAAGAAAAAAGGTTACGCCAAACTCCTAGCATCTTCTTGGGGGGGGGGGGGGAGAGGTGGGAAGCTTAGGGAACATAGAAGGGTGTACAGCAAATAATACAGATAAAGATGTGTGAGCATGGTATAAAGCAAAAGAGGTCAAGGTCTTTAAGATGAGTCACGTGCAATTTCCATTTTGTGTGTCGTACAGGGCCAATTATTAGTAAATCTTTTGGGCTATGTAAAACCGCAGGAGATTCCAGATGCAGGGCCTTCGTTCTGAATAGGTCCTGTGCCTGGCGAGGTCCAAGGGTGTATAGACTGGGAGGGGCCTGCACCCTGGAGGCGACTGGAAGGCCCCCTCCCCCAGGCCCGACTGTGGATGCGGAGCAGGGAAAAGGATGTGGCCTGACTCCACCTTGCCCTGCCCCACCCTGTCCGGGGATCCCGGGAGACTCAGGTTCCAGGCTGGCTGGCCACGAACTTGGGTGGGGCTGCTGAACAGTCTGCAGTACGGGAACCCCTCTTTCTAGCCCCGCTTTCCAGAACTGCCCCGAACCCCTCAGGGTGTGCAGACACCTGGCCTAGCTCTCAGTCGCAGCGCCAAGCCCCTCCCAGTTGATGGATGGCTGTGCTGAAAGGCGAGCCCCGCCCGGCCACACAAAGACGCGGCCGCGCCCTGCCAGGCCCCGAACTACAGAGGTGACCCCTTCTCTGTGGTTCGAAAAGGTGTCCTCGCCCACGCACAGACTGCAGAGTCCAAGGACCTTTTCCCCAGCCCAAGCTCATGGCCCACTGTGTTCCAGGAAGGAGACCCCCATTGAGGGTCCTCCAGTGGGGCGTGGCTCGGCCCCACCCCTCACTGCTAGACCCGGAGCAGCAAGTCTGGCTGGCGTGCACGTGGCGATCGCGCGCGTGGACCGTGGCCAGCCCTGCAGCTCTCGCCTTTCGCAACTGGGCGCTCGCCCCCGCAGGAGCATCCCAGGAGAGGGTTCTGCGGCAGTGTCCTGAGCTACTCCCGCTTGCCACAATTCGCAGTCAATTCGCGTGTCCAGTGGGGGGTCTGATGGGGATGGAGGGTGATCTTCCTGCACTGTACTCCCACCAAGAGGTTTCAGCTGCAGAAGACTAGCTACTTACTCGTCATCACCAGAAATGTGATTCCAAGTCATCCTGTTTATTATTCCAAGACTCAATCTTCCCTTAGTCTCACTTGTTCAAAAAGGATGCTGGTCCCTTTTTGATACGTATTAACCCCTTGCCACTAATTCTTCTTGGTCATCTTCACCTGCCTCCATTCCCTCACCACCCCCAACCCAAAAGTGATTTTGTCTCCTGTTATTCATTTAAGTTTCTATAAAGCAAATATGTTTCGGCTTCCCGTCGCTGTTATGCATGTTCATGAGGCTGGGGCATGTGTGCTCGTACTTGCTAAGAACAACCTGTGTGACAAAGATCGCTGAAAATTCTCCGCAGAGAATTGTTTGAGGTTTCAATGGGCAAAAACTATATACAACTGAGATTATACCCTACACAAGAGAATAGATCTATAAACATTTAAATATAGATTTTGCACACTATTTTTATTGTTTTCCCCCCAAATCTTCTCTTCAAAGTGCTTTTTGATACAGTCTCAATTCTACCCAGAAACAAGGATCGTGAAATGGTAACTAACTGCCAACCAATGAAACTCCCACCCCACATATAACAGGTGCAAAGGTCTTTCTGTCATAATTAGGTTACACTTGTGAACGTGAAAAGAAACACTATCTCTGCAGTGAGAAAAGTGCCATTTTGTTTGTTTTGTTTAGTTTTTAACATTCCAACTGCAAAGAGTGATCAATTAACCTTTAAGGCTAGAGCTTGTCTCCTGATTCATTGAACAATTAATGTATTCTGCATGTTTGTGCTAAGTACATATTGTATCGCCTACTATTGTCTCAAATGGGACAGCAGTATTAATTGATGCTTAAGTATCTAGAAATAAAAAGCTGAAGATTTTACCAGGATTTCAAAAAACCTGAAAGAAATAAACGGAGCTTTGTCAATTGATTCCACATATCTAAATCATACTAGTTAAGTGGGCGGCAGCAAGCATGGCTGTGCCCAGGGAAGCTCTTCGTCAGTCGCTGCCACCATGCTGAGTATCCAGGGGATCTGATGTTGTGTGCTTGTGCATGTTTAAAAATCTATGAAGGAAAACCTGTTTTAAAATGATGGTTAAGACTGAATGCTTTTTAGTTTAAAAAAATTAAAATCCAGACCTCCAATTCTTCAAAATTGCTAACGGTTTTGCACTGACTTACAGACAGATCTGGGATATATTTTCTATCAGAAAAAGAGGAAGACATGTTTTTGGGTTAGATTTTTTTTTTTATTTTGGTTTTTTGTTAGAGCTGTTGCTACTTCCTTAGTCATTTAAATTTTTTAGCAGGATTTCACTTCTTGTGCTTATAAGCGTTATCGTTACTTTTGGTTTTAAAATTTAATTGCTTATGGATTAAATAGTGATTCAGAAAAATAGGCATTAGGTCATTTGGCACGATATGACTTTCTTCAAATTTCTGATTGTCACTGACGGAAAAAAAAATGCTGCAAGAAGTTCCATTTTGTGTAGACTCAGAATATGTCCTCTCAGGATGTCACAAAGCTGGTTCATATACTAAAATAGTTTCCCTTTGTAATATAGGATTAACATAGTTGCTTAGTTCTGTTATTATTTAATGTTATCTATCAAGCAAGGTTTTTTACATAAAACCCAAGTAACTAAGTATAAAATGGAAGGTGAATCCATATTGAATGTCTTTTCATTGATAAATATAGTTAGTATATCTTTAGGGAAATTGTTGTTGTTCTATCCATTGATGTTTTTATTTCCTTAACTAAGATGAATTGTATGTTCCTGTCACTCCAGTAGCTAGCTGCTTGCATAAGACTATATAAACCTGGTCTCAGAGCATGTGGCAGCTAACAGCACAAACCCAGACCTGGGTGTGGCCAGCCCCACACTGACAGTTAATCCCCAGCTCTCACCCGTTTTCTTTTGTTTGTGGAAAAATACACTTATTGCTACCATGTAATCTGTAAAAATATGTGGAACGTGCTAGTCCACAAGAAAACATTCAATTGTTAGTGATATAAATGCTTCCAGAGCATTTGCTCCCTGCTTCTCTCAAGCGGACACCATGGAGTCTGCACTAACTTTTCACCCCACTAGAGGGCAATCAGTTTCTCTAAGTATGATTTAAACCTGGCTTCAAACACTAACTACTGGATAAAATCTTTTCTTTTATTGGAATCATTCAATTGTTGATTTAATAAAGTAATGTCATCATGCTTTACCCTAGTGAGTGAGAAGAGCACGTACATCTCTACAGTGAGATGAGTGATTGTAATCTACAAGTTGGCAGAGCCCTGGATAATTAGTCCCTTATGATCTTTCTTTCCAGTTTCATTACAGCATAATTATTATATCATTTATGTTACTTCTGGGGTTGTATGGTGAATAAACGCTAGAAAATGTCAGTAGTAATAGCAAAATTATTTAGGAACAGATGTTTTAATTTGTAAGTAAAGGCATAAAGTAAAATCATGTTTATTTATTCATTTATTTAAATAAGCCCCAAGCTGGGGACAGCTCTAATGTCAGAGGCTCGACCTCAGAAGAAGCTGCAAAAGAAGTAAGTAAAGCAAGCAGAAGAATGTGATCCGGAGGAGACATAGCCTAATTGCCACTGCTTTCCCATATTTTTAAAGGACACCTTTTTAAACCAAGTGCAACAGGATTGCCATGTACTTTTTGTGCATTTTCAACAATCATAATTTACATATGATATATTTATATGTATATATATATATATATATATATATATAGTTGATGATTCTTGAAAGAAGATGAAAAATTAGTCTTAAAACCTTGGAATAATTTTATTGATCTAGCAAATAATTGATATACATTTTAAGGAAGAAGAAATAGACGAGTATAAACTAATTCTGATGATTATCCAAGTAAACTGTTTGAATGTTCAAGAGAAGGAAAATCCTTTTTATGAATTTTTATATAACTATAGTCTACCTCTGAAGTACTTAATAGTTTCATATTAAGGTGTTTCTCAAACTTTAGTATGGTTTTCATTGCAGATTAGATTCTCATGGGGTAGGACTGGGTGGAGGTGAGCCTTCAGTTCTGACAACCTGCTAAATGATGCCAATTCTGACCTCCAAGCCATCACTGTTAGAACACAAAAGCTGTGATATGCATATACCCCCATACGAATCTCCGATATTAGGTCTTAATATCTTTAAATCTGTGGCAATGGATTACAGAATATTTTGCTTTCAAACCCATATACATAGGGATTTAATTCTTCTGGGGATTATATATTCTGTGCTATCACTCTTTCTTAATTAGATTGTTTCAAATATGTTTATATTTAAGAACTCAACAGAAGAACTTTAAGAGCAATTGTGGGAGAAATAAGAGTTTGGCTCTGTGTGTACACAGAATATAGCTTGTGGCACAGTTAAGGGGTAATAAATCATATGAGATTACTGATATTTACAAATAATATGCAAAACAGAAATTCAGCCCAAAATCTTTTAGATGCAGGATAAAGAACAATTTACTAGACAGTTGATTCCACACATATGATCCGTATGGGAAATGAAGTAAAACAAGGTTAAACCATACTAAAGTTAGTATTTATGCATAGTTATTACTTACCAGGTTATTCCAACAGAGGACTTCATCCTGGATACTGCATGACAAGAAGTATTAAGAACTCACTGAGTTATAAGACATTTGCTGGGTTATAATGCCCTATTATTGGAAAACACATTAGGTTTGGTATGTTATCACATGCCTACATTTCCAATCACTCAGGATGTTGAGGTAGGAGGGGTTTAGGTTCAAGGCCAGCCTGAACTATACTGTAAGACCCTAATTTAAAAACAAATAAGTAAATAATTTTTCTTCTGCCTTCTTAAGTCAGTAAGAGGCCTCCATTATTCAGTATTAGCCTTCTAGAAAGTTGGCCTAGAAGGGAAAAAACAGGTCTTCAAGGAATATCATCAAAAATTTCATATGTCAGTTTACCCATGAAGTGGGTGGCAGACCATGAAGATGTTGCTACATTTCTAGAAATTCTGTCTGGCAAAAATGATACTAAACACAAAAAAGTGTCAAATAGAGCATTAAAAGCATTATCATAGATAAAAATTGGCACAGATGATAGAGCGGTAGAACAAAGTAATGACAGTCCAAAACTGGAGTAAGGTAAGTCTTTGGTTTGCTACTGTTTTCAACAGGTCTTTCTAGGTCTCTGGAAGCTGGAAACTTTAAATCACTGGTTCTCAACCTTCCTAATGATGCGACCCTTTAATGCATTTCCTTATGTTGTGGTGACCTCCAGCCATTAAAAAAAATTCATTGCTACTTCATAACTGTAATTTTGTTACTGTTATGAATTGTAATGTAAATATCTAATATGCAGGCTATCTGATATGTGACCCCAAAGGGGTAAAGACCAACAGGTTGAAAACTGCTGCTTTAGATTGTTGCAGTTACTAATATGTTCAGCTTTTTTAGGGGGATTGTTTTGTGGGATAATTTTTTATTGTTTTACTTTAAAAAAAAAGGAATACTAAGACAGCAATACAGAGGTTGTGTGTATTTAATAGTTAATCCTGGCAGTTGTAGAAATAATAGTTGGAGATAACAATATTTCAACTGAAGACCTTGAACAAGATTTCAGTTCTCTAACCAACAATTTTGCTGTAGCTTTGCTTTAAGAATCATTTTCCTGGTACAGACAAACTGCATCTTTCACTCTTTCCATAGGCCCCAGGTATTTAATTTCAATCTTTAGTTTTATGAAAGAATGTTAGACCTAACTGAAATATAGCCTAGACATCTACATTTAGTAAAACTATATATTACTGCAAGATTATCTTGCTAGTTCAATAGCAGACAGGCAGGAGAGATCTGTGGGATGGCTCTGACTCCCTGTGCAAATTTTTTAATTATCTTTAATAAAAGAATCAGGCCTTGTCATTTGTCAAGGAGACATTTGCAGTAGTAAAACCTGTGTTTATAATAACCCATTTTATTAGTCATGACTAAAGATAACATTTTGTGTACATTTGTTCTTGCAAAACACATTTATGTCAATGTAAAGGTTAATTAATGCATCCTGGCACTCATCACGCTAGTCACCTGGAAACAGCCTAAGAGAAGCCCCCACGACAAGCTACAAAGCAGAACAGAACAAAATCCTTAAGAGTTTTCCTTTTTTTTTTTTTTTTTCATTTACAGTGTTGGTGACCTTAGGGAAATTATATGTTCCAAAATTTGTCTTTTGACAGCAAATAGATAATTATGGTTCTCAATTCATTAAGAACGGTTTGCTTCAATAGTGCAGCACATTGTCTATGACTGAATGTCATTTTTGCTGGGTCATACTGCAGTACCTTCAAGAGTACCCACTTAGCAATTATCCTTCTGCAATAATTATACTTGGGATCTTGGAGTCTATGCTCTGTTCCCTGTTGTTCAAGAACTTAGGGAAATGACAGATCATCAACACTATGGTCTACCAGTCTATCCCCAAAATGCATTTTACAAGGAATATTTGAAAGCATACAATAAATTGTAATTAGTAATCTCTTGACTCTTTTTAGATTTTATTTTTCTATGAACATCAGCCATAAAGTCTAATTTCTATCAAATAAAATTGCTTGCAGTAAACCTAATAGTCTCTAGTTTAGAATAAACCTAACTTCCATGCTCAAAAAAAATCTACCTGATAATATAAATTGACTTAGAAAATTGAGGCCAGGAAACCCACCTCTAGTGTTAGGAAGCACCAGACACCTAAGGCAGCTGAGGGCACTGTGAGGTTAGACTGGTGGCAGCCTTCCAGGTTCCCCACCTCAGAACATAGTTTGACACAGATATTTACTGCTGCAGCAATTCTCTTTTACTGCCAACACAAACATCTATTGCATTCTGTAGCTCCCATAGCAAGCTGCCAGCTGATGTCCTCCTAATAACTGTTCGAAATTACCATAGTCAATCCAAGTCTGTGGCAGAACACAAGGCCCACACTCCTGTCTCTTGAAAGAAGTATCTTTTCATCCTACTTCAACCAGATCTAACTCTTCCTTTTATAGTTTTAAGAAAGGAGCAGATAAGCACAGAAGATTGGAGATTGTTTGGGTTTTTGGTTGTTTTTAATAGATGACTAAGCATTTGAGAGCACTGGCTGCACTTTCAGAGGACCCAGGTTCAAGTCCCAGAACTTACATGGTAGCTAAAAACCATCAATAACTCCAGTCTCAGAGGATCCAAGGCCCCAGAAGGCCTCTGCAGGCATCAGGCACAAATGTAGTACACAGACAGGCATACATACACCTATACACAGAAAATAAATATTTTTAAAATCAGCACAATCTGTCTATATGGGAAAACATTTGTTTGTTCCATATATCCTCTCCACCTGTTCCTTCCCCCAGCCCCCATCCAACTTCTCAGTTCAGAAAAGGGCAGGCCTCCCAGGGGTGCCAATAAAGCACCATCCACCCTTTTTTAAACCTTCATGTGATCCCTGTTCTCTGGGCACAGCATAGAAGTCACTCTGTTAAGGATGAGAACATTTAAACTCAGAAGAATGCACTCATTCAAGTGTGTGGCAAGACCAAAAAATACCAGCAACCAAGGTAAATAGATCCATTTCAATATAGATTAGATGTGGAATAGAAAATTAGTTATGGTTAGGGCTTGCTCCTCAATCCTGAAGTCAAACATGCGCAAAGAGGAAAATAACATGCTAGGTGTATTTATCTGCAGCCCCAAATCATTGGCAGCTAATGTCACTAAGAATGACATTTAATAACCCTTAAATTAAAAATTATTTACTTTTAATATGTGAATGCCAACTCTGTTCAAAAGCCTGTGCCATGTATTCTAAGAATATAAATTAGTCTGGTTCTCACCCTGGGGTAATTTAATATTTTGAAAATAGCAGGATCTTATCCATACTAACAAAATAGAAAGGCAATAGCAAGAGTTATAACTATGTAGAAGGCTTCTCCATTTTAAAAGTTTTGATTATAACATGGAACTATCTGCGATCACCAAGATGCTGCAAGCCACTTGGAATCCTTTGGTTAAAACATGTCTCAGGGTTTCCTGAGCACATGCAGTCCTTTGGGAAGAGGTTCTGTCCTGAGGGTCTGAAGCTGGCCCCATGAATTTTCGTATCTAGCTCCTAAGAAGTGCTAATGTGGGTGGTCTACACCCACACCAGAGTAAAACACACAGCATAGCAGTGACCAGGAAGGATCCCAGTGGTCCTGCAGCAGGAGGGCTCCTTCCACACTCTACATCAAAACTCAAAAGAACAGCTCTGCCTGTTTTTATAGCAGCAGCGATGCCGCACTGAAGACAGACGGGGCACTGTAGTCAGGAGCCTTGAGTCGGCTTCTTCTGTCTACTACACCTGTCATGCTGGTTTCCTTTGTGCCTCTAATTACACACTAGCAAAACAGCAATGCTATCTGCCTTGTCCATGTCAGAAAGCAATGGTCAGAATCCAGGAAGCAAATACCAGAGTGATCAGTGTTTGTCAAGTAACTGTATAAATGCAAGAGCTTGTGTTCTTCTTTTATCATTAGCTAGAATAGCTCTCTCTCTCTCTCTCTCTCGCTCTCTCTCTCTCTCTCTCTCTGTGTGTGTGTGTGTGTGTGTGTGTGTGTGCCTGTCTTTCTCTGTCTCTGTCTCTCTCTGTATGTTTACCTCTGTGTGTCTGTGACTGTCTTTCTCTGTCTCTGTCTGTCTCTCTGTGTATGTGTGTGTGTACCTGTGTGTGTCTGTGGGTCTGTGCCTTTCTTTTTATGTCTCTGTCTGTCTGTCTCTCTCTCTTTCTCTCTCTCTCTCTCTCTCTCTCTCTCTCTCTCTCTCTCTCTCTCTCTCTCTGTGTGTGTGTGTGTGTGTGAGAGAGAGATTGTTCTCACTCTATAGACACCTTAAATGTATCTGTTCTTCTTGCATCCACTTGCCAACTGCTGAGACTACATGTGTGCACCTTTTTGTGGAGGGCATGTCACATAAATACCAATGAGTATGTATTTAGAATGTGTAAAGAGGGAACAAGAAACACAATCTGAATCTGAAGTCATTTGCTTTTGGAAGACACATTCAAAATAATGAAAAGCAAACTGGAATGACGATTGAATCCCTCAGGCACAGCGTGTACTACTCTGAGGGGCTGGATAACAGAACCCCTCTTCCTGAGGAGTAGCAATGAAGTCAACTAGAGTTCCATTGGTGTCCCTTCTCAACTTTCCCAGCCCAAGCTTCTTCAGTGGAAGATGATGGGTGGTGGCCCAAGACAGCAATCGCCCATCTGAGGGAATCTCTGAGCTCAGCATGGTACCCTAAGGGACACACAGAAAACATGAAAGGGAAGATAAGAGACAGGTAGAACTCAAAATGCTCAAGCTTCACTTCCAGTTGCCCCTACAAGCAAAGTAAGAGTGAATTTTCTTATATTTATTTCTGTCACGTTTCCCTGACATTAATATCTCATCATACTTTAACAATGTAGGTTAAACAGTAAATTTGAGCCTTCTTGTCTACCCAGGAAGGTTGATCAAAATAAGTTGTTAATTAAATCAATAGAAATTAAAACTACTCCAGACATACAAGTCTACACTTAGGCCTTCTGAAGAGTAAGAAAAGGGACAATTAGAATATACAATCTCTCTCTCTCTCTCTCTCTCTCTCTCTCTCTCTCTCTCTCTCTCTCTCTCTCTCTCACACACACACACACACACACACACACACACACACACACACACACACAGCTACCTTTTCCTAAAATGCTGTTGACCCATCTGTCTCTCCAGTCCCCAGTTCTTTTGCCTTCTGCTCAGTCGCCCCACCCTCCAGTCTCCCTGCTCCCCCACTTCAATTTCCTTGATATTTCTCCAAAAGAGCAATTATGAAAACACATGGTATATAAACAAGGGGTTATACTAATGAAGTAAGTATAGATAACTTGAGAAAAATCGGTGCTCATATTTACAAGTATGTTTCAGGTTAGATACGGCTTATAATAATCTACATGAAAAGAACTCACTATTTTATCAACTTTATAGGCTATAGAATTCAGATGTTATACTTCTACTTTCTCATAAACATGGAATAATGAAAAGGAGTAGCTTCATGTGGAAGCACCAATATTACTTAAAGCCTCACAAAGTCATACCACATTGTAAGAGATGTGCTTTGCTCTAAAAATAATGTAACCACTTTCCTCACTTTAAAATCTTCCAGGGGAGTCTGAAGTTCTTCATGTGGCAAACAGGCAGAGAGAAGAGTGTTTCTTTTCCATCAGCCTGGATTTTTTAGTTTAATAGTAAAACAAATAAGATGAAAGTCAGTATTTCGGGTGAATGTATTTTTCCAAATTAAGAACGGACATTGAGGAATTAAGCAGCTTTGAAAAGAACAGGATTGCATTTGTTGAAAGTTTTCTGGAAAAGAGATATAAAAAATAAGAAGCATAAACAATTGCAGTCTGTGATGTTAATAAGCAGTCTTATAGTTTACCCAAGATAAATTCACACAGCACACACATACACACGTGCATGTACATTCACTAACACACACACACTTATGCCCATACACCCATACTCACGCACATACATGTGCACACACACATTCATACTTGTATGCATGCACGCCACTTGAGAAGGAGCACTGGGCTCTTTATCTGCCTCTCATGGCTTCAAGAATTTTTAAGTGACCCATTTAAATAGATCAAAATTGGAAGCTATTGCTCCTGACGAAATCCATAGCTATGATGCTGTTCTGTTCAGATTGTTACACATTTTACCACTTTTGATAAATTTTATAACCATGAAGACACTGACAGAGGCTACTTAGCTAGGAAGTCAAGACTTCTCATCGCTGCTGTACTCTGCCCCTGAACAAACGGTTGCTGCTTTCCATGCCAATCTCTAACCAGCTTTCTTTGAACATTCCTTCCTGTGAACGTCTCGAGATTGTCTCATGACAAACTTGGCAATTAGCCATGTAGTCTCATTATAGCTTTTTTCTTTTCATGTTCCCTGTCATTTATTTTTCACTAGCCAACAGCCTTTCCTCTGCCTTCCTGGTTCTGCACGGTGAAATGCCTTTTCTTTTGTCTCAACATAAAACACTTCTTTCTCTTCTTTTCTACTGCACCTGGGTCTTGTCTGGAGCCAGCCACATTCTCTTACTTTGTCTTCACTATGGCAGCTTTGTTCCTTGCAGGATGACTTTGGGCTAACTTGCACTGATGCTTACTATGTCTATTGCTGTGACTGTATCAAGAACATTACAAGGATTATCACCTACCTTCTTACAGGTGAGAAAAGAGGAGAAACAAAATTGTGAATTTGAAATAAAGTACCAGGATCCAGAACCCATTTAGTTAACCTCAACCTACAGTCTCTTTGGACAGAATAGGAGTTCTAGTTGTGTTTGGTAGTTTTGTGGTAAGAGTGAAGTGGAGTAATAGAAACACAGAATGAGTCACAAACCAGCAAAAAGTTATGAGAAAGGGGGTGGGTGTCTTGGTTGGGAAGTAGCTCATTGAGTAGTTCAGTAAGATGATAATGGGGAGGATATGATCAAAGTACTTACACACATATATGTAACAAAGTAGTAAACAAATATCTTTTAAAGAATCAGAACTGTAAGAATCAAAGTTTTACCCACTTGGTATCTTTTTTTCTATTGGTGTGATAAAACACCACAATCAAAGCAAGGATTAAAAGGTTTGTTCAGCTTACAGTCAACATCACAGTTCATCATAAGGGAAATTGGGGAAGGAACCTAGAAGCAGAAGCTGATGCAGGGTCATAAAAGTGTGCCACTCATTGGCTTACTCCTCATGGCTCACTCAACCTGCCTTCTTATACCTTCTGGCACCACCCACCCAGGGGTGGCACCACCCCCAGTGAGATGGGTCCACCCACATCAATCATTAATCAAGAAGATGCTCCCACAGGCTTGCCCACAGACCAATCTGGTGGAGACATTTTCTAAATTGAAGTTCCTTCTTCCCACATGACTCTATCTTGTGTCAAGTTGACATAAAACCAGCCAGCACATTTAGCTATAGCCCTTTAAAGTGTCAAAAAATAAAGATCAACTTGATGATGATTAATCTTTACTAGTAATACATCAACATTTCACTTTCTCAACACATCACCTCAACCACTGCAATAATAGTCTATCCCAACTTGTAGACAAACTCGTGTTTACAAGATATGTTATCTAAGATGAACAAACTCATGTTCAGAAGGCATAAAATGTTATCCAAGATTACTTAGACCCTTAACTGGAACACAAGTCTTGAATTCCAACCCTTATTTTTCTCCATTACTTTAGGGACCTATTTGTTCACCTCTAGTTATTATTGAGGGAGTAATAAAGAGAACATATAAATAAATACAGAAGAAATGTTTACAAGTGTCCTTTTTCTCCTGACACAATCAGTTATATCAGAGGCCACATCAAAGATTCCAGATACCCCATCCAGCAGCATGATGCAAAGCCAGTGAATTTCAAAGGGAAAAGTGAGCTCCATCATTCTCCAACCTCTGGCTATAGACCTCCAGCTAAATTCAGTCTATGACAAAGTCAGCTTACAAACTCAGCAGCTGTTGTTTACACATGAATGACAGCCCCTCCCTGCTCAGCAACTAAAGGATAAGCATTTGTGGGACATCTGTTAAATACTGAACATGCATACATGCAAGGGAATACAGAAGACATTAAGAGAGATGCCCTCCCTCACTCTCAAAAAATGCATGGTTGAGAAGAAATAAGTAGTAAATGAAGCAAATAGAGGAAAACACAGCCAAACAGGGGAACAAGCCAGGAAAGGGGATGTTTTCTTGAAAAACCAAAGGCACCCCCAAAGCCTTTGCAATAACAACCTTGAAGTTTGATTCTGGATTTAGGGAAATACACACTTGCTTTGGGAACTACATAACATTTGCAAATGGTCACCATATCCCACTTTATAGACTTGTCCACTCAACCTATTATAATTTGGCTGAATTTCAAAAATATAAGCTATATTCCAATGAAAATGCTACTTTTGTGGAAAATATTTAGCATAAATAAATCCAGAACATAAAGAAAAACAAACATTGTCTCTTTGACTTTATGTATCACCAACTGGTGATATTTTTATAATAGCAAGTTACCATGCCAAATTCCAATTCATATTTATCTATGCAGATCAAATGCATAATTCTATTTTTATTGTGTTTGTAACCAATGAACATAGTATTTGCTTCCACAAATAAAGTAAAATCCATAGGCCATTCTAATCTTTCGATCCAGTTACACCAGCATGCAATCTTCATAGTATAAGAATGACTCTCAAAAGAGTTCCAGATGGCATGAAAAAAGCTTATGTTTTATGTATCACTTTCTGTCTGTGAGGAAGAATATTTGAAGCCAAATATAGACCTTTCATGGAACATTGAGAAGAGTGGATTTTCTCTGAGAATTTAGCAATTTGAAATCAAAAACATGAGATGCTTCCTGTAGCATTTATTGCATTAGATAATTCACTATCACACATAGCCATTACAAAACACGAAGATCCAGAAAGAAAAAATGTTATAAGGCATAACTATGAAAGTTATACTTGTTTTTCTTTAATATAGGGTGTCATAAAATAATTCATCTAGCAAAAGGTAGATAACGAATTCTTTAATTCAGAAAACATGAAGTATATGTAATGGGAAAATTACTCCATTTTAAAATCTATTGGGTATTTTAAAACCAACTATGCATACCAGCCAGTAGGATACATAGATGTACATGATATGCTCAAGGTATGCAGACCGTTGGGGCTATAGATGTGACCCATTGATAGAGAACTTGATCCCAAGAACCAAAAAAGGGGGGAGAAATAAGGAACTTGAATTTGAAAATTTCTTAAAACTCATTTTGTGCACTTAGCACCTCACAGTTTATTTTCTTACCTGTAACAAAAAAAAAAAAAATCAATCCAGACCTATATGAGCAGCATAATCTCACTTGAAAGAGTGAGAACACATTCCATACATGTATAAAATTAAAAAGAAATGCCATTTTCATGAAAGTTTTATAAGTGGGGACTGTGGAAATAGTAAATGAGCATGGCCAGAAGCAGTGATTCATCCTCTATATGTCATGCCCATGAAGGCTCTAGTCTTCATCCTCAGAGGTTCCCTTCACTTCTCAGGACAGAATGCATCACATGACTCATCTGAAAGCCTTCCCCAAGTTCTCTGGAGGACATTATTGACTGCAGAGGTCTGCCACTAAGAAGAAAAATTATTTTTATTATTCAGCACCAAAAACATAGAAGCAGATTTAAAAACAGGAGAGTCAAATGTCAAATAAAACCACAGGTTTCTTTTAAAAAGCTTACCTTTCTCTAGTCATCACATTTCTCTCCCATTTGTTTTCCACCCTGTTCCTGTTACTATACTCTCCTAGCAACACACTAACCACCACCCCAAAGCGAGGGAGAATCCCAGGGTGAGACACAAATGAATGCTGTAGAACCTGATTTCCTTATCTATAGTATGAGAGCATCATTACTTAATCTTCTCTATTGTTTGAAATTCAGAATGTTAGGACTGGTGGTTTTAACTGCATGAAACCAAGTGCCAACTTGTCAATAATCTATAATTCTCTCTATCAGTGCATTTAAAGTAACTCTTCGGAGTGAATACTTACTCATCTCAGTCAACCAGTTCTTTAAAAGGGAGAAAAAGGAAGATCCAGTAACCAAAATAAATAAAACTCCTCACAACACATTTCCTGGAGACACGAAGAGAGCCTGATCTTACTGGGCTCCTTACTATTATCTTTCAGCTTGACTGTGTTTAGAAAATCATCTGCAGGAAAGCTTCCTTGCTCCTAAGTCTTTTCACTTCTCCTGCATTGTTTAGATGATTATTTCAAGTAAACCAAATCCAGTCCTCAGCATCTCTATCTTCTCTGTGCCATGTGCATCATTTACAACCAAAGGCATGATGCTGAGAGTTGGGTATTGAAAGAATAGCAACCTTATATTTATTTAAGTATCAGCATACAATACCTAACTGCTAACAAAATTGTCCCTTTCTTTAAAGGTAAATTATATTTTTTCTCAACTTCATTAAGACAGAATTAACAAAATATATATGTATATATGTGGTTTAACATGACGCTTTAACATATTGTACACTGGGAAATGGTTTAAAAAAAGTCTAACATGTCTTTCAGCCCACACTTACGTTTGAGCGTGTGCTAAGAATATTTACTTTTGCCAACTATACTATACTTTATGATAAAATTCCTGAAATCATTTGCAAAACAAGATAGTTACAACCTTTGACAGCATCCATATTTCCTGCTTGTGTTTGTTCATATGTGCAATCATTGCATTCTCTTTAAACACAAAATAGCCATAAAGTGTAGACATCACTGTAGCTGCCAGACCCATAGGACTTGCTTTCATTCAGAAAGATCTTTCCTGACTGCTGTGCTTTGTTTTCATAAACATAGCATACATGCATAAACACTTAGGACACACTTCTTCAGTGACTCACTAGCGTAAACTGTAATGAGTGTGACTTGGAGATCCAGCTGCTAGGACACTATTGAGTAAGTTCTGTGTACAGGGCATTTTATACAGTATCAATGGAGACCTTAGTGTTTCTCTTATGTTTGGAGAAACAGGCAAAATGTGGTCCCCACATAAAGCTTCTGTGGCTTGTGCCTGAAATAGTTAACTTCTATTAATCACAGGCAAGCAAACATGCTGTATCTACAATTTAAATACTACTACCCAGACAAGAATTCTATTTGGTGGAAACATCACAAGTATTATTTGGCAATAATGCCAAATTAAAATACTTTTATTCAAAGTTGATATCAGCACCAATATACATGGCATGGATCTTTTTTTGTTGTTGTTGTTCAAGTTAGGGAACAAGCTTGTTTCACATGTAAATCCCTTCTCCCTCTCCCTCCCCTCACCCCCATCCCTCCTCCCCCACCCCAACCTACCCCCATCCCATCCACCCACCACTCCCCAGGCAGGATAGGGCCCTCAACAGGGGCTCTGCAAAGTCCACCAAATCTTCCTGTGTTGGGCCTGGGACCTTCCCCATGTGTCCAGGGCCAGAGTGTATCCCTTCACGTGGGATGGGCATTCAAAGTCCCTTCTTACACCAGGGAAAAATGCCAATCCACTACCAGAGGCTCCCTGGAGTGCAGAGGCCTCCTCCTTATTGATAATGGATCATTTTTTATGTTGAGACAGATCTCACTATATTGCCCTGACTGGTCTAGAACTCTCTGTGTAGATCAGACTGGCCTCAACCTCACAGAAATCTACCTGTCTTTGCCTCCCGAGTGCTAGAATTAAAGACATGCTGACTACAGCATAGTTTTTTTTTTTTTCCAAATAAGAATTTCAAGTACAAACACCTATAAAATCTATGTGTTAAAAGCCAAAACCTGAGGGAAATAAATCACAAAGTGAATTTTTTTATCAAGGAAAAAAAAAAAAAACAGAAAGTGCTAGTCTATCTTCAGCAGATACACTTTTCTCTGTCTCTCCCCTGGTATCCTTGTGAAAGCATTTCTCAAGGCACAGATATTTTTAAAGATAAACTCAGAACTAGCTCTTGTAAACCAGGCTGGCCTTGAACTCACAAAGATACACAAGCCTCTGCCTCCCAAGTGCTGGCATTAAAAGCGTTCACTACCACCACCTGATATACTCAGAACTAAAACAGTGACGTGAAGCCATTCAAATGTATTGATGCTTTCTGCCAGTTCAAGTAGAGGTTTACATGCAAGCACTTCTAGAAATATGCATTGGACTTTTAGGAAATGTTCAAATGGATAGCAGAAATAAATCAGGATACAACTGCTAGAGTTTGTAGAACAAGCTGAAGGAGAATGTCCCCCCCTTAATTTTAATTTGACCGAGTTTCTCCCCAGAGTTCTACAAAGATTAACATATCTCTTTATCCAAAGATGGTCACTACTTCCTAGCAGTTTGTAGGGATCAAGGTGGGAGGAATCCTTCTCCCGAGTTCACAATTAGGCGTGGTGATAAAAAATCTTGACACATAAGCAGAATAAAGTGCTTCTAAGATTTCTTTAAGTCACAGTGTGGCTTTGCATTTATGGACCTTAAGATCTTTCATTGGGGGATGTTTAAGGGACCATTCTCCTGCCACAGACAAAATTTACATTAAACTGTGAGCTTCCCAAGTGGCCCAGCTTACTGCTCCCACTGCACTGTGGGTAAGGACTGACTCACATCAGCCTGTTTCTTCCCCTTGTCACCATTGCTGGTGCCAAGAATCCACTGAATTAAAATTTGAGATCTCCAGGTGCTTTTGTAAATGCCAGTCATGAGTTATAATGCTTTGGCTCTCTTAAAAGTCCTTTTGTTTGATGAGAGAGCTTTAACACACATAGAGAACTGGAATGTCTTGACTGATCAAAATATGAGGTCTTTCAAAACCTCCCTGGCTTTGAAGATCATAATTCCTGAGCATAGAGATGGGTAGAATGAACGAGGACTGAATCTAATTTAACACTAAACTGATTAACATTACCTCATCCCAGCAGAAATATCTAGAAACATTACCTCATATCAATGTTTTTCTAAGATGTTAAAATTGGCCTTTAAATTTTGAGATTATTTGGTTTGCCTTTTCAGTGTTACATCTTCAGTTACATATTCATCAATAAAACTATTTTAATGTTCCCAGTTTAAATTAATGTTGTATGTAAGAAAAATTTTAAGCAAACTCACACTAGTCTATGTCTTTGTGTGTAAGGTGTAATGTGGTATATGTACCTGTTAGACTGGCTAGTATGCCTGTGCATGTAGGTATATATGCACATGTGTGTGCATGCATGTGGAGGCCAAGGGTCAATGCCACATATCTTCCGTGATTGCTTTCCATATTTACTTTTGAGACAGAGCCTCTCAGTGAAGCTCATCAATTGGACTTGGCTGCCTGGCTGAGTAGACTTCAGGGGTGCACCTGTCTTACACGCACACACACACACACACACACACACACCCGTGTGCACACACATGCAAGCATATGCACACATACATACACATGCACACAAACACACACACACACACACACACACACACACACACACACACACACACACACACACATCTGAAAGTCAGAGTTACAGGTGTAAGCACTGAGGATCTAAACTACATCCTCAAGTTTGCATGATAGATGGATGCTTCACCAACTAAAGTGTCTCCTCAAGCCCTATCTTTAAGACTGTTTGTCTTTAAACACTGCAGGGAGCTTCTAAATCTTTAATAAGGGCCTGGGTGTGTAGCTCAGTGGGCACTATCCTTGCCTAGCCTGAACTAAACTTTGGAATACATCCCCCAAATACCACATAAACTGGACATGGTAGCATATGCTGGTAATCCTGTCATTTGAAAGACAGGGGCAAGAGGACCAGAGGCTCAGTGTTATCTTTGGCTGCAAAGTTCAAGGAATGCCTAGGATACATGAGACTCTGTCCTAAAAATAAAAATAAATCAGAAAATAATAAATAAATATATCCTTAGATGAAGTGGTACATCTGAGTGAAAAGTAAATGATTTGATCTTGACTTAGTGGACCACTGAACAAAACTGCTGAACACATACACAGCATGGGCCCAATCTCGTTAAGGCAAGCAGCAGGAGCTGAAATGCACAAGATGCAGGAATTTTAAAATAGTCACACACACACACACACACACACACACACACACACACACACACACACACACACAAAAGCCACTACCAGATAACTGATTCCTACCTATGAGAAGACCTGAGTAAGGGGTCAAATGGGTTGTTTGTGACTGTTTATAACAGTCAGGGCTGTGAGTCTCAGGTCTTTTCAGAACCAGATAGCAGAGGGCAATGTTTTTTTTTTTTTTTTCTCATTATCTATTGTCATGAGAAGGACATGGTAGCATACACCTTTAATCCTAGCACTCTGGAGGCAGAGGCAGGAGGATCTCTGAGGCCAGCTTGTTCTACATAGTGAATTTCAGGCCAGCCAGGTCTACATAGTGAGACCCACCTCAAAGGAAAAAACAATGAAGTAGATGCTTGGAACAAGCTACAGAGACTATAAGGGAAACAGGGTTAAGTACTAAAGTTTTTTTGCATGGAAATGAATGTCATTCTTTTTTTAAGGCAGTGTTTTGTCACTGTTTATATAAATGAATAAGTCTCAGCCAAAGAATTTTTGTTCTTTCTATTAGAAAGAAACCAGGCCATCCAATTGCCATAAAACAAAGTGCAAGAATCCTTGATTTTACATTCTGTAGTGCCTCATTTTGTCCTTTGCCCCCAGAGACCTTCCTAAAGAAATTGGAATCCAAATTCAGGTAGAATCCATAGGGACTATTTAGGACTTCCCAAGAAACCCTCCCTACTAGACTAATATGATTACGCCCAAAATAAGCTCAAGGAAGATCCAGGGAGTGTGCAGGTTGACCCTGGGTGCTCTTCAGCCAGCCTGGAGCGAGGGCCGTCATCCAGTCCTCTGAGTGACTGTGCTCTTAATGCCATTGAGAACAAAGAGCAAAGATTGGGGACTTCTGGGTTCTGATCTCTGGCTCTTCTTAACTCAAAGCTCTATCTCACTTCAACACCCTTGAAACACCAGCCTAGACATGGTGGAAGGGGCATCTTGATTCTTTCTTCATGAGGTGATGGGACAGACTTAGCTGACATCCTAGGGGAGGCCTTACCCTCTCTGAGGAACAGATGGGAGGTGGATGGGGGAAGGATGAGAGAGTAAGAGGAGAGGAAGGGAGGAACTGGGATTGGAATGTAAAAATAAATTTATAAGTAAATAAATAACAAAGAAAATAGTAGAGCTCATGCTTATGAAGTGATAGAGGGAAAGGAAAAGGTTCTTATTAAGTTTTGCTTAGAGCTCTTATTAAATGGCCCTATGGGTATTGTGTACTTGTGAACTGAATTCTTGCAAAGCAAGCCATCATTACAAATAAAACGCTGGTCATCCATATATTAAAGCTGGAGGCATCTATATGTTTTATAAACATTGCAAAATAATTTACCACATATGACTAATAAAATGTTAGTGAGGAGGGAAATGAATGGCAGTGTGCCAGGACACAAACAAGAATCCCAGTAAGCATACGCTGTTGTGCCCAAGTTTCGAAAATCCTCAGAGACCACCAGGGAGACAGACCCACCAAACTGTAAAAACAAGGTATTATTGTTCATCCAACCATGACAGGGACCTCGTCTCAGTAGCCCACGAAGCAGCCTCCAGAGGGGGTGAAATTCCCTATCTACTGCTAGGTTTTAAAGACAAAAGTTATAGGATCATATCAGTGGGTATGGGTTGGTTTCTGATTAGTTGACATTTGGGAACAATTAGGAGAATTTCTCAAAGTCATATTTTGGCATGAAATACCTGTGTACCAATTATTTTCATTGGTTAGTGCTGAGAAGGAACATTCTGTGGTTTCTATGGCTTTGTCTTGTTGCTTGCAGGTAGCCTGTTGTACAGAGATACCAATAGTTTTCAGAACTGTATCCTGGAGACTACAGGGGAGGTTTTGGTCTCCCTTGGAGTTTCTTTTGTGGCCAAACAGTTCCCAGGAACCAAGTATCTAGGAGGCTGGAGGGGGTCTGGAGTTTCTTTGTATTCAGTTTGGCCCTAGGCTCTGGGAGGCCAGAGGATCTGGAGTTTCCTTGTGTCAGAGGCCTATGTGTCTTTTCTGAAGCCTGTCTTGGCTGCTAAAGCAGGGGGCTGTATGAGGGTCTCATCCCTTCATACGAAAATAAATATTTCTCTCCTTCATCTAGACATTTATCATAAACTCTGGGCTCTAAACTGGTGTTTCCAAACACAGCCTAATTATTTATGCACCATGCTTTAAGAAGAAATATTTTTAAAGCAGATATTGTCTACTAAAGTAATATGTTAACACTTGACATTTCCAGAACTTTCTATACTGTCTTTCATATCTTAGCAGGAAGTCTAAGACATATCACACCTTTTTCTCATTAAATATTAGCCAAAAATAAGGGCTCAGATAAAATTTTGCCCAGGATGAGTATCCAGGAAGAATTTCTATAATACTGCCAATTCCAAATTACATAACAACAAAATCATATGTATGAAATGTCATATTAATGGTTACTCCCACATAAGCCAAATGAAGTGGAAAATTGAAAATTTTTAAGCCATTTACTTCTAATTGTTTGGGTCTTTAAAAAATAATGGAGTATAACATCATGAATTATGTATATTATTTTCTACTTAAAGGAAGACACATACACAGTTAAGATGTATTTGAAAGAGCGTGTAAAACTTAGAGATTGTGGTATATGGTTTAGACGAATGGGAGAAATCTTTATATGCTCATGTTGCATTTTCTAAAGTAAACTAATCTCCTCAATGCTTTAATCTAAAACAAAATCATAGCTGATTACTAACTCCATGTATTCCTTTGAGAAATTGTTCCTGAAGTTCCCAGCCATTTCTATACCAGTATTTAGTACCCATCGACAATCCATTCATCAAAAAGTGTTACATTGTCTTTCGGTGAAAATATCCAGTCATCCCTCTGACTTGGCATCCATAGGGTCAATCACAAATTGAAAATATTTAAACAAAAAGGTCTCTGTATTAAAGAAGTGTACACTAATATTTCATATCAGTATTCCCAGGGCCATAGATGTAACAAATATTTACCATATCATAATTGTTAGATTATTAGATATGCAAATAATTGAGAGATGGTTTAAAGTATACAAAAAGATGCACAAAAATATAAGTAACAGTATACAGGCTATATATGCATATATGCATGCAATAACAATTAGTGAAAAAGAGGCCATGAAATTGAAAGAGCAAGGATGAGGATGTTGGGATGAGGGTTGCAGGGAAGAAAAGGAAGAGAGAAATTTTGTGATTATGATTTCAAAAATGAAACAAAATCATCCTGGAGATAATTGGCAAATACTACACCCTTTCTTTAAGAGGCTTGAGAGCTACAGATTCTAATGTCTGCAGGGGATCCCAAAACCATTCCTCTGTGCATACAGAGGCCTGGGCAGCTGTATTTCTAGCTATGTAATCAATGGTTTATGTGTAGGAAGTAAGTGACGAAATGCTGAAGAGAAAAGGCTTATGACTTTTATTTTACTAATTTCTCGTTGGAAACATGTAGACAGAGAAAATGAGAGCAAATTGCCTAAGAAAGTTCCTGCAACGGTGAGACTGAACGTGAATCTCAGGGGTAAAACTCTTGCCGAGCATGCACAAAGTCCTGAGTTCAACGCCAGCACCAGAGCGATGGGAGGGAGGGAGGGAGGGAGGGAGGGAGGGAGGAGGGAGGGAGGGAGGGAGGGAGGGAGGGAAACCAATTGACTGGGAGATGAACAGCATCAAGCAGCATTTAAGGAGGGAAAGAGTCAGGCAGACGAATATGAAAACCAAGCATCACTCCTCCGAATCTATCAGAACTCACAGAACTAATTCTACATCTCTTAGCCTTTTCTTCATCTATAACTTGGACTATTTACTAGACCTTTCTCAGCATTGCCAACACGGTTAAACAGGAAATTGTCTACCGATGCCTTAGTTCATTGGTTGTGTTCAACAAAGAGCATCTATTACATTACTTGTGGTTCATTGTAGCCATTTGGAAGAATGGAAAAAGTACAATTAGTGTTCATGCATCATTAGGCTAAGAGACTATTACTGTATAATTATTATACTTTGTGTGGGCTGAATTTTAAATGAATTCACGAGATAAATACACTTATCTGTAAACATTAATAGTTAATAGCTAAGCCAACCAACCCACCACAGAAAGGAATATATGGAATTACCTATTAACTCCCACATCCTTTCAAAGATGAATTCAATTCTGCCTGCTCTTGAGGTATGATAAAAGTATTTACAAACAACGACTCCAAAATTCAAGACAGGAAAATGATTGTCAATTCAATGGATGTAATATCAATAGTGAAATCATAAGCATGTTTCTCATATCACTTGGTATTTGCTGGGGAGTCCTTTGTTGTTACTTTAACAAACATTCAAATTATTTCTATTTCAGTACATCAACCCACACACAATTCTTCTCCAAGCAAACCCATCTCATGAGCTTCAGCTTAGTTACATTTTGCATGGAAATTCTCCTTTGACCCCTATTTACAGAGACCTTCTTCCCTTACTTCTGTGTTATTGTAGACCTCTGTCCCAAACTCCGTTTTTCCTAGCAATTTTTTCACAAAGTTTTGTGCTCCTTCGTTGTTCTCTCTGTACTGCACATTCCTGATCTATGCCACAGCACATGACCTCCTGAACTTCCACTGTTTATTCATGCGTCTCCTGCACAAAAGAGCAATAAAGAAGGCTTTCTTAAAAAGAGAGGGGAGGATCTGGAGAGATGGCTTAGTAGGTAAAAGTGTTTGTTGCACAAGTGCAAGGACCTAAGTTCAAATTCCCATAATCCTTGTAAAATCGAGACACAGCAACACTTGCATGCATCTGTAATCCTAGTTCTCCTGTGGGGAGATAGGAGATGGACACAAGAGCTTCCCCAGAAATTCAGAGGCCAGCTAGCCTGGCATAGTCAGTGGAAAAATAAACAGGAAATCCTGTGTCAAACAAGGTGAAAGATGAGGACTGACACCAGAGGGTGTCTTCTGACCTACACATACACACCACAGTGTGCACACTGGCATTTACACAAAACAAGAACAGAAAGAAAGGGGAAGGAAGGAAGGAGGGAGGGAGGGAGGGGAGGAGGGAGGGAGACAGAAAGGTTTTTATGAAATAACTTCTTTCAATGTATTTAGTGATTCCCTATTTCTAAATTGATAATGAAGGCTGCCTGCGAGGCTTTTGAAAGGGATCATTACAAATGGTCCCTCCCACTGGAACTGTGGAAGCAAACCAGGACTTGTGGCCAACAGACATATTGTCACTTCATTAACTTCTCAAAATCTTTCACAGTGGCTGGGCCAGTTGTCTAGGTGATTAAGAACACTCACTGCTCTTCCAGAGGACCCAAATTCAGTTCCCAGAACCCACATCAGACAGCTCTGGAACTCCATTACTCCAGGGGAATCTGGTGCCTCAGATCTTCACAACCACCTGTACTCACATGCAAATGCCTACATGAGAATACAAATTATCTACATATAAGTAAAAAAAAAAAAGTAAAAATAATTTTAGTTTAAAAATCGCTCACCGAAGATTCCTACAGATAACCTGAAGACTCAGTTCCCAGGCTTAACTTTCTTTTGACTTACCTGCTTATTCATGATACTTTGATCTTCTGGCAGACCACCATGCATAATCATGTTCCTAATGTAAGCATAATGCATGAAGGGAACAAAAGCTCATGGGTCTTACCCAAAATCCTTGAACAGAATGAACACCCAGGAAGACGTGCTCTCTGGGCAGATGTCTCGAAACCCAGTTGACTGTACCTGGAGTGCAGAGAATGCCATCCAAAGTACAAGAAGAGTGAGCAGGACAAATCTTATGCAGTCCTACACGTAAAAGGTTTCCATGTTGTCACTTTAGAACCCATTTCCAAATCAACAAAATAAATTCATCTTTTCTGCTTTATTCTCTTAAATACAACTCAATCCTATTTATCAGAAAGGGGAGAAGTCCGTGACAAGGTCTCACAGGCTGGCCTCAAAAACATAGCAATCCTCCTACATCAGGCTCCTGAGTGCTAAGGTACAGGCTCAAGCAAACATATCTGATTATCACTATTCAATCTTCACCCTCAGGCCCACTGTCTCTCATCACCATATGACACCCAGTACACATGCTTAAAGTGGAATTTCAGAAAAACAACAGGTGATGGTTAGTACATCCTGGGCAGTATCTTGTTTAAACCTTAACTAAGTGGCTTGTATTTCTATTCACAGAAGTTTGGAAGCTCCGGCTGCAAAGCCCTTCTTTTGTCACTCACCTCACTACAGCAGGCTGAGCGTTCTTCACAGCTTCTCTAAATCATGTCTGCACCATGTGATCGTTCCTGTTTCCATCTGGCTTAGTCCTTTCTATATCCACACCCTGCCTCCATAATCTAGAAACAGCCATGGTCTCCTATGTCTTTGTACTTCTAGACTGTTTCACAGAAACGCCTGCCCACAGATGATGAGAGCATAAGTACTTATTAATGGAAATTGATTTAAAATCACTGACCAAGACAACTATAATTTATTGAGCAACCACTTTCTGATCTCTCCAGAACTATTCCCTAAATTGTCTTGTCGATGAGTAAGACTCAGTGTGTACCTTCAAAGGATGATGTATAGTTTAACTAACAAAAATTATATATTCAAAAACAGTATTAAAAGACACTAAACAGTGAGATACCATAAGCCCACTGAAAACAGTGAGAGACACCTTAAGAGAAGGGGTACTTAGAAGAGGGGATCTGACTTAAGACCAACTTTGAGGGAGATTTAGGTGAAGAAATAGAATCAAGGGGGTACCTGCTGAAAGTTTAGGCATAGGCACTGTGGAAGGGGACCCTTCAACACCAGTCACATATTTACAACAAGGGGCAGCTAGAATTCACCTGGGGTTGCACTTTGTTCTGTGGAGTTCTCTGAGATTCAGAGAACCCACATGAGTGAAAATCTACACAATGACTGTCACTTGCCAGCCAGAGACAATGATGAAATTAGTACTGAAACTGGTGATGTTGACACATGCCTTTAATTCTAGAGGCAGGGGTAGATGGATGTACGAGTTCAAGTCCAGCCTACTCTTTTCACTGAGATCTAGGTCATCCAAAGCTACATAGTGAGACTTTGTCTTATAGTGGAAAGTAGGGTCAGTGTTAAAGAAATCAGCCACAGAGGTCAGTTACCTTTTCCCCAGACCTCCTAGGACAGCATTGAACCAATATTTCAGTCCTGGCCAACACAATAGACATGATTTTATAAAGCTCTAGAGACTAGGGGTCTGTGAGCTGGTAGTGGGACTCTATGGTATGGTTCTATTTCAAGATTCAGACAATGTTGCTTTTTTGTGTTTTCACAGCAGAAAGAGATGAATCTAGACTCATTCATGAAGACTTGGACTTTACTATCTGGTCCTCAAAGGTGTTATATCTAAATATCACCAAATTAGGAGTTAAAGTTCTCCTCTGAGTTTGGGAACAGAGGATAAAAACCATTCAGTCATGAGCATAAATTACTATTCATTGTACATAGGGCTCCCCAGGTGTCAGCCACAGGCAGTCTGTACACTCTTCACTAGCTGGGAGAGCTTACTAAAAATTATTGAAGTTCACTGCCGAATCACTAATGACAGACATGAAGAGTGATTAGCATAAACTTGCATCTTCTGGAGCTTTAACTTAATATTTCTTTATGAGTTAGAAAACCTTTTAGTTTTGTGTTTAGATTGTTCTTTAGTAAAATCTGGATCTACAATGTGCATATGGTATGCAGTCATCCTTCAGTGTGCACGGAAACCACTTCTAGGGCCTCCTGGGGATACAAAATCTACAGATGTTCAAAACCCTTATTTAAAAGGATATAGTATTTGTACATGTCCTGTCCTATACTTTAAGGCATCTATTGATTACCTAATACAATGTAAACACCATGTAAATGATCATTATACTGTATTTTTAAGGAATAAGAGAAACATCTATGTATTTATTTGACAGAAAGCAGCTTTGAATGATACTGGTCTAACATTGATTTCATAGTACATGCCAGTGCAGAAGCCTTTTTTATTTCAAATATGTTCAGTATGAGACTGGTTGAATTCATGGGCATAGAACCCAAAATGTGGAGGGTTAACTATATACTTCATTTTACAAAATGTTTCAGTACCATATAGTATTCACTTACACACAAAAAAAGTAACAATCCTAACATACAAAGCCTGGCTATATTATTTTCAGTCAGTTTATAGAATGTATTAAGGCTTCAAATACACTATCCTCTGGTAGAAATTATGATTCACACTGAACATCTATGTGAAAACCTTAGGTATTTTAAGTGACTAACCAAGTAAAGAAACAAAACAAAGAAATATGGTTCGACCTTCTAAAAAATTGTAAAAATGTAATAAAATCTTAAAAAGGGCGTTGTCAAAAATGTCTGTTGCAGAAAGCAAATTGTGCTTTTTATTTTTAGAGAATAAGGTAGCAGAGATTTCTTCAGCAGATGATCTGGATGTGCTAAGTTGAACTATATGAAATTGACAGTGTTGATCTTTGTGTGTGGTTGGAGCTTACTCTCAGATACACATCCTTGTGGCCCCTGGACTTCATTCTAAAAGCAGACCTGGATGTCTCCTTGACAGCTTTGGTATAGATCATTCTACTGCCTTTTATCCAGGGCCCCCATCTTTGTCATCAGTCATACATGACTTTAGCCTCTGTGAGACTCAGTTTCCTTACTTACGAGATCAGTAGTTGAGAAGTGGACTATAGATTTAAAATCTCTTAGAAACTTCTTAGTTTAGCATTCCTGTCAGCCTCTTGACTATGGTATGTCATCTGCAAAAGTCAGGTAGGGGAACACACATAATGTGGCTTTATGCTAGGCTACATTCATACTTACTCTCATCGACATGTAGTCACAGTCCATAGTTAGACATGGGAAAACATCTGTTGGATCTGCCTCCTGCTCGTCAATAAATGATGCACCTGTCAATGATGTATAAATTCATCTTTTAGGAATTCCTTCTTCCCACAAGGTCTAGACACTCACTGTCCATTGGATAATTAAAAGTCCCCAGTGATGATTAAAAGAGCCCACCAACTCACAGGTGTTATATGTGAGGTTATATTGCGTGACCATGGACATCCATTTCCCTATCACAAGCTACCATACACTATACTCATCATTTTTCTGTCATTTTCTTTAATTAATTTCACTAATTAAATAACTACCAAAAGTGATGGTGTCCCACCCTCTCATTCTAATTCTGTTCGGAGACGCTTGTCCTGGTGCTAGCCATGAAATGCTCACCAGGTCTACGAGGGCAGGAGTAATAGAGGAGAAAGGGATGTTGGGTGGAGAAGAGGAGGAAGGAGGGAGACCAGCACAGGCTAATCTACTGCTTCTCTGTAAGGCTGGCACCCATACTGTGTTGCAGAGGGAGGGAGATCCTGATCAGATCTCAGTGTGTGGGAAGAAGGTGAGATAAGAAAATGCATTTGGGGATTAAGAGAAAACAGCAACAAAGTTCCCTGGAGCGTGTAGCTGCTTAACAACTCTCTAGATGAGTTTGTGACTATCCCCAAACGAATAGTGGTGATGCAGGATGAACCTCCGAGAATCCTGAAGAAGACTCACACATACGTTAATTAGCCTGTCTCTGCTAATTTCCTCTGTTTCCTTTTTCACTGTTTTTACCGTCTTCCTTCCTGCTGGATCTCAAGTCCTTTTGTTTTGTTTTGTTTTAAATCTAACTCGCTTTCATTTTTTAGCTAACTTAATATAATATGCACTTCACATCCTCTATAGGGATGAATATATACATCAGAGTTGTTTATATCTCTCATTCATTGGGAAAGCAAACCAAGCAGCCTGCCTTCTGCAGAAGGCTATAATTATTGTTCAAATTTAAAGAGGCATTAAAAGGAAATTCAGTGAAGGAAGCATTCTAATCTTGAATCTTCTTCACTTTCAGCCTACAAGGAAAAAATGAAGGAGCTGTCCATGCTGTCACTGATCTGCTCATGCTTCTACCCGGAGCCTCGCAACATCAACATCTACACTTATGATGGTGAGTAGCCTGCAGCAGAGACACCCCTAGCTGCATAATTGACATGCGTTTGAATATATGTGCTTCTCTCTCAGAGCTCCTAACAAATTAGATGAGCATTTTATAGATCTCAGTGTTAATTTGCTGTGTCCAGCCATTAGGTCTTATTGATTGCCTATTGCTCACAACAGTTTGAAGTCAGTGCTAATCAGAGCACATTAATGTCTCTTAAGAGGCATGGCTGGCTTGTTCCCAGCATCCTCATCAGCATCCTCATCAGCATCCTTATCAGTATCCTAAGCAGCAGCAGCAGCAGCAGCAGCAGCAGCAGCAGCAGCAACAACAACACACCATGATCTACAGGATGTCTTTTCAAATAATGAAATACACTAAACTACAATTACAGTAGACCTTAATTTGCAAAAGACTATTTTTTTTACATAGATCATTCAAGTAGTAGAAAACCTACCATCATCACTATTTCTCTTTGTACAGAACCCATGTTTTGTGAGTAAATGAAAACAAGCTAATAATGATAATTAAATTCATAAATAAAATTGACTTACGACTAAAGTCACAAGCAAAGAGGAACTAAGTAGAAAATAATGTAACACCACCTGTGATGGTTCAGACTTAAAATTCTAGCACTAAGGAGTCTGAAGGAAGAGGATTGCAAGTTCAAGGTTAATCAAGAGAACATAAGACCCTGTTTCAGAAAGCTAAATAACACTCTACAGTTGGCATGACCATTGGCATTATTTTCTGTTTGTGTGCTTGTTTACTTTATGGGGGTTTTTGTTGTTGTTGTTGTTTTGTTATTTGAGAAAGGGTCTCTCTGTGTAGTCCTGACTGTCCTGGAACTCACTGTACAGAACAGGCTGGCCTCAAACTGAGGAGATCGTCCTGCCTTTGCCTCTCAAGTGTCAGGATTAAAGGTTTGCACCACTGTGTAGGGGTGCCAATTGACTTTATTGAAGTGCAACCTTTGAAGTTTGCTTTATGCCAATTCATGATGATTAGGCTAGTTTGGTTTCATTTCTGGATCTTCCAATGTATGTGCATGGCCCCAGGCAAGAGGATACTTAGCTCTTTGAACATCATTTACTCTCTCCTTCTAAGAATTTGTGGAAAAGGTATTTCATGTCATAGCCTGCTACCTAAGAGGAACCCAGGAATTATTCTGTCCTTATCAACACTATTAGTTAAAACCTCACCTAATTCAGCCAATAATGCAATCAAAATAGGGCAGTTATCTGTGCCAGATCTACCTGTGGCATTTTGATGTATGAGAGGCTCACAGTTATTCTGCCTAACCACATATGTAAAGATCATTAAAAAGAAGAACTCAGAGCCATTCTTCTTCCGGTGCTGTTCTGATGACACAAGCATTAGAAGGGCTAATTAACTTTCCAGAAGCAGCTGTCTCTGTATGCATGTAAGCAATCCATCTCCAACCAAAACTTCCACTAGAACGCATGCAGCATGTCCAGTTCCTGTAAGTGCACTGAGTTAATAAATCAACTACATAGATCCGTACTATAAGTCAGATGTGCTGTTAGTAGGAATCCAACTGTGTTTAAGAGACTATAAAATCTTTGCTGTGCTGTCACTGAGATCAGATGATGAATTCCGCATGGTCCTTGCCTTCCTTGGACTTGGGGCTCTGTAGAAGAGTCTTGAAACACACAAGGAGAGCACCAAATTGTTGGGACCTGAGAGCGAGGGTGGTTTCTACCGCTTTGGGACTGAGAGGCAGGAAAGCAAAGCTATGTGAGCTGTTTGAAGCCGAAGAGACAATTCCATATCACTCACACACCACTTCAAAAATACTCAGTAGAGAACTTCATATTTCCAGAGTGTTTACTTGGCCTTGTATTTCTGCCTTGACAGTAATTGTATGAACAATGTTGAGATCACATGAAATGCTCTTCCTGGAGCATTCATGAAAGTATAACACCATGCATCACAGTAAGAGATTTGGCCATTGAATGCGCGAGAATCCCCTGGAGGTCTTGGAACCACTCTGGAGGGTAACAAGAGACAGCTACACTTGAAATATTAGTGACACATAACAGTTGCTTAATCCCAAGAAGTTTCTGAATGCAAACAAAGATCAGTGGACTGAGACCAGAGGGTTGAGGTGTGGGGCTCAAACCAAACTACTAGGTTAAAATTGACCAATGAAGTTTTAAAGAAATCAGTAGATTTTCCTACATTGTGAGCTATGAAGTCATAAAAGTACTCAAAGACACTGCCTATTACCCATTTTATGTTATAGATTATTTTAGATTATAGATGATAGTGCAGGATTAATATATGATAATAAGCCTATTAATCGTATGTAATATGATTAAACCTTGAAAGTCTGGTAATCTACTTGTTGTTAGTATATATACCAATAATTAACATGGCTAGCAATTTTCTGTATTCTTTTGTTTAGTTAGCAATGAAAAATTATATGTTTACAGTAACCTTTTTTAAAAGATTTATTTATGTATATGAGAGCTCTGTCTTCCTGTGAGTCTGTACAACAGAAAAGGCATCAGATCCCAGTATAGGTGATAAAACGAGTGTTATTCCCTCATTAAAAAAAAAACAAGAACAGATGTAACTGGAGATCATTAGTAAAATAAATCAAATTCAGAAAGTCACATATCTCATTTTCCTTCATATGTCTTCATGTAGATATATATATGATATATATATATGATATAAAAGGAGGAGGGATATTTGGGAAGAAGGAGACCAACCAGAGTGAGACAGAGAAAGAAAATAAGGGGACAGTGAGGGTACAAATATGAACTTGTACATAAGGAAGTTGGAAAAGTCAAAATCACACCCGTCATTCTGTACAGTGAACATATGCTAAAAATTTTTAAACATAAGTATAACACAATACATTGTTACTATTATCACTGTAGATCGCAATTGTGCTAGTTGAGTTTTTGCCAAATTAATATAATCTAGAGTCACCTGGGAAGAGGGACTCCATCACCCTGACGTGTGGACATGTCTATTCAGCAATTTCTTAATTGATGTAGGAGGGTCCAGCCAACTGTGGATGGTGCCACCCCTAGTTTTGAATTGTGATAGAGCAAGTCGGACAATCCATGGAAAGGAAGTGTTGAGCAGTGTCCCTCCATGGTCTCTGCTTCAGTTTCAGCCTCCAGGTTTCTACTTAACTTCTTGCCCTGGCTTCCCTCAATGATGGACTGTGGTATGGAATTGTAAGCCAAATATATCCTTTCCTCCAAGGTTGCTTTTGATCATGGTGTTTTGTCACAGTGACAGAAAGCAAACTAACACAGTCATGAACATATTTTAATGTCCATCTGAAATTTCATACTATTTAACCAACATCTCCCCAGTATCCATTAGCCTTGACAGGCACACTATACTCTGTATGTATGAGGACAGGCAATCTTTGTCTTGCTGTGTCTAGTTTCCTCTTATACAATGCACTCCAGGTTTATCCATGTTGTTGTAAATGACAGAATTTACTACATTTATCAACAAAAGCATTTATACTGTTAAAGTGCATGCATAATTGAGCTGTGGGAGTTCATGCATGCTGGAAACAAGGCAGAGCTGATTATCTTTGTGCAGTACTTGGAATAAGATGCCTCTTGCAATTGCTGGACTCCAAGTCATTAAAGTGGTTGCCTGATATAACTGCCTACTTAACATTCTCCAATGTCCCTTCCACAGATATGGAAGTGAAGCAAATCAACAAACGCGCCTCTGGCCAGGCTTTTGAGCTGATCTTAAAGCCACCATCTCCTATCTCAGAAGCTCCACGAACTTTAGCTTCTCCGAAGAAGAAAGATCTGTCTCTGGAGGAGATCCAGAAAAAGCTGGAGGCTGCGGAGGAAAGAAGAAAGGTAACTTTCTCCATAAGTTTTGTTTTGTTTGTTTGGTTTGGTTTTTAAGAGACTGAGTTACTCTGTGTTGCTCTGGCTGCCCTAGAACTTGCTCTGTAGACCAGAATGGCCAGATTTTCAAAATCTCTCCTTTCTTTTTTCTTTCCCTCCACTCCAGTCCTCTCTTTTACACAGACACACATATGTGTATGCACATACATGCCCACATACACACAGACTTCAAGCAGAGATTCCAAGAGTCAATGATACCTGAATGAGCCTGTACTAACCCAACACCTTTAATATAATAAGATACTACGAAAACCATGAGCCTTAAGATTTGAGGGCAGGAGCTGGAGGTATTGCTCAGTAGTTAGAGCACTTACTGCTCTGATAAGAGGACCCAAGTTTCATTCCTAGCACCCACTTCAGGGGACTCATGGTACCTGAAACTTCAGATCCAAGGGGATCTATTGCCTCTGACTTCTACAGGCATCTACACTCCTATGCACATACCACCCCCACTCTCTGAGGGCATTAAGATATCCTAGCAAATCTGTGTGTTGATAAAGCTCTATCTGGATGTATCTGTCCCAAAAGGAGGTATTTCCTCCCACAGTCTTCTTTCATCCTTGCACTGTAAATCCCACTTGCTCTATCATGATGTATTTTAGACTCTTGTGGGTCACTAAGAATATCCTGCATACACAGTTTTACAATATGAATGAAACTCTGCATTTTTAATTCCTTTTATGTTGTCTACAAAAAAATCTGCCAATATATTAAACACTATAATCTATGAATATTGTTATAAATCTAGATGGGGAAACTGAGATACTAATCCAAGTAGATACACACAACTTAAGTTTTTGTAACCTATTTTGCTGATACTTGTAGGTGTAACCAACTGTCTTGTCTAAAGCCCTGAGGTATCAGTTGCACTTGAGGCAATTTAAATTCTCCTTAAGCAGAGGTATCCTCTATATAATGGGCACAGCATAGCATAGGATAACATATACATGAGATACCCATACACACATACATGTTCAAAGTTGGCACAGACTTCGGAGTACAAAATCAGTGACTGATCTAAAATTGATATTCAGAAAGCAAAGTTCAATTTCCTAGGTTAGTACACTTATGGCATTTCCAGCTACTGTACTTAATTCACAGAAAGTGACTAAAGGAAAAAGAATACAGAGATAATAAAAATTAACTAGGTGTTGATTTATAAAACTCCCTGAGGCAACTAATTACTGATTCTGGTAAAACTCCTATCCTACATCCTGACGGCAGTAAACTATTAACAGTTATTTAAACAATTAAATCAAACTAGAAATTGACTGTGTAGCTAATGGACATTGACAAATAGAATCATCCAGCATTTTGATATTCAGAAAAAAAATGGGAGAATCTTTTTGTTTTAATGGTGTACACCATTACATTTTTTGTGCACTTTGGAAATTTTTTCAATGAAGAAATCACCATGTGGCTTATGTTCTAGTAGTAAACCTTTAATTAGGAGAAAGTGCAGCTATTAAGAGAAAGTACTAACTTAAACATTCATCCATTGATTTTGTTTGTCTGTTGGATGGCACTGACTTAATTAGCACTCATGTGAAAAACTGTTCATTCTCTTTAAAGAGCCCTCAGCAAATGCATGCATCTTAGTAAATGTCCAGGTGGGAACACACAAATGACCCAATCCAGTTGTGCTAGCTAAAGGAGGCAGTGGGTATGAGATGGAAAAGTCCAGAAGTGGCTGAAGAAAGAAGGATAGTTCTGTTGAGATGATGCTGTGCTATCATCTGAAACTGTTTTCAGGCCACCATTTCCTCTTGTCTTCTAATTGACTTCACTGCTGGGATAGTTTAGTTACTCTCAGTCCCCAATCACTTTCCAGCAACAAAGCAACTCAGGCAGAAGCAGAGCTTCTTTCTCTCCCTTGCAACCTATTTGCAGCCATGGTTGCACCATGGCTGAGGAGATGCAGGAGTGTGATGCTCAAACTTGGACCAGTCACTCACCTCTGCCCTACAAAGATGGTTAGGCAAAATCTAAGGGTGAGACAAAAGAAAATTAAGGCCTCCTCAGAGAAAGATGGGGGTGGAGCTTAGAGACACAAAACTGCAGGTATCCATAGTTGTCTGCAAACCTGTAGTTCTACTGTGACAACCAGAATGATCATTTAACTTGTATGCTAGTGAATGTGTAGTTCTTTTGTCTGCTAGAATCCTAGTGGTTGTTTTTATGTAAATACAAAGTAAAAAGCTGTGTGTACATTCGGCTATGTAAAACTGCATTACTAGTTAGAAATATAGTTAAAATACTAAAATTTTTAGTGGTCAGATTAAAAACAAAAACAAGTTAAATTAATTTTATTAATACTTTATTCATACTTAAAGCATTATATCAATGTGTGATCAATAGAAAAATACTGCTAACTGAGACATTTTTTTCTTGTCATACTGTTTTAAGTTTAGAGTGTGGCTTACCCCGTAGGGAGTTACAATCATAATATCCATCTGTGGCCAGTAGTCACTAAAGCGAACAGCTTCACAACTAACAACTTTTATAAGCTATGGGAAAACTTGACATCTGCTTTTCCAGTAGAAACCAAATAATTATTCATATTCAACATTTTGAAATATGTAATCTCTATACCTCAGCATAGAAATTTAAAAAGTAGAGACTGCCCCATGCTGTGATTTCCTCATTGCATTATCAAGGCCAGCACAGGAGCACTTCAACCTGTGGCCCTGCATCTTCTTCCTGCCTTCCCAGTCTCTGTTCACATACTGTCTCATCCTTGTGACTCACCAGGTGTGTGTCCTCCCTTAGTCTCTGTTGTATTAGCAGTACCCTGCTCTCCCTTCCTAGCACTTAGCCTGATTGATAAAGTATATATTTATTTTCATTAACTACTTAATTAACTTTAGCCTCCATTAAACTTCATGAAGGTCGAGATGTGTGTTAACAGTGTCTGGCTATATCACTACAATTTTTACTCTTTTAAGAGAACAAAAAATTTAAGTTGCTATGGATAAATGTTAAGATAACAATATGTAAGTTGTATAAACTTTGTATTCCATACTCCCATCCCAAGGTAAAATTATAAACAGTAAGTTTCCAAGTGACATCTCCTGAAATTAAAATCACACAATTGACAGACATTTATCTGGGACCAGCTATTTATCCCAAACATGACTCTAGAAACTAAGGACATCCTCACTGAGCTTCCTGTCACTAAGGGAACAATGGGACCAATAGTCAATCATAAATACACCATGGCATAATACAACATCAAGCATGAGCAAGAGAACATAACATAATGTTCAGAGTAGTAGCAGCAAGTGCAAAGGCCCTGGGGTCAGAGGATTCTGGTGTGTTTGGAAAACCCACAATGGCCAGTGAGACTGAAGTGGTGAGCACAGAGGCAAGGACAGGTGCTAAGGCCAGAAAGCAGTGTCCTGAGGACTTTGGCTTTGAGTGAAAAGAAGGCAGAGGAAGAAAATAAAACCATGTGGGCATTTAATGTGAATCACAGACCAGTCTTAAAGAAAGGTCTATTTTTAAAGGGGCAAACTAGAAAAATGGTGTTAGATAAATAGAGGAAATGGGAAATTGTTATAGATTAGAAAACAAACAAAAAGGCTTCATAACTAAGGACAAATAGAACCACAAAGGCAACCACAAAGAAAATGTTTTGAAGGCAGTGGTTCACACTAGTGGACAGGCAAGTTGGGAGGAAAAACTAGGTCAGACTCCACTATGTAAGCCATAAAGAGATACTGAATTTTTTGCATAAAACAAATGTTTCTAGATGTTAAAAATAAAAATAGTCAGCTGGTAGTAGTCCATGCCTTAATTCCAGCACTTGGGAGGCCAAGGTAGGTGTATCTCTGAGTTCAAGGCCAGCTTGGTCTATAGAGCAAGTTCCAGGACAGCCAGGGCTACAAAGAGAAAATCTGTCTTGAAAAATCAATAAATAAATATTAAAAGCTGAAACAAATATTAAAAAGCTGCTAAAAACTGAGAAACTGGATTTAGCCTAGTCACATTACCCTGAGTCTATTTCCTTTCCCATATATTAAAAAATTTTAAAGATTCCCCTGCAAAATCACATGGCATTAATAGTATCACATGTGTATTTATAGTATTTTGCTGATGTTATAAACAGTTGGTACTGCCAGTTAATAGCCCCAGTTATCTTAAGATAGTAAACATTTCCTCACTAAATTGACAGAATCCTAACTCGAAGTAAACACAGAGGTACACATGGGCAGAGGTATGAGAAGTGGTTGTTATTAGGATGTTGTAAACACAAAACCATTATTAGGAAGTTTAAGGCCTGTCCTTGGGAATCCAGGAGCCCTCTGTCGGCCTAGGGCCCAAGTTATGCAGACAGGGCTCTCTGAAGTCAGGGATGGAAGGCAGCTACTCAAGTATCTCCACAGGGGATCAGATGTACTGTGCATTAAATACCCTGGCAGTTTTCCCAAGTCCCTAGGCCACTTGCACACAGTCATAGCACTGACCATATGGTGACTAGCTTGGATGGAACTGTACAGGTTCCTTCCAGCCAGAATTAATGCTCCATGGTTAATCAGATAGAAAAGCTTATTCTAAAAAGAATGAAACTTTCTCTTGATTTTTCTCCCTTATTGAAGCATCTCTGGCAATCAGTGTCTGTTTTTTTGAAATTAAAGTCTTCATATTGCAACTGATCACGTTTGGGAATGGATGCTAACATGTTGGCCATCCAGTAACTGTACCCATTCAGTCAACATTCATATAGCAAGAGACGGCAGAAGTAGGCTTCCACACATCCCAAGGGAATGATCCATCACACTCTGCTGTTCTCTTTCCCACATGTCCCAGCATAGGTGACCTGTGGTCTGACTGTCTTCAGCAGACCACAGTGTTTACAGGGTCCTTTCAAAGCATCCCAAGAACACTGATTATTCAGAGTGTCCGCAGTTGAACCTGTCCCTCCATGCAATAACTACTGTCCTTGGGCAGTCATCTAAACTCTGTTTTTTTTTTTGTTTGTTTGTTTTGCTTTTTTGCCCATTATCCTAGTTTGTTTTCTGTGGCTATGATAAACACCGTGACCAAAAGCAGTCTGGGGAGGAGGGGGGCCATTTGACTTACACTTGCAGGTCATTGTCCATCACAGTGTCAGGACAAGAACTCACAGATGAATACTGTCTAAAGGCTTGCTTAGTTTACTTTCTTATACAACCCAGGCTTACCAGTCCAGGGATAGTGTCACCCACAGTGACCTGGCCCTCCTACACCAACCATTCATCAAGAAAATGCCCACAGACATGCCCACAGCCAATCTGATGGAGGCAATCCCTCAACTGAGATTTCCTCTTCCCAGGTGACTCATTTGTGTCAGGTTGACAAAACCCAACCAGCACTCTCCTCTATGAGAAGACTTGTAAAAGGTCCCGTGTCACACAGTATCATGAGAAGAAGGAAGTTACTCTCTATAGTAGGAAATTATCAATACAGAGTCAGGTAGAAATATAAGGGTATTTAATAGGGAAAAGCCTTACTTACAGAGCGAACCAGCCAGCCGGTGGTAGTCTGTACAGCAAGAAGCAAAGAGAAACCGAAAACGAAACGCAGTCCCCCCTACTCACTCTGACCACGCCCTCACAAGCCCTCAGGTACTCCTGTAGCCAGCCCCTAAGAAGGCGTGGCTACAGCTTCCCCTACAACTGTACACACATAGAAGGAGCACCATGAGGCATCACCCATTCCTGGATAAAATACATCCAGTCTGGCTTTGCAAAAATTATGGTCCAGTAAATGATTTTACAAAGTAAAGTGGTCCTTGATTAACACTGTTGCCATATATTATATGCCATTTCATGAATATTTTGAATATGAATAGTCTTTATCATAATACATAGATATCAGCAAACACAATTTGGAGTCAGATGCAAGATTTATAATGGTAGTCTATTTAGGAGAGTTACTCACACAGATACGCTTAGCCAGGCAACAGGGATCGAGAGAAGGGGCTTGCATGAGTGCCCCTGAATTACTTAAACCTTTCCCACATCACTCTGACCACATCCAAGCAGGCATAGTCAGCAACACCTGTGTCCAGCCCAAGCAGGAGTGGTTATCGTTACCTGTGACCATGCCCAAGCTGGTGTGGTCAGCGGTACCTCTAATCATGCTTTCTCCCTCCACATAAAATAATCAGGGTGATAAATAATAGATACATAAGTAGGTCAGGCCAACTAAAACTGCCTTGAAAAACATTAATATTATGAAATATGAAAATTTAATGATACTTATTACCTTGATAAAATTGTGCACTAAATTGATTAAATTAAAGGCTCCACTCAAACCTGTCCACTAAGAGTTAATTCATGTTTTAACATCTCTGCACAGTGAACTCTAATGACCTATAAATCTCAGAAAGAGAAGTGAGTTCCTTGCTCTAAATAAAATGATGTGAAAAGGAACCATTAGTAGGCAAATCAGGTAGCCTGAACATCTTCATTTGTAGCTCTAAAGTTTTAGAATGGGCCCCTCTCGTTCTCTTACAAAACCAGACCACAACTTCTGTGAGGTCAGAACCAGATGCAGTTTGCATGGTTGCCAATCCTGTCACAGTGCTGGCTCTCAGTCTTTATGGGCAGGAATCTCTAATTCTTGCAATAATTCCAGGACACATGACCTTCCCCTCCAGTGACGTGTTGTAGGTACACATAAACACAACTTTCAATTTAAATGAGGGATAATAAAGAGTTTGTTTTCAAGTCAGTTATGAACATTCATGGTCCGGAAACACAGTTTCCAGTTTCCCTAAATACCAAGTCACAACCTGGTACAACTTGTGATTAGGTCCTAGCTCTGCAATACTCTGACACTTCACATTGAAGTTCCTCCTAACCAATCTATTCAGAACCATCAGGCAAGTTCATATTCTTTTGGGGATTGTCATCTTCAGTTGGCATCTTAAGTTGGTAAATGGCACCTGAGATGGAATGTAGGAGGAAGGGGAGTAGTTTTTCTATAGTCACAGTTCAGTATTTAGGAAGCCAGCATGCTTCATGATCATAAAATCTTCTTATCGTGGTTTTCTTGGCAAGCAAGAAGAGCACACAGACCCTTTTTCCTGTGAGGGAACCCTAGCCACCCCATCCCAGGCTTCAGAGTTCATTATGAACCTCCAGGTTGTCATTTTAAGTCTCCTTCTGCACTCCTGGCTTTTCAGCATGAGGGGAATGCCATGGTCCTTGTTTCACACAACTACACTCAACTGTCATATTTCAGCACATTCTTTTGCCCTTGGCCATGTCAACAATGTATTAGCAGAAAGTCTGATATATACAGGGCAGCATCCAGTCTACTACTAGTGGGGAGGTACTTTGGAACTAAGGGATTTAGTGTTTGATGAATGGCTCTGGGTGTCAAGTAATATATCTCACAAATGATGAAAGGGGACAAGAAGATGGAGTGGCAGGAATATGTGTACTTCAGAAGTAAATGGAAAACCGGTGGCCTTAAATCCCTTATGTGTATATAAAGTAAAGTGAGTTTTATAGACCAGTTAACTCAGATTTATCATCCAATTCATTTGTGCAGTAATTAAACTCTTAGACTCAGTAGTATAAGAGATGCTAATTAACCTCTTTGCAAAATGTTCAAGTGTTCCTAAATGGACAATAACTCTTCTCCCTGTCTCATTACTGTGCCTCCATGTACCTCCAGCAGCATTATTCCAGAGTTCTATGTGAGGATGTGCACAAAAGGTGCTCACCGGCAATATGCCTCAGTTTCTCAAACCATGAGGAATACAGGGATCTCCCACGCACCCACACCCCCCCATGGCACATTTGAATAACTCATCTCTGTGTTTGCCTTGGCTTACTTCTGCCTTGAACCAGCTGCCTGCGATAGCGCCCAGTTCTCCATTTCAGTTCTCAAAGGGCTTCTGTGTCAGGAACATCCTCTCGACCATGATCCTCCAAGGCCGTGACTTATCTTTAAATGTTTGCCAGGGTTCAAATCTCCACCTCTATCCAAACTTACACAGCCCACTGGCCTTCTTGCTAATCTGCCCAATCACAACACAGAGTAGGAACACCTTGCAGGGAGAACTTTACTCCCACACATAGTTAGAAACATGCTTCCATTTTTTCAGATCACATGTTGCCATTCAGCTTCTTGCTCACTTTATGTCACATCTTTGTGTAATGTTCTGAAGTTACTGCTTATTTGCTCACTGATACAAATACTGGAACCAAAACCAATCTTCTTCTGGATGGTACAGCTGCAGGAGTGAGCCAAATTCAGGGGAGAGTCGATTTCTCCAAGGAATAAATAAACCCAGGGATGTTACAGGCATAAAGAACTGTTAGCTCTCTGCAATAGTGGAGACCTAAGTCTGACTTTCAGTAGAAATATGGAGATTGCAAGAGCCCCTAAGCTATGATCTAGTGAAGGATTTGTTTGAACATCAAGTGCCTGAGTTGAGAAGATTGCTACATGGGTAAAATGCTTGCTGTACAAGCCTGAGAACTTGAGTTCAGATTCCCAGAATCCATGTAAAAATACAGGCACTTGTCTAGAGCCCCAGTACAATGTGGTCAGAGACAGGTGGATGGATCCTGGGGCTACAAAATGGCAGGCTCCTGGTTCAGCAAGAGACCACATCTCAAAAATAAGTGAATAAATAAAACAGAGAAATCATTGAAGATTAAATCCCAATACCTCCTCTGTCCTCCACACATGCCTCAAAAGGGGAAGGCATTTGCACACATGATTGCATGCATACACAGAGAGAGAGAGAGAGAGAGAGAGAGAGAGAGAGAGAGAGAGAGGAAGAGAGAGAGAGAGAGAGAGAGTTTAATACTATAAGATATAGTAGCTCACTCCTTTAATCTTGGCACTCAGAGGCTGAAGCAGGAAGATGGCCAGTGTGTCTTGAAAAGGGTAGACTATGGCGTACCAGCAATAGAATCACTGGAATTGTTAATCAAAAGCATAGATTGCTTGGCCTCACTAAAGAGCCTTGGAAATGGATTTCATCAGGCAGATGCTGGGTTCTCGGTCATTATCAAGCTCTCAGTGATTACATTTGCAGAGAGCCTTACATCCTACTGATGTTAAAGAGAGAGAGAATACACAAAAGGCACAGCTAACACCAATGGCTCTCTCGCTCCTGAAGGACCACAAGATCCCAGTAATTCCTGTGGATGTACAAGTGAAGAGTGACAGCCAGAATCAGAGATTTCTGCTGGTTTTGGTTAAAAGGATAGTGAACACTAAATTTGTGTAAATGTTTTCAAGTCTCTACAGAGTATTTTATGTGTATGCATGTTGTGTCTGCATGTATATCTGTGTACTATGTGCACACCTGATGCCAAAGGAGTCAGAGAGAGTATTGGATTCCCTAGAACTGGAGTTGAGGACAGTTTGCTGATATGTGGGTTCTAGGCATTAAACCCTGATCTTCTTCAAGAACAGCAAGTACCCTTTACCACTGAGTTGTATCTCTAGCACCAGAGAGAATTTATTAATAGCAAGTGGGAAAGGGGAAGGACAGCCATGTAATACAAAGAAAAAGTGAATTTGATTGACAAAAGTTGAAGAGCTCCTATAGGGCCCACCCTATGTTTGTTGAGAAAACAGTGGGGTAGAGAAAAGGATAGCAGAAAAGGAAACCCAGGCCTCAGGCTGTTCCCATTGTCTCCAGGTTCTCACAGAATGTTGTTGTCCAGTGCCTCATTGTAGCATTTCCTGTTGCACAAATGCTTAGCAGCAACATATTTCTAAAAAAAAAAAAAAAAAAAAAAAAAAAAAAAAAAAAAAAAAATGAAAGAAAGGAAACCCCTTAATGAGAGTTAATGCTATTTCTAAGACATCATCTAAATCCTTGACAGCAGAAAAGTCAGGAAGCCACATTCCCCACCAACACATTCTATAGAAAGTGCTGAAGTCTACAGGTGAGAAGAAGCTGGACAACAATGCTCATGGCTGCAGCACCAGTTAGCAGTCAGCTAAGCCAGCATCCAGATAACTGGAAATGTTTCCTCCCCAGTCTCAGGAGGCCCAGGTGCTGAAACAATTGGCAGAGAAGAGGGAGCATGAGCGAGAAGTCCTCCAGAAGGCTTTGGAGGAGAACAACAACTTCAGCAAGATGGCAGAGGAGAAGCTGATCCTGAAAATGGAACAAATTAAGGAAAACCGTGAGGCTAATCTAGCTGCTATCATCGAACGTCTGCAGGAAAAGGTAAGGGCACCAGACTGCTGAGCAGGGGAGACAAACCCTGTGCAGCACGGCTGGGGAGGGGGGCATGTCTGTGCAGCACAGCTGGGGGACATGCCTGTGCAGTACGTGCTGGGAAATGGGGTGGGACAGTCAGCCTCAGGCTGCTCTCATCATGTAGTTTGGCTCTGTGACCTGACCCTGTGGTGGAAAAGGGGAATTCTATAAGCACGGGAGCCCTCGTCAAATGTTCACAGAACAGTGGACTCAAGAAGGCTGGTCTCAAATATGTATGAGTTCTGTACAAATCAATGTGTTGCAAAAATACCAAGGTGTAGATGTTTAACTGATTATATTAATGCTATAATACTTAATGTTAATAGAAAATTAACATAATATTTCATTAAAAATAATACATAAACTTATTACAAAACTTACAAATTTAAATATTTTGTAAAGAAATCTGGAGCATGGGAGCATAGCAGGGGGATTTCATCATGTTTGGTATCCTTAGGTCTTTTTCCATATCTCCCTGCACAGGTGCAAATACACACACACACACACAAACACACACACACACCATCTCCCAAAAGCCTTCTTTTGAAACAATACACAATGTAGCTATGAATAGCTTTGCTTTGTCCATTTCCAGAAACTAGATTAAGCTTGAAAAATAGGAACCCTGAAAAAGATACATCTGTTCTTCTCACCTTTGGCCCGTTCTCACAACTACATTATGTCAGGCCCTGAAGATGGAGAGATGCTGCCATCCTCCAAGCACTGAGAATTTACACTCAAACTCATAATCCTCCTGCCTCAGTCCCAGAACTCAAATTGCAGATGTGTACTGCTGTACCCAGCTAAAGACTTTTAAAAATGTTATTCCCCAGAGGTCTTCTTAGTCAAATATGCTCTTCATGAATTTTTGGGAACACTGCCTGGGAAAGGGTGTAGGCTCCAGCATAGAAGTAAGTCCCTGGATGTGTGAACACGTCCTAGGGATTTGGGCAGAAGCCAGGAGAACCAACTTTTGATCACCTTTTTTAAATTTGTAAGTAGTTGTGTCCATGTCCTTCAGAGTGGCACCCTGTCTCTCCCAATGTCTTAAGTCAGACTTTGGCTTAACACAGATCATATCAGTAAAGGTCATTGCTAGGACCAGATTTTCTTTGACATTCCATAACTAAATGGATGCTTTTCAAATTATATAGAAACTCTAGCCACGGACAGTCAACATCTTTTTTCTCCTCAGTGAAATGGGAACATCTCCTAGGAAGTACCAAACTTCCTTCTATCTGCTACGTTTTAAATGAACTAGAGATGTGGTGTAGTGTCATCTTCTGTTGTATCTTTGTCTATGAGAACTAAACTACTTCTTTCCTAAAATAGAACAAAGCAAATTTTCTATGATATATATATCATAGAAAAAAAAAAAATATATATATATATATATATATATATATATATATATCCTTCTGGTTAAGTGAAGTCTAAAAGGTCATAGTTGTGTAATGCTGAGAGTGCGTGGAGTTGCCTCTATAACAGAAGATTTTCTAAAACTTGACATCCAGGAAGGTGATTAATTCAGAAATTACATATTAATGAGTTAATCACTCAGAGAACATTTATAGGGTCTCTACTGTGTGCGTAGAAACCTGGAAGGGGACATAATAGAAAAAGATAATTCACCAGTCAGGCACAGTAGACCTCACTTATAATCTCAGCATTGGGGAGTCTGAGCAGGAGGAACCTGTGTTTGAAGTCAGAATGGGCTACATAATAAGTGAGACCTTGTCTTAAGAAAGAAAAAAGGAAGGGAGGGAAGGAGGAAAAAAGGAAGGAAGGAAAGAGAGAGAACGAGAGAGGGAGAGAGAGAGAGAGAGAGAGAGAGAGAGAGAGAGAGAGAGAGAGAATTGCCAATTACCTATTGTCAGTATAAATCAATCTTTACCAGCATTCCCATACTAGGGACAATACCTGCTAATTAAGAATAATTAAAGAGATGTTTTCTTCCTAGCCTAATGGGTCCCTCCCTGATCTAATGCACTCCTGAGCCACCTACAGAACCTTCCACCCATCCCACAAGCCAGCCTGCCTTAAACAGCAAAACAAAACTCAAAGGAGTTTCCAGCAGGGCTCACACAACCAGGTTTACCCTGACTAGAAGTATAGAACTTAAGAAAGAAGAGGTGTGATCTCTGCATAGTTAGCAATTAATGTCCAAGTATCCAACCAGCAACAAGTAGATGCATTTTAGCCATTATTTTAGTGATAACAGCAGTACATCACAGGATATAGCTTGAAGTGAAAAAAAAATTTCTTAAGAGAATAAAATTTTGTGATTCTTTTCCTATGAGGTGATTTGATGATATATAAGTATAGATCTCAGTCCTTATCAAATCGCATTTACTACTACCTTACATTCTTCTCATCTGACTTATATTGATTTTCTTGTTGTTCTGTTTCACAAGTGCCATTGGTGTGACCAATTACTACTGAATGTATCTGAAGAGTAAATAACGAAGGGGGAAGGGATTGTAACCAGCCATTATTGATTACTCAATTTAGGCCAGGCACTTTTATCACATTTAACCCAAACAATGATGCTACCAAGAAATATTGTTATTTCATTCCACATCTAAAGAACCTGTTCCTTAGAGAGTCTACTACATTTGGCCAAGATTACAAAGCAAGAGTGTAGGAATGAATGAAAGCCTTTCCCAGACTAAAACAGTGTTCTCAGCAGAAGCTGTTACTGTTTATTAGTCATTAAATTCTACATCATAAACAGTCTCATCAAAGCATTATAAGTTATCTCCATGACAACCCTTAATCCTATCACCACTAGCATCTTAATTTATGACAACAGGACTTTTATGAGCTCTCCCAACTTATTCCTGATCTATTTTTTTATGTCATGGGTGCATAACCATTAATAATAAGAAAGAAAACCAATTATGCTGACACCATCTTGCATTTAAATGAACTTAGATAATGGAATTTCATAGAATTATTATCTGAGGTCATCTAACTCAAGTTCTTCTTATATTTGATGCCTACAGACATTAAAGAGGTATTAATAGATAAAGGAAGGGAATGAAATGACCTCACATTTCTTGGCTTCCAATAAGAAATCTCTAAGTCACATTTTTCAGAGGACCAGAAGTTTTGTTAAAGCCACCTTCTGTACATTTCTTCATTCAATTACAAGTAATGTTTACAGTGCCAAAATACTACTACATTTCCCTTGAGGAGAGTGGGGAGGGAGAATTGCAGAGAAAGTGTTTTGTAAATTCAGATATGCTTGGGCCTAGCCAGTCCAGGACCTCTAAGTGCACCTAGCAAAGTAAGTATGAAATCCATAATTAAGTGGATATTACTAAAGAAGAAAGTCCTGAGTGAACTCCATAGACAACACCCTGAGTGAACTCCACAGACAACACCTTGATTGAAATCAATAGACTACACCCTGAGTGAACTCCGTAGACAATGCCCTAAGTGAACTCCATAGACAACACCCTGAGTGAACTCCATAGACAATGCCCTGAGTGAACTCCATAGACAATGCCCTGAGTGAACTCCACCGACAATGAAGGCTAATGACATCACTGCCTATGCAGGCCTCCCCTGGCTTCTCCAACATTTCCATTTAAAATCACATCAACACATCAGGAGAAGGCATTTCATAATTTGTGTTAAGTTCCCAAATAACAGATCAACTAAAATTCCTGAAAATATGTTCTTACAATCTCAGGAGAATTATCTAAATTTCCTTTTAAAGCTATCATGATCTCAAATGAAGTCTTTGATTTCCTTCAGCAAACCATTGCTTTACTAATTTGAGTAAGAAGTAAAGTCATAAGCAAACTGATAATGCCAATTCTAGTGTTTACGCTTGAGAAGTTCCATACTGGAAGCTCTGCTGTCTTCCAGCACCAAAAAGGAATGGGCATTGTCCCAATTTTCATGAGGGCTCGGCTTTCACTAATGAGTCATTAATTGCATGAAAAAGGGACACTGTACAGCTTTGCCTCATAATAACTGACCAAAAGAAGAATACCCTGCATCTGAGCTGATTTCCCCACATTTCCAAACAACTTGATTTCTCTGTATGTGCCCTTCTTCCTTCTCTTCATGGTTTTTCAACATACATGAAAGGCTCACTCAAACCAATTAAATTACATTACGTTGAAAAGCTTTCTCTATTTTTTTTTAATTTATTTATTGGTTCCAGTTAGGGAACAAGCTTGTTTCACATGTAAGTCCCTTCTCCCTCTCTCTCCCCTCACCTCCTCCCCCACCCCAGCCCACCCCCAACTCCATCCACCCACCACTCCCCAGGCAGGGTAGGGCCCTCAACGGGGGGCTCTGCAAAGTCCACTAAATCTTCCTATGCTGGTCCTGGGCCCTTCCCCATGTGTCCAGGGCCAGAGTGTAACACTTCATGTGGGATGGGCTCTCAAAAGTCCCTTCTTGCACCAGGGAAAAATACTAATCCACCACCAGAAGCTCCCTGGAGTGCAGAGTCAACTTCCTGTTTCCACCCATTTTTAGCTTTTGAGGAAGTACAAAGGAGGTGACACTTTTCCCCCTCCTACAGCCTAAACATGAGGGGGGAAAAGCATGCCACATTCAGATATAACTAACGTTGAATCTAACCACCTGCTAGTTATATGAACTTGGAAATGTTACTCAGCCTTTCCTGAGCCTTGGTTTCTTCCCTGTGAAGTGTGACTAACAGAATCTCTATCATAATATTGTGAAGATTAAGGAAATTAAGCAATGGATGCAGTTGTGGTGCACATTAGGTGACAAATACATGCTCAGTGTTATAGTATAAAGAACCCTGTAAACACAGACACTGGACATCAATAGGGTTTAATAATAAGATTTACTTTATAGCTGTCATCAAGATGTTTGGGAATGAATCAAAGAAACTACATGAGGAGAAAAGCAATTTTAAAATGTTCTAAATAGAAAATGAGTAATATTACTAATAATTAGCATTCCAAAGTTCATTTCAACAGCCATCTAGCACCTCTATACGAAACTACATGCCTATGCTCATCCAGTGTAGAAGCTCAAACTAAAAAACACTAGATCTACCTTTTCTCCATCAGTTCCCTCCTTAGAAAGGTCACTTCCCAGCCCAAGACTAGTGCCTTTAATAGTAGGGTTCCTTATACAAATAAATATCCACCAACCTCATGCAATGTGCCATGCTATGAATTGACAGTGGAGATCTTATAGCCAAACACAGACAAGGAGATGAATTTTCCTGTTTAGAACCATGTGACTGCCCCATAAAAGGGAAAATTTAATTTATGTTAGTGTTCTTATACAAGATGCAATTGTATTGGTTTGTGGTCTCATGAAATGCTGAAAGGATGCCTGTAACAGCCCTTGGAGCATATGCCTACACTGTTAATCAGCAGTGATGTGAGGCTAGGAGCCCCAGACATTCGAAGTAGCTTGAAAAGATGATTCGGCTGGACTGACTCAGACAGTGTGTTCGGGATAGTATAAGGCGGTGTTGGAAGCTCCCCGGTTCAGGTTCTGAAAAAGTTTCCCAAACAAGGTTTTAGGAAGTGGTGCCGAAGTCTTCTGTGGATCTTAGTTTCCCAAAGTGCCAATGGGCAAGCACAGATTCCTTAAAATAGTCTGAAAAGGGAACTAGACAATTAAGAAGATGGGGAGCCAACATTGTTATATTTTATTGCCAGTCTCAGAATTTATACAGAAGTCAATATATTCAAGATTTTCTTATTAATCATTTGACCTTTTGATCATAGTTTAAACAAAGAACAGTGTTTTGTTGTTGTTGTTGCTGTTGTTGTTGTTGTTGTTGTTGTTGTTGTTAGTATTAGAAGTCCAGGATTAGGGTACAGTTCCTCGGTAAAATGCCTGCCTATTATTTACAAGGCACTTGGTTCCAGGGTTTGATCACCAGCAAGGGAGGGTGGTGCATGAGGGGTTGTATAGGATAATAAAGATACTTGGAATCTTCTCTACTGTGATGTTTCTTGGGCCCACATTTTCCTTGGGGACTGAAGAAGATTCCCTCAGGAATTCCTCTTTAGTAGATACCACACAGGGTTATTTCTGACCAAACATGTCCACCAAAGGCTAGGAGGGCTCTCCTAATTCTCTGGACCATGTGGACTGATCTGTTCTGCCTTTGGTGTTTCCTAGGAGAGGCACGCTGCGGAGGTGCGCAGGAACAAGGAGCTCCAGGTTGAACTGTCTGGCTGAAGCAATGGCGGGTATGGCACGCCCCTCCCATAGTAAATCCCCCTGCCTATATTATAATGGATCATGAGATATCAGTATGGGAAATGTATGACATGGTTTAAAAAGAACTCATTATTAAAAACAAAACAAAAACAGAATCAAAAATAAAATAAAATCAATGCGGTTCCTTTGCAGAATGTTTTGCTTGGTGTTTAAAAAAGTACCTTGGATCTTATTTTGTAAATATTTACATTTTTGTTAAAAAATACAAGTATTGCATTATGCAAGTTATTTCATAATCTTACATGTCCTGTAACAGGCTTTCGATGTTGTGTCTTTCCACTCAAATGAACTTGCTAAGTCCATTCTTTTTGAAGCTCCCCATGTGGAACTCTAGTCCCTGCCCCTTTCATTCCAACAGAAAAAAATGAGGTCAGTAGACAGTCTATGGTGCTAGAAACCCACCATTGCCTAATGACCTAGATGACTTCAGAATCTCTGAGCTTGACCAAGACCACACTTAGATCACAGGTACTGTGTCTCCATGGGAGCCTCCACATTTGTCTGCTCATAAACTGCTTCCCGCCTAGAAACCACAAAGCCAGGCTAAGGAAAACCACCAATCATAGCAGCTACTTCTGCTTCTCATGGACTAGACTATGTGCTACAAATGTATTTAGGTTTTAGAAAGGGATGGATGGGGAAGACAGATGTGAGCTCAATCAGGGTAGAAGCATAAAGGCTAAACCTTTTACAGTGCTGAACACAAGCGCAAGGCCAAAGGGTTCAAGGAGCCCTGAAATCATTCTTCATGAAGCGGGCTTACTTCTCTTGTTTCAGTTATTTTGGTGGAATGAATTAATTAACTTGTCGGGTGGCTTATTTGTGGATGCCATGGGTGATGATGTGCATTTTAAGCTTTTGCCTGTAGTACAAGCACATGATGCTACTGAATATTTTTCCACTTGGAGACTGTGAGCTGGTTGTTGCATTAAAAACACAAACAAAATCGCAAACACTGTGGACTTTCACTCAAGCTGGTCTTTCCTCCCCAGTGTAGGGCAATCCTGCCTATGAACAAAACCAAATCACTCCATCTGTGAAGCTGACGCAGTTAGGGGGACTAGGCAGGGCACTTGTGCCAATGAAAAGAATCAGCAGATACCCAGCATAAATACCTATTGCAGTTTTGAAGTCGTTTCTCCCAACTCCCAACTCCCAACTCCCAACTCCCAAGGGTTGCTGCCTGCATATTTACTCTTCATTAGTGCTATTTTCCTGTATGTCATTGTGAGCAAGCTGTGATGAATAAAGAATTGGAGTTCTGTGAACTAATAATGCTCTGGTCTGGTCTCTTGGCCCTGTATGTTCTGACCCTGGTGTTCAGATTGTAATAGGGTGGCTGTTGAACTGGGCCATCTCACAAGCAAACAGGCAGTAATTAGTTTGGAGGAAGCCCACAACCTGCTGGTTGACTTCCCTTGTGAAACAGCAGGCTGCTTCTTTTTCCCTCCCTTGGACAGGCCAACACAGTGGGAAAAGCCTTCAACTTGTTCCCCTTAGCAACAGGCAGAGTGAAGGAGAAACCCAGGTCCAGGCTGTCGTGCTGAGGAATCGAGCCTCATTCCAGGCCTTGTGAGGTTCCTGGCACCACCTCAGTTTCTCTCATGCTGCCCACAGGACACCCCCAGCCTGGGCCGTCTGTTAAAATGTGACTTCCCTGCCACATTGCCAAACTGTATCCTGCCAATGAGCACAATGCACACATGGACACAGTGGGGTCCTGCCAGCGACCCAGATGGATATTGCAGGACCAAACTAGCAGCATACAGTTTGAGCAGAAAGCCATAAATAATTGAAAGAATGCAGATTTATGAATAAGTAAATTGTCACCCACAAGAACACTGGCTAATTTTAAGGATGAGGCCACTTGATGTCTATCTTGAATATCCTTTAGTATTTATGGGATAATAACACTATATAACACTGTAATCAATGATACATGCTCCTTTTTTGTTCAGACAGGGTCTCTGATGTAGCCTTGGCTGGACTGTAACTCTCTATATAGATCAAACTGGCTTCAAACCACTATCTGCCTCTGCCTACCAAGTACTAGGATTGCAAACCTACACACTGAGAACATGTCTTTAAAAAGATACACTCTCTTTTAATTTTTTTTAGATTTTATTTATTTTTATTTGTGTGTGTGTGTGTGTGTGTGTGTGTGTGTGTGTGTGTGTGTGTGTATGGGTGTATTGCCTGCCTGTATGTCTATGTACCACATGAGTGCAGTACCCCAGGAAGCCAGAAGAGGGTGTCAGATCTGGGACTGGAGGTACAGATGGCTGTGAGTCCTGTCTAAGTTAGGAGTGGAAGGGGGTGCTCTAGACAGCAGCCAGGGCTTTTAAGTGCTAGAGCATCTCTCAGCCCAATGAGCATGCCTTTAAACATTGAACTCCTGATTGGTGTGGGGAAATCTCTGTTTTCACACGAATTTACATAAGTCAGTAGGAAAATGTGACCTCAGAGCTTAGTCACTGGCCCCTAAGGATGTGACCATGAATGATCACAAGCCCAAAGCTTAATATGGCCCCAAAACAGTAAGATATTGTTAGTCCACTCAGCATGTTGAAGGGAAAGAGGTCATTCCCATGAGGCTTTCTGAATATTAGAATAGTGGACACCCCCTCACACTCACACTACAGTGTGTCCCTCCCTAAACAAGAGTTAGCTTCATGAAAAAACAAAAACAAAAAAATAAAAAATAAAAAATAAACAACCAGGCAATGGTGGCCCATGCCTTTAATTCCTGCACTCAGGAGGTAGAGGCAGGTGGATCTCTGTGAATTTGAGACCAGCCTGGTCTACAAAGCTGCACAGAGAAACCCTGTCTGGGAGGGCAGGGAGGCCACAGGGAAGTGAGTGTTGTGCCTTCAGTGCAATGCCTGCCTCTCAAGACTCAAAAATATTTACATCAAACACTTCTCAAATCTCATTTCTCTGGTGAAGATAGATTGCGTCTGTGAAGTTACTCTACCAGCAGTTCTCAAAGTTGGTTGTCTTGAGGGTTTGGTAATAGCCCGCTGTTCACTTGCCTAGGATGCACGAGGCCCTGGGTTTGATCTTCAGCACTGGAAAATAAAGGGAAACAAAAACCAGATTGCTGACCCCCACCTGTAGGGTTTATAATGCATGATCTCTGTACCTTGAAGCCAAAGTGTTCACTGCTGCCACCTCCCCCAGAGGATGCCAGGATTCCCTCTTGTCCCCTCTAAGCCTCACCATAAACACAGTGCTCCAGCTGTGTGGCAGAGTCCTGGTGGCTGCTGCACAGAGGATATCTGTTCCAGTTGTGGCATGTTCCAAGATGACCAGGGGATGAAGGGAAACTCATGTGATCCTGTTTAAAAGGTAGGGGTTGGGTGGAAAGACATCCAAGAGGGAAGAAAAGAAGTGCTGCTTACAATGGTAACGAAAGATGTGCAGGAAGGGCTATGGTAAGAAACAGGAGAGATCAAAGGACAATGACTTGGCGTCTCACACACACATTGTTTCAGAAAAGGTTACAACAGCTGAGGTTTCTTCAGACCCTTCACAAATGAACTAAGAGCTGCTTGGGGAAGGGATGCCGTTTAGAGAAGTGCCAGGTCATAGCCTGAATCCACTTACAGATATATTTAACACACTCTTGGTGGTGAGTGTTATGTTTAAATTGTGTAAATGCCACTGAAATGTTCTGTGAAAATTCACAAGATCCCATTGATCTGATGAGTCATTTGTCTCTCCTGTGTCTTCTGTGCCTGAAAATGTATGCCACAACCACAAATGAAAAATATTGTTCCCTCCTCAAGAGACTGCTGTGTCAGACTATCTACCAGAAGTGTACCAATACCAGAACAATCAATCAAGAAAGAAGCTCTGTTTTAGCTCACAATCTTGACAGTTTCTGCCCATGATTGGTTGATTCCCTTACATTAGGGCTTGTGGAAAAGCAGCAAATGATGGTGGCTGTGTGAGACAGAGTGGACTTGCTCACCTAGGGGAGCAATGAGAGAGAGAGAGAGAGAGAGAGAGAGAGAGAGAGAGAGAGAGAGAGGGAGAGAGAGATCCCACTAGACTCCATCTGTGTCACGGCCAAGATTTTAACACGAGAAACAGGGGAACATTCTTAAGTACCTACACCAGGCTTCTCCACATGCCAGCATAGATGACAAAGTTGAAAATGTGCCAACGGGCATGACTGTACCATCCACTCTGCTGAGGGAGAGAACCTGAAGAGAGAGAGATGGAGCCCTTGGCTTTAACATCCAGCACAACCACCCATGGCCTCTTATCAGGCCATTTGCTGGAAACTGCTGAGGCAAATGCAGAGCTTAAAACAAACCTTGGCAAACCACAGAGCCACCTCAGATTCCTCCCTGTGCCCATGCTCATCTCCAAGTGACCGGCCAGTAGCATCAGCTAGCCCTTTACAACATCCCTTATCCTATGTTCCTCTTCATTCCATAACTGCTGTCTCCATCTGGCCCCTCGTAGATACCTGTGGTCACCTCTGCACACTGACCTGGTCTTTTTGCCACTTTATTACCCTCCCATTCATGCACAGGATGACACTAAAGTGTCCCATGAGTCCCTCTTTCCTCCAGAATGCCATTCCTCTTACACAGTACTATGTGCTCTGACATACAGGGTGTGGGTTTTCAGGCCTCCACACCCATGCCATGTTCTGCATAGAATTAATTCACTACAACTCAAATCATGGTGAAAGTCTAGGTCAGGCTGTTGATCTTAAGATATATTTTATAATCACAAGGAATTAAAATGACAATATTTTATTTGCTACTCCTGCTACACAACTAGCATGGGTCACTGTAGACTTGTGTCTGTGCCATTTCTCACTCTGGAGACAAAGACCAATGGAACTGACTTTGCTGGTCACTGTAGAGAAGGGAAATTGCAAGCATGACTTGTCAGGCACTGGGTATTCCAAGCTTCCACCTAAAGTAGCATACACCACACCCAAGCAACTGGATGGGCCTATTCTACACCAAGTACACAAGAAGATTCACCCCCATCATAATTGCAGTAAGAAAACCAAGAATGCTTAGTGAGTTGCACCAATGACAGCCACCCTGCTAGTCACCAAATGTTCAATACTTGTTCTTGTTGTTGTCGTTGTTGTTGTTTCCCTGTGTCACACTGTCTGTCCTCCACATAGAAAAACCACCAAGTCTCATTTAGTCTCATCAAAATCAATGTTGAGTGCTCACAGTCCCATCCCCCCTCCTACCCCATCTATACAAGAGTCCGAGGGACAGCCACTCTTCATTTTCAGTTTGACTGCATCTGGAATCACCTACATCCATGGGCTTGGCTTTCAAGACTGAACAGAAATGGGAATAAAGAAAGCAAACTGAGGGACTGGCAAGATGGTTCAGTGGGCAAAGGCTCTTTGCCCACCAAGCCTGATGACCTAAGTTCAATCCCTAGAATCCACATAAAGGTACAAGAGGAGTAACTCCTACAAGTTACTTTCTGATCTCCACTAACATACAGTGGCACAGCCCCTCCCTGAAATAATGCTTTTTAAAAAAGAAAGAAAGCAAACTGAGTACCAGTATTCTGCCTGCTTCCTGACTGCAGCTGCAACAGGACAACTGTCTCCCACTCCTCCCACAGGCCTTTCCCCCAAGAGGACTAGCCCCTTAAACCATGCGCCAAAATAAACCCTTCCTTCCTTCCTTCCTTCCTTAAGTTGCTTAGTTCAAGTGTTTGCCACAGCAATGAGAAAAGTAAGTAACAGAGTTCTCTTGACCTGAAACAAATTGAAAATCAGATGATCATCCCATATGCACTACCCTTAGTGGCGAAATGGGTGGAAGTAAACAGGATAAGCACACAGCTGTACTCATCTGAAGGTAAGAGATGCAGAGCATCCAGTCACCACAGAAATCCTGGCATCCCCACTGGACAGACCCTGTGAGCATTGGAATAAGGGATGTTCTTTAATTCTGTCCCTATCTTATTCCCAGAGCAGAGCCCCTGCCCTGAGTCTGTTGTTCCCGTGGCTGCCTGCAGAGAGAGAGCACTGTACATGTGTGTATGTCCCTAAGTGTGAGTGTAGACACACGCATGACACAGTGCACGGGTGGAGGTCACAGGATAACCTGAGCTGTCTGTCCTTCTTCCATCCATCTTGTTTGAAGTGGGGGCTCTTGTTGTTAGCTAGGTTGAGACCTGAACTTAGAGATTCCCCTGTCTCCTCCCCTTATCTTGCCATCAGGATGCTGGGATTATACTTGAACACTACTGTTATGGTGGAGACTCCATCCAAGCTCCCCTTCCCGTCTCCCCCCAACACCCTGCTGCATCTCAGAAAGCCTGCCAAAGGATCTTCCCCCAGAGATGTTCAAGACCACTCCCACAGGGTATTAAAATTGCCCCCCAGAAAACAGACTCATGGTTTTTCCAGTCTTTCTTTCCCGTCTCCTGGGGGCAGGGGGAGGGGGGAGGCTGGAAGGCCACCCAGGAGCACTGTATCCATTAAATGTGGGTTTTTTTCTAATTTGGTTTGATTTGGTCTGATTTGAATTGCTGCATCAGCGGAGAGGCTTATGGGGTGTAGAAACTTTTCAACTACTGCATCTGACTTGAGGTGGATCTGGGCATCTGAACTCCAGCACCTTACCCACTGAGCTATCTGCCCAGCTCCCTGCTCTGCCTTCTTAACTAATATTTCTGGTCCTTTATTCACCATGGCAGTATCTACAGGGACCACTCTTGGCATCTGTGTAACTATTCCCATCCATTTGCTATCCACCGGGTCCAAGTATCCAAAGGTCATTACATTTTTACTGCTTGTCATATTAGCATAGATTCCAACAGGAAACAGCACCTTACAAAGAAAAAAGAAGATGTTCATGACAGTTCTGTTAAAGGTGGGTGACTAAAATTAAGGAAAATCAGTGCTGATGAAGGGCCTGGGAGATACAAGCAGTGAGAAACCCTCCCCAGTGTGGGCTGAAGACCTAGGAGGTCTCTTCTGCAAGGGGGGAATGCAACCTCTACCAGAGGCAAACAGGGGTCAGGTGTGGCAAAGGAACACCTGAACGCATTTCTTCCTTTGCTTCAATGTAATCACAGCCTCACATTGGCCAGATGCAGCCAAAACACTGAGGAGGAGGAAACATGAGGCTGAGAAGGATGATCACAGGAGAGCCAGAGCATGCTCCCCACAGGGCAAGCCACAGCCTTTTTCAGCTGTCAGCAGCAATGACAACTGATCTTTTTCCATGGGGGTGGAGGATGCCATCACCGCTGTAACTAATTTCTCTGGTGTCAGTCCTCTTCAGAGTGTACGTGCTCTGAACTGGAGGGAGGTGTGATTTGTGACTCTCTCACAAACAAAATATGAGTAGATAAGCCCGGTGGCTGTGGTGGTACCAGGTAGGGACCATGGCCTACAAAGCAAGTTCCAGGACAGCCAGGGCTGTTAGACAGAGAAACCCTGTATTGAAAAGCCAAAAGAAGAAAAAGAAAAGAAAAAACAAGCAGAGATGGCATTCACTGCTTTCAGGTAGAGGACTCAAAGGTTCACCACCCCCTCTTTTCCACTGCCTTTGACCTGAACGGAAATGACATTGGTAGAGCAGAGCCCCATCTGCAGGAGACAGGAGGCATGACTGAGAAATGAGTTCTGTGTTTTACTACGGCTAAGAAATAGTATGGTCGCCTTTAATCCCAGCACTCGGGAGGCAGAGGCAGGCAGATCTCTGTGAGTTCGAGGCCAGCCTGGTCTCCAGAGTGAGTGCCAGGATAGGCTCCAAAGCTATGCAGAGAAACCCTGTCTCGAAAAACCAAAAAGAAAGAAAGAAAGAAAGAAAGAAAGAAAGAAAGAAAGAAAGAAAGAAAGAAAGAAAGAAAAGAAAAGATATAGTATGGTACTTTTCACCATCTTGGAGGTTTCTTATCCAGCAACTTTATCCCCAATCCTTATCACACCACATAAGCTAGGAATTGTTTCTGTGAATCTTTCAACAGTTTTCAAATGGTTTACATATCTTTCATTTTCTCAAAACCTGAATGTCAAAGAAACTAATCAGACATGATATGAAAGGCGAGACTAAATGGACTACTAAAGGCTAACTAAATGGACTACTAAGCTCAGAGGCTAAGGGGCAGGCTGAAGTTATTTGTTTTGATGGTGGCTATGGTCATCAGCATTCTTTTAAAGGGGAACAGAAAAGGAAAGGACAGGAAACGTCATGTGAACTCTTAGACACAAAAGCATCTGATGCAAAACTGTCTGCCACCTCTGCTGGCTACACTTTCCTACTATATCAGCTCCCAAGGCTAGCAGCTCAGGTCATTAACTTACCACTAACCCGATTGCCGGAGAAGAGCCCATTGAAGTTCATAGGTATCCCCAAAGAAGTCTTTCAGGCTTGTTCATGATAAATTGATCAACTCTGTGACAGAAGTGAAGCACGACCACATGCATTCAATGTCAGACCCTTTACAATTATCATTTGTCCCTCCTGTTGTCCTATTCACTCGTTATCACCCCACTGTCTAGTCAAGTCCATTTGACTGGATCTGAGGGAGCTGATGGACACCAAATCCAAGCCCAAGAGCACCTCTCCACTAAACAATGGGTACTCTGGGTTTTCATTTTTTGTGTTTTGTTCATTTCCTTTCTTTCATTAGCATGCACTCATTATTAAAAAAAAAATGGTGGGCTTAATTAAGACATCCCCGTGTAAGTCTATCATGTACTTTGATTTTTTTTTTTTTTTTGAGACAGGGTTTCTCTGTGCATCTCTGCCCATCCTGGAACTTGTTTTGTAGACCAGGCTGGACTCGAACTCACAGAGATCCACTTGTCTCTGCCTCCTGAGTGCTGGGATTAAAGGCATATGCCACTACAATCAGGTATACTTTGATTTTTCTCTTCTCCTCCTTTACTCTCTTCTGGTCCCCTCCCCCTCCCATGAGTATCTCCTCTTCCCAAATAATTCTTCATTTTCAAGTTTTGTTTTCCTTCTAGTGTATAGTCCACATATGAGAGAAAATGTGACATTTGTCTTTCTGGACATGTTTTATTTGGCTTCACGTGATGACCTCCAGTTCCATTCATTTTTGTACAAAAAAAAATCATTTTTTTCTTCCTAAGAGCTGAATAAAAGTCCCCTGTGGACAGCACATTGTCTTCATTCATCTGTTGATGACACCTGCACTGATTCTATAAGTTCTGACCGTGAGACAGTAAGCATGGCTGAAGTGTTCTAGATAATAATTATCACAAGAGTTTAGTAACAAAAAATTGAACACTTGAAAAATGAAACTGTATTTCCTGAAACCATATTCAAATAGGAAAATTTAATTCAAACTGCAGTTACAGGCAATGCATATAAAACTTAAAAAATAAGAAAGTAGCCAAGTGTGGTAAACCATGCCTTTATTTCCAGAACTCAGGAGGCAGAGGCAGGCAGATCTCTACAAAACCAGGTTCAAAAACAGCCTGACCTACAGAGCTAGATCTACAAGTTCAAAACCATTAAGGTCATTTTTGGCTATACAACATGTTTGAGGCCACCCTAGGCTACTTGAGATCCTACCTCAAATCAACAACACAAATAGGCATCCACAGAATATTCCATCCAACAACAACAGATACACACTCTTAGCAGTCAATGGAACGTTCTCCAAAACAGATTCCATTGTAGGCAGTGAAGGAAGTCCAATATGAAAAGAGATAAAACTGCTTCTTATACCCCATCACATAATAACGGATTAGAATTAGAAGTCAACAGCAAGAGATTGTATTACACAACCCCAAGAGAAAATTAAAAAGTTCTTAGAACCCATTGAAAACAAAAGCATAAGCTACTAGACACAGTGAAGGCCATTCTCAGAGAGAATTGTAACAACGAAAGTCCACACTTTAAAATCCAGGGAGAATGAAGCCTGTAACCTAAAAACCAATCTCAAAGTCTCAGAAAACAACAAGCTAGACCCCAAGCTAATAGATGAAAAAAATACATAAAGTACTCACGACTTTTAAGAAAAACAAAAAGGTGACATTCCTGCCTATTTCCATCCCATTGCCGGATTTTCCCCACTCATCTTAGCCAGGCTCTGAAAGCTGGCTCTCTTCCTTCACTTCCCACTCAACCCTTTGTCAACCACCATCTGCCTCTGTTCTCACCTCCCCCAAGGAAACTGTTCTCACAAGTGCTAATGACCTCAGTTGTTTTCCACAGTTAGGTTTGAAATCTGACCCAACAGTACTCAGGCTTAGCCCCAAACATGATCTCCTTTATACAGCCTACCTTACTCAGAGAAGCTTCTACCTGCCCACAAAGCATCCCTGTGCAAAATCTTTTCTGTCAGGTGACTCAGCTTCCAGGTTTAGGTTCTAAGTGTACCGATCTCATTCTCTCTTCATCAAATCTCTCCACTTGTAAATGATGACAGAACAGAAACTCTGTCTCTTTGAGTCACTTGACTCAATTTTTAACTTGTTCCATGGATCCATGAGCTTGTAGCATCTTCCACTAAAGGAGGAACAATGTGTTTCTCCATCTTACTGATGGCTGTGCGTCATTCATACCCTGAGCAGTGCAGTAACAGTGGACCTGATGTTTGGGTTAGAGTTTTAAATGTCCAGTGGCTTGACAGCTAACACCTGACTCTGATCTACCATGAGAGCATGTCCTGGGGAAGCTTCTGAAACAAAGAGGAAGTAGAGACATGTGGAGCAGAGTTGAACCTAGCAAAAGCCTATATCTAAGCCTGGCTGACCTGCAGCCTGCAAAGAAAATATTCCAGAAAGTACATATCTGTCTACGTGAGTCATATAATATTGATAGACTACAAAGAAGAGTAAAGGAGCTGCCATAAAAGGGCTTTGGCAACACCCAGTACAGAAGAAACATTTGGTAGCTATTGCTTATTAATATACTTTACACTATTATAATTCCTGTTTGCTGGGCTGTTTTTATTCATTTAACCATAATCTCTTGTGTGACACAGTCTCTAGCTTGTTGCTGAGTTTCTCCCATTTAACAAGTGTTCAATACATACAGACATTCCATATGGAGCAGCTGAGCGAATGAAGAAAATGAATTCATGTATTCAAATGAGAAAAATACTCGGTGTAATTCTTCACCGAAGATAGTTGTGAGTTCCATCTTCCCTCATCTCCCCATGTTCTGATGGTGTATACTTGTTTTCACACTGATTGACCTTGAAGTTAAGCTTTGTATCATAGAAAGGACTATCATTTTAGATTTACTTATCTTGTTTGATGTGTATGTGAGTGTTTTATCTGCATGTGTCTATACAGCAAGTCCAGGTTTAGTGCCTGTGGAGGTCACAGGATGGTGTCAGATACCTTGGAACTGGAGTTATGGATAGTTGTAAGCTACCATATGGGTGTTTAGAATTGAACCTGGGTCCTCTGCAAGAACAAGTGCTTTTAACCACTGAGCCATCTCTCCAGCCCACAAAGGACTATTCTAAATGACAAGAAAATAAGATTCTGTGAAAAATAGAAATCTCTACCACCCAGTAGTACACAGCTCCTTAGGTAGGACTTAAAAGCCAAACTTCCAGCTACACCACCAAGCCAATATTGGTCCCCAGTGAGTCCATCTCCTGGGCTATGGGCTACCTGCAAATCATGTTACACAAGGCAGCAGCTGGACAGCTCTTTGAAAACTCAAGTTCCTGCTTGTTCCTGACAAAGTGTCATCTAGCTGAACTAAGCTGTCTTCAGATGGGTAAGTATACATCCTTGCTGGCCTTGGGATTTGGCAGCATAGCCCTGGTATTTTTATTAACCCTGTGTGCTGTCTTCCTTTAAACATCCAATCCTCTCTCTCCCATGTGGACTCTGCTTCCTCTACACAGAGTCTGCATGGATCTCAGGGAGATGTGCAATGCATATTCCTTGCTAGTATACGTGTGAAAAGTCTCCTGAAGGCTCATACGTTGAGGGCTTGGTCCATCTGGCAGTTCTATATTGGGAAGTGCTGAAGGAAGTAGTGTAAACCCATTAGAAAGACTTTTCTTTGGAATCAGCACCTATGGGAAGGAGGGAGCTCTGCTCACAGGGAGTCAACTAGCAAAGTGTTTTCCCGGGTTCGGCCACCCAGGCACTCAGAGATGTTGTAGGTGATGTCTTAGAGGGACCACCTACTGGCCAATCCATCTGTAGCCCATGACATCATCCACATACAGAATGCTGGAGCTGCAGGATCATGGAGGTTTCCACTCAGCTTCTTAAGGAAAGCCTGAGAGGCCAAACAACATAGAGCAGAGTCAGATTCCATGAACTTCCCCTTAAGGCAGTGATACACAAAGCCCTGAAAGATACAATGGAGACTTAAGAAATTAAGAGATGCCAGGAACATGTAAAGCTGACAAGTAAAGCTGCAAGCAGTGAGAAGGATCAGTCTAACTGAGAGACCAGAACAACCATGAGGAGAGCATCCAATTAGACTGTAGGGGTAGGACTGCCTGAGCCTGTTGGCACTCATAGCTGCCACCAGTGTCATTGAAGAATAAGTATCTGATGACTCTTCTTTTTGATTCCCTGAAGAAATGAAGCACTAGTTTCCAAGGACTCCTATCTTAGTCTGTTTTGTGTTGCTGTAACAAAATACTTAGGACTGGGATAACTTACAAAGATGTTTATTTGGCCCACAAACCTTGTGACTGGAGGATCTAAACCTCTTGATCTTAACCTGCAGGGTGCATTACAATATGGCAGAGGATCACAAATGGAACAGGCCTTGTGCAGAAGGGATCAAACACATGGGTTGGCCCCAGCTTATAATAACGCACTCCCTGAGATCTAATTCAATTGCACAAATCCTGGACTACTCCCTAATGAGTTTGCTATTAACCCCTTCCAAGGGTGGTATTCTCATGACCTAACCATCTTCCATTAGGCCTCCACCTCTTCCACTTTAGCGACTTTGTAAGGGACCACATTTCCAGATTTTGGACTTTCAGGGGACATCTTTGAAGTTTTAAACCTTATCTAGTCCATAACAACACCCATTGACCATCTACCACTCAAATGCTGTGCCTTAGGCCTACTGCTACAGGTGGGCTATGCAAAGCCAGTTTTTCCTTCTGTTCTCCAGGAGCCAGATCCCCTCAGCATCCCAGATGACTGCTCCAGCGACTCTTTCTTTTCTAGAAATTTGCCATGTTATTCTTTCTTCTTAAAAAAAAAAAAAAATCCCCACCAGCTCCACTTTGTATCACTGTCTCCACTCACACTCTGACATGTCTTCCTTTTCCTCTCTCATCATTCCCCTACAATAAGGCTTTTACCCCCATTCTACCAAAACTGTGTGGTTCTGGTTAAGTCGCCATTGACCCCCTGGGGCAGAGTAGAGATTCTTAACGCTTATTCCACTGCCCCTGTGGTTTGACTTCACCAATGACTAAGTCCTCCTTGCTATCTTTCTTTCCCTTAGTCTTTTAACCCCACTTTCCCAGCTTTCTCTCATCATAGTGTTGCTACTCCGCTGTCTCCTTTGTTGGCTCCTTCAAGCCAATGTGTACAAGTTAGAGCCCTGCGGGAGTCAGTCCTCCAGCTTCTTCCTCCCTCTGTCTACTATCACTCCCTTGGAGCACTGTGCCAAGCCTAGAGTTCAAACAGTGCCCATATGCTAGTAGTTCTAAATCTGTCTCTTGATATGTCACCCAAACTATAGTCTCCTGTGTAAAACTGGCAGCCCAACATCTCTGTGGATAATGATAATCTCAAAGTAAGACATCATTTACAGAACTCCCAACAATCAAAGCCAAACCTGCCTCAATTCCCATCCAACTTTATTTTCATCTTTTTAACTGATCAGTCAAAATTCTTGTCATCATCTTAGGTTTGTCTTAAACTATTGAAACAAATACCCAGCAACTAAGTGATTCTCAAACCCTGTCTAGATACAGATATGTGCATATTCTCTGTCATCTGTGCCTAATCTTCCACTATCAAGGATCTGGATTCTGGAGCCAACTTCTGACTTACACAAAAGCAGCAGCGTGTAGTGAACAAGAACAAAGATGTTTCAGCCAAAGGGCTTGGTTCAAACCCCATTGCTGCCACTTATCAATCATATAGCAATAAATAGATTTTTAACCCTCTCTTGCCTATTTCTTCAGTTATAAACTGCAGGATAGGAATAATACTCATTTTATTAAGTTGTAATGAAAATTAAATAAGGTGCTAGGAATGTTGCTTAGTTGGTAGTGTGCTTACCTAGCACACACAAAGTCCTAGGTTCAATCCCCAGAACTGCATTAGCCAAGCTGGCTGCATGTGCCTGTGGTCCTAGCCTTAGGAGGTGGAGGAAAGAGGATGAGAAATTCAAGACCATCCTTAGTTCAAGGACAGTTTGAGATGAGTAAGACCTTGTCTAAAAAAGAAAGAGAAGAAAGGAAGGAAAGAGAGAAGGAAGGAAAGAAAGAAGGAAAGAAAGAAGGAAGGAAGGAAGGAAGGAAGGAAGGAAGGAAGGAAGGAAGGAAGGGAGGGAGGAAATGAACTAGTAGTTCCAAGTACAAGCAGCTAGGGCTGACCTCTAGTAAGCGACACACTCTCCTTTAGTGTAAAGCATTAGTTACTTGCATCATTTTTATCCAGAAGGAATAGAGGCGAATGCTCTTCTCCCATGAACTTGTTGTTAAACTCATCTCAAATAGCTTTCTGAAAGGTTGTTGTGTGTCATAAGTGCATTGCTAAGGTTCTTTCGGAAGCTGTATCAGAAATTTCATTTTTAAGTTTGTGTCTTCAGTGAGAAGCTAAATTTACACACTTAGACATACACACACAACACAACTACTTTATATTGAGGACCCCTATATCATCAATTTTGGAACAGAATAAAAATAAATATATTTCCACTGATTATTTTGAAGCCTAAATATACTACTTGTAAGGGAACACATTGCAAAATGCAGCATAAGAATCGGTTATAAATTCAAACAGCTGTGGGCAGTTATCCATGTGTGATCCATTCATCTGCTCATTAACCAGTATTCACTCAGAAACAATATTTTGTTTATGGGCTTTTTCATTGTCCCCTGGGAGATGAACAATACACTATAAAGGGAATGACAGAGCACCTCAAGAATTTCCCCAGCATTTAATATCTTGGGTACCTACCCAGGAAATGGTAACTGTTCACATATTTGGTTTGAAATTAATAGTTATAGAAGAAGGGAGCATCATTTCTAATGCAAAGCAAAAAACAAGCAGTCACAAAAGGAGTAGCAAAAACACAGAAGGGGAGGTGGGAAGTCTATGAAATGTGAACAACATCTACACATTTAGAAGATCTATTACAGCATCAAGTGAAATCTAAATTTAACCAGCTTGTGTTTGCTTGGCTGGGTTTTCTCTTTTCTAGAATGAAGCTAACACCAAATGCAGGAGAACGAGGAAAACAGTGCCAAGAGCAGGATAGTCCTTTACCAAATAATTCACTTATTATCATTCACTCCACACACTCCAACTAAGATGTGATTCTAATGTGGAAGTCTGTTTGTGTCCTTCCCTCACTTAAAATATTTTGGTCAGCTTCCTTCCCCTAAAGAAAGTCTGTATTCCCAAATTACAGTCTTGTAGATCGGGAGAGCCCGCCACATCCTTGAGTTTCTAGAAAGCTCTGTGATTTGCCATTCACAACATCTAACAACATACCAGGTCATGGCAGAAGCCTAATAAATAATTGCACTTTGTCAGGCTTGAGCTTGCAGTGATATTACACATGCAGTAACAACTGCTGCAATTCTTAAGTGCAACTGCCCCGCTGTGTGTTCTGTGGATGTTGCAATCAGCCACTGCCTCTGGCTCTTATAATCTTTATGCCCCTCTACCATGATGACCCCTGAGCCTTGAGAAAGTCATATGGAAACCTACTACCATAGAAGCTTCCTATAAATAGGAAGTTACCTGATAATAGGGCAACACTCCCCATCCTAGACACCATAAGCTATCAAACCAAAGGTTCCGTGCCAGGAATGGGTTACCTCCTTTGGAGATTTTTGTTCATTGGTGACCCATAGGCCCCAAACAATGGCTGTTGCCATTGTTCTTGGCTGCTCTTCAAAGCTTGATGTTAAGATCCCACAGCTGAAGTTACAGAACACGGAAATCAAGCTGGCACTCACTTGCAAGCTTCATCCCTGCTGCCCAGCTTTCATGGTGATGTAAGGTGCTGTGTACTCTACTGGAAGAAAAAAGTAATCACCAGTCTTACCCAGCTGTGGGCTGCAATAATGACCAACCTGACAAGATATGCCACTAGAACAATAGTGGTGTAAATGCTATGAGAGTAACCAACCACTTTCTGATTGGATTTAAGACCCACTCCAAAAAAAAATTGAGACAAAGAGCCTGTGGCCATACAAGCCCTAGGGGAAACTTACTGCTATATCTGCTGAATAGACATAGCTTTAAACCTACTCCTACTGGCTCATCTCTGTATCCAAAAGTCCTCATCAGAGAAGCTTCTTTTTATGGTAGATGGCAAACTACCACAAATTATCACAGAGACCCAGACACAATCTCCAGAAAACAAGAGACTGTAGAGTGCTCTTCCCTAAACTGGGGTATCTATTTAATTTTTAAGTGTGTGTGTGTGTGTGTTTTAGAGAATGAATTAGAGTGTGAACTGTTCTTGCAGAAGATCTGTGTTTGATTTCCAGAACCCTCATCAGGCAACTTGCAGCTACCTAGCCCCAATTCCAGAGGATGTCAAGCCTTTCTCCAGCCACCATAGACACTGCACCCACATGCATAAGTCCACACTTACACACACAAATACATATAGTTTAACTGTTTTTACATGTTATTTCAGATGGAACACATACCTGACACTGCTAAACTGGTCAAGAACCTAGACTACATAGGTCACAGGCCATTGATGAAAGCCTACTACAATTATTCTTCTAAAACATAGTAAAATCACTCTTAATGACATAATAACGTATCCATAGATCAGGCATCACTCAACCCTCATAAGAGAAGCTTCTTGAAGTAGATGGAAACCAACACAGACCCACAACTCAGCAATGTGCAGGGTGAGAGACTTTGGAGTACTCAATCTCCAATGAGATATCTCCATCAAATCCCTCCCCTTGGGGCTCAGGGAGATGTTAGGAAGAGGAGGCAGAAAGATTTTAAGAACTAGAAGTGTTGTGGAATATTAGTTGAAGATGTGTTACATTCGTTTGTGCTGTGGAACACTTGTTTAATGATGCAAAGATGTGTTGTGTTCTTTGATACTGCATTCGTTTAACTCTGTAAAGCTGTGTTATTTTGCCTGTTGAAGACACCTGCTTGGTCAAAGAAAAAGCCAATAGCTGAATAGCCAATAGCTAGGCAGGAGAGAGAAAAAGGTGGGACTGGCAAGCAAAGAGAATAAATAGAAGAATGAAGAGGATGGGGCAAGAAAAAGAGGAGAGAGCACTCCAGGAGCCAGCCACCCAACCACACAGCCAGCTACGTGCGGAGTAAGAAGAAAATAAGGGTACATAGAATACAGAAAGGAAAAGGCCCAGAGGCAAAAGATAGACTGGATAATTTAAGTTAAGAAAAGCTGGCTTGAAACAAGCTAAGTAAACTAAGGCCAGGCATTCATAAGGAAGAATAAGTCCCCATATGTTTATTGGGGAGCTGGGTTGTGGGTGCCCAAAGAGCAAAGAGTAAAAAGGCCAAACTACACAGAGGCAGTGGATGACTCCGAGGAAACAGTGTCTTTGAGACCCAACGTGACTGCTGCATATACGAACTCACAAGGGACTGTGACAGCATATGTAAGACCCACACAAGTTAATGCCAGTCAAATCCCAGCACAGAGAAGGGAATGTGGGAAGAAGTCCCACCTCTAACCAAGAAACTGTTGGCAATGATACCTGCTGGCAAAGGAAAATTGGTTTTCTCCAATGGCGTGACACATATCTCAACCATATTCCAGAGTAGGCCCCATGCTCAGGAGTAACTGGCTAACAAAATGGACTTCATGTTTTGGTTTGGTTTGGGTTGGGTTTTGTTTCATATTCTTTGTCTTTTTAGGTTTTTGTTAGTTTGATTGATTGATTATTTGGTTTTGTTTGTTTTGAGAGAGAGAGAGAGAGAGAGAGAGAGAGAGAGAGAGAGAGAGAAAGAGAGAGAGAATGAAGTTGGTGGGTAGGGAGGTCGGAAAGACCTGGGAGGAGCTGGGGCAGTGGAAAGGATATGATCAAAGCCTATTGTATGAAAAAATATGTTTACAGCCAATAAATACCAAACAAGAACTCTCAAAGGTTTAACAACTTGACTTTCAGTCACAGAGCATGTCTGTGCATACCATATCAGGGCAGGGAGAGCAATAACTTTGTGACTCTAGAACATAAACCAATGATAGCAACTTCAAATGAACACATTTTGAAACAAGATTTTGCTGTACTGAAGACCGAACCTACAGTCTCACACATACCAGATACTGTAGCATGTAATAATCTGCACACCTAGTCCTTCGGTTTTTTTAAAGTAGGGTCTCATTATGCTGCCCAAGCTGGCCTTGAGCTCCTGTGTATTCCAGGCAGGCTTTGAACTTGTGATTCTCCCCTCTCAGCTTCTCAAATTGTAATCCTACACGCGAAGGCACGGATAACAATTCACGGGATTAGGCTCAAATATAGGTTAAATATAATTTTTTACGGGGAGAGGTCACTTACACAAGAAGCACATGGCCGCCACAGGTTTCCGCACTAAGGATCCGCACTGGCTGCTCCCTGTGACCCGACTTGTCACAAGAGAGAGAGACACCTGATTGGACCCCAGACCTAAAACTCACTCTGTCAGGTTCGCACCTGTGACCATGCCCAAAAGGGCGTGGCCAGCGCTCCAGGTGAGGGCGGGGTGGCTATCGCACTACACCTACACCACCAGGAGTGGGTTGAAAATTGATTATTTTCTATCTCTTATTTACGTGATGCCAGAAATTATTTAAAAGACAAACTTGTAAAAAATACAACAGTGTCAAGCATGGTGGTGCAATCTCATCATCACTTCCCTTTCAGAACAAAAATGTAAGATCCCTTTGAGCCACGAGGGGGCAGTGTCTGATCACGGGTGACGGAAGATCTCTGACCTAGGCAAACATTGCACGGGAATCTTCGTGGACGCTATGCTGTTAGGAAATAGAGGACTCATAAAGTGTTATTCTCTTCTTCCATGTCACTAATAAACACGCACTCCTTATAGATGATAAGTTTTATAGCGGGACTAAAATCTATTAAAGCGGAATATGCCCATACTCAGAGCTCTGCAATGAGACTTGTCTGACAGAACTAATCCCTCTTCCTTGGTCATTTGTCATTTCCATCACTTGCCTATAGGTCCCAGCAAGTACTCATAATGGGTACAAAGGAGTTTTCTGGTTTCTCTTCTGCATTTATGCTGTTCGAGCACTTCCACCCGCTGCTTCCTTCCTAGTGAATAGCCTTGTTGAGCCTCATCTTAAGTTATTCAAACAAACGAGAGGCAATTACCTTTTTTTTTCTTTTTTTTTTTTTCTTTTTGCTTTGCAGTTAGGAAGCAGAGTTGCTCATGGCTGACTGGCACAGTAGAAGTCCTCGCTCACTACTAGCCAGAGGGAGCAGGCCCTGGCACAGAGCCATTGCTTGACAAAACTCAATGAATCAGTGCTTTCCAGGGTGCTTTCAAGACACCTAAGGGTGTGATTGCTGTCAGAGGACTAGGACATGGGGACAGCACTGAAGGCCCTAGTCAGCTCAGAGAAGAGGGTCCCACAGCCTCAGTGACACCCTTTCTGCAAAAATCTTGTGGGAGGGACCAGACACTGTTCCAAGAAGCAAAACGGCATAAAAGTTAGAAGGAAATGACCCAAGCTTTGCTTCCTGGTTATTCAATCAACAGCTATTCACTAAACAGCAGGCATGAGACACAAGGAAAGCAATGTAAAACATAGATTCCTTATCCTGAACTAGGATTATTTTTAAAATAATAATATTTTAATCTTGCTGCGGCAGAGTTCACTGAATAGTCCCTGGTCACCAAGTACCAGACGTGGATGGTTACAAGGGTGTATATGAAAGGTACTGAGCTTGGGGGCACACATGTGCAATCTCAGACTAGGAGACCGAGGCAGAATCTTGACTTCCAGACCACCTGAGGCCACATGGTAAGACCCTGTCTCCTCTCAAAAAGGAGGGAGGGGCTGTTATTTAATAATTTTCTCAGTTACTTTTAATGGGGCCACTTACATTATGTTAAATGGAAGATATGAATAAGCCATAATGCCTGGCAGACCTGTCATTGCTTTTAGCAGCCTTGTGTGCATTCGTGCCTGTGTGTGTGTGTGTGTGTGTGTGTGTGTGTGTGTGTGTGTGTGTAAGAGCATGTGCACACATTCACATGCACACATGGGCACTCATATGTGCTGTGCTGTGTTTTACTACATTGAAGATGAATGAAATTGCTGGAGGACAGGTAGTTAATGAGAAGATAGACATTTGAGTTCTTTAGAGGCACAGAACCCAGAGCAGTAGTAATAAAAGGTATTTGCTAGAACATCTTGCAAACATTACCCACAACAGCTGTTTGAGTCTGAGGACCCCTACTTCAGACCACAAGCTGAATGGAACTTCCAGTCTGGTGGTAAAGACCTCAAAGATTTTCAGAAAACCACTGGTCTTCAGCCGAGGTGAAAGGCTGAAGGTGCTGGGTTCTAATGTCAGCCAAGGGTGGTGACCGCAGCATCAGTGATGGTTTAAGTGTTCTCCCCAGTGAGGTGCAAGGCAGGCATGTGAACAAGAACAGCACTGCTCCCTGCCCCCACTAAACGGCTCTACATCTGCAATTCCAACAGAAGGTGCCACCCACTCTGGGAAAGGGTGCTCTTCCTTTAGTTAGCCCTCTTGAAAGTGTCCCTGCATGCCTCTCAGGTGAGTCCTGGTCCTGCTGAGCTGACAATTAAGATTAACCAAAATCCATGCCTAGATAGATAAATGATACATGATAGACAGGCAAATGATTGGTTCATAGAAAGATAGATAGATAAATAGACAGACAGATAGATAGGCTGACAAATAGACAAACAGAAAGATGCTAGAGTCTCTAATGTGAGTGTAATAATAGACAGTGGAGTCTCCAATGTGAGCGTAAGGATAGGGAGAAGAGCAATGAAAAGGTGCCATTTATCGGCTGACAAAATGCCTCAGAGGATAAGGTTTGATCTTCAGAACCAAAATGGTAAAAGGAAATGCACTCCACAAAATTATTCTCTGACTTCCACATAATCACAACACAATAATAGTAATAGTAATAGTAATGGTAATAGTAATAGTAATGATATCATTATTATAGTAGGGTGACATTTGAAGTATGCCATGTCCTTGCTTGGCTCCAGGAATTGACGTAACTGGGGTTGTGAGGGAATGAAGCAAGGACAGACACACAGACACAGAAAAACTAGAGTTGGCTGGACTATACTCTCTTATGGAGGAACTGAAGCACCCTAGAAGCTCAGTGAATTTATTATACACATCGGAACAGGAAGGAAGGGAGGAAGTGTTGTTGTACACAGATTAAGAAGGAAGCAGACTTAGCTAATATGGTAGAAACAGTCTCTGAAGCAGCGCCATCTTCAGACCATAAACGTGGGGGAAGGGCTATGGCAAACATTTTCCATCAACATTGTCACTCAGACATGAGAAAGGCTTTACCATCCTTCTGAGTGTCACCCTGGGACACTCCAATAGGGCTGAGGCATCATGTCCTTGACAGGGCAATAACCGTGTCAACAATACTCATTGACTCAGGACTTCATTAGCTCCCTACAGAGGAATATCTCAAAAGTGTCTTCCAGCTGGACTCCTGGATGAAGGGTCTTCCAGGAAGAAGGAACTTAATAAGCACAGCTCAGAGGCAGGAACAGGCCTGCTGGTCAGTCACACCCAAACTCAGAGCCAAGCTGCTGTACAATGGGAGGTGGTGGGGACAGCAGGGGGCAGAAACTGAGTGTTTTGTGATCCTAGGAAGGGCTTCTGCCTTACACAATGGAGCACTGGACATATCAGAGAAGACTAGGACAGTCACACGTGTGCAGTAAAAAAGGTATTTCAATTGCTGAGGAGGATAATTTATAGTAGAACACAGTTACAGCTAAAACAACAACCAACATCATAAAAGGAGGTGGATAAAGACTTATTTAGAATACAGAGCCAAGAAACATTGTGACTGAGAGGTATTAAGGATAAGGAAATGCATCGAGGACAATTATTTCTTATGGGGTGTGCTTAATTCCCACAGGTCCTGGCAGGATGTGTTCACCGCTGCTTAATTCCTACAAGTCCTGGTGTTCTCCGCACTCTGCTGCTGACATTCGTTAAGAGGAGCTGTGAGAGGATGAACATGAGAGATTCAGCAGCTCAGCTTTAACTGTGTTGAATTCAGCACATGTGAAACATCTCTTGGAGATGACCCACTTGCAGAAATCTCAGGAAGCCGGAAAGTGTTTTCTGGAAACGTCTGCGCTAATCTGAATCTAAAAGTAATAGCATCTGCAGAGATGCAGGAAGGGCAATGAGGGGATGGTTGGGAGTGGAGGGCACTTGAAAGAACATCCTTCCTTGCTTGTTTAAAGACAGGGTTTCATTATGGTCCCCATACTGGCATGGAACTAGCAATCCTCCTGACCCAATCTTCAGGATGCTGGAATTTTGATGTTTGCACCACTGTGCCTGGCTCTAAATCATTTCATTTCTACAGTTCCTTTACTGTTTACTGTACGGGGGTTGAAATCCAAAGCCTTACACATGCTAGGCAAACACCCCACCATTGCGCTACAGCACTGGCCCCTGTTCTTCTAGTGTTTGTGTGAGGAGAAGGGCAGCATGTCGTGGCACATGTGTGGACAACAGCAGATTACCTCGGGTGTTGGCCCTTGACTTCCACATTATTTTGAGCCTGAGTTTCTCTTGTTCACCACCACCTACACCAGGCTAACTATCCTGAATTCCAGGAATTCTCCTGTCTCCATTTCCCATACTCCCTGTTCCCATAGAAGTGTGGGGACTGCAAACCCATGCATTACCGTGTCAGACTTTTATGTGGGTTCTGGGAATCCTAACTTAGGTCATCCGTTTCCTCAGCAAGTTGGAAACACAGACCATCTCCCCAGCCCTGCTCTTGTATTCTTAAGAGAGTTGAAGCATTGTGAGGACACTATATGGGGACCAGTCTGAGTGAAACAAATTGTGTGTAGTATAAAGTGTGATGTTTACAGGCAGGATGAATCCAGAGTCAAAACGAAAATAGAAAGATCCTATAGTGATAGGATGTAACAAGTGGTTAAGAGACCAGAAAACCTAGATGAGGGAGACAACTGGGAGGTTGGCATACTTTTTAGAGTGAAGACTGTAAGAGGGTGCTAGCTCCCTTCACAAAATAAAAGGAAGAGCTCCCCCCAAAGCAGCACCCTGTTATAGAGAAGCCATCCCGTAGTGACGCTGATTAAGGTTTCCTACATGCTAGCACTGTGCTATCTTTCAGTCCATAGTTCTGTGCTTTACACACTTCATTGGATTTCCCTGGAACTGTATGAAATGATGTCATTCTTACTGCCATCTACAGATGTGGAAATGGGTAAGCAGATATCCAATAATGTGCTAAAGGTACTCAGCCAGCAAGTAGTGGAAGTCCGTGCAGCCTGCATCTTCCATCACTTCCCTACATGGCCTTCCTCCCAAGTCCTTGGCTCCCCCAACCCTGGACCTGCCCTCAGAGCTCAGTCATCTGCATCTTTTCTGTCACCACCTGGGACAGGATCATGCTGCCCCCAGGGATGACCTGCTCTGTCCTCTTGGCAGTGGTGACAAAGGCAACACTTGCATTAAGTCTTTCCAAGCATCAGGTGGAAACCAGGAAGAGTGCTCAGAAAACCAGCCCAGCTTACAAAACACAAGTCTCTGCTCTTTGTAGAATTTTCTGGTTCTTTGTGTTCTCCTCAGAACATTCACTCTTCCCTATGAGCTCTACATCTACCATCTAAGATCCTCACTTTCCAGCCTGACCTGTCTGTTAAAATCATCTTTAAAACATGCACTAAGGAAACAGTAGGGATACCTGCACACCCATATTCATCGTGCCACCTTCCACAATAGCCAAAGAACAGAACCAGCCTAGCTGCCTGTCAATGGATACATAAATTAAAAGGATCGGATCGAGACACACAATGGAGTTTTATCCATCCATAAAGAGTGGAATTGCATCAATTTGTAGGAAGTTAAACAAGTCAGACTCAGAAATAGAAATCGTCCATGTTTTCTTTCATATGTGGGCTCTAGATTTAAAATGTTAAAAAAATGGATGAAAACAAAAGGCATTTACCATTTCAAAAATGGGAATTGTTTCTCACAAGGAGGTGGGTGGCAGATCAATGCATTGGGGATCAATAGGAAAGAAGGGGCCTTGACAAGACTCAGACGGGTGGCTGGTATTACACAGATGACACAAAACATCCAAGGGCAGGTGGAAGACAGCTAATCATTTCAAGAAAGTCAGAGAAGTTGGTGGGGAGAACTGATTCAAGGGGTGAAAGTGAAGCTTTTTGGTTTTTGGTTTTTGGGTTTTTGCCTATGCTGTTCTAGAGGCGAAGGAAGAAAAAGCCAGTGCAATGACTGATGGCAGCTGAACTCCTCCAGCTGCAGGGTGACACCAGAGTCTCAGAGACAGATACATAAGTGAGAATGACAGACAATTGATAAGTGCTCTAAGCTTTAAGAGAAGAAAACCAAAAGCCTGGCAGCACAGCTCATATCTGTGTGAGTAAAACAAAGGACAAAAGAACTTGGTAATAAGTTGTTGAGAGATAGAAGGAGAACAGTGTAGGGACGAGAAAGAAGGGGACTCTGCAGCACACAGCAGCAGTGAAAGATTCAGAAAAGAAAGTAGGCAACTTAAAGGTAGAGATGCCACAATTAAAGCAGAAGACAACCAGCAGACCAAGAGAGACACCTTCCTTCATCCACATGGGCTATTATAGAGAAAGGCCTTAGACGGAGCAACTTTCAATCTCGATCTTCTACTGCCCACAGCTCAGGAGGCTGGAAAGGCCATGGCCCAGGTCCCTGACTCAGTGTCTGAGGAGTTGGTGAATACACTCTCCAAAGCCTCTTAGAATGGGTAAATCTCATTCATGAAGGTGCAGCCTTCGTGACCAACCATTTCCTCTGCCCCTACTCCTGGATACATTTGCCTCGGGGCTACTTTTCAACATAAAAATTTTACAAGGACACAAACATCCAGACCACAGCACATCCAAACTACAAATGACAGATTAATTCAAACCAATATGACAGAAATATGCTATAGAGGCTGGGGAAATGGCCTGGTGGGTAAAGGACTTGCTCAAGAATGGGGACCTGAGTTCAGATTCCCAGGATCCATGTAAACCTGGCTGGGGATAGAAGGCAGAGAGGGGAAAATTACCAGAAGCTCACAGGCCAGCCAGCCTATGGAACACAGCAGTGAAACAAGAGGTATTGTCTTAAGGAAAGTGAGACCTGACTCCCAAGGTTGTCCTCTTGGCTACATATGTGTCATAACACATGTGCACGTACACACAGGGATGGAGATAGACACACGGATAAAGAGAATCCACCATGGCCTTGCCGGTAAAGTGTTTGCCATGAGAACCAGGCCTCAGTGCTGTGAAAAAGCTGGGTGTGACAGGATGCCCTGGTAATGGAGGCAGAGGCAAGCAGAATCCCCCCGGCTTGTTGGCCCATCAGTTGCCAAATCATTGACCAGGTTCATTAAGAGACCCTGTTTCAAAATACAAGGTGGAAAATGACTAAATAAGATCCCCAAAGTCAACCTCTGTCCCCCACATGTACATGCACCTTCATGTACCCATTCATACACATGAACAAGCTCACATATGTACACATCCACATACAAAATTATATACATTGCATGTAGCAGCCAAACAGAAGATGCTGTCTCAAAAAGATAAGTAAGAATTGACAGCTAAAGTTGTCTCGTGACCTCCACATGTGTGCCATTGCACTAATTAAAAAAAATAAAAAATTAAAACCTGTCAGGAATGTTGATACTACCCATGGTTTCTAGAACATGGGAGACAGGCTCTTTCGTATATTGTGTGTGAGAGTACAGACAGAATTGCTTGAATCTTTTTTAACAGTCATATGAAGCTATATAATACACATAAATTTTAAAATATACATAGCCTTGGTACAGTGACATTATGACCTTGAAAGTCTATCATATAGAAATAAAGGCTGCAATATACTTCAAAATACTTGTGTTAGGAGAAAAGAATTGGAAAAATTGTATACAGATAGAAAAATGAGTATATCCATACTATGACATAATGCATATACATTAAAAATAATACATGTGTTTTATCCCAAGGGATGAACTGTAATTTTAAAGCAAAACACAAATTGCAAAGTAATATTTACTTGTATTTATGCTGATTCTTTTTCTGTAGAAGGCAAGGGGGAGTATTCATGTTTATGCATGAACAGTTAACCATACTGGTGTAAGCTCAGAGAGAAGCATGAAACATACACATCTAATTATTAGCTCATATGACTGGGGTGGGGTGAGATCAGAAGAGAAGGCAACTTAATCAAGTTTTTATGCACTTCAGGAAATAGTTTGTTCTGTTGCTGCATATACAGTGTATGCAGTTTTTATTTATTTTTTAAGCAATCCAAATACATAGTCCTAAGAAGAGACAGAAAGTATCAGAGTCTAAAATTTTCCTGAAGAATGAACATGAAGAGAAATCCACTGGATGTAAGCATAACAATGTTTTTAGGGGATGGGAGGAGGGCAATGGGGATACAGAAGGAATCTAGTCTCAATGAATTCCAAAGAAATGAACAACAGATGAGAAAAACATTCTTGCAGACCTAGCAAAGAAACAGGTTGATCATCTTTGTTCATCTTGTTTGAATATCGTTGTTCACTGTACAAACATGCCGAGGGGCGTGTTTGTGTATGTAGTTAATGTATGTACTACTTGGACAGATTGTGTGCAAGTGTGCATGCCTGTGCACAAATACCTGTTTGTGTGTGCACATGGAAGCCACAGGAACACATCAGGTATTATCTGTCGCTCTGTGACTTCTTCCTTTGAGATAGGGTCTCTCACTGAACCTAGATGGCGCTAGGTTTTGGCTAGGCTGATAGCCAACAAGCCCTGGTGATCCTGCTGTCCCTGTCTACCCTCCCCATCCCATCACTATGGTTACAGGCAAACAGACCATTCCTGGCATCTTATGTATGTGCTGGGAAACTGAACTCAGGCCTGCATGCTTGCTCAGCAACTGCTCTTACCCACTGATACATTTCACTAACCTACAACGCTTTGTTTTACCATTTAAACATAGTACTATCCTATTTAGGAGGACTCCTGTCCTGTCCTCAGCACTGAACTCTTAGAGAAGAGTTCAGTTTCACAGAGAAGGTGGCTACCATCCTGCAACCACACTGGCTTGGCACACAGCTCACCCATCAAACGCCTATACTGTGCTCTGAGGAGGCTCACACGGCAAAGGTTCTCGGGGGACTACCAGGAAGCAGGCTAAAGCAGGGAGTACTTCCTCTCATTGTGAAAAGTGGGACAGAGAACTCAACTTGAGTCAAAATTAGCCTTACTGTACCCACATTGAAGCAGAAAGCTGTCTCCAAGGAGGTGGCCTGAGGGGTCTCTGTTCCCGTCTGCCACCAGAGCCCCACACCCTCAGGAAACTAGTTTCCTCTCTCTGCCTCAACTCTCCTCTCTCTGACTGGGACACCACTCTTCCTTAAAACAAGTTAAGATCAGTTGGCTTTCTTCTACATTCATTTCTTGGTAGAGAATGCTACCCCAGCTTGGGAAGTGACTCCCTGGGAATATGGTCAAGAAAAATGATTTCCAGCAAGCCATCCTACCCTCGATCACCTCCTGGTGTGAAAAGCCTGCTACTGTGTCTAAGAGACTAAATATAAATACAGAACACACCTGCTGAAAGCTTCTGGACCCCCCAGAAGCTGTTGGAAAACCCTGATATCTGTAGTAGTCTCTGTTTGTGTGAAAGAATGTGACACATGAAGGCCAAGGCCAAAGGTGACCCAACCTAAGCAAAAAAAAAAAAAAAAAAAAAAACAGTGTGCATTGAGCATGTGTGCAAAACCCAATGAGAGAATGAATGAAGCTGCAGATACCCACTCCAGTTGGGAAACCATTATTCCTTTCATTGCTTCAGAGTGACAAATAGCTTCTCTGGGGCTATTGAAGAGCTAAGCAGGAATATCCCAAAATAACAGAGGGGCTAAGAGACAGGTGTCTGCCAGCATTGTTTCTTCACCCAACGGGAAAGGTGAATCCCTGAAGCTCTGGTCTTGTGGTATTCTCCTTGCAGTCCCAGCTTCTTCCTGCCGTCCATTCCTGTGTTTCTGACTCAGGACCACACACCTGAGACCCACTCAGTGCTGCTGCTAGACGTTAGGCATTCCCACCAGAAAGATTTCCAGAGCATTCTATGGAGGAAAACCAATGATGAGCAGGGGACTCTAAAACTGGATGGTACAACTAAAAATACTGCCCAAACTGGTGGTTAGATGGCTAGAGCCTGTATACTATGAAGATTCTTTTTGTTTCCTAGTTTTAAAGTTTAGCAGAATGAATATACTGCCTAACTCTGATCCCCTGCTTAGATAATTGCTAGTGTGAGACTTCAGATTCTTGTTTAAGTGGGATGGGGTGTGATTAATATTTTTGTTTGGGTTCCTTTAGGTAATGATGGTCCTGGAAATAACAGTGAGGACTGCCTTAAAGGAGCCTTGATCCGGGTCCTGTTGGAGTCCATTAAGATTAAGCTGTTTCCTTCTGATCTAAGAATGAAATCTACATCTGGTCTTGGGTCGAGACTTAACATTCCAAGCTATGCAAAATATAAACGTGAATCCAGCTAGACCTGTCTGTCACCAGGGAGAGATCCTCAGGAAGGCTGATCTTTTCTTAAGATACCACCCCTTAAGAAGGCATGCTAAGGGATGGGAGGAATAATTATCCCTTTAATGGGATAATGTACTTTTCCTTCCCACAAAACCCAGCCCTGGTTTAGCTACTTATGAAGCCACAGCCATATGATTCTGATAAGGTCTGCCCACTTTTCTGAGTCATATACATACATACATATGTATATATTTATATATAATAGTTTATGTATTATAGTTTGTATATTAAATACATATAATTTAATATATTTCTAATGAAATTTCCCCATCTGGCCTGGCAATGCTCCCCCACACCCAAGAGCCACAAAGCATCTAACAAAATTCCTAACTCCTGGCATGGGAAGCCCTCCTTTGAGTTGTTGGTCAGGGTTTTCCAAGAGACTCCCCAAAATGACAGGCTATTGCTATTGCCCTTGGCTGCCCCCTAGAGGTAAAAGATAAGTCCCTATTGTTGAAGACACCATGCATTTTAGACATAAGGCAAAGGCCCCCAAGCTAGAACTGACCTGAAAGCCTCCTGCCTAAGTACTAGCATTTATGATACTAGACGTTGCCATGCAAGTTTCCAAGGGAAAGAAGCAACCAACAGTCTTACACAGTTATGATACCTATGAACCACAATAAAGTTATGATACCTATGAATCACAATGACCAAGAGAGCACCATTACACTAAGGGTGTAGTAGTGGCACGCTACCTCGGTGGTAACCAAGAGCTCTCTGATTTGACTTAAGACCACTCAACAAGAGGGAAATTGCGCCAGGTACTGAAAATCTTGCAAACTATCCAGAGCTAAGTGAAGTCATAGATCTTGGAGGAGAACCTACAGCCACCACTTTACTATCTCTTTACTAAGCCAGCATAATATCAGTCCAAATATTTGCCCTAATACTCACAGATAAGTGTTGTTCTCACCCCCCATCAAGGAAATTTCTCTTTGCAACAGATACCATTACAGAAAACCACAACTGACCAAAATACAGAGTCATGGAGCCCAATTCCACCCGATATATCTATAAGATAACTTGTTCACCTAAGGATCAGGAATCATAGTAGAAGAGGGGCAGGACTCAGGCATAGAAATGAGGTCCCAGGACAAAATATAGCAATCCCAAGGTTTTCTTTTTCCCAGTGTCCAAGCCATGAACAAATTCTGCTAAAATGTAAGAAATTATTTCAGAGGAAGATGCATCACGAAGCAGAGCTCTTGTGTTGGCAAAACCCAGTCTCTTGGCCACCCGTCCACTCTCCATCCTTATCCCCAGAGCACTACACTCTGAACTGACACTCAGTGCTTAGGGAGACATCGAAGCCTTGATCACTCAATCCTCATTACTACATAGACAGAGCATGTTCATGTACACCTGAAATCCTAACACGTAGGAGGCAAAGGCATTCTCGGCTACCATAGTAACTCTAAAGCTAGTCTTGGCTCCATGAGACTGTATCGAGAGACAGAGAGAAAATTGGTCTTGAGTGTATACTCCACAGTCTACAGTCCCACAGGCAGCACTGAATGAGATGTCATCAAAGGATTCACGGGCATGATTGCAAAGTAAGCCAGAGTTTCTGTGAAAAAAAGCAAGTGGGCTTTCAGGGCAATCTCGATTTCCACATTTAATCACACTTCAAACTCAAGAGCACAACCCCTTTAAGTCTTGTCTTCATCTGTGTCATCATTGAGAACATTTTCCAGGCTATCCAGAAGGGGCACTCTGGAGAGTTGGGTCAAGTGTATTTGCTCATAGGCTAGTCTGAGTTCCCGGGGAAATTTGGAGGCAGAAAGGTGATCAGTCACAGGGAGGCTGGCAATGAAAGCCACTAGTAACAAGCAGGCCAATGAAAAGGCCTTCCTGCTGCCCACTCCACCCTTTATCAAGATTACTGAGATTAAGTGCCATGCACTCTCCCATGGCACTCCATCTCAGTAACAAATAGACTACAAAACCATAAAGGTAGAAGCAATGGCAGCAGTGTACCTTTGCGATATACTCTCGCTCCCACCCCTGTTTAGAGCACTGTAGTCTAAGACCTCCAGGGAAGGAATCATAGAACAGAGGGAGGGAAAGGTGGTATCTTTTAAAATCAAATCCAGGGTTACAAGCCAGCAAGATGGTTCCATGACTAAAAGGATTCCACCAACTGACAACCTGAATTTGATCTCAGAGTCCACACGGTAGAGGGAGAGAACCAACTGCTGTAAATTGTCTTATCACATGTATGCCATGCTTACATACAACACACACACAGACACACACACACACACACACACACACACACACACACACACACACTTCTAATGGTAGATATGACCGGAAAGAAAAGGAACAGAAATGGAGAAATAACAAGTTACATTTTATTTTACTACTAACAATGGAGCTGTTCCTCTCTTCAAGAATTCAAGCTATGCCCATCTTTCTAGTATTCCTACCACCCTTAGGGCCCTATTAGGAGATGAAGGGAAGGCAATCTATATGGTGTTTTCCTTTACAAACAGGGCAGAGGGGGCTGGGAGACAGCCCGATTGATTTCCTACAGCAGTGGGAGACTCTGAGTTCAAATCCCTAGAGCTGTGCCTGTGATGAGACAGGAACTACAGACAGGAGAATCCCAGAAGCTGAGGCCGCCAGCCTGGTGTGCAAAGCAGCAAGGAGACCCTGTCTCAAGCAGTAGTCAAGACTGTCTTCTAGCCTCAGCACACACACTGTGACTGGTGGGTGCATGCTCACACTCACACACACACACACACACACACACACACACACACACACACAACACACTGTGACATGTGCATGCTCACACACACACACACAACATACTGTGACATGTGCATGCTCACACACACAAACACACATATACAACACACACTTGGCATGTGCGTGCCCACACTCAGAAATACATACACATATCATATATTTATCTGTGCACACACAGGATTTAGTATTTAGAGGATAAAATTAAGGAAGAGTGGGTGAGTGTGATACATATCTATAATCCCAGGTCTTAGGAGGCTGAGTTAGGAGGGTTTGATATTCTGGTCAGCCTGGACAATAGATAGTGAGAGTCTGCCTTAAAAAACAAATACAGACAGACAAAATCCCAAGAATGAATGGTGAATGAGGGAAGACAGAGTGAGTGGGATCAGGGGCTTGCCCAAGATGCAAATGGATGTTTTTACTCCATTTCCCACTCATTTCTGCACAATGAAGTAAAAGCTAGTCATTTGGAGTTTGCAGAGTTGGCAGATAAAGCTGGGATCCTGGTGACCTAAGGAATTCAGAAAAATGGAACAAGACTCACAAAAAGAGAGTAACTTGGCATTGGCTCTTCCTAAATTCCTTATTTCAAATGTTTTATTAGCGTGTGTTAGTTGTACACAACAATGAGCCTCATTATGACATGTTCATACGTGTATCCAGTGTGCTTTGATCATGTTCACTCTCTGGCACCCTCTCTTTAAGGGGCCTGACCTCCTTACATACAGTGGCATCTACAAGACTCTTAGTGGAGGGCAGTCCTTCCCTTCCGTATGAGGCATTCCGACAAAAATAGCCATGTCCTTTCCCACCGGGGGGGATCCTGCTGCACACATGGCTCTCATTAGCTTCCCTTTCTCACCCTGACTACTCAGACATTCCTGCTTTGTCATTTCTCCTAGATGATAGTATATACTTAGAGTTATTTTTCCTTAGAAACAGCAAGACCTTTCTCCATACAGGCTTCCCATTGGATGAAATCTTCCCCTGGTATTGGTTACTGCTTAATTTAAGAAGTGCCAACAAAATCCAGTATATTGGATAGGTTTCTCTTTGGGGGTTAAAAGGTGGTAACTGGATTAAATGTGCAAGAAGATGTAGGTCTAATATTTAAATTAAAACATGTCTGGGCATTTAATTGATTTCCACAGTGGTGTACTGTTTTGAGGAGACATAATGGAGACTCAAATGCTGATTGATTCTTACCATATACACATTACTATCACGGTTTTTTATGTGGAAAATATAACTTTATGGGACACGATGGTGACTGAAATACATATCTTTACAGGGTGTATAAAACAGGTAAGAACAGATACTTAATGAAAATCATCATCTGATACTTTCACCATCAGTGACCAGAACAACAAATAATCCTGTATTGCCAACACTGAACACCCAGCAGACATCAATAATGGATCACAGATCAGCCAAGTTGAAATTATGGAATCCCTCAATATAGCTGTGGGCACCACCTACATACTCTATCCAAATGTATCCAGTCACTCACTCATTCAACAATTAGAAATCAAGTCCCTACCATCTACCAGGCATTGTAATATGTTCCGGACAATAGACAAATGAGTTAAAAAGGCAGGAGTGTAAGTTTTCAGTTCTGTGATGAGGCTGCAATTTGACATAAAAGTTATTCCCATTTCTGACTTGATATGCATGTGCTGGCAATAGCTGGAAACTCGGAAGATGTAAAATCGGGGGGGGGGGGTAGACACGGCTCTCAACAGTTAATTCCAGATCTCCAGAACATGAACTCCTACATTAAAAGACTGGTGGAACGAGGAGTTTTAGGTGGTGTGGTATACAGAGGGAACTTAGGATCTCTTGGGCAACACATTGACAGAAGATCCAATATAAAGTGATTTTAAATGGTAAAGAAATTCATCACCTCACTGTGTTGTCTCCTGATAGCCCATAACAATACAGTTTGCTACAGCCTGAGTGCTTAGCCACCAAGAGTTACTTTTCCCAGCCTCTCTTTCACTAAATGCCAACAAGATGTGAGCAGAAATGTATTTGACAACTTCTAAGAATCTTTCTCAAGAAACAAATAGTGCATTTATTTCATCTTTTTCTTGCTCCTTCCTCCTGCAGGTGCCTGGAAGACAAGATGCCATTACTTAAGAACTGGAGAATGAAGATTCTGTCTTAGAGATACTAAATGACCTACAAGAATCCTAGGACCCTGGGGACCCCACACCAGGCAAGACCTTTGTTCCTACAGACTTTCACGTGAGAAGAACTTAAGATACCTCATGCCCTAGTCATTGTTATTTTAGATATCCACCGCTCCCAATGAAGCCTTACTATATATAATATAATCATATAATAGGAGGCCTACGATAACGTGAGCTTTGGGAATGGTGTGATCTAATGACCATGGTGCCATTCTGTTGTAGTATTCCTGGCCTGTGTTCATGTTGTGCAAGAATTATTTCTGGGTGGCAACAATATAGGTACATATAGGGACCTTAACATTGTCATGTGACAAAACCAAAAGTAGAGGGAAAGTGACTTTCAGTTGTTTTCCCAGAAGAGAAAACATGAATTTACTAAGTGGTCCTGAACAATGTAGGGCCTGGGAAACAGAACTATTATCCAAATCACCCAGGAGGTTGAGCCAGGAGGATCTCAAGTTCCAGACCCACCTGTGCACTAGTTCAGGACTAGTCTGGGAAACTTAGTGAGAGTCTGTCTCAAAATGAAATGTAAAACAAAGGCTGGGGACATGGCTTGGAAACAGAATGCTCGCCTAACATGTATCAGGTTATGGTTCTCTCCCTAGAACCAATAATTGAATGACGTCTACAACAAATGTCTCCATCTATATTTGAGTCTGAATTGAATCCTGAAATAAACAATGGAAAGGCGACAGATTCCTGATAGTATTCTGGCATCTCTACTGGCCTGCCCTTGGAGTTCTGAGAGGACACGCCCTCAGCTGCAGACACTAAGAGCACCACCTGTGCACATTCACTACATTCCTTTGAAAAGGGCCCTGCCCACCTCCTATCCTCTCTCTCTTTCTCTCTCCCTTTGTCTGTTCCTCTCTCCCCCTCCCTCCATCCCTCCCTCTCTTTCTCTCTCTGCTCTCTGCCTGTTTCTCTGTCTCTGCCCCCCTCTTTTCTCTGCCACTCATGTCCCCAGAAACCAGTTCCCCCTCCTCTTCCTCCCTTTCCCATTCACTTTCCCCTAATTAAAAAAAAAAAAAAAAAACCTCCACCCAAGCTCTGTCTCATGGCATCTTTCTCTTGTGCATCATTTTTCTAAATTACAACAATTCCACTTAAAAAAAAAAAAAGACACCTAAGACCAGAGGAGGGAAACTGCTTGAACAAAATTGAAATTGTTTTGGAAAGGAAGAAAAATGAAGTCTATTTACTTATTAACATTACAAACTACAAAAACCCACATCGGCCTATAACTAACAGCAAACTCTTCCAAGCCTGCAATCTGGAAAGGACCAACTCACCTCAGCCAACCCTGGTATCAGCTGGAAGAGGGGCCTGCATGGATCCTTGTGGCCCTCAGGCTGCTCCTGGTTCGTCCAGAAGGATGACTTTGGGGTCGCTGCACTTCTAAATGATCAGACCCGAGCTTGGCCCCAAATCTGAGTTCTGGGTGCTGTGTACCCCACCTAACTCGGTTTCACTCCCTTCATGTTTCACTTTTGAGACAGTCACAAGGACCCACCCAGCTTCCTTCCCAGACAGGAAATATAAATGACACTTCTCTGTGGTCCAGTGGACCATTCTAGCAACATTTGGAAAATTGTTTTCACCCCAAGGAGAAGTGGATCTTTTTTTTTTTAAGATTTTATTTATTTATTATGTATACAACATTCTGCTTCCATGTATATCTGCACACCAGAAGAGGGCACCAGGTCTCATAACAGATGGTTGTGAGCCACCATGTGGTTGCTGGGAATTGAACTCAGGACCTCTGGAAGAGCAATCAGTGCTCTTAACCTCTGAGCCATCTCTCCAGTCCGAGAAGTGGATCTTGATATACCACCAACACTGGCCAAAACCAAGAAACACAACCTGCTTTCTCAATGACATAATGGAGACTTTTAAGTCGTATTTAATTTTGGTGTTACTGAGGATCGAACCCAGTACTTTAGCCACACAAAGCAAGTATCTTACCCCAAATTATGTCCCTCAACAGAAAGATAGGCATGTTAAGAGACAGGATGAAAATGCAAGGAATGGAAAAGTATGTGACATAATATGTTAATTAGCTCAGTTTAGCCATGATGTACTGCATACAAACATCATGTGGCACATTGTACATCGTATGCGTACAGTTTTTGTTGTTGTTTTCTTTTCTTTTGTTGTTGGTTGAGACAGGGTATGACTATGAAGCCTTGTCTGGCCTGGAACTCTCTATGTAGACCAGGCTGGCCTGCAGTTCACGGAGATCCTCCTACTTCTTCGTCCACATGCTGGAATTAAGGGTGTGTGCCACCCACCATATCTGGCCCTAGTTTTTGTTTTTCAATTAGATAATAAACTAAGGGTATTCTTCCCTTGGCACTTGTGGTGGTTTGAATAAGAATGGCCTCCACAGACTCAATATTTGCTCAATATTTGAATGCTTAGTTCCTAATTGGTGGGCTGTTGGGAAGACAAGCAGGTGTAGCCTTGTTGGAGGAGGTGTGTCACTGGACTTTGAGGTTTCAAAAGCCCACACTGATCCCAGTCTCTCTCTCTCTCTCTCTCTCTAGTATATATATATATATATATATATATATATATATATATATCTGCATGTTGTCTGTGCATCCGGATGTAACTCTCAGCTACTTCTCCAGCACCATACTTCCTGCTGTGATGATAATGACTAGCCCTCTGAAACTGTAAGCAAGTCCCCACTTAAATGTTTTCCTTTATATGAGTTGCCTTGGTCATGGTGTCTCTTCACAGCAATAGAACACTAAGACAGAACCCCCACACATACACACACACACTGTTTGGAGTTCTCACTTTAATAAATCTATATCCATTCTGCTTTGGTAAATGAATAAATAAACTAAGGCATAAGATGCAAAGTGCTGTAGCAGCTTAAAAAATGCAAGAGATGTATTTCTGATGGTGGAACATGCAAAGAAGACAAATTTATGACAGGCTCTAATGAATGGGAACAATGTGTCTAAAGAGAAGGGGAGGACATTCCAGTAAGGGGCTGAGGGAGTACATCCCAACACACAGGGCATTCCTGGGCATGAGAACTTCAGGCTAAGAAAGCAAGTAGTTAAGTCCAGAGAGACCAGAACAGAGCTGGGTCAACCCAACCATCTCCACTCCCATACTGTTGAAAGGTCTCTAGTGATGTCTTTCTGAGTCTCTCTGAGAGAGCTATTGGCAAAATAATGTGAATAAGGCAATTCAATAGCAAGAAAAGGAGGGTCAGCACAGAGACAGACAGGCAGACAGTACATTGGTGACCCACATCTGCACTTAACACATAGCACTATGGCTGTATTTCTATCTTGGCTCATCTGGTGCCAATACAATAGAATGCCTACAGCAGGCTAACTTACAAAGACAGAACTTTAATTCTCTCGACTTCTGGAAGTTGGAAGTCCAAGTTCAAGTACCCAGCCTTCAGCAAGTGTGCTAGTTTCCTTCTCCTTTACTGTGGTAAAATACCCTAACAAAGGGCAAGTTAGGGGAAAAGGGGTTCATTTTAGTTCAGTCCCAGGGTATGGTCCATCATGGCAAGAAAGTCAAGAGAGCCAAAATGTAAAGAGCTAGCCACATCACAAGGAGAGTCAAGAGTTGGGAGAAACAATCCGTGCATCCTCATTGGTCCTCAGCTCCCTCTCTATACTTACACAGTCTAGGACCCAGACCTAAGAGATGGTGCTGCTCACAGTGGGCTGGATCTTACCAAGTCCATCAGCGAAATGGAGACAGTCCCTGGCAGACAGGCCAACTTGAGCTAGACAATCATCATTAAAACACTTCCAGGCAATTTGAGATTTTGTCAAATTAACAATAAAAAATAAGCATAATAGTGAGGACCTCTTCATTGCTTCCTCACATGGTGAATGGAGGAAAGGGCAGGAGAGAATGGCCCCTATTTGCAAGGCCTTTATATCATTGCTCTAATCATGAGTGGATGTGGAGTCTTTGTGACTTTAAACACCTCCCTCCTGGCCTCAACGCTGCATTGGAGATTAAATTTCCAACACAAATTTCAGAGGGCACACTCAGACTATAACATTTCCTGTAAGTGATGGGGCTGAGTTTAATCCACCAGGTGTTTCCAATCCATTTCACATTGCAAATGATTGTATTTCCTGGCAACCAGGAGGACGAAGATCGGGCTATAGGAGACCTCCCTGCTCTGGGCTCCTGCCACACTAAGAAGATGGATTCCTGCTACACCCGTGACCTGCTCAGTGCACACTGAAACCCCTGGAGGACTTTCACAAGATTACTGATGAAGCAGTCCCTAGAGATTCTAATTTAGTTGATCTGGATATAGCCACGACTCTTTTCAACATTTGCTCTACAAGTTTCGCTTTTTGTTTTTAATTAAAATATGATTATATCATTTTCCTCTTTCCCTCTCATTCCTCCAAACACTTCCATGCCCCCCACTCCCTCATAAATTCATGGCTTCCTTTTCTTTATTATCGTTACACATGAATATATGAATATTGAAACACAACTTGCTGAGTCCGTTTATATGGATATGATTTCAGGGCTGACTGCTTGGTGTTGGATAACCAACACCAAGTAACCATCCCTGGATTACTAACTCTCCCTGTCTCAGCATTACTAGTTACCTGTAGTTCCTTTGTCTAGGTGTGGGGCTGCAAGATATTTCTCCCTTCCACAGTAGCATATCTATTGGAGTTATCCTTGTCCACATCCTGTTTATGCAGCCATCTTGTTGAATGGGTGAAGTGTCCCTGTCCTTTCTAGGAGTCACAATCTCACAGCAGATTCCAAGATCCTTTGGCTCATAAAATCTTTCTGCCCCTTCTTCCTCCATGTTCCCAGAGCCTTAGATGCAGAGGTTGTGTTGTAGATATATCCACCGGGGCTAGGCAACCCATGTTCATTTGTCCTCTGTATTTTAACCAGTTGTGGTATTTTATAATGCTCTACATTTGTTTCAAAGAGAAGCTTCCTTGATGAGGAATGACAGCCATACTTACATGTGAAGAGAGGACAGAATCACAACTTTTGAATGCATTCCTTTTCAACCACTCTGATCATCAAGAATAGCATTTGAAAGACTCAAGAACTCAGAGTCCATCTTCACAGTTAAAACTTCTGCCAATAGCAGCGTTTCATCATTGCTCCACCGGGGAACAGGAACCCTTGGCTATAAAGGAAACACTGGCTCTAACGTCAGTATTGATACTACAATTCAACTATACAAAGGCTCTAAACTGTTATAATTTTGGTTGGGATACATGAGTCCCCTGTAGATGTTGTTCCTGGCATTCCTAGAGGGCAGAGACATATTTGTTATTAGACAGTAAGGAATTTGAACATAAATAACCCAGGCTGGGAATGGATCTGTACATCCAAAGCACTTATCTCCAAATTGCTTCCTGCCTGTGACAAATGCAAAACAATGCTACCTTTGATACTTGACTCCTGAATGCATGCTTCATGTTCCAGTAAAGGGTCTGCAATAACTACAGTCATTTCAGTAGCAGAAGCCAGAGCTATAGGTTCCTGCTGTGGGCTATACTTCTTTTTAAATATTTATCTTTATTTATGTATATGTGTGCATATCACAAGGTTCCCCAGAACTAGAACTGAAGCAAGAAGCTCATCCAGAAAACAACAAATAACACTATCAGTGAGCCTGGCTAGACCTGGTTCTCAAATGGATGCAGTCTTTGTTAGGGTTACTATTGCTGTAATGAAATATCATGACCAAAAGTAACTTAGGGAGAAAGGGTTTACTTGACATACATATCCTAAATCACAGTCATCAAGGAAGCCAAGGCAGGAACTCAAACCAGGAGGGAACTTAGAGACAGGAGCTGATGAAGAGCATAATGTTTGCCCAACCTGCTTCTTACAGCTCCCAGGGTTGCCTTCTCCAATATCAATCACTAATTAAGAAAATGCCCTACATCCTTGCCCAGAGCCCAATCTTATGGAAGCAATTCCTCGATTGAGGCTCCTTCCTCTCAGATGACTCTAGCTTGTTTCAAGATGACATAAAACTAGCCTGCACAGAGCCTACAATTCTTGGCTCACCTATGCCAATATGAGGAGGCTGCACCAGGTCTAGTCTACTCCACATTGTCAGCTCTGGGCTCTACAGCCACATAGACTGGTGTACCCATGCCTGGCAGGTGCCCATTTCTGACAGAATGTGATGTTGTGGTTGTCAGTCTCTTGCCACTGTGACAAAAATACTTGACAGAAAGGATTTAAAGGCAGAAAGCTAATTTTGTCTCCTGGATTCTAGGGTTCAGTCCATGGTTAGCTGGCTGGCTGGCCCATGGTTTTGAGGGTGGTGAGAGAGAACACCATGCTGGGAGACACATGGGAGAGCAAAGCTGTCCACCCACATTGCCGAAAAGCAGAAAAAGACAAAAGGAAAGAGACAAGACAACCTTTCCAAGGCATACAGACTCTCCCCAAAGTGACCCACTTTCTCCAGCTAGACGCCAACCCCAGCCTTTTCAGCCCTGAATTCATCAGTGGGAGGCTAGGGGTGGTGAGGCAGGCAGTGTGGCTCACACACAACACTCGTCCTTATTGGCATGGCCTTAGGAAACCTCACATTGTCAGCTTCTTTCATTGTCCAGAGGACTATGTGGCCACTTTTTGTTTGTTTGTTTGCTTGTTTGCTTGCTTGTTTTTACTCTTTACTCTTTGAGGGCTGGCCACCCAGCTCCCAAATAATCACACAGAGACTTATTCTTAAGAATGCCCAGCCTTAACTTGGCTTATTTCTAGCCAGATTTTCTTAAATTATCCCATCTACCTTTTGCATCTGGGCTTTTACCTTTCTCTATTTCTGTATATTTTTTCTCTCCTTCTTAGTCTATGTATGACTGGGTGGCTGGCCCCCAGCATCATCCTCTCCTCCTTTTCTTACTCATCTCTCTCTTCTTTTTCTCTCTCTCTATTTATTTTCTCTGCCTGCCAGCCCAGCCTATCCCTCTCCTGCCTCACCATTCAACTCCCTATTAGACTAATCAGGTGTTTTAGACAGACAAAGTAACACAGCTTCATAGAGTTAAACAAAGGCAACATAAAAGAATGCAACACATCTTTGCATCATTAAAGAAATGTTCCACAGCATAAATAAACATCTTCAACTAATATTCCACAACAGGATTAATATCTATTTCTCTATGTGACTGTGAGTTTTAAATGGGATAACAGATGCACACAAAGAATATGCTAGAGCAATACCTAGCATGTGCAAGGTACTCAGTAAATAGGAATTTGGCTTATTGCTGTTACATACAAAATAGGCCTTAAAACTGTACAAATGTCTACATGGACAGCCATTATTAACTTATCATTTTCCCCATAATACCCAAAGATGCCAACATAGTGAAATGGCTAGAATTATTGTACCATGATGGTAAACAAATTAGCTATGTCAGAATACAATCATATAAATGAGCATCCTTATCTAGCAAGAACTTGGGATCAGAATTAGGCTGTTTCAGTTAAATCCAGTTGTGTGACTTCAGCTTCAGTTTTGAAGTACTGAATGAAGCACTAATGGCAAATAACCCACATCATTATTAGAAGAATTAAGCAGCTTTAGTAAATTCAGGCTGGGGAGATGGCTCAGTGGATAAAGTGTGAGGACTGAAGTGCAGATCCCTAAAACCCACATAAAGGTCCCGAAGGCATGGTGGCCACCTGTAATCCCAGCATTCAGGAGACAGAGACAGGGGATCCTTGGGACAAGCTGGTTAGCTAGAGGTGCTGGTTAATATTTGTCAACTTGACACAAGCTAAGGTCATCTCAGAAGAAGAAACTTCGATTTAAAAATAAAAACAAAGCTGTTTGCTGCAGATTGGCCTATAGGCAAATCTGTGGGGGCATTTTTTAAGTTAATGATTGATGTGGGAGGTCCCAGACCTCTGTAGGCAGGGCCACTTCTGAGTGGGTAGTCATGGATGATTAAAAAATGCAATGTGATCAATCCAGGAAGCAGCGTTTTTCTGTGGTACCTGCTTCATTTCACACCTCCAGCTCCTGCCTCCAGGTCCTACCCTGACTTCCCTCAATGATGGAGTGTGACTGTAAATCAAATAACCCTCTCCTCCCACAAGTTGCTTTTGGTCAGTGTTTATCACAGCAATGTAAAGCCAGCTAGGACACTATTAGACTAGCTAGAGTCAGGGAGGCTCCAAGTTCAAGAAGAGAGGCTGCCTCAATAAACAAAATGAAGAGCAATCCAAGAAAAATAGAGTGGCATCCCACAAGCTCTAGCATCTGCATAGCATGATGTTTAAATAGTATCTGAAGGGCCTCAGACAGGCCTCAATGGTAATAGTGGCCCTAGGACTGAATTAAGCCTGGGAAAAGATGGTCAAGGGGGCTCAAACTCACTTTAACTTTTATTTTTATAAGAATGCATTCAGGTACAACAGTGTAACTAATAACTAATTGCACAACACTGTCACATTAAAGCAGTGCTGACTCTGAAGCCAAACCTAGCCTACTCCCTAGGTTTGGCACTCTAAGCAACAGACCACCCTCATTTGTCTCCACTCAGTCAAGGTGGAGAACAGATAAAACTAGAGTAAGTCCATCAGCAGCCCACCCGAGCACAACCAGGCTGCAATGTCCAAGATGAACACAGACAAGAAACAAATAATTTTTTTAAAGCATTCTAGTCGAAATTCATACACACAGTGTGCTTGGATTAAAACTCCTCATTGCTCCACACCCCCACCAACACTTGCCCCTCTCAAATTCATGGGCTCTCTAGTTCTCTTTCTCAAAATTTAATGCTCACTGATTCCGTTTCAGTCCATGTACATGCCCAAGTAAGGGGCCATCTACTGGAGAATTGGTAACCTTTCACAAAACACAGATTCACAAGTACATGGTCCTATTCTACACATGGTCTTCTTCAAAGCCAGCATAGCCTGGTCCTCAGTGAGAGCCTCATACTCCTGGGCAACCCAGAGGGTTATTTTTTTTTTTTAATTTTCAAGACAGGGTATATCTGTGGAGCCCTGCCTATCCTGGAACTCCCTCTGTAGACCATGGTGGCCTTGAATTCACAGACATCTGCCTGCCTCTTCGTCCTGAGTGCTGGGATTAAAGGCACCACTCTTCTCAGAAGGAAGGATTTCCTTGCGGGAAAGCTTTCTATTTTGGAAAGAGGAGCACAAAACCATGCCATGAAACAGTGAAGGCCAAAAGCCAAAATGTGTGTTTAGTCTTCATCTGTTTTAAGTTCTTTCTAGAATGTGGACCAGAGAGGATATTCTGCTAGGAATAGTTTGTAGAGACTCAGGTTTGCCATTGGGATTTACACAGAGCAGCATAGAAGCAATGTAACACTTAATTTTCTGTGCACAAGCATTGGTAATTCATCCAACACACCTCACAAACACCCACAGCTAACTCCAGCAAACCTGCTGAAGTCACACACAAGAAACTAACTAGAAGCCAAAGTTTGTTATTAAACTGAATTAAGTGTTTTATGTGTCACTTTGTGAAAAATAAACTGCATGACACATTTACCAGAAACTGCAGAAATACTTAAGATTTTTGCATGCCCCAGATGAGGATTTGAACATGTCTTGATTCCACAGAAGATTTTCCACTGAGAGGGTCACAGAAGGGATTTTCCAAGGTAAACTAGGTGGGCTGAGTCTGCCTGGGTGGCTTTTCTCCATAGCTAAGGCACAGGGATGATGGCAAGCTCCTGGAGTCATGCATCACTTTAAATTTTCTTTTCTGTGAGTGAGGAGGAATGCCATCAGGCCCTTGGAACTGCCAGAATCAGTCTGTTGTCTCTTCTCCTTCCTCGGAATGTCACTTGCTAGAGCACAGAAGAAAGGGAAACAAGCCTTTGAGTAAGAGTGCCTTTGTGTTTTCCCTTTTAGGTTGTCTTAGCTCAGAGTTACTATGGATTTAATAAGTAAATCTCTGGCTGGAAGATGATCCACTGGGTCAAGGCACTTACTTTGAAAGCCTACTGCCCTGAGTTCAACCCCTAGAACCTACTTAAATGTGGAAGCAGAAAACCAGCCCCTGAGAGTTCAGATGTCTATACCGAGGCACACATAGCTAAGTTCTTGAAAAGAAAGATGAACAGGGGTGATGGGCTGGAGCGTGTATCTTCAGCAAGACTCAAATGATAGATGGAGAAAGTTCATAGCTCCCTAGACCACTGGAGACAAAGGCTTGTGAGCTGAGCTCTGGAGGGGTAAGGTGCATTTTGTTTGTTTATTTTGTGTTGTGTTTTTCTCCAAGGGTTCACGAAAGTGGTTGCCTCCCTTTCCAAAGAAACTCACAGAGGACAGTGTGGCTAGATGGGTGGCTGTTGGGGAGATAGTCCTGACTCTCCTTTTTATTTTACCTTATTTAGGAAAGGTGTTGGCTACAAACATTTATTAACTCGTTTTTAACTTGTTATTGACTTGTGGACTACCCATCTGTAAGTGCTTGGTAAGGTACTAGCATGTATTGAACACAAGGAAAGTCTTCAAGTATTTTACAGTCAATAGAGAGAGGGAAAGAGAGAAATAAACATTTGAGAGCTATAATTGATGTAGGACAACTTAGTGAGAGAACTCAGAGCAGCCCACACCAGGCACAGGGCCAGACAGACAGCTGAAAAAAACACGCTAGGAGCACTTTCAGCTTCGATTAGCAGAAAGCCTAATTTCCAGCGCTTTTAACACATAGCAGGAATTCTAGAGGTGAGTGGCTGCTATATTTAGTAACAGGCTAGCAAAACACAGGGCTGACATCTTGTTGAAAGTTCTTGACGTTTCTCTCATCTTTGTTGGGTGACTGGTTGGGAAAGACTGCCCCAGTTTCTAGCATCATGTCAGGGAGTACTGAGGATGAACTGAACCAGCTACATCTCTCCTAAAAGAAAAAAAAAAAAACCAATGGATCATCTCAGTGCCTGTGGATTTCCGGCTACGCGTCTACAAGCATTCTGCACCCCACATTGCATTGTGAACAACACCCTTTCTCCGTGTCGCTGACTCAGCTTTTTTTCTGTGTGCTTGTCTGCGGGAGAATTGTTGAATATTGCCTCAAAAAAATAACTCATTTGTTAATATCATTCTCATTATACTTTTCTAATACTAAACTAATACGATTTTTTTTTGAAAAATCACCCAGCATGCCCATTAAATTATTTGACAGGCATATCCTGACAAACTCTTAAGAGACCTTATCCCAACCAATTTGCTACTTCAGGTCTCCAAAGTAGTGGATGTAACTCTATTACCATTTACAAAGGAATCAGAAATCTCCAACCTGAAGCATTCAGTCTGTTCCCTAAACTCAGAAAACACATGGTTAAAGGGAATGCCCAGCAGTGACCAAGACTCTCCTTTTCCTCCCTTTTTCTCAGCAGTGAGATAAAATTGTATTGTTCACAAGTTTCCCATAATGCATTTCATTTGCCACTGTGCCTGGGGAAATGATTGCTTATAAAACTGTTGGATCGCTTATAACCAGAGCCAGCTGAACTTCATTGACACCAGAATAAAAAACGGGGGGGGGGGGAGCCCCTCCAAACATTTCATTACTGATATTTGTGTCTGAGACCTTCAATTAAAACAGAAAACAATTTGCATACAGTCAAAAGTTTGGCAATGGCTTCATATTTTTACACAGAAAGCTGGGGGCTGGGGAAAGGGGTAAGGAAGGAAGAAAAGAAGTAAAATTTATGTTGAATAATGGGAACCTTGACAATTATTAGGTCTAAACATTATTTCTTTACATAAGTTTCCCTTCCCATTTGCTTCTCTAGCCTGTGAATATATTGCAAAAAAATATTTGAAGACTGTATGCAGCACTGGGGAAGCTACAGCAGGAGGATTGCAGGCAAGTTCAGATCAAGCCTGGGCTGCATGCATAGAGTCTGTCTCAAAAACGTTTTGAAACAATCTGCTAAATAACCAAAAGTGTTTAAATGGATGGATAGAGACAAAAGATAGATGATAGATAGATAGATAGATAGATAGATAGATAGATAGATAGATAGATGGATGGACTGATGGATGCTAACTAAGCAAGTACCCAAACTTTACAAAGAAAAGAATAAAAGCATTGAAAGAACAAAGATCCAGAATTAAATTCAGCATGTTCCTTTTCACGAGACTGTGTGCTTGCTTGTGACAGACCGAATTTGGCTTCAGCTGCCCAGCAGCCTATACAAAAGCAGCAACCCCATCAGGGCAAGCATATCCACGACATGGAGGGACTTGCTTGCAGTCAGAAGGCCCCGCATTTGGATTCCAGCTGTGCAGCACTCAGTGAAAGCCATTGAACCTTCTAAGCCTCAATTTCCTCTTCTAGAAGATGGGAAGGATCACACCTCCCTCAGAGTTATGAGCTATTCAAGTCTGTGGAGGAACACCTGGCATTTGACAAACGTGTAATACCAGCAACCACTTAAACAGCTCACGCTATCCATTGAAGGGGAGAGAAAAGGAGTTGCATGGGACCAGCTGATGCCAGCAAAACTGCAAAGAAAGTCAAGTTAAGAGAAGATAAAGAGCCTACACACTTTCCCTGGCAACATTTGCGTTTTATGTCAATTATTGTTAAAAAAAAAAAAAAAGTAATTCACACATACTGGAGGTCTGGCAGTGGCTTCAGACTTCAACAGAGAGCACCTGTTTTGGCTGCATGTGTCCAATGTACATCTATGTGTGCTGGTTGGAATTTAGTAGTCTCTAGACTAGAAACAATTTGTTTCTTCACAGATTTGCCCAGGTGGCTTCAGCATTGACCTTCCTTTGTATTTTCTTTCAGAACAAGCTGAACTTCCTGGATCTGCATGTCTGTCCCCAGAGCCCCACACATCAATGGAGACCACAGCTCTCTCTGTTGAGGGAGGCAGGTGAGTCCATTGGATCAGATTAACAAACACTAATGGATCAAACAGTAACCAAGTAAGTAGGTGGCAGATTTCCCCAAATGGGTCTCCCCAGAGGACCAGAGACTTCCCACACATCTGGTCCCTTTCCCCTTGGCCAAATCTCATAGCTCCAGATCTCCTGAGATTGCCGTCGGCAGGCTCCAGTGTCCCATTCCACCTCTGCAAGTCTCCAGTTGCTGAACCATGATGGTTTTCCCATGCCTCGCCTTGGCCTGTGTAAGTTCTCAAAGCTAAAGTATTTAGAACTGTTTGAATTCATTACAGAAGATTGCACCTGGGACAGTTAACTCTGCTTGCTGGGATGCTCAGCTCCAGATCCTACACCATGCTGTTTCCCAAACTCAACATGTGAAAGCCTGCTAAGAAAGGTAATCTAGCTATCCCATGGTCTGGAAACAATAAGATCATGTTCAGTTCTCACTTGTGCCTCATTTTATCTACAATAGAGCCACAGCCCTGCTGTCTCCAATGTTAGCATCCCTTGGAACCCATAAGACACATTGACTAGAAAGGCCAAATCACAGTTTCCCCACAGAGACCAAAATTGCCATATTTCTCGGAAAGCTGTACTATTTTTGTCTAGAACTAGCTTGAGATGCTCCAAAAAGGACATAAAGTAGAATAACAAGAAACTAACAATGTCCCCTATGCAATGATTTAAAATTTCTTAGGAAAAAGATGGGTCTGGCTGGGAAGAACATCTCTGGGCCTGAGAAGAGAGCACCATGAAAAGAATACAATTTTATCATTTAAAAAGTTAGAAAACAATAGGCAAGGGGCTGGGAGATGACTCAGTGGTAATATGCTTGCTGTACAAGAATGAGGACCCAAGTTTGTAGTCTCAGTACAGCAGGTGGTGTTGTGCAACTAACCCCAGCCCTGGGAAGCAAAGAGGGGCAAATCCTGGGGACTCACTGACCAACCAGCCTCACTGAATCAGCAAGCTCCAGGTTCAGTGAGAGACCCTGTCTAAAAATGAGGTAGAGACTGACGAAGACCCCATGTGGACCTGATTTCATGTGCATACACACATACACATAGAATCCTTTTTTAAAAATGATACAGGAGGGCAGTTAAAGTAGCCTCTCCTCTGTTGCTTAGATTGTTAGTTGGTATCATCTTTGTAGATCTCCAGACATTTCCCTAGTGCCAGATTTCTCTTTAAACCTAAAATGTCTCCCTCTATTATGGTATCTCCTTTCTTGTTTTCTTCTACTCTTCCCCTGACTCAACCTTTCTGCTCCCTCATGTCCTCCTCATCCCTCCTCTTCTCCCCTTCTCATTCTCCTAGCTCCCTCCCCCCTCCTCCCATGCTCCCAATTTGCTCAGGAGATTGTTCTTGGTCCCCAGACTGATAGCTGGGAAACCAGCATGGGACTGATCTAGAACCCAGGAATGTGAGTGTTAGTGAGGAGACCTCCAGAAATCTATGGGGCCTCCTATAGTAGATCAGTACTTAGCCCTAGCATAGGTGTGGACTTTGGGAGCCCATTCCACATACAGGGATACTCCCTGAGCCAAGACACATGGAGGTGGGCCTAGGCCTTATCCCAAAGGATATGATAGACTCTGATGACCCCCTATGGAAGGCCTCACCCTCCCTGGGGAGCAGAAAGGAGATGTGATAGGTAGGGTTTTAGTTGGGGGAGGGGTGGGTGGCAGCGGGGAGGGGAGGGAGAGGGAACTGGGATTGACATGTAAAACAACTTTGTTTCTAGTTAAAAAAAAAAAAAAGAGTGGACTGGGGAGTGGGGGGTGCTGAGAGGAGATGGGGGTGGGTGGGTAAACTGCAGCCAAGACCTAAAATAAAATAATAATAAAAAGAAAAAAATGATACAGGAGTCACTGCTCTCAAAGACCACACTGCTTAATGAAGAAACAGACACGAGTGTAATTATAGCATCGTGCAATGCTGACTCTATGTGAAGCTGGCAGACTGGTCCATAAGTACAGAACAAGGGCCCAAGTCACAGATGTTCTGACTACATGCTCCAAGAGAGAGCTGGACATTGCAGGGCACGACAACTAGCCTAGCTTAATGTGTAAAATCCACAGGTTTAGCTGGCCACTTTCTGTGACCCTGTGAGAAACCAGTCTCACCTGTCCCCTTTTCAAAGCCCAGAAGATGATCATACAGCAAATTCTCCCCCAAAAGGACTTTGGTTACTCAATTTGTTTTCTTGAGTCCACTCCACATCACTGGGTCATTCATCTGTCCAGGAAGTCTTCTAGCAGGCTCTTCCTATAAAAATGCAATGTCAAAATCAACTTTTTGAAGCTACCCCACCCCAGAAAACATATTGTCTTTATAGCAGATTTTATGAGCGTAGGAACATGTCCTGCAGGGTAAGATGGAAGGTCCATTTGAAGAGACATTTTCATTTAGACCAGAGAAAGCCCTAGAGAAGTCAACGCAGAAACTGGACCCCCAGAGACAAACTGTATCTGAACGCTTCCACCTTTCCAATAGCTGCAGTCCTGCGATGCAGTTGTGTCTCTTGGCTACTGGGCTGTCAAGGCTTTACACAGAAAAAGGTGTATAAGCTGGATTCACAGATGTGTGGCATGACACACTGCAGACAGCTCAGTGGTGTGCGAGGTATGCACAGGTGCCAAAGGTGCATGGAGGGACCCCGAGTCCTAGCAAGCTGTGAAGGGTTTCAACCTACCAGGAACCCATAAGAGAGTCCAAAGTATGGCCCGTTCCAACTCTGATCACCACACTGAATTCATTATAGAACAGTCAAAAGTGCAAACTGGCCTCTTTTCTACAAGAAGACAGAGTTGCAAAGTAAACTTAAAAAGAGTTCTCCCCCATTCTGTAGCTGCCTACGATGGTCAGTCAGTCTTCAGTGCTTCAGTGTCATCTTGATGGGCATGTCTCGGGGAGGCTTCCAGAGAGGCTTAACTTATGAGAGAGGACCCACTCTGAATGTGGGTAGCACTAATTCTGTGGGCTGGGCCCCCAACTGATTTTTTTTCTTTTCTTTTTTCTATCCGTGGACATGTGACCGGCAGAATCCTGCTGCTGCCACCACAGCTGTGTCACCCTCACCTCCATGCAGCTTCCCCAACATGAGGCCAAAGAAGCCCTTCTTTCCCTTAGGTCCCTTTTTCCAGGTGTTTTGTCTCAGCAATGAGAAAGCTAACTAGTTTGTTGTTCAACTAAATAAACAAAATTTAGACTGTTGTATCGAATAGTGCCAATTGCTGTGTTTCCTTCAAGCCCAGAACCTTCCCAGCAGCTGCAAATGTGCTTTAGTCTCGAGACATAAGGCACCACAGGAAGTGTTGGCAGGTCACTAAGTCTCAGAAGCAGCATTGGTCACACAGCAGGCAGAGGCCAGAACAGCCAGAGGCCTGGCAGCCAAGCCAGCAATGTGGAGAAAACAGTCAGGTTTAGGAACACTAGCAAGGACACTTAAAGCAACTTGCAGTCAGAAGCCTAAGGCAGTGACAGCACCAGCATCTAATGTAGAAAGGGCCCACAGACAGCAGAGAGATTTGGAGACAGCTGTAGACTGCGTGGCTGCATTTTGTACAACATTCTACATAGAACCAAGAACATGCCAACCATCAACATCCAAAACAAATGAGAGAACTATGGCGATTCCAGGCACAGGACATGCTCAGACTTCTCAAAATATGCACCAAAGGTCATCTTGGCCCTAGGACCTAGAAGTTTAAGGGAGTCAGCATTTTCTGAGGTCATCCCCAAGCAAAAGAGAGGATTAAGAAACTAAGATGCATTGTGGGAGGCTGAGGCTGGGAAAATCAGCTGCAGGTGCTCTGGCTAAGTCCACAGAAGCAAGGAATGAGGAAGCCTGTTGCAATTTCCAGTGCACTGCAGCACCTCAGCCTCAGCAGAGTGACAAAGGGACAAGTACCAAGGATGTGAGGAGGGCCTTGCTGGGTCTGTTTAATTGTTTCCTGTCTCTAGCCTGAATTGGTCTGGGAAGGCGGCAGGCCCTGGTTGCAGGTGGGAACCCTGTGTGGCCAGCTGTGATGAGTTGGAGAAGCTGAGTCAGGGGAAATGGGGGGGGGGTGGAAGGGACATCCAGAACGCTGAAATAATTCCTTACATGTCCCAGGGACGGAGACGGGTCACTCAATGTGGGGAAGCAGCTTCCTCCCCCCTGCTTTATTTTCCTTCCTTTCTCTTCCCTCACAGGCAACCAGATACAGGCAGGATGCACTGTCTGAAGGAGGAAGAAATAAAAACAAACCACAGCAGGTCATGTCCTGTTTGAAGCAACAACAAGCACAAAGGGGAGAGAGCTCGCTCTGCTGCAAGCACCGTGCAGCCATGATCTGGGGCCAAAGAAACTGCATGGATCCTGTCTTCCCATCCCCAGGTGCTGAATCTCATCCACACACTCCCTGTCTCCACTCTTGGAAGAAGTGACTAACCACTTCCACTTGGACTAGAAAACACGGTTCCTTTTATTGCATTTCTTCACAGCTTTGTCCTAAGACCCGAGCTTGGACACAGTCATCTGGTAGCCAGGGTTTGGGGTTCTTTTGTCTTTAACACATTTCCTTAATGCCCAAAGAGAAGACTCCCAGCAGCATGTACCAGTCCCGTAGCAAACAGAGCCATAGTCCCAAGCCCCCTTTCCAGCTCCAATTATTTATGGTTGTCTGACAACCTAAGAAAGATAATGATTTTTTTTACTGTTGTTGTTGGGTCTTTTGTTGTTGTTGCTAGTGTTGTTTGTTTTGGTTTTTTGAGACAGGGTCTCACGGTGTAGCCCTGGCTGGCCTGGAATTCCTCACTATATTCACTATGTAGGCCAGGCTGGTCATGAAACTCACAGGTATCTGCCTATACCTGCTTCAAGAGTGTTGTGGGTTTTTGTTTTTTTTTTTTCAAATGATATTATTCCATTCTTGTTTGTGTTAGAATAGCACTCCGATGTGGTTTTACAGCATGTCTTCTTTGTCCATTCATCTCTGAGTTCATAACTGTCTACTGCAGTAAACGTGCCCATAGTCTCTTCCAAAGACAGAATTAAGACCGAACTAGAAGAGACACAAAGGAAAATGGATAGCTGAGAAAAATAGCTAAATTACCTTTTGAAGTCAGAATAACTTCCTAGATTGTCAATCTTTTATGGGGTTGGATGAGGAAGTAGCAGAGCTGGGCAGCCAGCCACAAGACAGTCAGTAGAACCAAGCAGACATCAAAGGGAAAGGGTGTCCTGTTCTGCGGTTCCTTCAGCATGCAGGACCCATGAGGTAAAAGATGCCCTGGGCTGCTTGTTGTCCAGTTCACCTTTGTACTGGCTGGAGTGCCTCAGCTCCAGCTCAAAACCGAGACTGTGGCCCCCTCAGCACTTCCGGCTCTCGGCAATGGGTTTGGCTTTCTAATTAACTAATGAGACTGTTACTCTGAAGTCTGAAAAAAAAAAAAAAAAAAAAAAAAAAAAAAAAAAAAAAAGTCACTCTTTAATAGCATGAATGAATTATGTATGTCAATAAGGTTAAGTGTGATGTTTCCATATGCATACATGGTGTTCACTGATTAAATCCAATTTTTCCTCATCCCACCCTTCCCAGTCTCTAGTAGTCAAAGTATAATTCCACTTTCAAAGGGTAAGATCTGTCTTTGAGGGATTATATCAGCTGAAAAAATAAATAAATAAATATAAGCTCTCCCTTAGTGGACACTCAGTCAACATTTCCTGAATGAAAACAGGAAAATAAAGAAGTAGGCCTCTGAGGTTGAGTGTTTGGCAGGGAGCCAAGGAAAAACCCCTCTAGGCCACACTCCTGAGAACAACATGGGAAATCCTTCGGGACTTTCCTCAGCTCCCAGTCACCCTGCACCATTCTTGGTCAAGCACACTCCAGCTTTTTCTGACATTAACCAGCACAAATGTAACCAGCTCTGAAGAGAGGGTCTCTTCATACTTCAGGAAACAATGTGAAACAAGAGAGAAACTGTGTGGTTCACAGTAGGAAAGCAATGCTCTTAACTTGGCCTTGAAGAATGAAGAAATGGTCCAGCTCTCATACAGGCATGGAAATGATGGGACCCTGAAAGAAGGTGAGAACACTGCTGGCTCCCATGTTGCATATCTGTAATGCCAGCTTTCTGGGAGGTGGAGGCAGGATCTTGAGTTGGAGGTTATTCTGTTCTATAGTAACTTTGAGGACAGCCTGGGCTACAATATGAGGTGAGTCAAATACAAAAACAGTGAGAACTCTTAGACCAAATGGTTTAGGTCTTGAAGTATGAGAACATGGTACTAGAGACTAAGAGACTGACCACACCTTGCTGTCTATTGCAAGTTTGTGGGACAGAAATAGGCCTAAGAAAACTGATCTGGGAATAGTGTAGAGTTGAGGAGAGTGATGGGCAGGGGTGCTGAGCCCACACTGAATTTCTTGAAGACCATCCTTTTTTATCTCCTATAATTCTAATTAATATTAATCCTTTCACTATAATAAGGGCAGTATCTTAAATGTAGGAAACGCAACTACTGGGTTTGGGACATGCAAGCTGGTCTGAGGACCACAGAAAACTGAAAAGATGTCTCTGTATAAATACAAACCAAAAAATTACCAGCCTGAAACTCTTCCATGAGAACCTAGCTTATCCAGAGAAGTTGTATCTTTAGATTTACAGAATGGAACGTTGAATACTTTTAAAAACATATACCTTTATTTATGGTAGTGAAGATCGAATCAAAGGCCTCATGAACACTGGGCAAGCACTCTACCACTGAGCTACATAACAAGCTTCTCTTTTCTTTGTATTATTAATACATGGTCTCTGAGCAAATGGTAGCTTACAGACTCCAGACTGACAGCTGGGGAACCTGCATAAAACAGAACTATGCCACCTGAATGTAGTCTATGAGGCCACTGGCAGTGGAACTGGTATTTATCCCTAGTACATGAACTGGCTTTTTGGAGCCCATTCCCTATGGAGGGATACTCTCTCAGCCTAGATACAGGGGAAGGACCTCAGTCCTGCCCCAAAAGATGTGACAGACTTTGATGATCCCCCCATGGGAGGCCTCACCCTCCCTGAGGAGTGGATGGGGGTGGGTTGGGGAGATGGTACAGGGAATGGGAGGACAGGAAGGAGAGGGAAATGGGATTGGCATATAAAACGAGATTGTTTTTAGATTTAAATAAAAAGTTTTAAAAAGATCAGCTATAAAAAAAAAAAAAAGACAGTGTCTTACTAAGTTGCTGGAGCAACCTTGAACTCACTCTGTAGGCCACATAGGCCTACAACTTTTGATCCTCCTGCCTCAGTATCCTGAATAGCTGGGATTACAGGCTTGCATCACCAAAACCTATGTTCAATGTTTTTAAAGCCCAAACCAAACAGAGTCCCCTGTCTTCCCTAAGACCACCACAGGTCTTTGCTAGAACAGGACTCTTCCCTGCATTCCGTTTTATTCCTGACTAGGCTTGTAGGTCTGGATTCAAACAATCTCGAAAACTTCTCAAGCTCAGAGTTCGGATTTCATGAAAGTAATTCTGACTCAGAGAGGTCATGGCATAAGGGCTGGCTCATCCATGACTTTCCGGAACTGCCCATTTAGAATAAATACAGGAAACAATCTTATAACTGTGGCCCAGATTTTGGGATAATTCTGGAAATTAAAGTCTGCAGTTTCAAAGACGTATAAGACCCTTTCTCAGCTTGAGAATCACTGTCAGACAGATCTACACCTAGGTAAACAATTCCGGTTCACGGCAAAGTAACAGTGACCTATTTTTAGAGACCAAGGGTTCAGTGTTTTACTGTTCAGGAAATAAACATCGCCGTTGCTCCTTCTGTTTCAGTGGGCACAGCTGTCTGGGTGGGGACGTAAACATCCCTTGGCCATGTTGTGAATCCAAACACAACAATGCGGGGCTGGTGTGTGAGAATCAGGAAATGAAGCTGACTCCAATCTCAGAAAAACCAACCTAGCCCCGTTATCTAATCTAAATGAAGCCAGACCTACCAGACGACAACATCCTTGGTTCTCTTAGAAGTGGGCCCTCTCCATCAATCCACACTTCTACTACAAGTGCAAAAATTCTACTGAAACTCTTCATTATTTTTGGATTTGCTAGTTCATTTGCACTTTCTATGTTTTATGGTATTATTTTGACAGCCAGGATATCAAGGAAGAGTGCCCTCCGAGAGCTAGCTAACCTCCAAGATAATCCACCAGCTTTAAATGGGGGCTCAACCCTCAAAACCCTTCCAAGGGCCAGATACCATCACTCTGAAGATAAGGGCTCAGCATATAAATTTGGGGAAACCCCTGCATGTGTGTTTTATCATTCCTTGGAGAATTAAGTGATACAAATCTTCTTTTAATGGCATGAGCTTCTAACAAATGTCATCAATCAGTCACGTCTATTTGAAACCCACACATACAGAGCACTTGCCTCTATAGGACATCAGGACAAACCATGTCTTGTGGGAACAAGCATCTTTGTGCTCTAGCTTTCTTCATTTTTAAAGCAGGCTTCTTCTGACTTCTCACACCTAAAGGCCCAGGATTCTTTACCTTTTACCTAGATCACTTTGGCATCTCTGATTACTCCTAGACCCTCATATGGGGTAACCATTAACTGCTTACAAAATAAGTTTAGTCCACAAGTCATCTTATTTGGCTGTAACACTGTAGTTGTTTATTTGTCTATATTTGCTGTTTTGTGTGGTTGGGTGTTCAAACCCAGGTCCTTGGACATGGTAGGCAGGAGCTGTACTGATGAGCTATGTCCTCAGCCCCATCTCTTTGTTTTTACAGACTAGAAACATTGTAGGTTCCAACAAAAAGTTCCCACGACCTAGAATTTGACATTTCTTGTAGAACAAAAAAAATACTTGTATTACATCTATTAGTCAATAAAATCCATTAAAAAAACACAATATTTTGCTCCTGTTTTATGGAGAGAAGGAATGAGGTCAGTTATTCAGCCTGGACCAGAAGGAAGAGGAGGCCAAGAAGAGAGAGATCTAAGTGTGGTAGGGGGCCTGAACTAGGAGACTGTCATGAGTTTCAAACTGGAATGCCAGAGGTTGTGTGTAAGGGATCTAATTTTTCTAAATTCGGGAGTTTTTAAACTTTTAAAGAACTTTCTGAACCACACCACTTTTCATACTTTCTTGATAACAAAATAATGGTACCTTAAAAAAAAGAAATCCCCAAGCAGCCTAATGCAAAGAAAGTGCTGATACCCACTGCACACTCTTCAAGGAAATCGAAGGCAAACCAGTTCTTGTGACCAACCTACTGCTATTACTTCTTTTTTATGTTTTGAGTCAGGTTTCCTGTTTGTAGCCCTGGCTGTCCTGAAAGTCACTATATAAAAACCAGGCTGTCCTCAGCTTCACAGAGATTGCCTGCCTCTGCCTTTTGTGTGTTGTGATTACTAAAGGTGTATGCTGCCATGCTAGGCTTAATGCCATGATTCTTGTCATCTGGAATAACTAAAATTCTACAAAGGATGACAAAAAGCAAAGAAGAAAAAAAGAAAAGAAATGAAAGGATTGGTGAAGGAGTGGGGAAATGTATGAGATCAGTCAACTTAAGAGAGCACTGAACTATTTTTCTATGAAGTGTCTTACACAAAATTAGGTTTAAATGCGTTGGGCTACCATAATAATCAAGAGATATTTTTTACATGGAAATATAGGTTTCTAGCCTCTCTTATTTATCTGAGAAATCAGTAAACACTTCCCTAGAGGAACCAAACACTTCTTGAGGGGTGACACCAAATGCTTCCCCAGAGGACCCACTAAACACTTTCTTGAGCAGTGGTTCTCAACCTTCCTATTGCTTCGATCCTTTAATACAGCTCCTTATGTTGTGTTGATCCTCAACCAGAAAATTATTTTCACTGCTACTTCATAACTGTTAATTTTGCTACTGTTGTGAATATGATGCAAATATCTGTGTTTTCCAGTGGTCTTAGGTTACCCCTGTGAAAGGGTTGTTCAACACCCCCACATGGGTCATGACTACAGGTTATAGTCACTATCCCAAAAGAACTACAAAAAATAAAAATAAAAATTCCGAATAGAAATCTCTCACAAGAGCCAAACATCTCAGAGAAACTGTAAAATACCTCCTGAGAGGAGAGGAACCATTAACTCTCTCCCCTGAAAGAGTCACCAAACACCATCCCAGAAGAACTAAATGCTGTGTGATATTTTGATCACATTCTGATAACAAAACTTGCTTTGATCAGAGGGCAGAGCTAGCCTCTAGCTGATCAAAATTAAACATAGAGGTTTTGGAGGACTGAGGACAGATAGAGAGACAGAAGTAGAATGCAGGACTTAGAGAGGATTATAGCCTTTTGGATGGAGGAACAGAAGAGAGGGGAGGTCACTGGTCACTTCTCTGCCACTTCTCTGGTCATTTGGGTTCTCAACCCGATATCTGATTCCTGAGTTTTTATTGCTAAAGAATAAATAAATGCATCAACTAAATATCTCCCCGAAAGAACACCAAACACCTTTCCAAAGAAATAACAAAGAACTCCTCAGAGGAACCACCAAAAATCCTGTGTAAGTCACTTTTTTGTGCTGATATAAAATACTTACTAAAATCAACTTGAGGGGAGGGAAGGGTTTACTTGGCTTACTAGGTACAGCCTATCAATGAAGGAAGCCAAGGTAGGAACTGAAACAGAGACCACAGAGGAACACTGCTTACTGGCTTGCTTCCAAGTTCACATCCAGCTAACTTTTCTTATAAAAAGCAGGGCTATCTGACTAGGAGCAGTACTGCCCACAGTGGGCTGGGCCCTTCTACACCAATGAGAAATCAATAAAATGGCTCACAGTACAATATTACAGAGACAGTTACTGAACTGAAGTAGCATCTCAAATGTGTCAAGTTGACAGTCATTGTTAACCATCACACCTCCCAAGAGTAATCACCAAAGAGCTTCCCAAAGGAATACCAAATATCTCCCCAGAGAAGCACCAAACTCTTTTCCATCCAAGATCTTCCCAACATGAGGGCAGAGGCCAGCATTCCAAACATCTCAGACAACAACCAAGATGAATTTCAAATTAGCAAACACCTTCCCAAAAGAACCACCAACCACTTCTCACGAGGAATCTTGGAACACCCTAGAGGAACCAGCAAACATTCCACACACCCACACTGCCCTGACTTACACCTCTAGATCTAGTGTTGGCTTCGATCACACCATTTCCTGCTCCATTCACAATTCACAACTTGGTCATATCCACCTTTCAAGGTTATGACAAAGGCTGAAAAGATCTTCATATCGCCAATTGAAAAGTAAAGGCTCCTTTAAATTCCTCTTGTATGCTCTTCATTGATTTTTATTCGGTGATTTTTATGTCATTGTTTTCCCTACTAACCTGTAAAATGATTAAGGATGTAAATTTTGGCTCTCCGCCTGTCGCCTGAGGTGAGTCTGGGTACTGCTCTGCCCCCAACCTCCCCCATCTGTGAGGATCAGCACTCACATTCGCCATTACAAGATGGCGCTGACATCCGCTGCTGGATCAAGTAAACAACGTTGGTGCGCATGTGCAAAGTGTTTTTCCACTTGCCTAGTCTTGCCTCTCCCATGGCGTCATATAGGGTGATGAGCTCTCCACCTATCCCAGCTGTACACACACTGCTCGGAGCTTATGAGCCTTTATTAGGGGACGGGATTCTTGGCTCGGGGGTCTCCCTAATCGGAAGCTGATCATCTGTCTCTCAAGATGCATTAAAGCTTTACTGCAGAAGGATCCGAGTGTCCTGTGTCGTTCTTGCTGGCAAGCCGATCGTGTGGGACACCCATCACCCCCTGCTCGATTCTTCCTGAGCCTCCCCCTGGACAAGAGTGGACCTGCCCAGACCGGAAGGCCCACCTTGAGTCCAGACACACCTCACCCTTGTCCTCCCTTGGCCTCCACCTGCTGCCTGAGAGAGGGAGAAACCCCACCTGCACCCACTGGAAGAAGAGATGGGAAGACAACAGAATAAGAACACACTCAACAACAGAAAGACAAAAATAATACCACCAGAATCTAGGAACTCCACACCAGCAAGATATAAAAAGCCCAACACAGAGGATGAAGAAGAGATAGACCTTAAAAATTATCTTATGAGGATGATAGAGACCATTAAAGAGGAAACAAGAAAATCCCTTAAAGAAATAGAAGAAAGAACCAAGCAAAAAACTATCTGCATCTGATTGGCCAATAGGCAAGGCTGTGGGGCATTTTCTTGATTAATGATGGGGATGGGACAGCTCACTGTGGGTGGTGCCACCCATGGCAGGTGGTCCTGGGTTCTATAAGAAAGCAGGTTGAGCAAGCCAGTAAGCAACACTCCTCCATGGCCTCTGCTTCAATCCCTGTCCCAGTTTTCTGCCTTGAGTTCCTGCCCTGACTTCTCTCAATGATAGACTATGATCAGACATGTAAGCCAAATAAATCCTCTCCTCCCCAAGTTACTTTTGGTTATGGTCTTTATCACAACAACAGCAAGCAAAGTAGGTCAATAGCACACTGAAGCCTGGGGCCACATTCAAGTGACTGCCAGAACTGGGGCAACTTGCAAGGAGTTCATGATCACTGGAGCTGGAGATGGAAATATAAATGCACATTAGTGGGGACTTAAAGAAACCTTGTTCACTGGGAAGAAGATGGAGATATTCCACCCCTCTAGCCATCTAACTCCAGGTCATGAACACAGTTAGAGAAATTAGAACCTTTATAAGGTATTATTCTTTTTGTTTTGTTTTGTTTTTCTAGATGGGGTTTCTCTGTGTAGTTCTAACTATCCTAGATAATAAATAACAAAACCACCTTCAGAGGCTGGAGAGATGGCTCATAGGCTAAGATGCTCCTGCAGAGGAGGTGGATTCAGTTCCCAGCACCCACATGCAGCTCACAATCTCCCAAAACTCCAGGTGCAGAGTTTCTTCTGACCTGGCAGCCTCTTCTGACCTCCACAGGCTCCTGAATACACGCCATGCACACACAGACACATAAAATAAATCTTTTTGAAATGACCTGCAAACTTGTGACTGTCAGATTATGTATTATCCTCTTTTGTGTGTTTTTGTCTTCTTGATTTTCTAAGGGTATTTGTAGTAATAATAATAAATGACAAATTTTATTTTAAATGTATCTTAAAATATGAAAGGAAATGACATGAGATACTATTTTATCTATTAGAATGACAGAATGGATCTTTTACTGTCAACAGTATGATGAACGTTTATTAAGCATTGTAGTAGGGTCTTCAGAAAAATAAAAGCATTAGGATATGTATAGATTTCTAGGAGGAGATTTAGTATGGAAAACAGCCCACATGTTTGTAGAGGCAGGCCTGGATCAACCATGTGCAAGCCAGAGAACCAAAAATTAAAAACAAAAGTAGAGGAAAGAATGATCTCCTCATAGTCCTAAGAAACAGGGAGGTCAGTGACGTGACCTAGCCTTAGGCCAAAAGTTGAGAAAGAGGCAAAGGCTAGTATAATTCATAGAGTACAGAGATTCGAGATGCAGTAATTCTGATGCTCAAAGGGAGAAGAAAATCAATGTCCTGGCTCAAAAGGGAAAAAAAGTAAATTTTGTTTACTTTTAGAATGTCAAATTAGATTCTAATCCATCCATTGGTTCTCACCCTGTGGGTAGAAACCCCTTTGGGGGTCACATATCAGATATCCTGCATATCAGATATTTACATTACCATTCATAAAAGTAGCAAGTTACAGTTATGCAGTAGGTTTGAAATAATGAAAATAATTTTATGGTTGGAGGTCACCACAACATGAAGAACTGTGTTAAAGGGTCATAGCATTAGGAAGGTTAAGAACCACTGTTATCAGATGATAGTGGTACATATTGATGAGGTAGGGTTTTTTTGTTTGTTTGTTTGTTTAATCCAATCTAACTACCCCGATGCTTATTTCTTATGGACAAAAAGCACAACATGAATTTAAATTTCATATACTCTGACTTGTCACTGTTTGGCTGCAACATTTTCCCTCCAGGTTCATGTGTTCTTCATATAGCTGGTCCCCATTTGGGAACACTGTTTGGGGCGGGAGGGGGGGGAGGGGGAGCCGAGGTTATAAAACTTTCAGGGTTATCCAGCCTTTTGCCATTGCAATATGAAATTGTAATCTATAAGCATGTTGTTCTCATTCATAGGTTCTCCTAAGTCACAGTTAGCCTGCAAAGGTGAGTTGGACACACCCACTAGGAGGCAGGGCTGAGCTGCAGGAGGTAGATCACTATGGAGCCAGCCTGAGCTCCCTGATTCCAACTGCATCCTCTTTTTTTTTTTTTTTAATTCTTTAATTACTACTCATATTTACATATCCACCCCCCCATTCCCTCACCCTCCCATCCTCCCATGTTCCCCACCAACCCCCCTAACCCATCCCCCAACTCTTCCCCAGGGATAGTGAGTCCCTCCACAGGAGACCTTCAAAGTCCCTCATATCATGGGGTGGGGGTAGGCTCTCCTTGTTGTATCTGGGCTGCAATAGTAACCCTCCATAGGGAATGGGCTCCCAAAGTCCATATGTGCTCTACAGATAAGAGCTGACTCCACTGTTAGAGGTCCCATAGACTGCCTTGGTCTCCTAGCTAGCACCCACATTCAGAGGGCTTAGTTCGGTCCAATGCTGTTTCCCCAGCTTTATGACTAGGGTCTCCATGCTCTCAGTAGGTCAGGTCAACTGTTTCTTCGGGTTTCTCTAGCACCATCTTGGCTCCTTTGTTCATCCCTCCTCCCTCTCCACAACTGGATTCCAGGTGTATGGTTCAGTGCTTAGCTGTGGGTGCCTGTCTTTGCTTGGAACAGCTACTGGATGAAGACTCTAGGAATGGTAACCAAGATAGACATCAATCACATTATAGGGGAAGAGCATCAATGGCATCCTCTCCACCACTGCCTGGATTCTTAGTTGGGGTCATCCCTGTGAATCCCCTAACATTCCCTCTGTGCCAGACCTCTCTCCAAACCTGTACTGTCTCCCTCTATCAAGGCATCTCCTTTCTTGCCCTCCTCTATTCCTCCCCTGTCTCAGTCCTCTTGTTCTCCCCCCCCCCTCCCCTCTTTCCTTCCTCAAGCTCCAGTTGTCCAGTGACAAGCTGCTCCCACTGCCACGGCCTCCCTCTTGTGATGGGCTATACCCGCTCACCTTGTGAGACTAAAATACACAGCCCTTCCTCCCTCGAATTGCTTCTGTTAGGTATGTTGTCACAGGAAAGAAATTGATAGTGTGCAAATGTATAGAACTGGAAAGCAAGCACACAGTTGTCACTCATGATGTGATATGTGCACCTTTTTACACGAACTCTTCAGTGCTTCCCACGTTTATCATGATGAGCACATTAACATCATGCTCATATTCTTCCTCATACAAAGGCCATTCTTCAAAAGTCTGCTTTGTACCCAACTTTCTGGAATATGTCTGTTGCATCAAAAATACCTTTATTTAAAGGAATATTTTAAGAAGTTTTAGTTTATTTGTCTAGCACATAGGTAAATTTTAAGACATTCTATGTGAGTCATATTAATCTTAATGATAAAAGCTCCCTAAAATAACATGTAATCATTACTGGAATAAAATTAGAAATTGGTTTATTTGCAGCAAATGTTCATCGTGAATCTAACCTATTAGAAAACCATGATAAACCTAACTACTCCTTAATGTGAAATGGAGCAGTGGCTATTCACTGTGACTCCTCAGGGACATTACAACATTTTAAATGCCTTCAAGAACCACCAAAGGAAGAAATCACTAAATTTAGAATTACAACTTCATTGTAAACATTATTGGTTTGTGCTAAATTCCATGGAAATTGACTACCCTACATTTGGTGTACATGGCTGGCTAGTTTGTCAGTTCAAACTGTCCACCAGAATGACCTATCTTCAGCGTTTTAGAGTAAACCAGGGTGTGCTGTTCAGTCATCTAAATGTGTCTAGTGAGTGGAATGCTCCAATCCCTCCAGGCTTCATACTCCCAGCTTACCCCAAGGGTTCAGGGTCCGGGAGTCACAGGAACAGAATGTTTTCTATGGATCTGCTGAAAAGGGAGAGGTAACTCAGGACTACAGTGGTACCCCTTATCTGCAGGGGCCATGCACCAAGACTGACACTGGAAACTGAAACCGTGGGTGAGTAGTACACAATGGGTTGTTATTAACTACTAATAAAGGGGAACTGTTACAATTTACCACCATAAGGATTACACAGCTAACATCTTAAACACTCATTATTCTGAAAATCTTAGCAGGCTTAGTATGAAACCTGCTTTCTTTCCTTATTGAAAACTTTCCCCTGTTTACTTAGGGATGGCTAGCTACAGCTTTGGACATAGCCTATTGACTGACATCATCATGCCTGTGCTTTGGTGCCATCATTAGGTACAATGTGGTGGTATATTACTTATGATTTAATAAAGCCATTGGAGATAAAAATGCAAAGCTAGCCACAGCCATAGAGCCAGGCATACACCTTTAATCCCAGTACTCAGCAGACAGAGGCAGATGGATCCGTATGAGTTCAAGGCCACCCTGGGCTACATGAGAGTGAATTAAAAGAGAAGCAGACCTCACACCTTTGATCCCAGCACTTAGGATGACACACTTTAATCTCAGCACTAATGAGGAACATTAGTTGGGAGGAGACAGGAGCAATCTGGGGAGTCTGAGGTTTGGTGGAGAGCATTGCAGTCTGCGGATTTGTGGAGACAGTATTGCCCATTTCGGTCTGAGGTAGAAATAAGAGATAGTGAGTGGCAAATTTGCTTCTCTGATCTTTAGCTTTAACCCTAATATCTATCTCTGGGTTTTTATTACTAATACCATTTCTTATTCGTGCTACAAGAACTTGTGAATTATTTCTTTCAAGAAACTTCCATTTGATCTTTGATACCTTAGGTTGACCACTGGCAACTGAACCTGAAAAGCTGAACTTATTAAAGGGACACTACTAAACCAGAGAGTGGCCATGTCTAAAAGTATGTAATGATGGGACTGGCAAATTACACTTGTGAAAAAGTATGAAGGAACTTGAGCAGAACTACTATAAAGTAGGAAGCCAGACCAGAAGTGCTGGTACACACCTTTAATCCCAGCACTTGGTAGGCAGAGGCAGGCGGATCTCTGTGAGTTCAAGGCCAGCCTGGTCTGCAGAGTGAGTTCCAGGACAGCCAAGACTACACAGAGAACCCCTGTCTCAAAAAACAAACAAAGAATCAAACAAAAAGGAGTAGGAAGAGGAAGCCAGAAGGATGCAGGCACAATACTGAGCAAGCCCTGCTCAGGGATGTAGGATGCTCACTACAGAGGAGAATAGCAGCAGGAACCACTCTTCGGTGTTCCTTGGTGGGAAAATGATACATTCTTATCTTGAGAAATGGACAGACATGGAGGTTCCAGGTTTGGGACCAGCACTATGAGCAGAGATCACCCATGCTGGCTTTCTTGCTGCTTGAACAGGATGAGAAAAAAACAAAAAACAAAAACCAAAGAGGAGCCAATGTCAGGTAGAGTGCACAACTCTACTGAGAGGTCAAGAGTCCCAAGGGGATCGATGAGCAACCAGCATTGCAGTTGTCTGACAGGTGTTTAGACCTACCTTGTGGACAGACATGCCAGAACCATTTAAATGTAGGTTGCTAAGATTAAAGATAACGTTAAATGTAGTTCTTTAGTCACTCTAAGCACATGAAAAATGCTTAATAATAACATGTGGCTAGCAACTACCTTGCCAGACAGTATGGCATCACCCAAATAGTCTGATTGAACTTGTACTGAAGCCAGCTGATAGATGCTGGAGTACCATGCCAGAGCCCTGCACATTTTCAAATAATATGTATGAACTCAAAGAACCTTTGTGCTTTCACCTGGCTTCTTTGAGTTTAAACTGTCTATTAATCCGGGTACACCAATTCACCCTCCCCTGGCTGGGAGCTACTTAGCAAGGAAGTGTGGGGTACATGCACGGGGATGTCAGTGCCTAGAGGACACACAGTGTTAGACCGTCATGTGTCCTGCTAATCGGCTTTGCAGACCAGAGGACTCAACAGCCCATTCCCTCTGGCGGCTGCTGCTGCTGCAACTTCGATGCAGCTCCTGGCCACCAGGTAATAATTAGCTATTCTCAGAAAGAGAAAAGTGACATCTTTGTCCCACTACAGGTCTTCAAGACCCACTTGTTTTCACCCCCTCCCCATCTTTGGCTGAGTCAAACTAGTGAGGAAAGAGTTGCAGGGCCAGCTTTCTGAGTTTCCCCACCTTGAAGACAGTCATCTCTGCTCAGAAAGGGGCAAATGTTTGTGACTCCCATGGCATCTATTAGTCATTGTGTACTCTAGAATAAATGGGTGTCTCTAAGGACCTTGTGCTTCCTGCGGCCAGTGCTGTAACCTCCACCTCACCTTAACGTTCACGGAGCCTGGGAAGAATGCTCTCCAGCTCAACAATTGACTATATCTTAAGCACAATAAGCCGATCTTTAAAAAAAAAAAAATGGGGCCGAAAGTCAAACCTTGTAAAATAATTCCAACATTTTATAGTGTTGTTCTGATTACATACAATTCCCACAAGAAGGGAAGTACCTTTAAAATAAGGACTATTCAATACTAGTCCAGGATTTCCTCTTGTTGTTGATAATTTCCTCCTAACAGAAGACACGACACAGTGCAGAGTGAATTCAAAGGAGGTGTCCAGAGACAACTCGGCATCTACATTCTGCAGGGAACATTGTTCAGTCTAATTGATGTTTTCCTTGCAAAGCAAGAGTGAGTGGAACTATTTTTATCCAGAACAGAATAGATTCTCCTAAACTTAGGGTTCCCTCAACCCCCACCTAGTTTTATATATAGTCAGAATCACAACTTGTACCCTTGCAAACAACATTTCCATGAGATGAGTTATGAACAATAGGCAAAGTGAGGTGCTATGTTCTAACAACCAAGCCTCAACCAGTCAGAGATTCTTGAATCATGGACATGCTGGTTCAAGCATTCAATTTTCTTTTCTTTTTGTTTTTAGATTGATTTATTGATGATGTATGCAGTGTTCTGCCTGCATGCATCCTTGCAGGCCAGAAGAGGTAACCAGATCTCATTACAGATGGTTCTGAGACACCATGTGGTTGCTGAGAATTGAACTCAGAACCTCTGGAAGAGCAGTCAGGGCTCTTAACCTCTGAGTCATCTCTCCAGACCTCAAGCATTCAATTTTCAATGGATTCTGTCATCCCAAGCAAGGTGGCTCATAGAAAATCCTTCTCTATTTCCACTCCTCAGGAACAGTGGTGCGTGTGTCTTAGTCACCAGTTCAGCCTACCTACAGAGGATAACAACTTACTGTTTTATGCGGTCAAATTCTCTAGGCGAACAATAACCTTGACTCTTGTATACACAAGGGCAAATACATCAGCAAGCAAATTTTGGCAGAACATTTTCCCAATTTCCTCCCTTCAGTCAGAGAGGCATAATTCAACCATCACAATTTTGTCTGGTGTTCTAGAAATAAACGAACACCATCCTTTTGTCCAAGTACTTAAACATTTCCAATGATGATTCTCAGTTTACACTGAACTAGGCAAAAGCTATGGTTATGCAAGTCGCAATGCTTGGGAGAGGAGAGAGTGTAGCAGAATTATAATAGGAAATATCTAAGCTCTCCAACACATGAACTTTTGAGAATTTTAACAAGAGAACTTCTGAAAACAGTAGCATACTAGTCAGCATGGCCCAGGGCTCAGTCACATGTGTTCAATAAAGGGTTTTGAATCAATAAACAAAAACCAAATATACAGTCTAATTCATTTTTATAGTAATAGCATTCTTTCAAGTCACCTCAGCAGTCTAGGAGCTAAAATGAATTAGCAATTAGAGCATCAACAAAAACACTCTTTCTTTGGCTTCATTTGTTCCTCCACAGAGTTAAGAGATGGGGACCATGATTCAAATGGGTTGAGTAAGGACATTCCTGCTAGCAGGTTATATTCTTGAGCTAGTAATCCTTTTCTGGAGACTTGGTCTCCCTATCTATAAACAAGTGGAGTAACAGAATCTACATTTCATACAAGGAAGGTTTGCACTGGGAGGTAGGGTGATATGGAGTGGTGGAGTGTGGGGGGGGGTGTATGGTGTCTATGCCCGTGTGTGCACATGTCAGTGTAGGTGTTCTCACCTATGTGTATGTGAGTGGAGGCCAGAGTTTGTCTTCCTCTTCCTCTGTTGCTCTTGGAGATATATATATATATATATATATATATATATATATATATATATATATATGCTCTTATTGAACCTGGAGATTGTCACTTCAGCCAGAATGGCTGGCATGGAAGAACACAGAATCTTCCCATCTCTACTCCTACAGTGATGGGGGTTACAGGTGCTCACCCCACTCCCAGATTTTACATGGATGCTGGGGAATTCAAACTCAGGTCCTCTGACTTGCATAGCAAACACATTACCCACTGAGCCACCACCCTAGCTCCAGAGAAGTTTTTAAAGGAGTAAGTAACATAAAGAACTAACCCTGAGGCAGGCCATGGTAATTATGGATGGCCTGTCACTTGATTGTCTGTTACATCATAAACTAGCACCATCACACCAATGCCATGGTTTCTTTTCTTGTCTAGACACAGTGGTTACTCTGGAGCCCAACTTCTGATTAGTTTCTGTGGGTGGCCTGGGTATGGCTCACATGATCTTCTGGCCCCAGTACATTATTTTTCTTCTCTCCATTAGCAACGGCTCCCAAAGTTGCTCCTCCAAAGCTGTGGAGACGATAGGAGCATTTGTGTCTTCCGTATCTCCTCCTGATAACCACACATGCTTCGCATGGACCACGGCTGTGCCATTATCCATCCAGCTGTTGAAAGTGACCCCCAAGTCACACCAGTTTTCATTCAGTCTGCAGCTCTCTGTACCACACAGTCCCACTGCAATGCCTTTTTAATGGTCTGCTCTTTGTTTCAGGTCCTGGCACGGATCCTTGGAGACTGGGCTGGAAGAAAATCTCAATGACAGACACCACACTGCATTCAAAACAACCCCTGGCTTCTGAATATGGTTGACCTTGTTACTCTGTTCTCTTCCTGTGGGTGCTTTCTGGAAAGGGTCTGAGTCCTTCCTGTAAACCAGCTAGTGTTCCCAAGACAAGCACGGACATGTCTCAAGTCAGCTGGAGACTCTAACTACTCTCACTGAGGTCTCTTATCCTCCCTCCACCCTGCCACATAAGTCAAGAGCAATTCTTCAAGTTCAACATTATTTGACCAAATTATCACTAAGATGTTATGTGATTAAAATACCAAAGAAACAGGCCAGATACCTGCATGGGCATTAGAAAAAAAAACAAATCCTCCAACATTATTGCGCTTACTCCAGAGGAGCCCTGAGCCAGTGGTTCCCTAAGTTACTTTCATCTCCTCACCCTCGTCCAGCCTTTTGCCTCAGGTTGCACCCTTAGCAAAGGTCCTTAGTTCATGCATCCAAAGAGCAGAAGGGACTCACTGTAGAACTGGAAAGGATATTTTGTGGAAACTTCAGATTATGTCCAGGTCTCCTAGACCCCAGTTTGGTCCCCATTTGGGAACCACTCAACAGGCTGGAAATCATTTATCTTTGCGGATGTCACAAAATGTGTGATTAGATGGGCATGTTTCTAAGACCCTCAAAGACTTAAGAAGGGACCATGCAAAGAGGAGTCCCTGCAGTCCCACAGTACAGCTGTCTCTGGTTCTTCCTGTGTCCCTCACAGCCACATGACTCATGCATTTTGCTGTGACCACAATAAGGAGGGATTAGCCCGTCAGCTGATGGCTTCAAAGCT